>NC_138379.1:29988909-30091594 GCF_054177405.1 Leptonychotes weddellii | reverse complement strand
CCTAGAATTCTGTCTTCTTGACACATTTTCTACAACCCAGCCTTACTTGAACCTTACATAACTTTATCCTGGCACAACTTTCTTACCTAGGTGATCATTGAGAAAATTCTCTCATTTTCTTTTGAAAAGTGTTTTGCACCTAGGACACTAATGCTGAGATGAATCCTAGGTTCATGACATATGGGTGCCTATCATTCCTGGTGCAAGAGTCAAGTCCTTAGCTCATCATGTTCTAGCACTCGCCTACCTGTCATGTCTTCTCAACCCCTACCTCTCCCCAGCATGTGCCCTCCTTAACCTACACTTTGCAATGTTAGCCCATCCCAGCAGGTACCACATATTCTTCCCTCTTCTCATGTGCTGTGCCCTCTAGCTATTACAAGGTATCCATTTCTTCCTCTCCCACACTGTTATTGATATCAAACATCATCCTCCTTCTAGAATGTTCTGTAATGGCCCACCCAACATGGTCTGTTTTGGGTATCTCCCTACTCTACTCCTACAGCATCCTGGTCAGGCCTCAGTTGTCCCCATGAGGTATGATAGACTAAGAGATTTTCAGGGCAGGGATTATGGTTTGTTCACCGATGTGCTGTCAGCTCTACCACATGGTGGTTCCTGGGATGTATGGTAGATAACAAATGCTTCTGGAATGAATGAATAAATTATTGAACAAATAAATGAATTGAGAGTCTGGGCTACCTAACGTGCTTCCTTGAGCTACTCTGAAATATTTTTGAAGGAAAAATTGAAGCAAATATTCAATTACTCCATATTTAGTTGAACCAGAATTGAGGAGTATCATGCTTGATTGTCACACTCATATTTTGTACATTTACTGTTGGAAAATTTAAGAAACTATTTTCCTTGGGTGCCTGGGTGCTCAGATGGTTAAACATCTGCCTTTGGCTCAGGTCATGATCCCGGGGTCCTGGGATCGAGTCCCGCATTGGGCTCCCTGCTCAGCGGGGAGCCTGCTTCTCCCTCTGCGTCTCTCTCTCTCTGTCTCTTATGAATAAATAAATAATAATAAAAAAAGAAACTATTTTCCTCTTCATTGTTGAAGGACTAAGCAAATCAAATATGTTAGTAATGACTGAAATTGGAGAACTCCATCTTAAGCTTCTATTTTCAGTATGCAGAAAAGTAGTGTAAAACAAAACCCTAATAAACATTTGTAGTCATGCTTTTAGTAGAATTTGGGAAGGAAAAAAGTGATCTCTGCAAAATACCATTTTGGCTAATTCCTTACTTAATCATTTAAAGCTTCCTGTTGCAACTTTTAATTTCCTCTTTTCTAAATCATTCTCTAACTGTGGTGACGTTTAATGTTTGGAGCAGTTGCTTATAAGATAGTGCTCCAACAGAAACAGTTCAAGACTTCTTTGGGATACTTTTGTGCCAGTTATAAGGTACAGTAGGAGGCACCTTCCAGATGTCCTCTGAAGAGCCTGCCCTCTAGTGATAGGGTTAAACATACCAGCAAATATGTTTTTCAAAGTCAACTTTCCCACTGTGTTCTGTTCTAAACGTCTAAATATGACTGTCCAAAATACATCTGCGTCTGCCTGATCATTGAATCTATTCTATGCAATCCACATAATTAGCTTCACATCTCTTCTTTGAAACAGGATATCAACCACTTCTTGGGGGTTTGGTTTCCCACATATGTATAGCTCTGTTGGCAGTAGGCATTATGCAGTGCTTACGAGCATAATGACTTCCAAAACTCAGCTTTTAGGTGAATGCGTTATAATTCTTGTTAAATGAGTCTCAACCTCCCTACCTCATAACTGGAGCCTTTCAACGTAATATGTTCTTTCCCTTGCTCTCCCCGGAGTTGCCTGTGAAGTTAACATGGAAATCGAGGTTTCAAATGTCCCAGCATGGATTTAGCTATCACCGGTAACGCCAAAGGGACCAGATGGCTTCTGCTTAATAAACTGGACTATGATGAAGACTTCCTGTTTTGGAGATAAAATTAGGAAAGGAAAATAAAAGCATTGCACTGTGGAGTTATCCAGGTGCTAAATTTTGTTCATTTAATGGATGATGTTTATATAGAGATAATTCCTGTCCTTATTGTGGGTTTTGGGTTTCTAATATGTCCTCCTATGACATGGGTAGAGTATTGTAGTTCACTTTTAAAGGTCTCTGTTGGGCTAAATCAACATTTATAGAACCTGTGTCGGTCACCAAAGCATGTATTAGGGGAATTTTATCAGTCTCTGAATTTTAAAAGTAGAAAAATTATCGTTATAGGCAGTAGTCACATTTGAGAAACAATGTACAATTTAACATTACATAGGCTTTACAATTTGCCAGATCATCTCCTAAATACTTTATCTAAATATGAACCCATTTAGTCCTCAAAATAAACCTGTGAGATAGGTATCTTTATTAGCCCATTTTACAATGAACACACTGAGGCTCTGAGAGGTTGTATAGCTTGCCTAGGTCACAGAGCTGCTAAGAAGCAGAGATGGGCTTTGACCTAGTAGAATTTGACTGTGGATCCAGTATCTTTATTTATTGCCTTAAACTGCCACTGAAGACAGAACGACTTATTTGCATGCTTTGCACCGCTATGTGGCACCCCTGCATGCCAGATTAAGGTTTTGAATGGCCTCACTCTTATGTCCTGGCATCATAGGCTATCTCCTACTCATGCTCAGGCATAATTATTCATTCACATGGGAGTCATAAATCCTCTCCCAGACTCAAGGAAATCTGAATGTCTTCCCCTTACTGCTGATATGAAGGGTTAATGTCTTTGAATCAGTTAGGTCAGCACCAACAGAGAAATCACTAAGTAACCGACAGGCATCATCATCCTTCTCAATGGGAGGCCTTACCCAAGTCTCATCTTTTTTCTCGCTATTTTTTTTAAATTGAGATTTAACTTCTACACCATGAAGGATGCATGTATTTAATACAGATTAGTTTTTACACTCAAGTAACCATAATTGAGATCAAGTTACAGAGCATTTCTAGCACCCTGGACAGCTCCCCAACGTCCTTTCCCGATCAAATACCCACCTACTCTTCTCAAGGGATAACCATTATTCTGATTCTATCACCATACGTTAGTTTTGCCTGTTCGTGAACTTCTGTAAGCTGAATATTACAGGAGGGGCTCTTTTGCATCTGACTTCTTTTGCTCAGTGTAATTTCTGTGAGAGTGATCCATGTTGCTTAGTTTATTCTCTTTTTATTGCCAAATAGTTTTCCATTGTATGAATATGGTACAATTTATGTATCCATTCTCCTACTGATGCACATTTTGGTTGTTTCCAGGTCTTGACTATTATAAATAAAGCTGTTATAGGTGATGCTGTATATGTCTGCTTATGGACATATGCATTACTTACTTCTGGACATTCTCTTGTGACAAGAATTAGTGAGGTATTGGACAGTCCTATATTTAGCTTCAGTAGACATTGATAAACCATTTTCCAATATGGGTGAACAAATTTACACCCCCACCAACAATAAATGAACATTTTAGTTGCTCTCCCTCCCAAGGCTTGGTCTTTTTAAGCATTCTTATGAATGTGTTCACTCTTATCTGGCTCTCACTCAGGATATGGCACCCACTTAGTTTGCTGCCTTCAAACTGGTTTCTGCCTAGAGCCTGGTTCCACTGAAATCTAAATCTTTTTCTTTGCCAATCAATGTCATTTTTCTAAGGGGCTATCCACCCTTCAGGTACAGATGGTACCTTTTTGCCAAAATTAAGTATATAGTGATTAAAAGGGCAACAATTACAGATGGTACCTTTTTGCCAAAATTAAGTATATAATGATAAAAAGGACAACAATGAAAGCAAACAGTGATTGTTTATAAAGGGTCACATACTGTCCTAATGCTTTATGTACATAATGCCATTCGATCCTCACAACAAATCGGATAACATTATAGTCCTATTTTACTAATAAGGAAGACTAATACAGAAAAATTAAGCTTCCCACTTGCCCATTGCCATCCACCCAATGGGAGTCAAGATTTACTCTCAGGAAGTCTGTTTTGGAAGCATCAAGTGCTCCTGTGGGAAGGTCAGGGCTGACATTCTGTTATTCTGTGCCTGTCCCACGGGTCTAATGATACCAACTCGATATTCAAGATTTTTTATCTTCACATCATACCCACTTTTGATAACTGGATCCCTATCATTTATGTGTCTTAAAATCAGGTACTGCTCAATTCCCAGGTGATGACGGAGGCCCTCCTTTGTCTCTTTATTTGCTTTGGATGAATCTCTTAAAATCCCATTCCCAACTCGCCTACCACTTAATGTCCAGCTTTCCACTCTTGACTCCCAACACCATTGTAGGTCACTACATATACCTGGCATCTGATTTCCTGCTGAGCTTATTTATTAAGAAATCTGTAGCAACACAATAGAGTCATTGCCAGTTGTGTTGCAGGGTTTTCTTCTCTTCTGTGTCATCATACCTTCTGGGTACCATGCTCTGCTTGTTGGCCATCATAACCTGAAGCTGGCTCTGCTCTGTCGCTTCCAGATTTATTCTGTATTCCAGCTGGAAGATGTAGAGAATCCAGCCCTTGTTTCCCTGCCTTTTCTCACTATAGTAAACAGGACTCCTAACTTCATTTTTTTCCCCATATATAGATAATTTAGACATATCTGTAGATATATATTTTTGTTACATCTATCGATATGTTTTTCTCCTTAACTCTTCAGAACTAGGTTATACTCCTGACCCAAAATTGTTCCTTTTTGTATTCATTCTCTTTATAATGCTTCCATTCTTACCTGATTTTTTTTCTGTCTCTCTCTCTCTCTTTAGCCACATTCTTACTTTTCAACTCCTTTAATAACTTACTTCTCAGAATTTTAGAAACTTTAGAAAATAAATGCAGCAAGGATCCTTAGAAACATCTGAGAAGGTCTAGAAAAAGTATAGACCTTTTTAACTACACATATATTTCCCCATTCTTTTCAAGAATGCTAAGACATTGGCTGAAGCAAGAAACAGATAGGAAGAGACAGCACTTCTCTTAAATCTGGGATCAGGGATTTTTGTCACTATAGTAGCTATGTTTAATTTTGCTCATGTTTCAGTTCTGTAGTGCTTATATGGTCATATTGAAATAAATTAATAATCACATTACTTATTAGTATTAATTTGAATGTCTATTTTTTCTTTTTCTTTTTTTCAAAAGCCAGATTTTTTATTTTTACTTTTTTTTTTTTTTTCCAAAAACATTGCCCTTCTGCAGGACTTTGTTTTAGGTCTTCAAGTTAAGAAGTCATTGAATGAATAGACTTTGCATAATGGTGTTCGTTTGTTTTTTAAAAGGTTTTGCTTCTAGATTTTGGGACTTTTAGTTCCTCTTTATACAAAGCCCTTTGAGGCTGATTTCCCACGTAGCCAATGAAACTTAAGCTCTGGATTCTTCCATTGCACAAACTCCTTTCAAGGTCTTGGGAAGCTTCCCAGTAATATGTTTACATGGTCTTGGGTATCAACATTTGCAAAAGTAGAAACACTTAACTCCATTTGATTAAGACTGATTTCTTTCCACTCTGATATTCTTCAAAGTTGCTTTTTTTGTATATAGTATTATTGTTATAGTAGAATTTTGGGGATTCATCTAAAAGGGGAAGTTGAGTTGAGGCTATGTTCAATATGGATATAATGAGATAAATGCACATGGTTTGAAGTCAATTATGTTACTCTATATGATCTGAGGTGCAGAATGGTGATTCTCCTATCACTAGCTGTGCCCACCCCCCGAGTGTCCTGATATGCAGATAGAAGGTCAATGGTCTAGTCAAGAAGTGCACATGTTCTAAATCCTCAGCAGCTGTGAAATATATCAATAGTAGAAGAAAAACAAGGTTTGAAATACAAAGAACCAGATAATGGTAAATGGAAACTTCAGTTTACTAAGAGTGAAAATTATAAAAAGAGGATTTAGTTCTCATTGATACCTAGTCAACACAGTGATTCTCTTCTGTCCAAACAAGAAAAAAAAAAAGATGCAGCACTCAAAATTTATAAACATTATCATATATATCAAATATATTACAATATACATATCATATATGTCATATATGATAATGTTTTTGATGGGACTCTTAGGAAATAGAATTTATCAGAATTTCTGTAACAGTGAAATAAACGCATCAATGTGTGATGCCACATATTCTACTCAGTCTGATGTTTTAGAACATGTTGTACAGCACCTGACACCTTTTATCCTGAAATGGGTTCCCAGAAAAAAATGGCAAGGAAATTGCCAACAATGCAGAGAAATAACCTAAAGAAACAAGTGTTGTCTTAAAAAAAATTCTGTGCATAATTATCTATAAGACAATATTAATTGTAGAAAAAGCATGTCAGATAATTTATTAACAAAATATTATCTGCTTTTTAAAATTTTTAAATGTGTCTTTTATTAGTTTCTTTTTTAAGCTTCTGAATTATTTTTTCTTGTTCAAATTAATGTTCATATTTTCCCTTATTTTTTTATGGAAATCCTGTTTCAGGACTTACAAATTTGTTTTTTTTTTTGAAGATTTATTTATTTATTTGAGAGAGCAAGAGAGAAAGCTTGTGTGCACAAATGGAAGGTGGGGCAGAGGGAGAGGGAGAGAATCTCAAGCAGACCCCTGACTGAGCAGGGGGCCAGATGTCCTGAGATCATGAGCTCAGCTGAAATTAGGAGTCTAGCGCTTAACCAGCTGAGCCACCAGGTGCCCCACAAGTATGTATTTGGTCCTAAAGGCTATGGATAGGAAAGTAAAGTAGGTTTCTACTTCTGGCATATAAGATCTAGAATTTGGGATGTTTCAGAATTGACATGGAACAAGAAGTGTTGTTATGAGATTTTTTTTTTAAATATTTTATTTATTTATTTGAGAAAGAGAGAGAGAGAATACACACGGATGGGGGAGGGGCAGAGGGAGAAGGAGAAGGAGACTCCCCACTGAGCAGCCCGAGGCAGGGCTCCATCCCAGGACCCTGAGATCATGACCTGAGCCAAAGGCAGGTGCTTCCCACTGAGCCACCCAGGCACCCCAGGAAATATTATACAAGATTTCAATTAATGTGGAAGAGTTATACATTCTCACATAGAAAGATACCAGAAAGGATATCCTCTTGTTGGATTGTCTCCTTTATTATTATATAGTATCCTTCTTTGTCTCTTGTTATAGTCTGTTTTAATATTTTTCCTTTATCACTACTTTTTGCCATTTTATTTACTGTGTATCTTGGTTCGGACCTCCTTAGGTTGATTTTTTTGGGGGGAGTATCTCTGTGCCTTCTGAATCTGAGTATCTGTTTTCTTCCCCAGCTTCAGGAAGTTTTCAGCTATTTTTTCTTCAAATAAATTTCTGTCCTTCTTCTGGGATCCCTACAATACAAATGTTACTACGCTTGATGGAGTCACGGAGTTCCCTGGGACTGTTCTTAATTTGCATAATTTTTTTCCTTTCATTTACTCAGCTTGATTACTTTCCATTACTCTGTATTCCAGGTCATTAATTCATTTCTCTGCTTCCTCTAGCCTGCTATTTACTCCATCAAGTTTATTTGAAATTTCAATTATTGTGTTCTTCATCTCTGGTTGGTTCTTTTTTATTTCTGTGTTAAGGATCTCACTGATGTCTTCCACTCTCTTCTCACGTCCAGTGAGTATCTTTCTGATCATTACTTTAAATTCTCTATCAGGCATATTGCTTATCTCCATTTAACTTAGGTATCTTGCTGTGATTTTTGTCCTGTTCTTTCACTTGGGACATATTCCTCTGTCTCCTCATTTTGCCTGACTCTCTGCGTCTGCTTCTCTGGATTAGAAAGTCAACTAGGTTTCTTGCTCTTGAAAGTAGTGGGTGGGGCACGCACTTTTAACAAGATGGTGCTGGTTCTTTTCCACAGAGGACACACAGCTGCTGTGGTGACTGGGGCCAACTGGCTGCTCAACAAAACATACATGGGCAGGTGGGGGTGCACCTTTAACAAGGTGTGTTCAAGGGAGGTTGGGAGATGCAGTGTTGGCAAGGTTTGCTCTGGTCTTCTTGGGGACGGGGCCCACAGAGCTGGGACTGAGGCAAGACTGCCTGGAGGGGGCAAGGTGCAATGTAAGCAAATTAGGTATGAATGCCAGCACTTCACTGGTTCCTACAGGGGGGCATGTGATTATGCTGGGGGGTGGGGTGGGTGGAGGAGGGAAGTGGCATCTGCCAGCTCCTTTGTTCCTGGAGAAATCTCTTGGCAAACTCTGAGATGAGTTGCTAACTCTTCCCCTCATATGCCCCAGGTGTCTTTCAAACTGCTGCTTCTAAGCTGTATCTCCGTGGGCTGTTTCTTTAAGGGCAGGGATTCAGTTTATTGCCCTTTCCTGGCTCTCCCAGAGCAGAGCCCACTAATTTTAAATTTCCAGGCCTTAGGTTCATCTGGTTGTAAGAAATCATGAAATTCAGCCCTTCCAATTTTCAAAGCCAAATGCTATGCAGATTCTTCTTCCCTGTGCAGGCTCCCCTGTGTGATCATGTTTCTCACCTCTCTCCACACCTGCGGCTCCCTCCCGCCAGCAGCCAGACCCATGGGGTTTAAGTCCTCATCGAGTCTCTGCCCTTCCTACCCTCTTCAGTGTGGCCTTTTCTCTTCATTTACTTGTGGAGTTTGTTCTTCCAGTCTTTGGGTCATTTTTAGGATTATTTGCACTGATGTGTGTTATTTAGTTGTAGGATAAGGTGGGTTTAGGGTCCTTCTGCCATCTTCCCCAGAAGTCCCAGATAGTAAGAATTTCTATAAACATTAATAGAATCTTGTGATGAAAAGATATGAAAGTAACTGATTTATAAGACAACATATAAACTGTTATCTAAAGTATATGAGAGTACTACCCATGCATCAATGAAGAAAAGAACCTCTAAACATATAAGCAGCCCTACAAAGGCCTTGTGATGCAGAAGGAGCTGATTTAAATTGATTTTTAGAATTAGTGTGGCTAGAGTTTTGTGAACTAGGAGAAGTGTATGAATGAAATGTGAAATGATTAAAGTTTGTTTAGGTCATAAAAAGGACTTTGGATTTCTAAGTGGATTATGATGTCAACTAAGAACATCATTCAGGGGACAAAATGATAACTTGTGTTTTGAAAAAAAAATTATTTTGGCTACTTGTGAAAAATTTATTGAAGGAGGAATCATCTGTGTAAGCAGAAGAACTTGTTTGGTTATGGCCATATCTTAGATGAATTAGAGTATGGACAGGCAAGGTAAGAGATGCATGAATATTTAAAATGCATTTTGGAATTAAAACCTACAGAGATTACTGATGGATTGGCTCCTAAAGGTAGAAAAATAGAGACATAGAATATGACTAACTGTGTTTTGGTTGAGAATTGGAAGTGTTTTATGATTAACTGTCCTGGGGGAAACATAGGAAATACAAAAGTTTTATCTAGGATATGTCTAAGAAACGGATGGAAATGTTAGGACAGATGGATATATAGATAGAGGAGAGCTCTGAAGAGTAGCCTTCTAGAGATATATATTTGGGAATTAACAAAAGAGAGATGATACCTAAAACCACAGCATGGATGATGCCACTAAAAGAATATAAGTGAAAAGCAAGTGTCAGAATTTGGGGCACCAAGAAAACTACAACATAGAGTTTTGTTGGAACGGAAGCCAACAGCACAAAGATGGTAGGAACTGTCAGTGAGGGAGAAAGAATGTGTCATTCACAATTGTACCTCCTGAACTTGTACTTGCCATTCCCACTCCCTAAAAAGCTCTTCTCCAGGAAGCTGTTTTGTTTTTTTTTTTTTAAGATTTTTTATTTATTTGATAGAGAGAGATACAGTGAAAGAGGGAACACAAGCAGGGGGAGTGGGAGAGGGAGCAGGGAGCCCGATGTGGGGCTCGATCCCTCATGACCTGAGCCAAAGGCAGATGCTTAAAGACTGAGCCACCCAGGCACCCCTGTTTTGTTTTTTTTTTAAATTCAATTAGCAACATATAGTACATTATTAGTTTCAGATGTAGTGTTCAATAATTCATCACTTGCTCCAGGAAGCTGTTGTATGGCCATTTTCTTTTCTTTCTTTCTTTCTTTTTTTTTTTTAAGATTTTATTTATTTGACAGAGAGAGCATGCACACAAGCAGGGGGAGCAACAGAAGAGAGGGAGAAAAAGGCTCTCCATTGAGCAGGGAGCCCCATGTGGGGCTCAATCTCAGGACTCTGGGATCATGATCTGAGCTGAAGGCAGAGGCTTAACCAATGGACCCACCCAGGTGCCCCTGTATGGTAATTTTCTGTATCTTTTCAAGTGCTTCCTCAGTTATCACCTATACTTTTCTGCTTTATTTCTCTTTCTAGCAACATCTAACATACTTTGTAGTTTATTCAGTTGTTTATAAAATGTCTCCCCTCATTAGAATATATGACCCAAGGAAGCAGGGATTTTGGTTTGTTTTTAAAACTGCCATAACTCCAGAACTTAAAGCAATATTGGATATATTGGTGATGTCTAATAATTTGTGGAATTACATAGAAACAATTCTAGAATTTAAAAGAAATTATAATAATTGATGTTGGGATTTAATGGAAAAATTCTACAGGACTAGTAGATATTGATGCAAGATGGAAATGGTTTTAAGAATGAATGGGAATGGGGCGCCTCGGTGACTCAGTCGGTTGAGCATCAGACTCTTGATTTCGGTTCAGGTCACTGATGTCAGGGTCCTGGGATCGAGCCCCACATCAGGCTCCACACTCAGTGGAGAGTCTGCTTGAGATTCTCTCTCATCTCCCTCTGCCCTCCCTGCACTCTCTCTCTCTTAAATAAAAAAAATTAAAAAAAAAAAAAAAAAGAATGGGAGCTGTGGGAGCTGAGGAAATGGAGACTGCATGTAACCAGATGTTATATATAACCAGTTCATAGGCTTCATGTGCTCCAGAGTAACCAGGCAAGGCCACCAATGGTTACTAAGTACATCTTAAAAAACCATGCATATATTGTAGATTGTTTGGTGGATTCTTATTCCTGAAGGTTATACTGAGTGATGTAGTGTTGAATACAGAAGTCAGAAAGAAAATGACATGGGGGGGCGCCTGGGTGGCTCAGTCGTTAAGCGTCTGCCTTCGGCTCAGGTCATGATCCCAGGGTCCTGGGATCGAGCGCCGCATCAGGCTCCTTGCTCTGAGGGAAGCCTGCTTCTCCCTCTCCCACTCCCCCTGCTTGTGTTCCCTCTCTCACTGTGTCTCTGTCTGTCAAATAAATAAATAAAATCTTTAAAAAAAAAAAAGAAAATGACATGGGTTTTTTTTGGAGGGGGGCAAAATTCAAGTCTGAATATACTGATTTCAGAAGGCTTTATTTAGAACAATGATAAAAAAAATGCTACTAAAATAGACATAGTAGTGGTATTTTCAGGCTTGAGTAAAGATTCATTCACCAAAAATTTTTTTTTTTTTAATATCTCTGTGAAGCTAATTTCCTTGGGCTCAGTTGTAGAGATATAAGTAAGGTATGCTTTAGTAACTTGTGTTTTAGAGAAAAAAAGAAAATGATTTGATTTTCTAAGCTAGTTGATATTTTAGAACCAATATAAATATAAAATTTAATTGGAATAAAAATAAATAATTGATCTTAAATATCTGTCTAACCCAACCACAACACACACAGGCTCACATGTATGCTGACATAGAAGCACATGGGTACTAGAGGAAATCCCTATGTTTTAGACACTTAAGAGAGAAAAGGGAAACTATATGAAGGAAATTTTAGGAAAAGCTGCAAAGAGTTGAATGTATATTTAACTATGCTTTGCCAAGAAAAAGCATAATAATCAATGTTGTTTATTTATGAAATGTTATACTGTTATCCTTAGGAAGATCCATGCTGATCTATTGACTTTTTTTTTTTTTTAACCAGTACTTGGAAGCTGGTCACAAATGGTCTTTAAATACTGTTACTACTGTCTGCTGCTTGCCATGAAAATTGAGCAAGGTCAACACAATATTGATCAGTTTTATCTTTTCTATAAATTAATACTATTTCTTTTCTAGATTCTAGTTTTTCTCTCATGTACTAAAAACATAATCTGAATTCTCATTTCCATATATTATTTTGAAAATGTTCTTATACACACTATGTCAGACAATGAGATTATGAATATCACTGAATAAGATTCAAGTTTGTGAATGACTACTATGTTTTAAGTTTGTTTGTTTTTTTTTTTGTCATGGCATTAATTAGTTTGAACTTCTGTTGTCCTCATTAGAGTCATGAATATCTGTCAGTGACTTGAATGAGTATATATGAGAAAGTTTAAGTGCTCTGTGGTATTATTATAAATATTGTTGCATACTAATATTCAAATTCATACATATGCTAGTATTTCAAACAACTATATTTCTAAAGGGAATATTATTGTGATGCAACATTTTAGTCCATTTAGTTTTGCACTGAATGAACAAAGGGTCATCTAATTCTCTAAACTCCCTAAGAAAAAATCATATTGAAAGTGACAGTGAAGGAATACACATAATGCAGATGTGACTTACCTGTAGTCATAGAATCTCTACAGATATTTTAACCTTGAAAAGAAACCTTTAAGCAGAAGATTTATTCCCCACATAATTTGATTATCAAATTATGAGCCTTGAGCTTACATGTTTTTAGAATAAGCAGTCATGTCTGTCTGTCTTTGTCTTTCTACCCATACACATGCACTCACCTAGAAATATCTATATTTTTATATTTATTTGATCTATAAACCTTGAAAATTCTCACTGTATATCCAGGGCATTTCTGTTTTCTTCATTCATTTCTCCTTAAAAATAAAATAAAAATAGTCAGTGATCTCTAATAGCAAGAAAAGTGAAGATTTTAAAACCTTAACCTTCCTACAACTACTTTTGCTCTAGATTTTTGTGTTTAGAGTAGGTTGTCCTTGCCCCTTTAAAAAAAGAAAACAACAACATGAAGGAGGAAAAGATGTGGAAAGAGAAGAGAAGGAAATACAAAAGAAGGTGTGTAGCAGGGTATTTTGAAGTCACATTTCATTTTCCCTTAATTTTTTTTCCCCAACCCTGTTTATCATTTGGTGGAAAATAAAACCTATCTGGATGTGAAACTAACAGACAAGTTGTGAAATTACAGAACTAGTGATGCATTCTAAGATTTAAGACTGGGGGATTTAAGGATTTGGTTTTAATATCCATTGAAATTAGACTTTCCTGTGTATATTTATTGATAAATAGCTGTGCCAGTTGAAAACTAAAGTAGCAACTTGGTGACAACAAGATGACGTGTGAATTACCCAAGCTTGAGAATAGCAAGTTGGCGGAAGAAGTTGAACAGTTGCAATTACAGTGTTGCAATCGACCTCCCATAGTTGGAAGGATGCCGCTGACACTGCTGCTCACCTTGATTAACAAGCATCTTCTACAGCTTCTGGACCATTGAAAAGTGACATTTTACATTTTCAAGCTTGGTTATTAATTTAATCTGTGTAAACATTGATTCATAATCTGTAATGGGTATGCCCATAATTTCAAATTAAAATGACATATGCAAACTGTGGAAATATGACAAACCAGCTACTCAAGTTTCCGGCAATCTAAACTGTGAAATATGTGCTCATAATGCTGGGTAAAAAAAGCGTGCTAAAGCTGCTGATTGCCTTTTTAGAAAGTGCTGAGCGAAAGCTTAAATGGGGGTTTGTAACCCCCAGGGTGTGACTACCTCCTGGGGCAACGGAAAAATTTCACTGTGGGCTGCGTGATGACTGGCACCTGACACTTCTCCCCAGATGAAGGGAGGAATAGTCCTATTCTAAGGCACAGAAAATTGCCTGGAAGCCAGTGTCCTGTTTTATAATCTTCTTTTATGAAGATGATGAAGATGATAATGGCCACTTTTTCTAGTATGTTGGTCATATTGGGGTGGGGGCAGGGGGTAGGAAACTTGCTAACATAACATTTATTGAATGTTGAGAGCATGTTACTTATTTTGTTATTACAGAAAGGCCAGCTATATGGGAGTTGCCAAGACTCCTGATCTACTCTCTTCTATGTATTAAAAAGAAGTTTTGAGTCTCCTTTCCATCTGTGGGAAGAGGGAAATGCAGTGCCTCTCCCTTTAGTAACCCTGGGACTCTGAGGTCTCCCATCTGTTCTAGGAATGTTTGCTAAGATTCCTTGCTTCCACAAAACACTGCTCGCTGCCCTTCTCGCCTCTCTCTTTCTGAGTTGCTTTCTCTCAGTTCTTGAATCCCTTTTGTGTACTGATGAGAAGAGGGAAGAGTACGGGGCGGGCCTACTTTCTTTTAATACTTTCCAAAGTACAACTAACATGAGATGGATCCTGAAAATTGTGGGTAATGATAGAGTGAGCACCAGGCACAGCTCAGAAACCAATGCAACATTTAATACTTTATAAGCCAGCCTTATTTTTGAAAGTCTCTGTCTCAACCTGCTGTGAAATATTTTCTATGTACCAAGTTTCTTTTCCTTAGTTCCTGGTTCCCACCATTTTCTGAGTAATTTCGCTCCTTATACCTCTCTACTTTATCCCCTCTTCACTTCCCCTCTCTCCTATACTAACTCCTTCAGGTTACCTCTCCTTTCTCTTTTTGGATTTTTTTTAAAATCCAACTTTTTTTAAATGCTGACTCATTTTAGACCTAAAGACACCTGCAGATTGAAAGTAAGGGGATGGAGAAACATTTATCACACAAATGGACGTCAAAAGAAAGCTGGAATAGCAATACTTATATTGGACAAACTAGACTTATTTAAAACAAAGGTTGTAACAAGAGACAAAGAAGGGCATTATATAATCATAAAGGGGGCGGTCGAACAAGAAGATATAACAATTGTAAATATTTATGCACCCAACATGGGAGCACCCAAATATATAAAACAATTAATAGCAAACATAAAGGAACTAATTGATAATAATACAATAATAGTAGGACTTTAACATCCTGCTTACTTCAATGGACAGATCACTTAAACAGAAAATCAACAAGGAAACAATGGCTTTGAATGACACACTGGACTGGATGGACTTAACAGATATATTCAGTACATTCTATCCTAAAACAGCAGAATAAAAATTCTTTTCAAGTGTACTCGGAACAGTCTCAAGAAT
This sequence comes from Leptonychotes weddellii, assembly GCF_054177405.1. Taxonomy (NCBI): domain Eukaryota; kingdom Metazoa; phylum Chordata; class Mammalia; order Carnivora; family Phocidae; genus Leptonychotes; species Leptonychotes weddellii. Next base: position 30,076,449 of record NC_138379.1, on the reverse strand, counting down.
ATATACGCTACTGCTATATTGATCTTTGACTGATATGAATAACTGGTACTAGGTGTTTAATAGCCAGACTCTGGAGTTAAACTTGGCTTGAATATTTCAAATCTATCACCCACTAGCTGTTGACTATAGACAAAACATTCATCCTTGGTGAGCCTTTGCTTCCTCATGGGAAGTCATTTGTATCTGTAATTGAACCTCATTATTCACAGATTCCGTATTTGTAAATTCACTTTGTAGCCCTCCCACCTCCACAAAGAAGCCACTTGTCTGTTTAACACTGTGTTCTGGGGCCCATCTTTACACATCTAGATAGTTAAAGTATTTTGCTAAAAAAGGAAAAGGAGAGAGAAAGAAGGAAGGCTAAAAATTGAAGCCACTTATTCATTCTCTTCCTTCATCTATCTTTTGCAAAAATATTCACAACAGTCCTTCAAGAAAGGTTATAATCTATCCAATTTTCAAGTATGAAAATAAGGCTCTAAGGTATTAATGAGGTGGCCCAATTCACACAACTACTATGTGGCAGAGCTTTTATTAAAACCGGTCTGTAAAGCCAGGGCTCTGTGCATGTGCATGCATGTGTGCACGCTGTCTGTGTGTATGTTTATATAATATTTTAGACAAGACCCTGTATCCCTGCATCAAATGCACCATGCAGAACCACCATCCTTAAAAATATCAGATAGAAAACACAGAAGAGCTTATTGGTTGTCAAATGTTGTTAGATGAACAATTAAAGTTTTTCTGAGTATTATCATGATTCATATCTGTTTTCAGATTGATTAAATTCCCTTATGTATCACATTTCCCATCTTTTTTTTTGCTCCTCATGGCCCACAGATGTCCTTTGACTATCACTGTTGCAGACTTGGCCTTGAAAAGCAGGCAGCTTGGTCTGGGCTCAAGTCACCTTCTGTTGGTAGACTGTTGATGGGCTGAGGATGATACCAGCCCAGGGAGTGCAGTGCAGAGGGAAAATACACTTCTACAGACCCAAATACAGAGCCCATCTTGGTCTTCCACAGATCATTTGTCATATGGATGTTTTAAATATACCAGATGAGACAGTAAGAGTGTCTCTATTTATAAATGGTTTATTTAACTTTCCATTTCCAGCTTCTAGCCCATTTTTAACAGAAATGTGCAGAAACATTGTACATACTTGAATAAGAGAAAACAGGAGGGAAGATTTAAAGATACAATTTAATGTGTAGTTAAGCCATCAGATAAATAAAAGTGATTTTTTTTCTTATGACAAACAATGATAAAACACTGAATTACCAATAGTCAAAGTCAAAGTTAGAATAGTCAAAAATAGTAAAAGTTCATGAATGGTTGATTTATTTGGGACACACACACACTCACTCACACACACACACACACACACACAAATGGCCAGTGCCATAGGAGAAATCTCAACTACAAAGTAACCAGAAGTCCAGATTAAAAGAAGAGATGCTATTTTTTGTGAATCACTTGTAATTTTTAAATCTTTCATGTATCTCCGATTGTAATAGTTTGAATGGTGGCACTGAAAAGATGAATGTCAATGTCCTAACCTTCAGAACCTGTGAATATGAATTTATTTGGAAAACAAAAGGCTTTTTACAGATTTAAGTTAAAGATCATCCTGGATGTAGGGTTGGTCCCAAATCCGATGACAGGTATCCTTATAAGAGAAAGGCCCAGGGAGATATGAAACTCAGACACACAGCAAAGAAGTCATTTAAGGATGAAGGCACTGATCAGAATCATACAGGCCCTATGTAAGGAGCAGTGAAGTCACCAGAATCTGGAAAAGAAATGGCAGGATTGTTCTTTAGAGCCTTTTGCCTACTCCTTGATTTCAGACTTCCAGCCTCCAGAGCTGTCATAGAATAAATTTTTGAACCACTCATTTTGTAGTTATTTGTTATGACAGTTCTAGGAAACTAATCCTCTGCCTATATCTATAATAAGAATAATAATTCTAGGTGTTTGTAGAAGTCTCACAACCTATAGTAGACATTTTCATGCAAAGATGGTAAGTATACAAATTAGTGAAAATTTTATGGAAAGTCTTTGGCAATTATAATCTGATTCATTTATTTTTAAGATCATACTATTTGATAGAATAATTCTGCTTTTAGATTGTCTCTTATGAAATGATCGGAAACTTAGCTCTTAACGCCTTTCCCTTAGAAGTTCTCATACAGTTGGTCTGTAGTAGGGCCCGGGAATTGATATTTTTAATAAGTACTCTGATTGTTACCTGCCAGGTTTTAAAAAAATATATATATTATATTATAATTTTGAATTTTTCTCTTTTATATGTAAGGTATGAGAATCTACCACCTTTATTGATTTATTATAGAAATAAAATTGAGTATTAAAGAATTGGTTAATTGTGTTTATATTTGATTATGAAATCAAATGTATTTATTGGTTCTTTTTCACATTTCATGTAGATTATACATTCTCTGAAATAATTGTGCATTGTATTCATAATCAGAAACCAACTCTGTAGAGATCATTATTTTGTAATGTGATCAGTAATATAATGAAGGTACATATGATGATGTGTGTAAACAGGGAATAATAGCAATAAATTAGCTTTACCTGAGTTGGGAGGTCATCCAGGATTTTTTACAAGGAGTTGATATTTATACAGAAACTTGAAGAAAGCAAGAACGTTTCAGAGTGAGAATAAAAAATCAAAGAAACAGAGATTTAAAAGTGCATGTTTTCATAATAATAAATTCTATAGCATGTTAGTATTTTTTATAAATTGTAGTTGACACACAATATTACATTAGCATGGGTATACCATATAGTGATTTGAAAGTGTAACTACCATCTGTCACCATACTATATAGTACGTTAATATTTGTGTTAGCAGAGTGTTATTAAAAAGGAGTCAGATTGGGTCCCTGGGTGGCTCAGTTGGTTAAGCGACTGCCTTTGGTTCAGGTCGTGATCCCGGAGTCCCGGGATCGAGTTCCGCATCGGGCTCCCTGCTTAGCAGGGAATCTGCTTCTCCCTCTGACCCTACCCCCTCTTGTGCTCTCTCTCTCTCCAATAAATAAATAAAATCTTAAAAAAAAAAAAAAAGGAGTCAGATTTTGCAGGGGCCTATATAGCAGAAGAGCATTTCTTAAGTAAAGAAGCAGTGTGACCAGATGAGTATCCTAGGAAGCTAGTCATATTGGGAGGATGAAAGAAGGGGGAGAAGTTGAGTTTGTCATTAATCAGATACAAAATGAGAAGGGTAGAAGGAGGTGAGAGAACAGGAGAAATATTCAAGTGATCATCACCTTTATTAAAAAAAATGCTCTACCTTATATTATCCTTCATGCATACCATTTTTGAAAACATTAGTAGCCTAATACAAAGCTGGTTACAAAATCAGGTCCCTCAGGAAATCCTAGGCAATTGACTTAATAAAAAGGTGCATGAGATTCACTTAAAGCAATTATTGAGAAGCTATATTAACTTTTGACAGTCTGTAATGCTCCTCTTCCTTAAGGCCCGTGAAAATCACCTGGAAAGCTTGTTAAAACAGATTTCTGGTTTCTACCTCACTGCAAGAGATTCTGATTCAGAAACACTGAGTGGGATTTGATAATTTGCACTTCCCACCAAGTTCCTAGACAATGCTGATAGTCTGGAACTCAGAACACGTGACAAATAATTTGGATGAATTCAGATGTACTTACCTGAAAGCCTGACAGAGACTTAGAAATAAAAACATTTAATAGCAGCACATAACAAAAAGCCTGCATGTTGGAGCTTATAGTGCCGGCATTAATAGCCTAATTAAGTCATTAAGTACCAACATTGTCTTTATGCTTCAGATTACCCATCTTCAGCAAGCTAGCTTCTCTTCTATCTTTGGGAATAATGTGTCATGTTCCACAAATGATTATCACATCTCTAGAAGTAGGAAGGGGGAAGGAGAAGCCAGTTTGCCAAGACAGCAAAATATTTCCCTTTTTTAAAATCTCTGTTTGTACTAGGAAAAAAAATTCCTGAAGACCTAGGAGACTTCTTATCTCTTATTGTCTAAACCTGTCATATGACGTAGCTGTCTCTTGTTGCAGTGGAGGCTGAGAAATTGTATTTGTACATTGTATTGTGTAATGTGGGCAGATTATACCAGTAGGAGAGAGAGAAGGAAAGGATTAGTGGCAGGCAACCAACCATATTAAGCACATTCTGGAAGGATAAAAAGAGTTTATTTGGTTAGAATGAGTCTAAACATCATTCTTGGAGAAGAGAATAATATGCAGAGTTATAAAAGAGTACAGAGTATCCAGGAAATGGAACAAAATATATTTTAACTAGAATATAGAGTACATAGAAGGAACCTAGCAAGGAGATGAAACTGCAGAGAGAGGTAAGCACACTTTTTTTTTTTTTTTTGCAATTGTATCTATCTACATTTTGTAGTTATCATACACCTGTTCATATTTACTACAAAAGTATGTTTTATCCCAAGGTATGATTGCAGGATTCTCTTTCAAAATGTTGAGTAATGATTAGGAAAACTCTCTCTAGGTATCAGCCTCCTTTGCTGATGTGTCCCACTGAATCATAAATATTTGATAGAGCTGATTACTGATAGAAACGTACACAGCCTTCTGCTGCACCTTCATTCTTTCTGCAAATGTGGCCATATTTATATCTGTGGGCCTGAAAAGCAGAGAGAAGTTTATCAGATCCTTAGAACATGAGAAGTTGGAGTAAACATGAGCCAGGATCCATTTCTCTTGTTAGATCTTTCCACTGGGGGAAGTAATAGAAATTCACACCTCTGGTGAGAGTGTTTCGTTTTGCCCCCAAGTAACCTGTGATCATCATTTGCTGGGGTCAGAACCATTTAACGTTTTAATAAGTGTCTGCCAGGGTCTTCTAGAGTGAAAGTGAAAATCAGTGGGGTAAGGTTTCTGAAACAATGTGAAGTCCTGAAAGGAAGAGATTAATATAAATGGAAGGTGGTGATTTTATTATTCTAAAGATGCCTTTGGACGTTTCCCTCTGTAGAATCACAGATATCATGCAGGCCTCATAGCTCTCTTCCCCCTTGCTTTAGAATCTGACTACATACAATTTGCGGAATGGCAGGATCTGAAACCACTCAGCATAAGAAGCTTGCAAAATCAATATAACTCCTATCAGTCGGAGACGCCAAGGACAAGATTCATTTCATGCATCAAACAGAATGCAAAACTGTCGATTCCTCTACTCCTAGTGAAATGTATTTCTGTACAGATACATGAAGTTAATAAAAACTTAACACATTGATTGTGTATTGGCAGGACTATTTCTCTCTGTGAACAATGATCTCCCATTGCATGCCAATGCTATAGCAAACCCTTCTGAAATTGTTTACTACTTTTTGAAGGTAGCCTAGCCATCCTTTCTCGGATAGAGATTTCCTTAATGACAAAAGATTTTTACAACCTGAATTATTCATTAGGAGTGTATCTCACCCTCTCTTCACCGCTGAACTTAATAAATGTTGCTGGCATAAATTTATCACATATTGTTGCAACTATATATTTGTGCCTATCATATTTTAAACTAAGAATTCCACGAAGGCAGGAACTATGTTTTAACCATTTCTGATTTTCAGACCTAGCTCACAAACTGGCTTAAACACACACACACACACACACACAGAGTGTGCTTAATGAGCTTGAATAAAGAAGTAATGCTAATATTTTTGAGGGGCAGGTATCAAATAAAATAGCTTCATACTCGGGGCACCTGGGTGGCTCAGATGGTTAAGTGTCTGCCTTCAGCTCAGGTCATGATCCCAGGGTCCTGGGATCGAGCCCCGCATCGGGCTCCCTGCTCCGCGGGAAGCCTGCTTCTCCCTCTCCCACTCCCTCTGCTTGTGTTCCCTCTTTTGCTGTGTCTCTCTCTGTCAAATAAATAAATAAAATCTTAAAAAAAAAAATAGCTTCATACTCTTTAGAGCCAAGCTACAATTCCAACTGTACTTAAACTTTGTCTAGTGATTTCTTTTTTTCTCCCTGACTAGTTAGATAGTTGTTAACTTCTTTCACCATGGTCACTGAAAAGGGAAGAGCATTTATTATATTTCACTGTGTGCCCATTTAAACAATCTAGGACAGGGGCACATGGGTAGCTCAGTCGGTTAAGCATCCGACATTTGATCTCAGCTCAGTTCATGATCTCAGGGTCGTGAGATCAAACCCCATGTGGGGCTGTGTGCTCAGGGCACAGTCGGCTTGAGATTCTCTCTCTACCTCTCCTCCTCCTGCTCATACTCTCTTTCTCTTCTCTAAATAAATAAGGAAAAACCTTCAAAAAAAAATCTATGACAAAGTATCTCTTCTCCTTGGATACATTCTCCCTGCACAGCATATATTTCTAGACTCTGCAGAGATGAGCCCCTTTCTGAACCTACCATTGACAAAATATTTGTAAACATTTTTGCCCTGCCTAAGTCATCACTGACTTCAAGAACCATCTTATATTTGAAGACAATATTGAAAAAAACAGAGTAAATATAAATATCCCAAATGGCCCGTCCTTCTAGAGCAGGGTTTCTCTACAAGGAGCCTGCAGTTCATGAAATGTCTGCACTAACATCAGTGTCCATTTCCTACAAAGAGTTCATGTGCCCTTCGAAATACTGTGTAGCTTTGTTAATTTGTAAGTGTGTGGAAATTATTTTAGGAAGAGTATTCGTATTTTCGTAACACTATCAGTGGGGCTGATAGTCCACAAAAATTTTAAAAACCATTGCTTATCATCAAAAACTAATGATGTAATGTATGGTGATTAACATAACATAATAAAAAAAAAGAAAAAAAAAAACCATTGCTTATCATCAAAAACTAATGATGTAATGTATGGTGATTAACATAACATAATAAAAAAAAAGAGGAAAAAAAAGAACCATTGCTTATCATCAAAAACTAATGATGTAATGTATGGTGATTAACATAACATAATAAAAAAAAGAAAAAAAAAAGAACCATTGCTTATCATCAAAAACTAATGATGTATGGTGATTAACATAACATAATAAAAAAAAAGAAAAAACAAAAAAGAACCATTGCTTACGAGCCATTACGGTGTTGATATGCATTCAAACTCTGAAGTCAGAATGTAATGCAAAAATAACCCTAAACGTTCCTGAATATTCTGTATGAATAGCATGCCTCTCAATTAGTCCAGTAGAAGTATTTTGTTTCCCTTTTTCTCAGGATTGGAAAAGATTTCTTTTTCTTTGTTGGAGCATCAGATGAACTCAGTGGCTTGTATTCAGGACTGTGTTGTCATTGGGAAGGAAGGAGGTTGTTTCTTTAAATAAATCGTGTCCAGCATGGCATGATGTTTGCATTATAAGGGTCATAAAGCCTTCTGTCTCACACTTTCCCCCAGGCACTTAATAAATGGCAGGCATAATTATTAGCACTATTGAATTCTCTCTCACACTTCTTTTATTTTAAAAAAAGTTAAGGGACTACTTTGGGGGAAATATAATTAAAGACAAAATTTCCTCCCAACTCAGAAAACATCTCCACAAAGATAGAAGAGAAATAAAATAATTTTTTTCTTGCTGAGTAAGCATTAAAACAATACGATGTTCATGGCAGGCAGTCTGCTAGAAGTTTGCAAAGAGAGAAAGAAATCTCATCCTTTTATACAGACAAGCAGATACAACTTATTCCAGGCATTTTCTCAATATACGTATTAGTTCTCATGTAACAGGACTCCACAGTACCATTTTTCATACATAGTTTGTCCAAAATTAATTTGGTGTTTGGGGTGTCCACCTGCATTAGCAAATTGGCTTTACCCAAAGGAAAAATAAACTTTTTATGCTTTATGACAAGAAGTAGTTTTGTAACTGGGGGCACCGGCTAAAGTTAAGCTCCTACACTCCCACAGGAACTGGGAGTAGGGGTGCTAGCTTTCTTTTTAAAAACGTTTTGACAGATCTTATTTTTTAAAGTAATCTCTACACCCGACATGAAGCTTGAACTTACAACCCCGAGATTTAAGAGTGCCATGCTTTACTGACTGAGCCAGCCAGGTGCCCTGCTATCTTTTTTTTTTTTTAAGTTTTTATTTAAATTCTAGTTAGTGAACATGCAGTGTAATATTAGTTTCAGGTGTATAATATAGTGATTCAACACTGCCATGCATGACCTAGTGCTCATCACAAGTATACTCCTTAATCCCTATCACCTTTTTAACCCTTCCTCCCACCCACCTCCCCTCACCTCTCACCCATCTCCCCTCATTTTATTCTCTATAGTTAAGAGTCTGATTGTTGATGTGCCTCTCTCTCTTTTTTCCCCCATGTTCATTTGTTTCATTTCTTAAAGTGAAATCATATGGTATTTGTTTTTCTCAGACTTATTTTGCTTAGCATAATGCTTTCTAGCTCCATCCACATCGTTGCAAATGGAAGGATTTCATTCTTTATTATGGTTGAGTAATATTTCATTGTATATATATATATACCATATCTTCTCTATCCATTTTTCAATGATTGGACATTGGGCTGTTTCCATAATTTGGCTACTGTAAATAATGCTGCTATAAACTTCGAGGTACATATATCCCTTTGAATTAGTATTTTTGTGTTCTTTGGGTAAATACCTTATAGTGTGATTGCTGGGTATTTCTATTTTTAACTTTTTGAGGAAACGCCATACTGTTTCCCAGAGTGGCTGCACCAGTTTGCATTCCCACAAATAATGTAAAAGTGTTCCCCTTTGTCCACATCCTCACCAACACCTGTTGTTTCTTGTGTTGATTTTAGCCATTCTAACAGGTGCGAGGTGATATATCTCATTGTAGTTTTGATTTGCATTTCCCTGATAATCAGTGATGTAGAGCATCTTTTCACATGTTGACCATCTGTATGTCTTCTTTTGAAAAATGTGTATTCATGTTTTCTGTCCATTTTTTTTTAAAGATTTTATTTATTTATTTGAGAGAGAGAGAATGAGAGACAGAGAGCACGAGAGGGAAGAGGGTCAGAGGGAGAAGCAGACCCCTTGCTGAGCAGAGAGCCCGATGCGGGACTCGATCCCGGGACTCCAGGATCATGACCTGAGCTGAAGGCAGTCATTTAACCAACTGAGCCACCCAGGCACCCCGTTTTCTGTCCATTTTTTAATTGATTTTTCATTTTTGGGCTGCTGAGTTTTATAAGTTCTCTATATATTTTGGATGCTAACCCTTTACCGGATATGTCATTTGCAAATGTCTTCTCCCACTCAGCAGGTTGCCTTTTAGTGTTGTTGATTATTTTCTTTGCTGTGCAGAGGGGTGCTATCTTTCTTGATGATGACATTTCAAAGAGATGGTTCCCAGGTCACATGAGAAAAATATTCCTAGGTCTCAAAGCTGGCAAGTGGCTTATTTACTCTTAAGAAGAATTACATATATTTCAAAGGGAGAAAGAGCTTAAAAGTTGCTAAAGTAAATGCTCAGAGAAAGAGGAAGTTTTCCTTTATTTTCAACAAGGAAAATTAAGCCTCTTATTATCAACTTTGTAAATTTTTATCAATTTGTGAAATATAATCTATTTCATAGATATGGGTGCTGAGGCTAGAGAGTTATAGTGATTTCCTAATGTCTGACTAGCTGGTTAGTGACAATATCTGGAAATCAAATTTTGATTTTCAAAATTTTATATCTAATGAATAGGCTACAACATGCATCATGACAGTGATATTTCTCTACTATTCGTCTTTTTTTTTCATTCTTCCCATGTTTTCATTCCAGAAAGTATTGCTCTAATAAGGGTTTTCTCTTCTAAGTATAGGCATCACGGGATTCATGCAGCATCACTGTGAGGGATGATGGTGGATGATGATGTCTAAGTCAATATATGTGTACTTGAATGTGTTTATTTGGGAAAATTTGGGGATTTCTTCTTATTTCGTATGTAACACTTTTAATTTGAGGTCTTTATGCACATGCACACACATGTATAATTTTATATAAAGACAGCAGGTCTATCTTTTCCTTTTCTTTGTTTGCTTGTACCTTCCTTTCTTAAATTTCCTCTCCCTGCAGCCCTCCTCTGCCCTCTCATAACCTTTTTGATTTCAAATTTTTATCCTTACTAACATGATTCTATCTATATAGGCACATTCAGACACAAACATATATTTGTGCATTCACAGGGCATGATTCATTATTACTAGTGTTATATAAATGCCTCATACTTTTAATTTTTCCTCTTATTACTTAAAAGGACCTCATGGCTCTAAATGACATGTAACTTAACTCCTAAAATGATATACAGTATCATGTTGTCAAAATCAGAGCCAGACAGTAGTTAAGGCAATAAAAGCAGATCTTTATTCAGGGACTATTGCCGTGGGGGAAAAGAGATCTCTGCATAGAACTGGGCTCAGTTTTGAGTACAGCATGGACAAGTAGGGATTTACAGGTAAGGAGCGGGGTGGGGTTGATGGGTGGAAAATGACAGAGGAAACATCAGGGGCACAGGAGGGTTCTGGCCAACCCAGCTTGACAGGATTCTTGCTGAAAGCAGGCCAGAGTTGTCAGATATTACCTGGAGAATGGTGGAGGACGAGGAATTGGATCTGATATCCAAGATGCCCAGACACTGGAGTGGGGCTTCTGGCAACCTGATTTAGCAAGATTCCTGCCACAACTTGGTGCTACGGTCCTGACAGATGTTGAGGAACTTGACTAAAGTTTGGTCAAGGAGAGTCCTTGTCACTGTATGGAACATAATTTATCCAGAACTCTTATTTTGTTTCCAGATATTTAGGATTAAATATCATTTATCCTTTAAATTTATGTTCTCAAGGACCAGGACTTTTATTTCTACGAATACATTATCAGGTGTAGGATTGTTGGGAGAAGAGTTGTGTTTTTTTAGTTTAAAATACTCTTGCCAAAAGGCTTGCGATGCTTCAAGTTTTGACTGTATTTATATGAGAGACCCTCCTTCTCCAAAGGATACTTTTTTAGCCATCTTTTACACAGGGACACAGAATGAATTCCGCCACACAGCTGCAAATGGCTTTGGCTTCTTCTCTTCATTTGCAGTGGTAGACCTTGAAAGAAAAATACCATGCAAATATCCTGGTGGTCACACTGAATGTTGAGTCTGATAAAAAGAAAAGGGAAAAAGTGGCTTCAGATAATACAGAGGCCTTTTAACAAAATAATCCATAACTTTTCTGCCAAGATTCAGAGGAGTTTCATAGTTCTCCTGAATTTCCTGAGGGCAGACATTGCAAGTGTTTCCCATGATGCAACTCCACGTGGTCACCAATTTAATATCCTGGCCAACCCAAGTAAAAGCCACTTTTATTCAGTCTGCTTGCCTATGAAATATAAGAATATACACTTTGGAACAGCTTTGACAACTGGGGGGAGAATAATTTAGATCTTTCTTCCTTTAGATGTGCTTTTGAGTTACTAATCTGACTATATATATTCCTAAAGATAACTTTCTTGGCAATTCACAGAACAGTATATTTCCTATAGAAAGCATTTAAAAGTCCTGAGCATGGCATTTAAGAGTTTTTATATTTGAATTTTACCAATTTCTTCAGGTTTTACCCAATAGCTCAATGAGTACCCTCTATGCAGTTTAGACTATGTTGCTTGCTGGTTTATAATGTATATGCACTCAGCACTTTCCTTATACATTGTCATTACTTCTATCATTCCCTCTGCTTAGGATACCTTTCCCTCTACTGCATTTAATAATTCTATGCATCAGTCAAAGCCCAACACAAATATGTTTTTTTTCCATGAAATTTTCCATGATCGTTTCCATGATCCTGTCACATTTTGTCATACGCTATCCTCATCATGATTTGTGTTCTTTTTTATCTATATATTACATGCTACTGGGTTAGGGATAATGTATTGCTAATGTTTTTTGCTTTTTTCCAAAGATTCCTACATGTAGGAGGAACTAAGAAAATATTTACAGGGTTCATTTATTATAGAGACCATATAATGGGATATTTGTCATCAAAGATACCTAGGGTTGAAAACTAATCTTTTACTATCTGTGTGACCTTAGAGAAATTATTGTGAATCTGTGCTTTCTTGCTTGTGAAATGAATATAGTGTCACTTACATTTCTGGGAAATTACGAGAATTAATGACATATGTAAAACGTCTGCCACATGTCTGACATATACTTGTATATAATAAATACTGGATAGTGTTTTTTTTAAGAATAAATGACAGGAAACTATGGTTATGGCTGCCATAATAAATGATTCTTTAAATGTAGGCAGAAATGCTGTAAACACATTGAATGGAAGTTTGCATTTCTGTAATTATTATTTTTGTTATATTTCTGTGGGCAAAGCAAACCTTGAGATCTCACGACACTACTCCAGATCTTTGAATTTTATGAGGCTTAAATCTGCAGGCATTGGACACACTCTGGAGGATTTTTTAATTTAAAACAAAAGCTAAAAAAACAAAGTCAAGTTGAAACATTAAAACATCACTGCATGATAAGCATTATTTCTGTCATATTTGCATTTAGAATAAATTGAGCAGTATTGGTTCTGCCAGGACAGCAAAGGAGCATAAAGTGTAAGGAAGGATTCCAAGAATGATGGGGACAAGTCGCAGGAAACAAGAGCCAGTTTGTAGGAGCTTCCACTGGCCTGATCTAGGATCATCATCAAATTAAATAATTATTAGTAGAAAAAGGAAGAGATACATGGTTCCAAGCACTCATTATTCTATACAGGCTAGTGTATAATTATTCATTAAAAAATTCTATCTCTAATAATTAATTTTAAAATGAAGGAGTGGATAGAATATATGATATCCAAACTCAGAAAAGAAGGGAACTATATAGCTCTAAGAAGAGACTTCATGGAGAAAGTGAGATGAGATAATTTTTCTATCTAGATTGACAGAGTAGGTGAAGGCACTCCGGGTTGATGTGAGACTCTTTAAATTCATTTTAATTTCAGTTTCAGTTAATTCATGCAAATGAAAATAGACAAAAATACCTTTAAAGATTTTCAAGAAATATTCTTTGGTTGATAATTAAATATAGCACACATAAGAGGAAAGATATGGAACCTGAGCAAAGAAGACAGAAGGAGAATAAAGGTCATTTCAAGCCAGAGGGCAGATGGCTTTGACCTTGACATAACAGGAGAGCACTGATATTTTAAACTGTAAGTTGATGCAAATAGAACTTTAAGGTTAGAAAGCCTGATCTGAGAACAGTGCATTAAATGGATTGAGAAGCAAAAAAAAAAAAATCAATTAATACAATTTTATAAATAGATAATGAAGACTTGAGCTAGGACAGTAAGTGCAAATAAAAGTGTCCAAATATTCAGAGTTCGAGAAGAAATGGGATTGAATCAGTTGGAGAACAGCTAGTGCACAAGGTGGCAAGTACTCAAAGGACTAATCTCAGAAATGAAGTACTAAGAAGTTAAAAACGGGGGCTATGCAATAGATTATTTAGAAATATGATCATGATCACTCTTGTATACATACTCACTTACAATATGATTTTGAATGTTTTCCCGTGAAGAAATGAAGTGTATTTCTCTGACTCTTGAATGTGTCCTGGACTTGACTTGCTTTGTGACAGATGCAATATGGCAGATGGGATGTTATACTATGTCCAAGCCTAAATCTGAAAATACTCCTTTATTTCTGCTAATTTTCTTAGCACCCTAACCAACTGGAATATGAATAAGCACAGGCTAACTCTCTGGATGATGAGGGACATATGAGACTGTGTCTTCACTTACAAACTGATAATGAGTCAACCACAGAAATAGAGCCATTTATTTGACCAGGAAATGACCACAGAAGCAAGAGTAAGCCCAGCCTGAAGGAGCCATGCCCAGAAGAGCTCAGTCAAATTTTTGACATTCGGAATCATGAAATAAATGAATGACAATGAAATGGACAAATTCCTAAAAATAATGGGTATTACTAATATTGACATAGGGATAGTTAGGATATCTGAACAGTCACATATCTCTTACAGCATTAAATCTGTAAATAAAGACCTTCTCACAAAGGAAATTGCAAACCAGGTGGTTTACATGTCAGTTCTACTCATTCAGGTAAGAAATACTACCAGTCTTACACAAATTCATTCAGATAATAGGAAAAGAAGGCACACGTCCCAATTTTTTTTTATGAGCTAAACATAACCTAGATATGAAGCTTTACATGGATATGATGAGAAAGGACATTGTAACTAAATTCCTCCCATGAAAATAAATGTAAAAATCCTAAACAAAATATTAACCGACTGAATCTAACAGAATTATATATAATAAAATGATTAATTTCAGTAATGAGAGTTTGATTTAATGTAGTCATTAATCATATGTGAAATGAATCAGTGTAAATCAGCCCATTAATAGTGTAAAAGAAAAAATATATATGATCATCTCAATAGATGCATTTATGAGACCAGTTTTTCCTGTGATACTGCTACATTACAGATAACTCCAAAAGCCTGATTGATGGCTATAATAACATTTAGTTTTCAAACTCATGTTGAAGCGTCACTGAGGAGTGTCTGCTTCAGAGTATGAATCAAATTCAGGTTTACTCTCTATGTTTTCTTTTTTAAGAGGCCTGAAGTTGCAGGAGTTATCTGGGGGAATTTCTTCGTGTGGCCATTAGCAGGAGAACAAGAAACTAAGCAAAATCAGACAGACAACATTTACAGTCTTCAATGTGTCATGTCCAGTAACATTCTGTTGAAGTGTCACACGACCAAATGAATGGTGTGGGGGTTTCTTTCCTGCCTACATGAGCAATATGGCCAAGGATAGGAGGAAGGAAAGAGCTGTAAGCAAATAACATACACCACAATGAAAAAAAAAAAAAAAAACTAAAATATTGGACTGCATTCAAATTCCATTCATGCTTAAAACTGAAAAGATTTAGAAAACAGGAATAAAACTTTTTTTATATCTGATTTTTAAAAATTGAAAAGTTGACCAAAAACTTGCCTGTGGGAAATATCGTATTTGTGGTCTTGAAAGCACTGCCCCCTGCAATCTGGAATAAACAAAGAATGTATTTATCACAAATTTTATTGAATATTGTAGAAAAGTCCTTGGTCCTTGATAGCAAAGTAAGATAAGGAATTTAAATAAAAGACCTAAGGATTGAAAAAACAGAAACTATAGTTTTGCAGACAATATGATTATACATGTAAGAAAATACAAAATATTCCACAAATTATTTTTATAGCTGATTATTTGCTGAATGCAAAATCATATACAAAAATCCATGTTTTAATATGCTAGCAATATATAATTTTAAATGTTTATAATTTTAAATATAATCAGATAAAAATATATTTCAAACATTTACAAATTTAGGTGGTATAACTCCATTGAATAACTCTGAATATAAAAGATTAATAATTTGGTCTATATTACCAATGTCTGTTCATCAAAAGACACTATTAAGAGATTGAAAATTCTTACAGCAGAAGATGTAATTATGTTTTCTATACATTTAACCACCAAAGGGCTCATGTATGGAATATATAAATACAACCCACAAATAAATAATAAACAATGGGCAAACCAGTGGAGAAAAGGCAAAAGGTATGAGCAGGCATTTTATAAAAAACAATATTTAGGGTGCCTAGGTGGCTCAGTCAGTTAAGCATCTGTCTTTGGCTCAGGTCATGATCCCAGGGTCCTGGGATTGAGCCCCGGGTTGGGTTTCCTGCTCAGTGGGGAGTCTGCTTCTCCCTTTCCCTCTGCCCCTCTCCCTGCTTGTGTGCTCTCTCACTCTCTCTCTCTCAAATAAATAAAATTTAAAAAAAATCATATTTAAATATTATTTTTTGTAAAGTGGTCACTTTGAGTCACCAGTAAAATATACATTATAGCTAAAATGAAATGCTATTGTACAACCAGTAGGGTGACTGAAAATTTATAAATACTGACAATACCATAGTATATAAGAATTTGAGGCAATTGAAATTCTTCACCTCTCCTATGATACAGCTGATTTGGAGAATTCTCTGGCAGTATTTACTGAAGCTGAAAATGTATGCTCTATAAGGAAGCAATTCCTTTCTTAGTTATGTACTTGGCATACATGTATTTGTATGTTAAATACAAGGCATATGAAAAATTCATAGCATTCATAATAGTCAAAAACTGGGAAAAAAGGTGTCGGCATTAGAATAGATACATTGCAGTATAATTACTCATTACTATGCTAAGTAGTGGTAAAAACTAACAAACTATTTCTCCACACAATATGGAAGAGTTTCACAAACTCCATGTTGTATAAAACAAATCAACTAAAAGACATTCAGCATTTGCATAAATTTCAGACATAGGCAAGTGATTATGAAGTAATAGAAATAAAAATATTGGTTATATTTGGGGAAGAGAGTGAATGTAATAAATGGGTGAAGTCAAAGAATATCATCTAGGGTGCATGGTTCATTTTTAAAATTTCTTACATGTTCACTTTGTGAGAGTTCATGAAATGTGCCCTGGGGATTGTGTATTTCTTTTCTGCATAAGTGCTACAACTCAACAAAATTTTTATTTAAAAAAAAATGACCTGGTATCACCTGAAAATTACAGCAAGTATTCACATATATTTACTCACTGATGAAACATAATATAGCTATCCTAAAGCCACAAACAAATTAGCTGGTCTACTATCATTTGCTCCACTTGGCATTGTTTTGAAGGTCTGAGCCAGTATAATTAACAAAGAGAAAAAAAATAAAAGTTATGAGAATGAAAGATGGTTGGTATTATTGAAAGAAAATACTGCTGTCCACTTGAAAAGGCCAAACAAATCAACTATGTAACTATAACAAGTACTACGTTTGTTTAGTAAGATGTCTGGAATCAAGATCAACTCAGTAGTTTTAAAAGAAACTAGCAACATTCATGTAGGCAGTGGAATGGAAAAATCCACCCACAGTAACAGCATAAACCTAACATGAAATGAGCAAAAACTCATTGAAGTACCTTTAAAGCATTGCTGAATCATATAAAAGTCCTAGAATAATATATGAGACCATCTATCTTTGGGATTGAAAGGTAACCTTTTGTTATGTATTTCCTTAAATATAACTATAATATGAATGCAGTTTCAGTTAAATTCCCTATAGACGTTTTTTATGAAATTGACAAACTGATGATAAAATTCACTGAGAATACCAGATACAGAAAATTTATCAATAAAACTATAAATAAAAATAATAGGGGAAAAATATAGGAAATAACAAATTGTAGCACACAGCTTTAATAGTTAAACCATGGTATAGTGTTGCAACAAATTCATCAATACATCAGAATAGAGGTTTCAAAACATACAGTAAAAAGGAATTTGGTACATCAGAAAATGTCATTTCAAAGTCAGGGGGAAAGGATTGTCACAACTGTGCTAAGACAATTGGCTATGCTTATCTAAATTATATTCCCATCTTTTCATATGAAAAACATAAATATAATATATTCCAAAATTAATTTTGTAGTTTGCAACAATTAACTAATATATCTTCACAGCCACTTTTAAAGAACAGTATTGGGATGGAGAAGGTCTATTTGTGCAAGAGCAATACAGACACCATAAAGGAAAAGATTTATCTCCATATTCAAAAGAAATTAAGGAGTTAGTAAATGTAAAAACCTGTAACAGACTTGGAAAATATTTTCACCATAATGACAGTTAAAAACCTTACTGGACAGGAGCTTCTATAAATCAATAGATGAAATAACTGTATGGGTTGAGTTGTATCCCCCAAAATTCATATGTTGACGTCCTCCCCCGCCTTACCTTAGATGTACCTTAGATGTAACATCATCTGAGGATGGGTGTTTATAGAAGCTACCATGTTAAAATAGGTTTCTAGAGTGGGCTCTAAACTAATATGAGTGGAATCCTTATGAAAAGGGAAGATTAGGGGTGCCTGGGTGTCTCAGTCATTAAGCGTCTGCCTTTGGCTCAGGTCATCATCCCGGGGTCCTGGGATCGAGTCCCACATCGGGCTCCCCCCTCTCTCTCTGTCAAATACATAAATAAAATCTTTAAAAAAAGAAGGGAAGATTAGTCACAGAGTCACCCATAGAAGACGATGTAAAGACACATAGGGAAAAGATAAGATCCGCAAGCCACAAGAGAGAGGCGTGGGACAGAATTTTCCCTCACAGGCCTCATAAGGAATCAACTCTACCAACAGCTTGATTCTGAGTTTCTAGCCTCTAGACTTGTGAGACAACAAATTTCTGTTGCTTGAACCACTCATTCTGTGATAGCAGCCCCAGCAAGCCAGTACAATAACGGACCCAAAATACGAATGGGTAGAAGGCATACACAGATAATTCCTAAGGGCAGAAATGCAAGTACTAGTGAAAGTCAGGAAAACACAATCAGTCTTCCCAATAAAGTGATTGAAAATTGTGTCTTAAAGAAGGTATCATTTTTCCCTCATGCCACTAACATAATGATGTAAAGGAGGAAGACAATTTCCAGTTCAGGTGCATGTATTGAGAATAGCAGAATACTATACTGATAATAGAAATATAGACTCAAATATGTCAAAGGAAGGCAATTTACTAGTACCTATAAAAATTAACATGTTAGTTCTAGAGCAAAATATTTCCATTTCTAGCGATACATGTCACAGAAATTTTCAGGAAAATATATTTGTACCCACATATGTGGATTTCATTACTTTTAAGAGAGAAAGAAAAACTGAAAACACCCTCAGTGTCCAACGGTAAAATATATTAAAGTATAAGCGCATGGATTTTAATATGTGTAGACATGGAAAGACCTCTGAGATGTACAAGGCAGTTGCAGAATACAACCATCGGAGGATCATATATATATTAATATATATATGTATGTATGTTATGGGGAAAAATAACATGAATTGGGGTAAATATGCACCCGTTCACAAATGCAAGAGAATGTGGTAAAATGCTAACCAGTGCTTCTATTAATGTTACTTTAACAGAGTAACCTGGTTTCCCCTTTTATTAGAAACTTGAATGGTTGAATCTAGAGTGGTGCTGTTAATTAACACTTTTGACTATATTTCCCTGATAAATTATATCCTTTTTGTGGCTCTCGGTGTACTTACCAGAACAAAAGAGGGATTTAAACTCGTTCTCCTTTCCTTTTTTTAATTTTTTTTTATTTTACTATGTTATGTTAATCACCATACATTACATCATTAGTTTTTGATGTAGTGTTCCATGATTCATTATTTGCATATAACACCCAATGCTCCCTTCAGAACGTGCCCTCTTTAATACCCATCACCAGGTTAGCCCATCCCCCCACCCCCCTCCCCTCTAGAACTCTCAGTTTGTTTCTCAGAGTCCATAGTCTCTCACGGTTCATTTCCCCCTCCGATTCCCCCCCTTCATTTTTCCTTTCCTGCTATCATCTTCTTCTTCTTCTTCTTTTTTTTTTTTTTACATATAATGGTTCTCCTTTCCTAATGAATTTATTTGAAGGCCAAATACGGTGATAGGATTAAAAGATGATTGTAAATAATAATACAATTTTACTTAATGGAAAATAATAAATGGCAAAAAAATTTCAATACCAAAACACATATATATTGGTACAAGAAGAAGTCATAGATAATACATTCTGCAATGGCACAGTGAACATTTAACTGTTACAAACTCCTAGTCAAGTCACTGTGTTCTTCCAGAGTACTGGCCAAGACACTGGACTCTGAAGGCTGACTGATCTACCACATCCTTAACAGAAATCTGTTCTGGGAAGTTACCATCCCTGTAGCTCAATTTCTTCAACTGTAATATGGGATTAAGACCAGTGCTTATCTGACAGAGTTGTTCTGCAGATTAAATGAATAAATATATATAACACCATCTTGCATATAACACATCGTCAGTGCATGAGTTATCTAACATTGTTATTTATTCTGGTCACTTGAGATAATTGTGGAGGTGTGTTTATTGTCACAAACATTCAGGTGAAACAAACTGGGATAGAAACTAAAGCTGAATAATTAAAAATAGATGACCATGGGCCTTGCCACTCATTATTTGACTTTGCTAGTGAGACCGAGAGGAAATGGTGGGGCACGCTATTCATCAGTGAAAATCTCCGGGCCAGGGAGAAATACTGAGGTTCTTAACAGGGGAGCATTCCAGTTTCCTTCAAACAAGAATATAAACAGTGCTAGAAAACAACAGTTAAGAAATGGGGCAGGGTGGGGGGAAGCA
This sequence comes from Leptonychotes weddellii, assembly GCF_054177405.1. Lineage (NCBI taxonomy): Eukaryota > Metazoa > Chordata > Mammalia > Carnivora > Phocidae > Leptonychotes > Leptonychotes weddellii. The sequence goes on along the minus strand of NC_138379.1, from coordinate 30,056,212 downwards.
AAGAATTGTATTAGAAACCTATTGTAGATGGCATGCGTTTAGTAATCATCACTATGGTCATTGGTAGACCCAGTTCCTTTATAATTCTGTAGTAAAGACTGAAAATTCATCAAATTTCTCAGTAACAGAATTTTTAAAATATTTTACAAATTAATTACATACTATGGGTTCAAAACTCTAAATAAGTTGCTCCTTTATTTTTTTTTTTAATTTTATTTATTTGAGAGAGAGAGCGAGCAGGAGCAGGGGCAGAGTTAGAACAAGAAGCAGACTCCCCACTGAGCAGGGAGCCCGACATGGGGCTCCATCCCAGGACTCCGGGAACATGCCCTGAGCCGAAGGCAGATGCTTAACCAACTGAGCCACCCAGGCGCCCCAAGTCGCTCCTTATGTATTAAATATTGCATTTTATAGATTAAAAAAACTTAAAGTTAGAGCCATTTTCTTACAAGCTTAAAATTGAACTTGTCAACCTAACTTAGTGATAAAAAACTGTTCTTCCCATGACTTCTCTCTCAGTAAAGGGCTGTGTCCAACAGTTGCCTCACCCAGAAACATGGCAACATTAATAACCAGCACCCTGACACTCTTTCCCCATAACAGACAAAAGACATTTGAAAGAATGTTATGTATTATTGATTCAGTTTTGCATGTTTTGCTGAAATCAGTCCAAGCTTCACTGTCTCTGCAGTTTCTAATCTAATTTAGGCCACCACAACCTTTTCCCTGACTATTGCTGTGGTAAGTTCCTTACCAGCCTCCCTTTCTCCAAGTCCACCCCCCACCGCCCCACCGCCCCACCGCCCCCCACCCTCTAGTTCACTCTCCAGTTTTTAGCCAGGGAAATCTTTACAAAACATAAATCCAACCATATTACTCCCTGTTTAGTTACTTACACCTATTTTCCAAACAATTGTCAAAACTCCCCTGTCACTTAAGAGTGTTGCATCTGTTTGCTCATGCTGTCCATACCCTCGTTTTAGCAGTAAATCCTGACCACCCCCTCCCATTAGGACTTCAATCTTCTGATATATAGTCACTTTTAAAAAATTCAGTGAGCTCATTTTTATTAGTATTTACACGTGCCTTCCCCTTTCATATAGCTAATTTCTAATTCTCTTTCCAAGAGTACCTTATATATTATATTACTTTTTCCAGGAAGTCTTCCATACATGGAGCAACTCTCCTATGTACTCCAGTTGATCATTTTAACCTCCCCCTATCAGTTGCCCTGATAATCATCATTTTCCTTGTCTACATTTTCCCTACACACACACACACACACTTGCACACTTGCCATAACATACATAAATATACACAAACACATCCTATTTGCTCATACATTACTTGAATAGGATCTTAGGGTAGTAACTTGATCCTTCTGAGCTCAATTCTTTTATGTCTACAAAATGAGAATTACAATACGGTCTTACAAAGACCATATGAGAAAAGTAAGAAAAAAATATACATAGATGATATGGCGTAAAGTAAGTCTTTCCTTCATGAAAGTTGTTAAGTCTGTTCAAATTTTACTCAAATCACTGTATTTATTTACTGATTTTATAGATATTTTGTTTCTTCCATTACCTCTTTAGTAGCAATAGAAATTCTTAGACATGTCTGGGAAGGGCTGTCTTTTCTATGGACTTCCTTCCCTACCTACCAGAGATGAAGCAAGACCCCTATGTTCTGCCCTGGCTGTACCCCCAAGTATGTCTCCCCAGTGTCAGAACCTATGTATTTGAAATACTTTGGTTCAAATCATATCTTCTGCTATAAAATGTCAAAGGCCTTAGGAAAAAGAATGGTGATGTCATGGAAAATATCTGTTTTCCAAGAGGTACCTGATAAACTATCTTAAGCCTATCAAAGATAGTATAGTTCTGGAAATTCTCTGTAGCCTAGAGAGCCCTCAATTAAAAAAATAAAACCTTTGTTATAAGACTGGTTTTCAGTTTTCTCCTTTTAGGTGAAAGAGGAAAAACAAAACATCCTAGTAATTAAGGTTTCAGTTAATCTAGATTTTGCTTGAAATGCAAGGACCTGTGATAGTATTTAAAGAGGCTGAAGCCCAGTGGAAGCTTTTGAGGGGCTCTCATGCGATTTTTTTCTGTGTTAGACAGGACTATGAAGAGCTAGAAAAGCAGCTGAAAGAAGTCTTTAGGGAACGAAGCAACATCCTCCATCAGCTGACAAAGACATCAAGAGAACTTGGTGGAATTAAAGTCAACTTTCAGGTGAGATGAAAACTAATTTTCCTGGCAGCAAAGGCTGAGGAGTCACTCGGTTTGTCTCGGTGGATTAACATTAAAGACTCCTGTATTTTTTACCAGTTTTGAATATGTTTCTGGGTTTGACCAGAGGATTTATTTATTATCATATGAGCTTTGAAAAGAAATGTCATTTGAAATGCAGTCTGGGAATCTGTGGTTTGCAAATTTAGAAAGGAGAAAATTATGTGCTTGGCAAGGCCATCAGTCTCTCATAGCTTCTAAGATCGATTTGACCCCTGTGTTTTTTATATTATAAAATGATGAAAACTAATTATGACCAAGAGTTGAATGAATATAGGAATGATCTCTAGAAGAGAATCTTAAATTCCACAAAGGAAAATTCTCAAGATTCTTTAATAATCCTCATTACTAAAATGAGAAAATGTCTTAGAAAGGCAAGAGTCATCTATGAAAATGTATTAATACTCAGTGAAATCTCCATCAAAAGCCAAAGACAAGATCTATATCTGATAAGAAAAATTTTCTGAAATATCGGATATTTTGGTATTTGATTGAACACTGAATTTTTTTGAGGACATCATTTTAATTTTCATAATCTATCTGTGAGAAAGATACTATTAATGTGTTTTTTTTCTTGTTATACATGAGGGATTATGCTTAGAAAAGATAAGTTATTTTTGAATGTCACAAGGGAAGCCAGAGTTTAAATACAGAGCCTGTGTATTAGTTACTGCACAAAACTATGTTTCTGAACCATGTGGAGTCAGTGTTGTCCTTAGCTTTCTGTTCCTTGAAGATGATTGATGGATGATGATGATGATGATGATGATGATGATGATGATGGTATCCATAGCCACGACAGCTTACTGAACATGGTCAAGGTCTTGCGTTAGGTATTCTTTGTACAATCTTTATTTTTTACGTGAAAACTGTGCTATGGTTATTAGTAGTTTCATCTTGTCGGTGAGAAAACAAGACTTAGAGAAAGGTTAAGAAACTGTAGAGGACACAGAGTTCGGTGGCAGAGCAGCTATAGGAGCCCAGAGCCCCAGCTCTTGTTCTAGAAGTTACGTTACAACTTGAACATAAAAATAAGAGCAGAAAAACCACCCCATACTCCATTAGAACACAGAGGCAGGTAGCAGGGTAAGGACAGTGCTACGGTGGAAGAGTATACAGAACGTTAGGGAAGCCCTAACTCGGATGAAAGGGGGACTAAGTGGATTTTTGGAGGAAGCTGATCCCAGAGTTGCACCTTATCATTAAGTGGAAATTCGCCAGCTGAGGCTGCAAAGAATGTTCAGTACACTTGCACCTTCTCAGGGGGATGGAACACCTGGCACTTTGAAACTGTTTCATGCACATGGTGAGATGCCCATGTGTGACCAGGACACTCATCTCTATGCAGGTAGCCTAAGTTAAGACACCCAATCACAATCTGGAAAATTGCTTGATAACAATGTATAATTTCATAGAATCATGTTTCTTAAAAGGGTAACAATCGTACCACTGAATGTAGTTGCAATTTTTAAAATGCCTTTCTTTTTCCATTTCCTGTCAGCCAGTGTGCAAGGTATTTTTCATTTTTGATCTCATTAAATCCTCTTAGCAACCTCTTCACAAAATTTTACTCATAAAATGAGGAAACAAGACTCAAATAGGCCAAGGAAGTGCCCAGTCATTCATCTAATAAATACTGATTCTAGGTTTTAAACTCATAGTGAATAAAAACATAGCCCATTCTACATTTTTCCCCCAGTGGGACTTCATGACGACAGGAGCTTTGAAAGTCTTGTTATCGTCTTCTCTGTAACCATAGCCCCTGGATGGGATGGTAACGGATGGTTAACGCAGGTCAGCCAAGAAGCATTATGTTGATTAATTAGTAGGTGTCTCAACCTTTAGCATCCTTAAAGGAACCAAGAATAATTTCCAAGTATACCTCACTTCCCTGGACATTCCTGGGTAAATAATAAGGACACTTTGGCTCTTCTACTGAGATATACCTTGCTGACTCCTGTCTGTGTCTACCCTTTCTGTTTCTGCATCTCATGTTCTTTTCCATTTGTTTGTTTTTTTATTTTAAATTCCTTGAAAACAGTCATCTGCTTGATCCTGGTTTCCTTCAGAATGCCCAGAATATAGGATATGGTCAATAAATGAGTAAGCATATTATATTGCACTTTTCATCAAGTGTTTTTCCACTGAGTTTTCCAGTAACTGTCTAAAGTAGACACTTCAAAAATCTCATCCCTGTTTTTCACCTAAGGAAGTCAAAGGGCAGATTTTGTGACCTGCTCCAGGCTGTAGATGTGGGGCTTGATCCCAGGACCCTGGGATCATGACCTTCGCTGAAGGCAGACGCTTAACCAACTAACTGAGCCACCTAGGCGCCCAGAAAGAAGTTTCTCTTATGCAGCCCATCACATCCCAATCAGACTGCTGATTTTGCTATATGAAAATTGCCTGATTTTAGCATTAGACTATAAAATTTGTGAAGGCAGACACTATGCCTCTGCACAGGACTTTGCATAATTCATGATAGATATTTGTTAAATAGATATTAAGTAAACAAAGTATTTGCCATTCCTAAGATTGTCAATTTTCTGCCTGCCCCCACTGCTCTTCCCGCAAACAGTATCACTGCTCCTCAGTTTCAGCTTCTAATAGGTTACCCTGGTAAATAGTTTATTGAGTATAAATAAGAAAGTTCTTAGGGAAGACTTAATGGGACAGATTCTGTAATGAGAATAGCTCAGTGGGCTTTTCTGCTTGAAGTCACGGTCTGTGGATGTTGAATTTGCCAGAGTAAATAAACACTAATGACTGAGATGGTACTTTATTTTTTTTTCCCCTTAATACCCTATCTTGTCAGAGCAGTTACAATTTAACGTAGCCCTAGTTTTTCTGTGTATTCTGCTGCATTACTCATTAATAATAAACAGACAAGACCAAACAGGTACATGCTTTTGGGCTGCTTTGATCTTGAATTATGTTATTACTTAGCTGATTCGGAGAGGTCTTTTATGTCCGTTTGAATTTGTAGGAACTATGCCAGAGCTGTTTTGACATGCCTGCAGAGAACACAGTGAAACTTCAGCTGGAGAGCAGAAGATGTGTTTTATACTGACTTGTAAAGACACCTAGATATTGGAGAGCATTTTCCCCTCCATCAAACCTCTGAAGGCTGAGACTCGGCTTATTCCCTTTCACCCCTGGGTAGCACCTGTGCTTGGTGTCATAAATCCCTGTGTGCATCCCTAGAGCCATGAGGATCACTGTGGCCTCATTTGCACATTCTTGTTTCAGGGCCTAAGAGCAGTCACGGCTGCGCCATAGAGACAAAAGTAAAGTGAGCCTCAATTTATCACTTGAATAAGATTTTCTTTTCCCACTTTTCTTATCAGTCTTTGAAAAATGATGAGAAATCTTCCAAAACTGATGTTGAGAAGCTTCTGGAAATAGGTCAGAGACAAAGGTAAGACTGCGCTTTCTTTTCATTTTCTCGGTTCTTTTTTTCCCCAGAGTGTCAAACTCCATTCAGAAATTTCACAAAAATCAGGTCATTCTAAATGCATTAATTCACTTATCTTCTGACTTACACTTGAAGGCATCAGAATCTTGTTGAAATGCAGGTTTGTATACATTAAATCTATGGTGGGGCTGGAAATTGTGCATAGTGATCGTGATGCTATGCTGCTTTGTCTGCAGATCACAGAATGTTTATGGATCTGTAGTATTTTCCCCTATTATCCTAGGAAGATAGACCCTGAGAAGTCTGCCCATCAATAGACAGATGCAATAACACTAATCTCAGTGGGCCATGTGTAATAGTATCAAAACTTGATCATGGTGGTAATGGTGGGGGTGGTGACGAATGGGGTAATGTTACCAACAATACGAGTAGAATTAGTGTAATCTTATTAGTGTTGGATTGTGTTTTTTTGAAGACAGTGTATTGTGTGATAGATTTCTATGCAGTATAAAAAGCTGTATGATTTGAAATTGCCTCTCAAAGGGAAAAAAAAGCTGTTTTAAGGTAGAAACAAGCTAGCATTTTTTATACACTTATTAGAGGCTCTGTCAGATGCTTTATATCTATTTTCCCATTTGACCCTCACAATTACCTTTTAAAGTAGATATGATTATCACTATTTAATAGATAGGAAGTTGTTCAGAGGTCTTAAATGAGTTGATGAGAGTTGTGTAAGTGGAATTTGCTCTGTGGTGTCTTACCCAGTAGCCCCACCCGTTCATGTTAGTTCACTGATCACAAAGCATTAAGCTGCTAAAAAGCTTAAGCACACTATGCTATGTAGTCCCTTCTTGCTGCCTCGTATCTTCTCCACTGTCCTTGCCTTTTGACCCAGAAACCTATCATTGATGTGTGTTCGGATCAAGCTGATGACACATTAGGAATATCAAACTGAGTGTCCTGTATTGACTCTTTATTATTTAAATGAAATTATTATTTCTTGAACATGAAATTCTCTTCAAAGTTCAGTATTAAAGAGCTTGCATAAAATATTGCCCAAGCATCTTCCCCAAAATAGATCATTTTAAGTGATTTTATTGGTTTGAAATAAAGCACCTATGCTCAATGTTACACAAGTATCCCTGGTTCATTGAATTAGTGTCGGAGAATTATAAACCGCATTTCAAATAGAAATAACTAGTCAAAATGAACCAAGAGACACTGAAAATGATGACTTTTTGTAGAGCATTCCATGGCAGGAGAGGATAATAAAATCAGAATGGAAGTGTCTTCTGCACGACGGATGCACAGCTCCACTGAGCGGGCTGCCGTGACCGAGGAAGACGGAGTGAGTTAGGGCCGATCAGCAAATGAAGCTGTATACGTGTGTGACCAGAACCAGAGAGAAAAACTTCTAAATCTTGGTCCAGAATGGACTTCAGCCACTAGCAGTAGAGAACCCATTTTAGGTAGTTCTGTAAGAGCATGACATAAATTAAAGTATTTTAGGAGGATTACTCTGCAAACATTGTTCAGTGTGGAGGGAAAGGTTGAGGAAAGCTGGCTTGGAGGACAGGACAGGGTGATCTCAGCAGTGAGAACCATGGAGTGAAAGAGGAATCAAGTCTGTCTTCACTGCTGTGGAGACGCAGATGAGGAGACAGGCTTGTGCATGATGTGGATAAGGAAAAACCTATTCGTTTAGTTTGCTGATACCATCCTAAAATCTGTTTAGCTGTTTCTACATGACACACAAAATATCCAGAGAGACCAGAAAAAAAAAAAAAAAACATGGTTAGGATTATTAAGAATTTCAGATTATCATCTACACATTTGGTATGGTATACAAACTACCAGATGTTGGGCCAAGTCTTTCAATGAAAGAACGGAATGGAGCAGATATTTTGATATCATGATTTTAATGTTTTATCCAGAATTTGAAAACTTGTTTATTTTTTATTTTTTTTTAAGATTTTTTTTATTTATTTGACAGAGAGATAGAGAGTACAAGTAGGCAGAGCGGCAGGCAGAGGGAGAGAGAGAAGCAGGCTCTCCGCTGAGCAGGGAGCCCGACGTGGGGCTCCATCCCAGGACCCTGAGATCATGACCTGAGCCGAAGGCAGATGCTTAATAACTGAGCCACCCAGGCACCCCTATTTTTTATTTTTTTTAAGATTTTATTTATCTAAATGACAGAGAGAGAGACAACGAGAGAGGGAACACAAGCAGGGGGAGTGGGAGAGGAAGAAGCAGGCTCCCCGCTGAGCAGGGAGCCCAATGCGGGGCTCGATCCCAGGCCCCTGGGATCATGAACTGAGCCAAAGGCAGACGCTTAGCAACTGAGCCACCCAGGCACCTCCAGAATTTGAAAATTTGTTTAAAATGTGTAACTTGTATAATGCACACAAAGTCAAAATAGAAAATTCAGTAAATTCTAATAATAGGTAATTTCTCAAAAGGATATGACATTTGATATATTAATTTTTGTTGATTACTTAGAAAGAGATATATAAAAATCATGGTTACCTGAAGGTGAAGCAGGCTGTGTATCTCATTTTGAAAAGAAGAGATACTAATAAACCATAAAAGAAAAAGAATGTTATTTTGAAATATAAAAAAATATTGACTGGGGCACCTGGGTGGCTCAGCTGGTTAGGCGACTGCCTTCAGCTCAGGTCATGATCCTGGAGTCCTGGGATCGAGTCCCGCATCGGGCTCACTGCTCAGCGAGGAGCCTGCTTCTCCCTCTAACCCTCTCCCCTCTCATGTACTCTCTCTCTCTCTCATTCTAGCTCTCTCAGATAAATAAATAAATCTTTAAAAAAAAAATTGACTAATTGCAAATTAAGAAGTATTATCTGAGTCTGAAACAGTGCACTGTGTTGTAGATGCCATCTGGCTGTACATCCCGCTCTTAATAACCCCTCGTCCTCTGGGATGCTTGCCATCTGACACTTACCTGCAGGAGTGGTCTCAAGAAGTCATGCTTATTTTATTTGACTCCAACATCACTCAACAGTTAATAGGCTCAGAGGTGATCACCAAGACAAAACCAAATCAATTAGAATTTCCCTCTTGGAATTGTAACCAAGAGACATCTAATCAGTCTCCCTGTGTAGCTGGAACCAGACTGTAAGTAAGTCAACTCAGAGGTTATGGGGTGGCCATATACAACCATGCAGAGAGAGCAAAGAATGCCTTTCTGTTGAGACTGAGAAAGGAATGTGTGTGCACATTTTTGTGTGCACACATGGGTGGGAGAGAGCGAGCAAGCACAAAATGTTGTGTTGACTCTTGAGTGTTACATTTTCAGAAATATTTTGACAGCCTACATAATATTCATAGCAGAGGACCAGATCTAAACCATACCATATGAGGAGTAAGAGTGTGTACCCACAAAATGGAGACTTGGGGGATAGGAGGGTAACCTAAAGTGTCTGAAAACTTAGAAAAAAGTGATAAGACATTTTATTCCCTATGGTGGTTGGTGGGTGGAGATTCCTAGAAGGCAGTTTTAGACTCTGTGTACCAAAGGATTGTAAAACATCATGTTCTCTGAAAACAAAAAGAATATGCGGGATAGTGGCAAGTGGTCCATCTTAGATGTTTTTACAATACAAGTTGGTAACCACTTGAAAAAAATGCCTTCCTGTAGTGTGATTTGGGTGAGTGTGTTTTTTATATTTATAATTTGATATGAAGATGTATGAAGCAGCTGCCCTTTCAAATCCCTTGTAACGAAATTCTGTGCAGAAATGTGCTCAACACTGAGCAGCCTATCATAGGTGTCAGTGGGGCCCACCAGTTCTTTAGAATTGAAGATTCAGCTCAGTATCCCAAATAGGACCCTAGAGTAGTAGCAGTAGTTGGGGTAAATCCCTGTTGGTGGAGGGGGCCCATGAGCGAGTCAGGAGTCCTCTCTCATAGGAGTATAACTTAGCAAGACTGTTGGTGGAGGGGGCCCATGAGCAAGTTCATAGGAGTATAACTTAGCAAGACTGTGAGGCAGAGATTGGGGGCACCTAAAGCAGGAGAGCAGTGAGAATGTGTAGCAATAAGCCTGGAAGGCAAAAGAGGATATAGAGACGTTCAGAAGTTTCAAAAGATCATATTTACCATTCTGATAGCTTTCCTTGACATGAAAATGTGCAGCATCCTCTCCCTTCTCCAGTGTTTGTTAACAATCTTAACAGTTTATTTTTGTTGTGTTCCCTACATTGCCTATAGATGTCAGGATGTGGGAATTTTTGATACACACACACACATACACACACACTCATTTTTATTTTTATAAAATATATAGTATTTCATAGTTTAATTTAAAAATCTGTATCATTTAATAAAATTATAATTTTAAACTTCATAAATAATCATAAAATGATAATCATTATAAAATCTTACTATAATTTTTTAGTTAGAAATACAATAGTTTGTGTTTTCATTCAGTGCTTGTGGAAGATCTGAGTGGTAGGGATAGCGTGTAGATCCTTCCATCCTTCCCTCCCTTCTTTCTTCCCCTCCTTTTTCTCTCTCTCTCCATAAAGGTAGTGTAATGACTCTAGAGTTTGAACACATAGGCTCTAGAACACAATTTCACCACCTTTCTCTGTTTCAGTTTTCTCTCTGTAGTATTATGTCATCGTGTGAACCTTCTAAGAGTGTCTGATGCATTGTAAGCCCACAACATATGTAGACATTACTATTACATTATATTATGCCACAAATGCTCTTTGTGGAAAATAGCAGAAAGAATGATAGAAGTCTAAATTTAAGTGTCCACATGTGAAACAATCCTGGTAAGTGATACCTATTTGAGGAAGGAATGGAAGCTGAGTCTTAAGTCTGCTCTAAGCAAAAGCATGTCACGAGCTTCACGTAGGCAAACATAAACCATCACCACAGTGACTGTAATTATTTTATAACTTGTTCCAATTATAGTTTGCCTTGACAGACAAAGTTCAAATTGATTTTAAAAATCATACAGGCTCTCACTAATATCCTGAAATTGAGACTCGGACCTAAGAGTTTCTAGAGTAAGAAATCTGGGAGCATCATTCAATCCCAATGGACGAAAGAACAGCTTGCAGCTGTGTGGGATGTGGTGGTCAAAGAATGAACTTAGGACCTAGAGTGGTCCTGGTGGTTGTGACAGAGATCTCATACTTATTAAGTGATTATTTTCCAAGCATTGTGCTAAGCCATTTTGCCTACATTATGTCATCTAAACCTCACTACACACCTATCAGATAGCTCTATTAGTGTACCCATTTTATAGATGAAGAAAATGGGTCTAAAAGGGTACACTCCTATGCCTAGTCTCTGTAGTGTGGTTACAGACAAAGGTTGCAGAGGTAGTCTTTTGGCACTAGATTGGGAATTTTAAATTAGTTTGAGTTCTGCCGGTAAGACTAGAAAAGGTTTCTGTTTGGCTGTTGTTGCTTCAGAGGAGTTTATTCCTGGGGCGCCTGGGTGGCTCAGTCATTGAGCGTCTGTCTTCGGCTCAGGTCATGGTCCCAGGGTCCTGGGATCGAGCCCCACATCAGGCTTCTCCCTCTCCCTCTCCCCCTGCTTGTGTTCCCTCTCTCACTATGTCTCTCTCTGTCAAATTAATAAATAAAATCTTTTAAAAAAAAATAAAAGTTTATTCCTGTAGCCAGAATAAAACAAACACACACGTACATACTAATCCTCATCTGGTATCAAAACGTTTAGAAGTGGTAGCTTAGGTGATAAAATGGAGGCACACAAAGATAGTATGATTTGTCATAAATGAGTCAATCTTAGACCCTTGAGAGGAATGCAAAATTATGGATAATGCTCACATTTTTTAACAAGTGAGACAAGGTCCACATGTATTAGTGAGCTTGAGACATAATGTGTATATGCATGCAGACGTGTGTTTCTTTTATTAGACACAATAAATAAGGCAGCCCTCAAGGTCAAAATAAGTCTCTTTTCTCTTCGTTTTTATAAAAAAGTCTCAGGCCTTATAAAGGATGTCTAAAGTATACTGCCTTAGAATTAATCAATTAGGAGCATCCAAGGGGAGTTGTAATTTTATCCTATCAGCAAGTCTGTGGCAACTTTTTCTCTAACCAGCATGTTCACACCCTGGCATGCTGTCACTAAAATTAGCTTTTCAACTCTAATTATTACATTGATTTGATTTAACACATTATGCAGCTCACAGATGAGTCACACAGTGGGATTCGTACAGGACACAATAGCAAGGCAATTTCCTTTAAATATGGCTTGCTTTTAGTACTTGCATGGGAGAGAAAACTTTATTACTAGAATCCTCAGATACATCCTGCATGCTTAACTGTGTCCCTACATACAATTCTAGTTGTTTCCTAAATGTATGTCAACAGCAAAACCTCCTTTCATAACGTACATAGGAAATAACAGAATTATGTCTCTCTTTTGCTCTCTGTTTTCTCCTAGAGAACAAATGAAGTCTCTCCAGGAGGTCCTGCAAAATCAACTTAAAGAGACCACTGAGAAAGCAGAAAAACAGCAAGCTACTGTAAGTATGTTAATTTTTTTGTGTTTGCTTTGGGGCTGGGAAATTATTTTTAAAATAGACTCGGGTCCTAGAAACAAGATAAAAAGGTCCGCTCCCCATAAATGGTATATAAGATGGTTCTGGAGAAAAAAGTAGAAATCTAGTGAGAAAACCTGGAGAGAAGTTTGATTCTCAAGCCTTGGGGTGTGTCAGAATCACCTGTGGAGTTGAGTAAACAGGCAAGGTCATTATATGCCATAATTCAGGATCCGTTGGTTTGGGGCTGACACCAGCACTTTTGTCCCACTCTTGACCTCTGTTTTCATCAATAAATGAGGGTTGGGAATTAGAAGACCCCTAATAATCAAATACAACAAAAATCTTTTCTTGGAATGAATGCTGACCCAGTATTTCTATGATCTCGGTGACTGCATTTTCTTTACTGTATCCCTATCCCTCATCTACTGAACAGGAATCTCTCAGTGGTGGGGCCATACACTGACTGTTTAATCAACTCCCCAGGTGATTCTGACACACCCCAAGGCTTGAGAATCAAACCTCTCTCCAGATTTTCTCACTAGATTTCTACTTTATTCTCCAGAAGCATCTTATATACCGTTTATGGGGTATACCTTTTATCTTGTTTCTAGGACCTGAGTCTATTTTAAGATATATTAATGGAAAATTTAAGGTACAGTTGGTCCAACAGATCAGGAAATGGACCACCATTGAGAATTTAGTTTATTTCTCACGTTTCTCAAGGGGGTGGCATGCCTTGTGACAGGTGACTATCCAAGGAAGTACTCGGGTAGGTCATGAGGCAGAGGGAGGTGAGAAACTGTGGGCAAGAGCATTTATTGTGGTTTCTGCGGGAAAGAATGTGTGAGGCAGGTGAAGCAGGCTTAGGAGGAGTTAATATGAATGATCTCAGCAGGCTCTGGGGCATAGGGATTGCCCCTAGTTGACTGGGGGGGTACCTGACCCCTGGGGTGGTTAGGGCAGATGTATAGTGGCTTGGCCTATGAGAACACACCAATACAAAGGGGTGGCTGGGGTTAAGGGTTCTGGGTTGGTTAGTTTGTTTTTGAAAAGCATGTCACCAGGAGTAATTGTTCAGTGTTTGCAGTTGAATGACTAATATGTTTTACATCAGAGTCTAGAAAGAGATGACCGCAACCTCCACAAATACGGGATTGAGAAATAATTATTAAAACAATGGAGGACATTGGGAGACGGAAGGGAAAAATGAAGGGGGGGGAAATCAGAGGAGGAGATGAACCATGAGAGACTATGGACTCTGAGAAACAAACTGAAGGTTGTAGAGGGGAGGGCCGTGGGGGGATGGGTTAGCCCGGTGATGGGTATTAAAGAGGGCACGTATTGCTTGGAGCAATGGGTGTTATAGGCAAACAATGAATCATGGAACACTACCTCAAAAACTAATGATGTACTGTATGGTGACTAACATAACATAAAAAAAAAAAAAACAACAATGGTTATTTTTTTTAATGTGCATCTGGTGGGATCTAGAAGAGAGATTTCATAGTACTGGGATTACCTTTTCCAAATTTTGGTAGACTCAAACAGAATGCTTTATGCTTGTTCTCCCCATTTGAAAATTCTAGGTTAACTAAGAATTAAACTAATTTGTATTTTTAAACACTTTTTTTTGGGTAAATAATTATTATTTTCTCTGTTAGACTGTTGGTGTAATTGAAGGTTGGGTAAGGAGAGATAAAGATAATTGTAATTGTTCACTCTCGAAGAGAGGGGAAAAACTGGATTTAATTCTGCAAACATGATAGATTTAAGAGCTGATAATCTTATGTGCTACCCTTGATTACATAACTATTTACTATGCCTTTTTCCATAAAAATAACAGATTGTGTATTTTATGCAAAAATGTTGCAAATACATCATTTGGTAAGTTTATAGTAAAATGTTACAAAACTTAAAGGATAAACTTAAATCACAAAAATATAAAAGATAAACTTGAGAAAAATTAAATTGAAGAAGCAGTAAAGCTGTCATGACTAATTCTGTGGGAAAATAACTTTTTATGAACATGTGAATATTTGTTATTATCCCTAAGCAGATAATGGAATAGCATATCTTTCAAACCTGTGTTCCTCCTGAAAACTCCTAACAGACAGCAAGGAAGAATGAGCTCACATTCTCTGTAACCAGAGTTATTAAAGATATTAATGTTCATTGGATGCATTTCACTACTCTTGTTAATTTTTATGGCTTAACTTGCCCTAAGTGAGACATAATTAGTCTAAAGGCAAAAATTAGCTTCTAGCTTTGACTCTCATTAAGAGTAAAGAATTGCTATGTTCTTACATTCTTTGTTCAGAGTAAATAAATGGTATTTTCTGTTTCTGAGAATGAAATTCATAACTATCTACCAGGAGTGCTTATTTTGCCAGGGATGTTGAAACCTGTTGGGATTCTAGACTAATGGTTTCAAAATGCTAATACTTTTTGAATATTCTGAATATATTTTAGCTCTTGAATATTTGAACACTGCATTCTCAAGATTTTCTGTCCTTGTTTCACATTTAAGTAATTGTATTCTTAACATTGCAATATATTTTCATTATACTCTTTATTTTTTTATTTATTATTTCTATTATTTTTATTTTTAAGTAAACTCTGTGTCCAAAGTGGGGCTCAAACTCCCGACCCCAAGATCAAGAGTTGCTGACTCTACTGACTGAGCCAGCTAGGTGCCCCAGCTTTTACTTAAAGTTAGTTGTTGGGACGCCTGGCTGGCTCAGTTGGTAGAGCAGGCGACTCGATCTCACAGTCAGCAGTTTGAGCCTCATGTTGAATGTAGAGTTTACTTAAAAAAACAAAACAAAACAAAAGAGAAAAACCTGCTCTAGCTACTTTTAAAGGTTGTTTTAAAGTAATGTGTGAGAAAACCCCTTGTAATGTGTTTGGATGTCAAAATAAAATAATCATTTTAAAAATTTGTTAATTATGTATAATATATACTGAATAGTATCAAAATGTGATGATTTGGGAAAAGTAGTGGTCCATGAAAGAATACGTTATTAATATAAGCAAGGTGGCTTTAAGTAGTTCATGACTTCAAGATCAAACTGAGGGTTCTAGAGGGGAGGGGGGGTGGGAGGATGGGTTAGCCTGGTGATGGGTATTAAAGAGGGCATGTTCTGCATGGAGCACTGGGTGTTATACGCAAAAAACGAATCATGGAACACTACATCAAAAACTAATGATGTAATGTATGGTGATTAACATAACATAATAAAAAAATAATAAACTTTCATTGAATGAATAAAAAAAAATAAATGAAACATAAGAATGGAAATTTAAAACATAAGAGAAAAAACAAGCAGCCCAAATGGTCAATTACTGAAATCAACCAAGATCTCCAAAACAAAGGAACCTGAGCTATTTTGGAGCTTGAAGCCTGGGACAGGGAGGACCTGGCGTGGGTCTTCAGCTAGTCTTGTGGCTGGCCCCGTGTGTATTTCAGGTAGCCCTCTTGAAGTGGATGCCTTCACAATCAAAGCTTACGTCAGCACTTGGATCACAAAAAAGAAAAGCCAGCTGCCGGAGCTTATACTACATCTACATAGGCACTTTAGAAATTTTGAAATGTTACAAATTTGTCTTTTAAATTCACCAGTAAAAAGTGATCCCAGGAAACCCTAGGCCCCTACCCTCCACCCCAATAAAAGCAGAACCTCAGGCCTTCACTCTCCCTGGCTCTTTCTACCCATGGCCTCACTGTGTGGCCCCAGGTGTGACATGTAATATCCAGGACTTATAAGTAATAAACCTTTTTTTTTTTTTTTCAAAGTTTCCTGATGATATCGCTGAGGGTGTCTTGCAATCATACTACGAACCGCAAAGACTGGTCCAGCCACAAGATTGGTTATCTATAGGCTGAGGCAGTCAGTACACAGCAGTAGAAATGGGTGCAAAAGCTGTTTATTGGGGCATACCCTATTGTGCTGCATACATATCTAATTTTGAACGGCACCACGTCCTCCAGTCCTTTGCATTATCAACCAAATCGAACTATCTTCTCAATGGGACAGAGTGTGATTTATGTTTTCAGGTTGTTATCTTCATAGTTAAAATTTAACTTGAAAATTATTATGACCAAAACAATGGTCGTGGTAGTTCTCAGGCTTCTGCTTGTTTTATATGGAGTTTGACCATCCAGAATTGGTTTAGATCTCTGTTACCATTTGAAGGAATGGTTTAAGGACCCCTGTACAATCCAGAAAAGAGGGGGCATTAACATTTGTTACAAGGAAAGCAAAACGTACAAAAACATGCACAAGACTAAGACACCTCAATTTCTGGAGAGTGAAGGAAGAAAAATTAGGTGGGGCTTTAATAGTAGGTGTAACTATTTTTTTACAAGGTCTGAAGAAAGCTGGACAAAATATTTATATTTGTTTATTCTTAGGTTTGGGCCCAGAGGCGTTTTACATATTACTTCTTGGTCTTTTGTTTATGTTTGAAATGTTTCAGAGCTATTTTCTTTTTTAGATCTGTATATATGGTGAAAATTCATTTTACTCCTAAACTTGATTTCCACTGATTCAGTTTATCCCCAGAGATAACCCACATTACCAGTCTCTTTTGTATCATTCCAGGGATCCTCTAAGACTGTTGTCTAATATATATACACACACACTAGCTACATAAGGCTATTGAGCATTATAAAATGGCTAGTCCAAATTGAGATATGCTATTAGTGTAAAACATACAGTGAATTTTAATGATATATTGTAAAAAATAATGTCAATTATATCATTAATCCATTACATGTCAAAATAATAATATTTTGAGTTTATTGAATTAAATAAAACATTAATAAAATTAATTTTATCTGTTTCCTTTTACTTTTTTAAGAAATGTGACTACCAGAAAATTAAAAATTGGAGACATTAAATATTTTATCCACTATCATAAAGTCACTTTTTATCAGAGTGAACTCTCACTGACTATAAAGTCTCAGATTTTAACAACTGTGCTATACTGAATTTTTTTTTTTTTTTTTCAAAATACTCAGGCAGATATACTCAGGCAGCAGAGGTGCTGTGTTTATGCAAATACAGTTTGAACAACTGACCTAAGGTTACAGATTCCAGCAATATCAAATTCAGAAGGAAACATCATGATTTCTTTGGTACGGTATTATAACATTCTGTGCTTTAGAGACCAGGAATATCACTATGCAATTGCTTTCCAACCTGCTATAGGTCAAAATTACCTGCAGAGTGTTTTATGAATGGAGATTTCTAGGCCCAACCCTAGAATCTAGCTTTTTGTTGTTGTTGTTGTTGTTTGTTTTGTTTTGTTTTTTTTAAAAAACCACACTTTTTAAATTGAGGTTTACATAGGTAAGAGAATCAGTTATAATATGCATGGTTTCTCAATTAAAAAAAAATGAATCTTTTACTACATGAGAAAAGCCTTTTTTATAATCAGTAGGTCTATGTATGAATTGGGCATGAAAGTTTGGTTAATGAAAATTTCAATCCTTTGTTCTTTTTCAATATTTGTTGATAAAGAGATAATCATTGTATTATGCTTCAAAATCATGACAATAAACTTATAAAAGCCATAGGAATGAATTTAAAATGTGTTTATATAATATTCCATTCATTTCCAGATTAATTTTTTAAAGACTGACATGGAAAGAAAGAGCAAAATGATTCGAGATCTCCAGAATGAGGTAAGATATATTTCAGGCAAATTTTATATAAATCAAAGCATAGACACAAACCCACATACGGATTTGCCACAACTTTTGGAGTATTGATTACATGCCAATTTGGCCTTTAGTTACGTACTAAGGAAAGGAATTGCACTGTTGAGAATTTCGAAGAGTAGGTAATCCCTACTTTTATATATATGTTAATATTATTAGTTCATACCTCTCTAGTTCATTTTCTCCTCTAATTATACTTTGCTTGGGCTAATATTAAAAATTAATTTTCATTTCATAAATTCATCTGTCCGCCCAATGACATTACAGGAGCTGAAGAAGAAGGCTATCTAGAAATTGACTTCATGATAGGAAGAGCCAATCTAGAATGAAAAATTTATTTGGGATCATCTTAAAGTAATGTAGAGTTGAACAGAAATAAGCTGGAGCAGCTTTCATTATAGCCTTTAAATTCTGAGAACCTTATAAAATACGTATTTTCTTTGTCTTGTTATATGACTACTTTATTTTCTACAATTCCTCCATCACATTTCTATTTCCACCTTTTTTCTTGAATGCAGTTAGTTAATTAGGACTCTTAAACCATGACTAATTAATGATACATTTTCCTTGATCAATCTCACTAATTATGATTTATTTTGAATCCCAAATCAATCACTTTAGACTTTCCTTGTCTCTTTTTCCTTCTCTCATTCTTTTGTTTGTCCATACCTTCCTTTTATTTTTTGAGACACTTAAACAATAGATGAGCCTCATTATTCACGTTATTCCTAAATGGTTGCCACCTTGATATCAAGTTTAAAAAATAGGCTTTACAAATGTTTTGGTATTAAGCATTCATCATCAGGACTCTGATTATGACATTAAAATGGTTTATCAGATGTGCATGTGCAAAGAATGCATAGAAGAAAGGAAAGCAAGACAGATTTTAAATGACTTTCTGATGATTCTCTTGTATTTTAATTCCTGTCTAATGTGTTTTTCTTCTGAGTGGTGTTTTTTGTTTGTTTGGTTGGTTTTTCTTTTTAGAATGGGAGAAAGTGGGGGGGGGGATGGGGAGAGGAAAGAGAGAATTTTAAGCAGGCTCCATGCCTAGGAGCCCAACAAGGGGCTTAATCTCATGACTGATCATCATGAGCTGAACCAAAATCAACTAACTGTTCTGAGTGTTCTTAAGAGACTTAAGAATTTAAGGTGAGTGGACTTGATGATAGTTTCCCTGAGGCGTGAATCTTCTTGATTTCCTGTTTATAGTGGAAAATATCAGCAGACCAGAGCTACTAGAATACTGGGTGTCCTGGATAATAATATCTTGTTCACTGGAGCTCAGTGAGAGGGTCAGATTACTCTAGTCAAACACTTCCAGGGATCATTTCAGACAAGGTGAATATTTCAAACATTAAAATCAGTATTAAAATAGGAAATAAAGAGGCCACCTGGGTGGCTCAGTTGTTAAGCGTCTGCCTTCAGCTCAGGTCATGATCCCAGGGTCCTGGGATCGAGTCCCACATCGGGCTCCCTGCTCAGCGGGAAGCCTGCTTCTCCCTCCCCCACTCCCCCTGCTTGTGTACCCTTTCTTGCTGTGTCTCTCTCTGTCAAATAAATAAATAAAATCTTAAAAAATAAAATAAAATAAAATAGAAAATAAAGAACATTTGCCGGTGCATGCACAAACTCAAATACCAAACAACATGAGCACAGTTGTATAATAATGAAAGGATTATAGGTTAATTTATACCGCTAAGCATCATCAGTTAACTTTTAATCTTAGATAATCTTTTTAAATCTAGACTTTAAGAAGGAAGCACTTTCAAAATCAAAGTATAAATTATTCATAACAAATACATATAAAGACTAACAAAATATTTCGTTTCTGGGGGATACTTTTATAGGATAATATTCATTTTCTAAGTGTATAGGCTAGAGTAATTCTAGAACAAATACAACCTTACAGAAGTAATATCTGCTAAATGTAAGTAAGCTTTGTAATGAAATTTACTACTCACTTTCATTGTATTGAAAATCTGCAAGATGAAAACTCATAACTAGAGACAGTTTTTGACTTCAGCAAAACCTAATGGTGGGGGCGCCTGGGTGGCTCAGTTGGTTAAGTGGCTGCCTTCGGCTCAGGTCATGATCCCAGGGTCCTGGGTTTGAGCCCCCCATCGGGCTCCCTGCTCAGTGAAAAGCTTGCTTCTCCCTCTCCCTCTGCCTGCCTCTCTCCCTACTTATGCTATCTCTCTGTCAAATAAATAAATAAAATCTTAAAAAAAAAAAACTAATGGTGAATATATATCAATTGAATTTTTTTTTAATTTGACTCCTTTCTATTAATTCCTTGAAATTTCAGGTTTATCATTTTGACAAATGATCATTATGTTTATAGACTAAACAAAATAATTGACACATACTCTGTACAGTAAAATTATATGGACACTGCCTGGAAGATTTTTAATTGAAGAGCAAGAGAAAAACCAAACAGGTAAATCAATTAAACAAAATATAAGGAGGTGAGAGAGAGAATACAGGTATAAAGATATTTCTGAAAGAAGCTTAAAGTCCCCTGAGAACTTCTGAGTGAGGGTATTAGGGAAGTTTCAGTAGAATAAGGGACTTTTGAAAATTTATTAAAGAATTATTGAAGAATCAGCATTTTTTTCCGTTATGTGAAGGTAACTATTAAAAGGCATCTTTAAATTAGCACCTAGGGATTTAGTTTTTACGTTTTAAGATATCCCTTGGAGGGAAAAAAATACTTGGACTTTTTAAAAAGCAAATGCAGTGTTAGGCAGAAAGTTTCAAGTTATTGCCCTCTGCTTTTCTGCTTATATTTTCTTCCATGGAACATTCAAGTCAAATCTCTTCCCCCACAGTGTATTTCTTGGTACAGAATCATCATAGTAAGAATTAATAAATGATGGAATGATGCCAGTAAAGTTTTTAAAATTGTTTTGGTCTATATGTAATTTTTTCCTAACATGTTAGGGTTTGATGCAATCGGGGGAAAGCCTTATTACATTTTAGAGAACTCTTTTATGAATCCAAGGGAATAAGAAAATATACAGAAGAACCTCCCTTTAGTGCTGGTTGTGGCAGTTAGGTGCCTTCAAAACATTTAAAAAAAATGCTTTTCAATGCACCAATATATAAGCTGTGCGTATAGAGGAGTCTGTTAAGACTTTTCCCTGCATTAAAAGAAGAGATTAGTGAAAAGTATGCCTTAGGTTTTAATTTTGATGATAATGTATTTATTGGAAGCAATTCCCTTTAGGATCTTCATCTCAGAGGAAGAAATACTAAATCTTAACTGTAAGGCTGCAAGTGATTGAGTAGAGTATTTGGGATAAAAAATGTAAAATATCATATTATGGCTATGTTTTTATTGATATCATTATTATGTTCTTGATGCTATGATTACAAAGTTTCATGGTAAGTGGTCTTCCCATACATCCTGTGTTTTTACTGTATGATTCTGCACAGTGTTAGATTTCTCACAATGTAAAACTTGATTTTGTAGTAGACACATCACCAACTTTCTAGTAATTTCCTATTCTGTCTCTGTTTTTTGTTTTGTTTTGTTTTGTTTTGTTTTGATTTGTAGGAAGGCTAGTATGGCTACCTTAAATTATTTATTTTCATTATAGAAGTATAATTGACATGCAATGTTAAATTAGTTTCAGGTGTGTGATGCAGTGATTCTACAATTCTGTGCATTACTCAGTGCTCACTGTGAAACTGGTCATCATCTGTCACCACACAATGTTATTACGATATTATTGACTACATTCCCTATGCTGTACTTTTCATCTCCATGACTTAATTTATTTTATAACTGTAAGTTTGCACCTCTTACTCCCTTCCAGGTACTTCATCCTTTCCCCCACCCACCTCCCCTCTGGCAACCACCAGTTTGTTCTCTGTATTTAAGAGTTTGTTTGATTTTGTTTGTTTGTTCATTTGTTTGTTTGTTTTTAGATTCTCCATAAATGGAAAATCATATGGTATTTGATTTCTCTGACTTATTTCACTTAGCATAATATGCTCTAGGTCCATCCATGTTGTCACAAATGGTAAGGTCTCATTCTTTTTCATGGCTGAGTAATATTCTATTGTATATGTATCTGACATCTTTATCCATTCATCTATTGGTGCTTCCGTATCTTGGCTATTGTACATAATGCTGTAATAAACATAGGGATGCATATATCTTTTCAAATTAGTGTTTTCATTTTCTTTGGGTAAATACTCCATAGTGTAATTATTGGGTCATATGGTAGTTCTAGTTTTGGAACTTCCATACTGTTTTCTTCAGTGGTTATAGCAGTTTACATTCCCACCAAAAGTGCCTGTAGTTTCCCTTTTCTCCACATCCTCACCAACACTTGTTATTTCTTATCTTTTTGATACCAGCCATTCTGACAGGTATGAGGTGGTATCTCATTGCAGTTTTGATTTGCATTTTTCTGATGATTAGTGATGTTGAGCATCTTTTTATGTATCCATGTGTATTTAGGTTCTCTGCCAATTTTTTTAATCAAATGGTTTGTTTTTTTGGTGTTGAGTTGTATAATTTTTTGGGGTATTTTGCATATTATTCCCTCATTGGATATATCATTTGCAAAAATCTTCTCCCATTCAGTAGGTTTCCTTTTTGTTTTCTTGATAGTTTCCTTTGCTGTGTAGAAGCTTCTTATTTTGATGTAGTCCCAGTAGTTTATTTTTGGTTTTGTTTCCTTGCCGGAGGAGACATACCCATAAACATGTTACTAGGGGTGATGTCTAAGAGATTACTGCCTATGTTTTTTCTATTTTTTAATTTATGTTTGTGTATGGTGTAAGAAAGTGGTCCAGTTTTATTCTTTTGCATGTAGCCGTCCGGTTTTCCCAACACTGTTTATTGAAAAGACTGTCTTTTCCCCATTGTATGTTCTTGACTCCATTGTTGTGGATTGATTAACCATACAGACATGGGTTTATTTCTGGGCCCTTTATTCTGTTCCATTGATTTATGTGCCTATTTTTGTGCTGGTACTGTATTGTTTTGTTTAGTATAGCATTGTAGTATATCTTGAAATCCGGGACTATAATACTTCCAGCTTCGTTCTTCTCCTCTCAAGATTGTTTTGACTATGCAAGTTTTTTTGTGGTTCCATACATATTTTAGGTTATTTGTCCTAGTTTTGTGAAAAAACTATTTTGATAGGGATTGCCTTAATCCTTTCACCTCCTGGTTAAATTAATCCTAGATATTTTACTCTTTTTGGTGCAATTGTAATGGGATTGTTTTCTTAATTTCTTTCTTCTGCTTCCTTATTAGTATATGGAAAAACAACAGACGTCTGTACTTTGATTATATATCCTGTGACCTTACTGAATTCACTTAACAGTCCTAGGAATTTTTCATTGGAGTCTTTAGGGTTTTCTACATATAGTATCATGTTATTCTGCAAATAGTGAGAGTTTAGCTTTTTCCTTACCAGTGTGGGTGTCTTTTTATTTCTTTTTCCTGTCTGATTGTTGCAGTTAGGACTTCAGGTACTATGTTGAATAAAAGTGGTGAGAGTGGACATCATTGTCTTATTCTTGATCTTAGAGGAAGAGCTCTCAGTTTTTCACCTTTGAGTATAATATTAGATGTGGGTTTTTCATTACGGCCTTTATTATGTTGAGTTATTTTCCTGATGAGCCTGCTTTGTTGAGGATTTTTATCATGAATGGATATTGTACTTTGTCAAATGCTTTTTCTCTATCTATTGAGATGATCATATAGTTTTTATCCTTCCTCTTGTTAATGTGACATATCACATTGACTGATCGTGAGTATTGAACGACTTTTGCATTCCTGGAATAAATTCCACTTTATTGTGGTGAATGATCTTTTTAATGTATTTTTGAATTGTGTTTGCTAATATGTTTTTAAGATTTTATTTATTTATTTATTTATTATTTATTTATTATTGTCAGAGAGAGGGAACACAAGCAGGGGGAGTGTCAGGCAGAGGGAGAAGCAGGCTCTCCATTGAACAAGGAGCCCAGTGCGGGACTCGATCCCAGGACCCTGGGATCATGACCTGAGCTGGAGGCAGATGCTTTAACCAACTGAGGCACCCAGGTGTCCCCGTTTGCTAATATTTTGTTGAGGATTTTTGCATCTGTGTTCATCAGAGATACTGGCTTGTAGCTTTGTTTTTTGTAGTGTCTTTGTCTGATTTTGGTATCAGAGTAATGTTGGCCTTGTAGAATGAATTCTGAAGTTTTCCTTCCTCTTCTGTTTTTTGGAATAGCTTAAGAAGAATAGGTGTTAACTCTTTTCAAAAAAAAATTGGTGGAATTCATCTATGAAGCATCTGGTCTTGGATTTTTGTTTGTTGGCAGTTTTTTGATTATCTGGTTTTGATACCTCATACAATCTATTTTCATTCATTCAATTACTTATTTTACATTTGGTTATTATTATATGGTTAGAACAAATATAAAAATTTGCACCAAAAAATAAAACAAAGAAACGAAAAAAACTCAGCCTCCCTTTTCTCACTTCCATGTATATGATAACTTCATTATCATGTGATATAACCAATCTCACGGACTCCAAAGCTTAAAGTCTCTTTGACTTTGTACTTTCTAAACACCCTCTCTCCACTCTTCTTTACAGTTTTCTTTAAATTATTCATTTTACTCCCTAGTATAAAATAACTTTATCTATAATGGTCCTAGATATAAAAAAGGCTCAAGGAATGAATAGGATAGTATGTAGGTATTGAAATATTAGACAAATTAGACATTGTGACGAGCATCTTTGATTAGTTGAACCTCCTCAATGAAATGTGTGATTTTGATAATGTCCAGGACTTTTTAAAGGAATATATATAGTTGGTAATACTTGATTTAGATTGGTATTAAAACATAGTCTGTAATTAGTAAATGGAGATAAAAGGGATGGGAGAGAGTGAAAAAAAAAGGAGGGAGGGAAGTAGGGTGAAAGATGCCCATCCCCTCACCACTATTTTTTATGGTGGTTTGTTTTAAGATAGATTCTTATGATTGATTATTTTCCTGAGGCTCATTCAAGATGGTTCAAGGTAAGGATAAAATAAATAATCACACTAATAATAATAATAATAATAATAATAGCAAAATGAAGAACTATAAAAGTGGGCCTCACTCTGCCCAGTGTTGGAGATCAGAATTTTGTCAAAGCTAATATGTCTCAGTGGCAGGCTTTCCCTCTCACTATTAGCTCCATTTTTTTTCTTTTTAGTCTCTCAATTCTTTTGCTCATCTATTTATTGCATGGCTTAACCTGACTCTAAATTTCTAATGTGACTCCTCTAGCTTCTACTAATAACTGATTAATCTCTTTTTATGTTTGGTTTTATTGCTCTTGTTATAAGTGACTGGCATAAAATTCTTGTCACAGGTCAAGCCACTGACCAATCTGTAGATTTTCAAGTAATTCCAAATAGCCACTGACATATCCAGGGATATGAGGAATAGAACATGTGTTTGAGATGCAGTGCGCCAGTTGCTGTTCTCAGCTGTGACAAAAAGAATTCTCTGATAAGAAGAAAAGGATTTATATACAAAGTTGTTAGGAGAACTGAATACATGGCTTGTAGGCTGAGCTTTAGGAATAACCACAGTACACCCCAGAGCTGTTCGTCTTAAGGCAAGGCTACCTCTGCCAAGACCAGGAAGCTGCCGGATTTGTCCCCATCCCTGCAGACTCTGATACCATACAGCCCTATCCCTTGTGCATCAGACAGTGGATAACATCTATCCTGTTTTCTCATGTAACTAATTTCTGTATCTACATAAATATTATAGAGGTCATGTCTGATTAGCAAAGACTAAGTCATGTCTGCTTTGGAGCTATAATGAACTTTAAAAATGGAGGGGATTTGTTTGTTTTATTTCTAATTTGTTTCCTTGGTTTAATGCTATGGATAACATTCACATTGTAGAAACAGTTTTCCAAAATTTGGTAGCCTGTGTATTAACAGATTTTCTTTTTTTTTTTTTTTTTAAGATTTTATTTACTTATTTGACAGAGAGAGACACAGCAAGAGAGGGAACACAAGCAGGGGGAGTGGGAGAGGGAGAAGCAGGCTTCCCGCAGAGTAGGGAGCCCGATGCGAGACTGGATCCCAGGACCCGGGGATCATGACCTGAGTCGAAGACAGACGCTTAATGCCCCTCCCCCTAGCTCATGCTTTCTCTCTCTCTCTCAAAATAAATACATAAGATCTTTATAAAAAAAGAACAGAATTTAATAATAACATTTTTCCACATAATATATGACACATTAATAATTATGGGCGCGTGGGTGGCTCAGTTGGTTGAGCAACTGCCTTTGGCTCAGGTCATGGTCCTGGAGTCCCGGGATCCAGTCCCACATCAGGCTCCCTGCTCAGCAGGGAGTCTGCTTCTCCCTCTGACCCTCCCCCCTCTCATGTGCTCTCTCTCTCTCTCTCAAATAAATAAATAAAATCTTTAAAAAAAAATAAAATAATTATGAAAATCACACAAATAATCATAGTAAACAGCTTAAAATAAGAATTTTACAATAAGGGGTGGCTGGGTACCTCAGTCGGTTAAGTGGCTGGCTGCCTTTGGCTCAGGTCATGATTCCAGGGTCCTGGGATCAAGCTCCGCTGAACAGGGAGCCCGCTTCTCCCTCTGTCCCTCCTCCCCACTTGTTCTCTCTCTCTCTTTCAAATAAATAAATAAAATCTTTAAAAAAAAGAATTTTACAATAAAATACTGTAAGAGGGCAGATGAGGGCAGGTATGGTGGACATGGAATGCTTTATTGAAGAGGTGACTTGAAAAAAAAAAAGGATTCAAATTTGTGGCTATTCACAACCAAGAAAGCAAACATAAAAAAAAGCTTGATATTGCAAACATTCCCTTGTAGGTGAAAGATTAGGGGTGCTTGGGTAACTCAGTTTGTTAAGTGTCGGACTCTTGATTTCAGTTCAGCTCATGATCTCAGGGTCATGATATTGAGTCCCATGTTGGGCTGGGGTCTCAACACGGACTGTGCTTAAGATGCTCTCCCTCTGCCCCTCCCCCTGCACGTTCACGATCTCTCTCTCTCAAACAAACAAACAAACAAATAAATAAATATTTTAAAAAGAAAGATTATTAGATATTTATTGGTGTAAGGAAAGCAGTTAATTTTGATGATTGTAGCTGAATCCAATTTCAGGCCAGCTTACTTGCAAAGCATGTATGTGTTTTTAGCATCCAGATTAACACTGTAGATCTGTGTTACAAGAAGGCACTGGGGCAGCCAATCTGATAGAGCCAAAGCATAATACACAGAAGAGTCAATCTGAAAATCTCCCCTGTCAGATACATCTACATCAGTGATCTTTCTACTTTGCAAGGACTCATAATTCATACTCAGCACTTCAGAAGTAAGCCAGAACTGCTGCTTTATGGGAGATTACAATCGACCTTAAATTTTACTTTATTTACTGTTGCAGTTAATTAATTCTGCCAAGTTCTAATTTACTGCATCAGAATGTTGGCTATATGCTTACATCTAAAATTGCATACAATTTTAGAAATGACTCTCCGTTGAAATTGTGTTACTTGTGCTCTTGGAGGCAACAGGGTCCCTGTTTCTGTTTTCTGACAAGGGGACAGCTAGTGTTCTCCGCCATGCTTCAAGTAAAGGAGAAGAGTTTGCTTTCTTAATTTCATGTATTTTATAAACATTATGTTTTTTATGTACCTCAGAATATTAATTTAATAAATGGAAAAACAATGCATGTAAGACACTTAGCACATACTTAGCTCTTAACAAATGGGAACTATCATTGTCATTGTAATTGCTGTCACTGGATTCTGAGGTAAAATTAGTTCATCAGTAAGCAGTGCTATATACAAATAAATATTTGCTTACGGAATGGTTCTAAACAAACAAAAACTCCGTATGTCTCTTAAATAAAAACACTAAGGTAGGACATTACTCTACCTCTCTAATTTTTAGACAGTCTCATTCCATCTCTCAAAATGTCTCTCTCCGTATGGCAGACAAGAAGACAAAGAACCGTCTGATTAACATCCTACCTGTTTAGAAACAATAGCCAAATGAGACGGTCCTTTCAGACGGGACAAGCAAAATAATCCCAGAGAAGATTCTGATTTATTCACATGCCTGGGACACTCACCATGGCCAGGGGAAGGGGTGCTTTATTTGGCTGTGAATGAGTCACATTTCTGCCCTTTTGTTAAATGGGATTAGCCCTATTGAAAACAGATGGATTTCCCAGAGGACAGAAAAGTTCATTGCAAAAGAGTGAGTAGATATTAGATTCATAAAATGTATCCAGAAATCCACTGAATACATCTGTCACTCCCTGTCATCCTCACTCATTTCCTTACTGTCCCTGAGATCAGAGCCTGTAAGTAATTTTAATCATTTCAGGTTCCAAGTCATGCACAATGTATTTGCATCACCATATTTTTGTTAGCAATGCTCCCTTGCAAATAATTCCACCCTCATTCCAAACATATTAAGTATCTTCACTCTTCTCATTTTATGTTTACTTGCTACATTCAAATTTTCAATAACAATGGCACTAGGGAAACTTTAGTCCTATAACACCAGGTAAGTGATCATCTCTGTCTCTGTGCCTGGAAGGAAATAGTAGAACTGCTTTGTGTTTTTTTTGTTTTGTTTTGTTTTTTTGTTTTTTAAAGATTATTATTTATTTGAGAGAGAGAGAGAGAATGAGAGAGAGAGAGGGAGCATGAGAGGGGGGAGGGTCAGAGGGAGAAGCAGACTCTCCGCTGAGCAGGGAGCCCGATGTGGGACTCGATCCCGGGACTCCAGGATCATGACCTGAGCTAAAGGCAGATGCTTAACCGACTGAGCCACCCAGGTGCCCCAGAACTGCTTTGTTTTTAATAGTCAGAGATACATTATTATGTTGTATTTTCTTCTCTGCCCCTCCTTCTCTCCATTATCACCTCCTTTGTGCATCATGGATTCAACATCATTACTGGAACCTATCTGACTACCCAGCCTTTATGTCCAAACTTGAAATGGGGTTTATCCCTTCCATGACAACTTTACATGTTAAGTAGTCTTTACTCAAGAACGTAGATGGGTATGTGGGAGGGCGAAGAAGCTACAACTAGTTAGAGGTGTGAGAAGAGGAAATTTGTGAGGGGAATCCATTTAAACAAGTTTGAGAAGATGGAATGATTGACAAGGAGAAGAAACAAATCTAAATAACAATGACTTAAAATTATAAATATACACACAATATCCCAGTTAATCCGTAATGGAAGTGCATATGACACGAGTTTGTAGGTTTTGTGTTAGTATTATCTTCAGAATTACTACATGGGATAGCTATGCCTCTGAGAACTTTTAAAAAATCAGAAAAGCTCGCTTGAATTTTTTAACTCTAAACACAGTGGGATCAGGTTCTTTATTCTCTTAATAATTTGAATACATAAATACTAATTTTATAAGGGATTATTCCCTGAGGGAAAAGTGGCATGGTAAAGGACTATTTTCTGAGCTCATCATTATATAGTTTCATTTTAGAAAGTAATAGTGTGTCCAAAATAGATCATTCTTTTAACGGAAAAATAGCAAACTTCTTTGTACCACACCAAAATCGAAAGTGTAAGGCTACAATTTAAGACAATTTAGAGCCTTGTTCTAAAATCCATGAGTAATAGAAAAATCTCTGATCCCTCATCTTGCTTTTTTTCTTTATAGCAACTAACATTTCTTAAAATTGTATTACATAATTCGTTGATTTACTTGTTCATTTTCATTCTCTGAGAGAGGGGGCTGTGTGAGGACAAAGTAGTGAGAGATGTGACTCTGCTGGCCTTGAAGATGGGAAAGATGCAGCCATCAGCCAGCGAAAGCCAGTAACCATGAGGGATTGCAAGAGGCAAGGAACACACTCTCTCCTAGGGCCTCTGGAAGGAGCTCAACTCTAGACACTGTCATTTTGGCCTGTTGACTTTTTTGGGGGGGAGGGAGGTGGTATCTTTTATTTTTTATTTTATTTTTAAATTCAAGTATAATTACAGTGTCCTATTACTTTCAGGCATAGAATACAATAATTCAACAATCTTACAGCATTTCTCAGTGCTCAATCAAGTATACTCTTAATCCCCTTAATCTATTTCACACACCCCACCCTCCACCCCTCGCCACCTTCCTTCTGGCAACTACTAGTTTGTTCCCTGTATTTAAGAGTCTGATTTTTTTGTTTGTTTGTTTTTGTCTCTTGTTTGTTTGTTTTGTTTCTTAAATTCCACATATGAGTGAAATCTTATGGTATTTGTCTTTCTCTATCTGACTTATTTCCGTTAGCTTAATACACTCTAGGTTCATCCATTTTTTTTTTTCGTTAAAGATTTTATTTCTTTATTTGACAGAGAGGGAGACACAGCGAGAGAGGGAACACAAGCAGGGGGAGTGGGAGAGAGAGAAGCAGGCTTCCCATGGAACAGGGAGCCCGATGCGGGGCTCGATCCTAGGACTCTGGGATCATGACCTGAGCCAAAGGCAGATGCTTAACGACTGAGCCACCCAGGCGCCCCATCCATGTTGTTACAAATGGCAAGATTTCATTCTTTTTTATGGCTGAATAAGAGTCTATTGTAGATACACCACATTTCCTTTATCCATTCATCTATCTATGGATGGACTTTTGGTTGCTTCCATATCTTGTTGGTCTGTTGACATGTGACTTTTGGCTTCCAGAATTGTTAGACAATGAATTTCTCTTGGTTTAAGCCACCTAGTTTGTGGCAATTACTTACAGTGGCCTCAGGAAGCTAATACAGTAGGGATTGGATGGGGCAAGTATGCAGGTTATCATTAACCATAATTACTTAAGTGTATTATATGATGGCAGATACTATGCCCCCAATTAATTTTGAAACTGAACTAAAACTCTGGCAAGAATTCCATTTGTCCACGTGAATACAATTATATATGATGGTAAAATACTCATATGTTTCATCTTAAACCATAATTTATACATGCCTGTTGGGTCCTGGGCATTGTGCTGCAGGGCAGAAATAAGATCAAAAACGATTTCCAAGCCTTGTTGCAAGTCTTCGTCTTATGTGGGAAGGACCTCTCAAAACCACATAATATTATATAATAGTAACATAATATATACTAGGGACCAAGCATTTTACTTGTTTGTACAAAAAATATTAAGCAGGACATTTGCTAGCACTGGGGTGGACCTATGATGACAATGACGACGATGTCAGCTAACACTTTCCCAGTGTTTACTCTGTATATAGGACCAGCGGGGGCCAGTCTGCGTATGACCATGTTAAGAGCTTTACATGCGTTATCCCACTCAATCTAAACAACTAGCTTGTTTGTTTGTTTGTTTTCATGGTTTGTTTTGTTTAATATAATGATCTCTGGTTCATAGAACTGGGTGAGTCATGATCTGGGGTTCTTGGGCTCCTGGAAAACCTTCATCACGTGACACTGGTTCTGCACAGGCCCTTAAGAAATAAACTATTTTTGATGAACACTAGTAAAGACAACAACCAACATGTGAGCAAAACCTTATTAAAGTCCCCTTTAATATCATCATCCATAGTTTTTACATGAACGAATGAAGGGACAGAGAGGTAAAAGTTACACAGTCAGTCGTGGAGTTGGGATTTGAAACCAGACGGTCATGACATGAGAGGTAATACTTGCTGCTCTTAATTAGAGCTTATGCTGGGAATTCAAGTTACCAAATTCAATCTTTCATCATTCTTGTACTAAGCCTAACTGAAGTTTGAAGATCTTTCTACCTCCTTTCAATGTAATTTCAACCATCAACTGAAATACTTCACCTTTTGCCACTTCTGGGTTTTTTTTTTTTTTTTTCCCTCCTCACCACTTCTGTGAATGGTTTATTCACCTCGATAGAGTGAAAATCCTAGGTTTCATTTCAGCCTCAGGGAAACTTAGTGAGACTTAGTGAATCATTAGTACAGAGGAACTTTTTGTACTCTGCGCTGAAATAAAAATATTAACATTGTTGGAATTGATTGAACCTACCGTAGTTGACACTCAAAACGGTAATGGGTCCTTATGTGTGAAGGTTGCGGAAAGCAACACTAGATGGAGCGATGTTGTCCATCATTCACTGAGGCTTGTGTTCCAAAAATGTTTATAGCCCCAGGCAAGAGAAACTGCCATTTCCATTATCATTTGCCATTTTCTCTAAAAAAAAATAGATTTCTTAACATATCATGGTGCATGTTAATAACCTAAAACTTGTATCAGGAAATTATGAATGAGTTGCTATTTCATAGAAACATTTTTGTACATTAAGAACCTTCTAAACCCATGTATTTTACCCTATTTAAATTTAGCACTTCACACTGACTTATAATCTCTTCCTTACTCAGAACAGTTTTTTTTTTTTTTTTTTTTTTTAAACTAGGTGTCTTTCTCTATGCTTCTGAAACTTCAAGATACCTGAGAACAGCCGGGGATCTTGTAAAAATGCAGATTCTGATTAAGAGCAGGGCCTGTATTCTGCATTTCTAACAAGTTCCCAAGTGATACCAATACAGCCATGTATGGGCCACACTTTGAATAGAAAGTCTCTTAACAAGTGGTTCCCAACTGCTGCTCAGTGGTCAGGTGCTGGCTGGCTACTAACGATCGTTTGGAGAGCTTCTCTAGTGTAGAGACTTCTGAATGATGTTTACAGATTCCGTGTCGGGGCTTGTGACCCGAGGCTCGGCCATCTGCGTTTCTTCAGTGTAGATAGAAGGGATTCTGTTGTTTAGATGAAGAGTTCTCAAAAGTGTCAGGGAATGTGTTCACTTCATAGCTCTGAAGGGCTCTTATAATAAGGATTTAAATAATTTTATACTCACAGAAAATAAGGCATCTGGAATGTTAAGAAATAAGACCCAGATTTAAAGCCTCTGCTCCAAAGCATGTATGCTCTCAGTCTCCTGCTGTATGACCGCCTTGCTTCAGAACGACCTTCCTCCTCCTCCTCATCTTTTATCACCACTCTCACAACTATTTAAGAACTTAGCGTCTGTCACACAGTTGATACTCAGTAAGTACTTGCTCTTTTGAACAATAAAAATACCTCACCAAAGGAGGAGAAGAAGCAGCCACTCTTATCAACCACTCCCATGCCTACCATTTTACACGTGTAATTGCACTTCTTGGCAGCAAGCAAGCAAGCAAGCCCCTTTATATACATGATTTCGCTTTGCACAATCCAGAAGTCAAGCAGAACACATTCTGAAATGGAAGAAAGAGGTAAGGAAAACTAAATCCTCGAGACTGTTCAAGTTGCTTAATTTCATAGAGCTAGAAGAGAGCAGAGAAGGAACTAGGCACTCCATTTTCTCCCTCTCCTTTTAAGATGCTTTTCTCACCCTACCTACTATTCTTCCACCTCGGTGACTATCGACTTCGAAATAGATGTGAAACTAACCACCTAAATAACTCTTTTAATCTTTCTACATATCATATGCAGGCATGCAGTGTCTAAGCTCACTATTCTTGCCGCAGCTGTGAGAAAAGAAACCTCTTTTTGTATTCTTCATAAAGCTGTTTCTGTCATGTTGGATGCTGCACCTCTCATATTCCCATGGATTTCTTATTTTCTAGATGAGATTTTACCTCCTTTGACGTAATGGAGAACAGCTATTATGGGTTTTCAATGAAATTACGCTTACCCTTTTTTTTTCTAAACAAGACTAACAGAATTTTATAACTTTCCTTGTAATTAAAACTTACCTGATACATGAATTTGCTAGCTATAACTAAAAAAAATTTTTTTTATTTTTAAGAGATAAACAAAAAGGAATTTAGAATTTTCAATTATCAGCTGATATGTATTTGCAAGTAAGGTTTTAATATTTTTCAGGTTTGGGGAATAAGGTTTCCTATCAAAATGACTGTGCTAGAAATGCATTTTGAATTATTTTACCATTTAAAAAAGAAAAAAAAAATAGCCCTTTCTTGTGCAGTAATAGTTGGATATTGGTCACTGAAAGGCAGTTTCCTTAGAAGTTTTATTTATTAAGCTGTGAATCTCAAACTAGTTTTTGTAGACAATCTCTCAAAATTTCATACATTTCAGACATTTTTTACATTTCAGAACATATAAGTTATGTATTGTACTCTTTATTATTGTAGTATATATAAGTTATTTATTGTACTCTTTATTATTGCAGTGTATATGCTACTTACCTATAGTCTGTCACTCACTGCCTCCTTTGGTCACCAGTAGAATTTAAAATAAGATAGTGTGGTGGAAACAACCATATGTCTGCCAATGTCCCTTCTCCCAGTCTTGCATTTGGTAATACAAGTGAGTTTTAGCAGGAAATTTACACCTACTTAGCTAGAGGCTCCATTTACAAGCCTCCCAGCATCTGTTGCGGTTAGGAACACATGACCATCTTCTGGGCAACAAACATGAACAGAACTGAGTCCATGGCTATATAAAAAAGAGAAAATTGTAGTTGTTCTTTTAGATATTTAATCTTTTTTTTTCCCCCCCCCCCACTGAGTGACCTTTATTCAGTATGACTAAATGGTAAGTTCTTGTTCAGTCTGGAAACTCCTTTTAGGCCCAAAATTGTTCTTAACGTGTTTCATATCTTATTTGAGAGGATTTTTTTTTCTCTCTCTCTTTTGTTTTTGTTCAAATAAGGCAAAATATTGTCATCATAACTGTATATTTGTCCTTCAACTTTTGTGGAAAACTTTTCTTCATCCCTACAGATTTTATCAGACCTAGATTAAGGCCCCCTTCTCTGTGCTCTGGCACTGCTCTAGATTTCTCATATCTTAAAAGTTACCACACTGTGTTGCACTTGTCTATGGCTGGGTGGGGCAAGTACCTATTTGTTCTCTCTCTATCCCCAATTTCTAATGCAGTACATGATACATGGTAAGTTTTTAATAAGTAACTAAAGAGTACCTGACTGGAGTCCTCTTAAGTGTATACCTCTATTTTGGGGGAAGAAGGGGGATTATTTTTCTCCTTTCAGGATCAACATTCTGGGAGATAGAAAATGAAACCTATTTTGGTTCCTAAACTATTTGGGATTTTTATTGAAAACAGTGCTATTTGTGCAGCTCCTAAGGCTTCCCTTCTGTTGGACCATTAAATGCACCCCCAGACACAGAATGTGAAACTGTTAGTGAATCACTTCATGTTCAATGTATTGTGACTCAACAGAACGGAGCACAGCACAACCTTTATGGAAACGGACACAGAACTTTCTTTTTTCAACAGTGTCAGAGGCAAGCTTTTTAAGATAGTTAAGTTCCCTTAATTGGGTAGAAAATCTATCTTGTTCAGATTACACTTTTTTTCTTTTTATTTATCTCATAAGTTTAGAATCCTTATCATTTTAACCATCATTAATTTTGAAAATATCTACCAAAACATCTTACTTATTAATTAAGAATCTTTGAAGATTTCCTTGGAAAAAAATGGTGATATAATAAATTGTAAGGATACATTTGCATCAGTGTATTTACTTAGTAGTGTTGGTTCAGTTAGATTTTTTATGGACATCCTCTTCTTTCCTTTGGAAGGTGCTCATTGACTGTGCCACAAAACGGTAAATAATCTGTTTCCTTTCCAAAGCAAGCTGAGTGCACTGTCTGGCAATAAAGAATCAGAATCTCCATTCTGTCAGTTTTATCACAAGAAGTCTCTTTTTCTAAAGCCATGGGGTCAAACACTATGTTTTATGAAATTCCTGTTAATTCAAAGAGTGTCCGAATCCTCCACCTGAATAGAACAGTAGTGAATTGGGAGCTATGTAGAAGTAATTCTTGTTGCACTATATGCTCCTCACTGTAGAAAGGTAGAATCTGCACAAAAGCTCAATTTTGTGTCACTCTTATCTTCCAACGTATGATCATTTTTGCTACACATATATGTTAGGCGTGAGTGCACATGCATGAATAAATACATACACATATATTTACGTAAAAGTATTTAGATATTAGATAGAACTCACTTGAGATCAGCCTTTTGGGAAACTGAGTAAACTTGATCCAAATACGAATTTCATGGCTTTGTGAACGTGTAGAACCCAATGTCTGTAGGTTCCATGTGTCACAAATACTTCATCCCCGCAATCAGATACCATTCAGGTCAAATCTTCTTTGAAAGACACCTTTGATGCCTTTTCATACCCCCATGTAAATTGATTGGCTTCCTCATCTGTTCCCGTCGCAGGTGGTGTGTATCTCTCTATTGTGGCTTTCCTCACATTGCTGG
This sequence comes from Leptonychotes weddellii, assembly GCF_054177405.1. Taxonomy (NCBI): domain Eukaryota; kingdom Metazoa; phylum Chordata; class Mammalia; order Carnivora; family Phocidae; genus Leptonychotes; species Leptonychotes weddellii. The sequence goes on along the minus strand of NC_138379.1, from coordinate 30,019,996 downwards.
CTAGTTTCTGTCCATGTGGAGCTCATCTGCCACACTCTGAGGGACTGCTACGCGCTAAATTCCTCAGGGCAGGAAAGAAGGGAGAAAGGAAAAAGGAGTTAACTATGGGAGGCTTGAATAAATGTATGGGTGTGTGGATTTATGGTTACTGATATGTTAAAAAGGCATGGCAGCTTTGATTGTAAGTGTCAATATGTGCATTATTAAAGTGTGGGCCTTGCTTGGAAATGTTTCCCTGAGTAATTTAAGTAGTCTGTGACCTGTGAAGACATGGTTATTTACTTGGAAGTATTAATGGTGTATCTGTAGAAGTGTATGACATTTCATTAGGAAGTTTAATGAGCTTTTCAAGGTGATCTTGGTAGTCAGTTCCGTCCTAACATGTTACTATAATATGATCGGAGTGAGGAAGAAAAACTCAGTTAAGATAAACAAATAATTATGACCGATGTGAAAATATTGCCAGGATTCTGCCGAAGTGATCTTTTATACAGCACTGAAGCCCGAGGAAATCTCAGGCGACATCTTGCCCACCGGTCTCCTTTTATAGGTGAAAAGCTCTAAACTTTAAAAAGACCAGGCTGATTCTTTGTACAGTTGCTTTTTCACTAATTGGCGCTAGTTAGAACTCACAGAAACTGTAACTTCCGGCCACGATTCTCCAAGTGCAGTTATTTGAGTTTGTGCTTCTGTGGTTTCGTTATTTTAGCCCTGCAGGTAGAGTCAGGGCTGGTGGTGGTAATGAGCGCACCATTGCATTCACTTATGTTCACTTGGTGGGGCCATTTGTCCCCCACTGGCACTTGGTAAATAATTACATTTTTTATCCAAGCCCTTACAAAACCCTTAGGGGTGTGAAGAGATTGTAATGTGTATCTTAGGGCAACCTAAAAATAAGTAGCGTATTATGTATTTTGTAATTTTTATTTTATTATTTATGTGAATTTATGTGTTCATATTTAAAATACATTTAATACGTATTTATAGATAAGACATTTTATTTAAGATTTTATTTATTTTTTTTAGAGGGGGAGAGACGAGCATGAGTGGGGGGAGGGGCAGAGGGCGAGGGAAAGAATCTCACGCAGCCCCCGGTGAGAGCGGAACCCGAGGTGGGGCTCAATCTCATGATTCTGAGATTATGACCTGGGCTGAAACCAAGAGTTGGATGCTTAGCCCACGGAGCCACCCAAGCACCCCTATATAAGACATTTTAAAGGATTAATTTATTTTCCAACTATAATTACATGCATGCATGTTCAATATAGAAACAAAAAAAAACTTGAACAAAGAAAATAATAAAAAAATTATGTTTTATTTTTTGTACCATGGAAAGAATTGTTAGAATATGTGAGCCTGTTTATCAAATATAGTCTGATCCCTCTGCAAATGGGATATATCATGTTTTTCTTTCCAGTTGTTATTTATACAGATTTTCTCATGGTCCTAAAATTTTTGGTAAACATCAGATTAATGTTTGCTTATTTATAACACCTGTCCCTCACTTAAAGAAATTATCTATCAATCTAATTATCTAATGATCTATCTATTTACATAATAATTAATTTAATGAGGGCGCCTGGGTGGCTCAGTTGGTTAAGCGACTGCCTTCGGCTCAGGTCATGATCCTGGAGTCCCGGGATCCAGTCCCGCATCGGGCTCCCTGCTCGGCAGGGAGTCTGCTTCTCCCTCTGACCCTCCTCCCTCTCATGCTCTATCTCATTCTCTCTCTCAAATAAATAAAATCTTTAAAAAAAAATTAATTTAATGAGTCTATCCTGGAATAGATTATATATTCACCTACATTTTCTTTGAGATATTGTTGTCATGGACAAATTTTCAATAAGAAAAGTCTCTATCAGGGGTACCTGGGTGGCTTAGTCGGTTAAGTGTCTGCCTTCGGCTCAGGTCATGATCCCAGGGTCCTGGGATGGAGCCCGGCGTCAGGCTCTCTGCTCCTAGGGCAGCCTGCTTCTCCCTCTGCCCCCTGCTCATGCTCTCTCCCTCGCTATCTCTCTCTCAAATAAATAAATAAAATATTTTTTTTAAAAAAAGGAAAGTGTGTATCGGTAAGTAGAATGATGCTATCTGTACATTCTTTAGTAGGATTTGTACACTTGGAAAATACTGATTGCCACTGAAACATAGAAGGACTGAGAGCTTTTTTTTTTAATCTAATTCAGTCCCAGTTAATAAATATAGTTGAAGAATAAATGGGTAATTAAATGTTCCTGTTGACTCAAGTTACGCAAGCTCTGACCTATGATTTTTAAAAGACCTTATTATTTCCACATCTATAATTAGGCATCCTTCTGAAACTTCAGCCAATTAAGTTCTTATAAAATTAAGCTCCTCTTATTCTGTATCTTCCAGAGCCTCAAGCTCAACATGTGTCAGTTGTGTTTTTCCATGACTCCAGATATGAAGTAAAAAAAAAAAAACTGAGTTGAATGTATATTGGTTGTAAGTTCAGCAGTTTTGGCAGGCTTAATTCTTTCGTCCTTCAACTATAAAATAGAGATAAACATAATCTCTACCTCATAGACTTATTGTGAACACTTGAATGTATGGAAGTGCTGAGAACAGTCACTGGCTTACAGTCAGCATCTCATTAATGTTAGCTATAATCTCCGTAATTATTATCATCATTGGGAATTAATAGTAAAATAGATAAAATTGCATATTGTTGTCAAGTGGTTTTCACTTACATCTATTAAAAATATCAGTGTGAACAGTGATAGGACTGTGCAGAAATCACACAGTTGAGATTTCCAATTGATTTGTTTTGGGTTACTCACAGTTTTTTCATGGCTCTCTCTAACACCCACCTCAAGATCCTTTGTTTTCTTTTAAGATTCTTCTTTCTCTTACATTTGTTTTCTCCTCAAGATCCTTCTTTCTCTCACATTTGTTTTCTCCTCAAGATCCTTCTTTCTCTCACATTTATTTTCTTTGCAGTATGTTAAAAGCAGATGGGAAGTGGGGTTTATATTCGACACTTGTCTTTACAGCCAACAAAACTAGGTTCTCTATGCAACACGCTTGACTGTGGTGTACTTGGGGTGTCCACAGAATCAGTATTTTTGAAAGCATGTTACTGCTGATCCCTGCCAGTGTGCAGAGCCCTGATCACTGCAAGAGCCGGTGACTGGGACACCACCTGAGTGGAACGAGCTGGATTTATTCATGAATTCTCCTTGCTACATGCTGTTTCTAACAATTACATAGGAAACTCAAAGTCAAGATAAGATAATTAAGACTGGACAGAGAGTTCTGGAAGTTTGATTATGTTTTCACAACCATTTAGAACACCACAGCATGTGAAAAGTATAAGTAAAAATAAGATGAAAAGCAGGAATTAAATTTATGTTTGGAATATCTCTAGCTCTATCTCCAATTTTTATATCTTCTTCAACTCTGAATCTTCAGAAATGTGTCTACCCCTATAATATATGTTGTATCACATATATGTATTTTACCAAATAAATATTTATAGATACCAATATATACATGCATACATGTTGTGAAACTTAGACCCCAACTTTATCTGTCTGACTGTGAAAACACGTTATTTTCCCAAATACTGTTTCTTAACTCCATTATCAGATGTAAGACTGTATATTGTTAAAATTTCAAATTTTAAAGAGAATGACTATTTATGTGTTCTCTTCGTGACATGTCTATTTAGGGAATCATTTGTAGAACACATTGGCAATTCCACCATTTGACACTCCTATAGACAACTAAATAGATGTCTTTTAAGGCTAAGTACCAAGACATAGCATTTATTTTACTGTCAATGTGTTCTTCTTTCTGAATGAAAGATATGGTACCTTTTTGGGGTTTTTGATTTATATGTTATTTTGACCTTGATTGGGAGACATAAACCCATTGATTTCACAACATTTTTATTTTCCCTTAATGGCTGTGTTCGTGTGTCTCTTCTTTTTCTTTTCTTTTTTTTTCACATTGTAACATGTTGAGTAGATATTCTTTTTTTATTATTATGTTATGTTAATCACCATACATTACATCATTAGTTTTTGATGTAGTGTTCCATGATTCATTGTTTGTGTATAACACCCAGTGCTCCATGCAGTACGTGCCCTCTTTAATACCCATCACCAGGCTAACCCATCCTCCCACCCCCCTCCCCTCGAGAACCCTCAGTTTGTTTTTCAGAGTCCATCGTCTCTCATGGTTCGTCTCCCTCTCCGATTTCCCCCCCTTCATTCTTCCCCTCCTGCTATCTTCTTCTTCTTTTTTTTTCTATCCTAGTTTGTACTACTCATAATAATTACTCCCTTTAATAATCCTTCATTTCCCTCAGGCCTCCCTTCTTTTACCATACACAAATGACTAAATCCCAAATTTCATCAAACCTATATCTCTCTGTACCTGCTCTGGTGCAGGAGACTGTGACTGGTGAAAATCAAGTAAGTTTGGTGACTGATCTCATTTTGAACTTATGATCAATAATCTCAAGTGGGTCCTTACTGCTAAGCAGCTCTGCATTCTTGTACATTGCACAGTCTATCAATTCTCCCAATATGATGCCTATTTTATACTTCCTTCTCACTCCTCAATCTTTAAACTCTTCCTGCTCAACCCACTATATTAGTTGATATCCCTGTATGTTAGTCAGGTTTCTCCAGAAAAACAGAACCAAGAGGAAGTGTGTGTGTGTGTGTGTGTGTGTGTGTGTGAGAGGGAGAGAGAGAGAGAGAGACATCATTTTAAGGAAATGGCTCACATGATTATAGAGGCTGGTAAATACAATCTATTCTGCAGAATAGATTGACAGGCTAAAGACCCAGAGAAGAGCCAGTGTTGCAGTTCAGGTCTCAGGGCTGTCTGCTGCAGAATTCCTTCTTTCTTGGAGGTCAATCTTGGAGGTCAATCTTTTTTTTTTTTTTTTAATATGGAAAGAGTATATTGCAGTTAAAAACAAAATATAAAACTTTCTTTGCAAAAGAAAGAAAAAAAAGTTCTTTTGATCTCCTTGAATGCAGCACACACAAAAAGTGACGGTTCCCCCAGGCCCCCCCAGGAATGGAGGAAGAAGCAGAGGGCAGGAGTGCAGAGATTTCTTTTCTCCAGGCCCAGGCCTGTGAAAAGCACTGCCCAAGTGTTAGTCCTTAGCAGGGCCCTCGGCGGGTCTGTATCCCGTCAGCCCTTGGAGTTCGGGAGCATCAGCCTCTCCGATGATTCAGGCGTCCAGGCGCATCTCAGACACGATGCGGGTTTGCTTCCAGACCACGCTGCTACTTGTTGAACTGGAAGTAGAGCCCGTGGTCTGAGGGCGCCTCCACCGGCACCTGAGTCGGCTGGCCGCCGCTCTCCTCGGCTGCAACACCGGCGGAAGGCACGGGGGTGTACCAGGCGATGTAAGCTCCTGCACCGGGGCGGCCGCCGGCACGTACGTGCCCGTGCTGGCTGAGCGAGAGGAGCCCCAGCTGCTGGGTAAGAGGTCCCATCATGGAGGCAGGCTGCAGAGAAATGGGGTGATCCATCCCTGGCGGCAGAAGGGAACCTGAAGGCTGCATGAGGTATGACTGGTGGTGCATCCACGACGGGTTAGGTGCTTTCCTTCAACTGATTGGTTGAGGCCCTCCCAAATATAGAGGGCGATAGGCTTTACTCAAAGTCCACCAGTTTAAATGTAAATCTCATCCAAAAACACACTCACAGAAAATAACCAGAATAATGTTAGGCCAAATATCTGGGCATTGCAGGCCAGCTAGGTTGACACATAAAACTAATCATCATACCCTGCTTCTTCTTTCATCAAGAAAATAGAAGCTGTCTATGCTGAACATTGTTCATTTACCCTTCCAGGTCTAAACTTTCCAGCTATTACTACATTTCTTTGTGTCCCATAAATCTGTACTGTATGGACTGTATCAGTTTGTTCTTTTGTCTTTTGGCTTCACACTGGGCTTGGGAATTCCTGGCAGCAGCTGGAAGGATGCTGGGTAGGGAGGTCAGTATATTTGTGTATTCTTCGTACATGATCAACTAGAGCTCTTAGGATTTTCAACCAAAGTTCATGGCTTCTGTTAAGGTGTATCTCTCTATTTTAACATTCTTCCCTAGGATTTATGTCTCCACCCTTTATGCCCAAAGTAGTTATAGCTTCAGCCTACTGTACTACCTCTTCCGGTTCTCCTTCACACTTCCTACAACTTGGCAAATAGTCCCTCAAACCTACATAAAATGATCCTATTTTGATTGTCCAGTCTTTTCTGAAGGAAACATAATTAATACATTTTAAGAATGCTTTTACATGCTCCTAGCACATCTAGCAGTCTATCTACACTGTTACCCATTTACTTTACCTTTACTGCTTATACTTATACTGGGTATAAGTCAGTCCTTACACTTGTGCATTGGATCTATACTCTACTCATACTCAAGAATACGTAATAATTATCCCTTCTCTTATGTATCACCAGTTTCTCTATTTCATAAATACTATGCTGTTGTATCACCCATCTTTGAAATGTCATGGCTCAACCCTGCAATGCCTTACAGTTGCTGCCTTATTTCTCTGCTCTTTTTTATGGCAAAACTCTTTGAAAGACTCCCTCTACTCTTAAATATATTTTCATCCATATAAATTCACACTTGACCCCACTTCTGTAAAGACAGCCCTTTCCTTTCAAGGTCATTAGTAAACTCCATACTGCTAAATTGGAATACTAGTTCAGAGTTCTCATGTTAAGTTATAGCAGCTGTATTTGTAATACTTGATCACTCCCACATTCCTAAAATATTTGCTTCACTTGGATTTCATGACTCCATGTCTCTGGGATCTTTTCCTTTCTCATTGACCATTCCTACTCAGTCTCCTTTGATAACTGTTTGTTACCTTTTTAGATATTTCATTGTTGGAGTACATTAAACCTCAGTCTTCAAAACTTTTCTTTTTTTTTTTCTTTTTTTTTTAATGAGAGAGAGAGCATTCTTATGTGTGTGAGTGGGGCCCAGTAGGGGGAGCGAATCTTAAGCAGGCTCCACGCCCAGCACAGAGCCTGAGGCATGATTCCATCTCAGGACCCTGAGATCATGACCTGACCTGAAATCAAGAGTTGGGTGCCTAACGAACTGAGCCACCCAGGCACCCCCGCCAAGCCTCTTTTTCAGCTATTCTCTAAATGACCTTTTCTGTGTCAAGTTTGTGAGTAGCATTGAGGAATGTATACTTCTTATATGTATATTTTCTGCTTGGACCACTCCTTTGAGTTCCAGGTACTTGTATCTAAATGCTTGCTCAGCATACCTATTTGTATGCTTAAATGACATATCAAACTTAAGAAGTCCAAAAACAGTGCCTCCTACTATCTTCCTCATATGTGGAGTTACAGAGATAAACAATTTGTGATCATCTTTGATGCCTCCCTTTTTCTCATACCCCCACATATAAAAAGAAATAGTAGATTCATATCTTAGTGATTTTATGCTATATCTACTATTTTACAGTATTGTCAATATTGACTGAATAAGCAAGTTTAGTTCAAATCAGATAAATCTGTCCTAAGTTTTTGACTACCATATTTTCAGGAATCATCTTCATTATAAATTTGCATTTAGCTTTTTTTTTAATAGGTTTTATTTATTTATTTGAGAGAGAGAGAGAGGGAGAACAGAAAGGGAGAGTCAGAGGGAGAAGCAGAGAGTCCAATGTGGGACTCGATCCAGGACACTGAGATCATGACCTGAGCTGAAGGCAGATGCTTAACTGACTGCGCCACCCAGGTGCCCTGCATTTAGCTTTAAAGCTATACCTTTGAATGGGATACAGTGGCATTTTCAGTGGCTCTAGTATGGTTTCTATGTGATATATACAAAAATTGGCAGGAATAACTAGTAAATAAATCTATTTTAGCACTATTTGTCATGATAGGAGAAAAACTGCTTGAAAATCAGACAGAGACCAATGTCAAAATCTTTATTATAATCTGCCTATCCCTCACCTATTTATTATTCTAAATACAATTGATAAATGCTTAAATGTTTCTTACTTCGAATAGTTTTTTTGTCTTTTAGTCCGTACAACCTCTCTTTTAGGTTTTTTAAAAGCTGTTTCATTCCCCCCGCCCCAGAAAATCACTTGTTGCATGTTAAGCAGCTCTTTTGTTTTATTTTTGTTTTCTCTCTATCATGGTAGTGATAGAGTGCTCAGTAGTGCATTCAGTACATGTGTATCCACTAAGTGTCCTGAGCTTTGCCTTCATGCCACAGGAGACCAAAGCACACCTGATAAATAACCATCTCTCCCAGGATCTCACAAGGTAATAGAATTAATATAATTACTAGTAAACTGTTTTATTGGCCGTCAAAAAGTTAAATTAGCCTACTGGCTATCTTAAGAACTTACTAGTTATTTTCTTTTGTAGAAAAGGGGAGAACTATTTATGAATCATCATCTTCCTCTTTTCAAACTATAACGCTATTATTTAGAGAGTCTTGAAATTATCGGAAACACCCTTTCCGTGAAAGCAATAAAGTTAAGGCAGCAGAATCTTTGATATGGTAAGAATTTTGATGTGAAAAGGGTATGTCAGGGATTTTCTGCTAGTGCTCAGGTCCCTTTCTTTTTGAGTTTCTTTTTGTTCAAACAGAAAGCAGCTTGCTTACTTACTTGCTTGCTTTTTCTTTCTTTCCTTCCTTTTTAATCTTGGAGAGCTTTGAAATGGAATCTTTTATTTTAAAATATTCCAAGCATTTTTTCTATGTATAGGAAAGTTTATTTAGCTCCTGTAACCTATCTTTCTTACACTTCTCTTTTCAAAAACATGAAACTTTATGCAAGGCTATAAGGTAACAAAACCACCTTTAGTACCATTTATTGGGCACCTACTCTATGTGAGGTACTGTGTTAGTAGGCTTTTTACATGTATCACTTTTCTCATCTTTATACAACCCAGTCGGGCAAATGTTATCATCTCTGGCTTCATGGAAAATGTAATGAACCTCAATGAAATTAACATGCCGACTTTCACCCAAATAGTAAAAAGCAAAGACTGGCTTTTGAACCAGGTCTTAGTTGACTCTAAAATCCAGATATACCAGTAAGTGATATCTTCCTTTTGTCAAGTTCTGGCATTTTCCTTATGCCCATATTTCCCCCCTTTTGTCCACAATCAAAGCACTACTGTCATTCCTCCTCAGCCCACACCCTGCTTCTACCTGCATGGGCTCAGTGGTATCCTTGGGAGTGGTGCAGGCTCAGCCTAAGATGGAGTCCAGCTGAGACAGGAGGCTTCTCTTGAAACAGCTTTTGCAAATTGCATTTTTGATTCCTCTCCCCCGTTTTCTTGATAACAAATCTTGGCTTCTTGCTTCCTGGAAGGCTGGTCTGCTTTCTGGATTCATTGTCTTCCATTACCTTATTGCTGAAATCTTGTTAGATCTCAGTCTGAGTTTTAGCTGAGCAACTTAACTGTGGGTTGGTATCCTTATAGTATTTTGATGCACAGCAAAGGATTCAGTATCCCATGTTGCTTGCAGTCCCACACTGGACGAATTCAGATTCTCCTCTCCCTGACTCAATAATTAGCTGATGTGCTAATTATTGATATTTCAGCCTTTCCTAGTTTCAAAGCTCAGCTCTAAGATCTAGAACCATTTTACTTTGTAGATGTATCATCAATTGTATTTCTATTTGATTTAGGATTTCCTGTTGTGATTAATTTCTAAATGATCCTGGGTCATCCTAGGGCTGAATCTGCACTCTGCAAGCCCTTCCTTCATGTGTAAATACGTTCTGTTAATGCTGCCACCTGCAGCTAGCTGTGGATGTGCTCTGCTCACAGATGGGCTGCAGTGAAAAGATTTGTATGTATACTCCTGATTTTTAGCTGTAAAAGAACAAAGAAAACCCTGACCAAATCTTGCCAGGCAAAAATAGCACTAGTCAAAGTGAAACAGGCATTGGAAATTTTATTCAAGGCTATTACAATAGGGGAGTGAAGCCAAACAAAGTCTGAATTCAACTCTGTTGACAGGAATGTCAGGAAGGTTATTACTCTGCAGGTGAGCTAGTGGAGAAGTACTAAAGGAAGTGAGGGGGAGATTGATCCGTCGGATGGGTAGTGCACATTGAATTGTTCTTGAGTTTGCAGGTGTTTTCTCTGTGATTAGGCCACCTGCATTTGCTAATCATTGCCCATAAAAGTTAGGCTCCTACCTTCCCACACAGACTGGAAGATAGGAGTGCTATCTGCTTTGATGATTGCATTTCAAAGAGATAGCACCCCATGCCTCCTAGAAGGTATTCCTGGGATGGAAAACTGGTAAGAGGCTTCCACCCACTTTCTTTTTTTTTGCTAGAGGCTTTTTAAAGATTTACATCTCAAAAGGACAGGGAAGGAATTACAATCATAAGTTTACTCAAATAAATGCCCTAAGAAAAGGGAGGTCAGGGTCCAGAGTCAGGAAGAAGCTTGTCTAAAATTTAGTCAAGCTGAGGGATATGTTTTGGCTATTTTGGTCAGTTTCATTGCCTTTAAGATATTACTCATTACCCCTAAGTCATTTCCTCTGTTTTATTTATCCTCAGACTACCTATTCAACAGCAGCTGTTCTAACCTGTTGCGTTGTTTTTTTTCTACTAGCTGCCTTGACAGATTTTATCTTTCTTTTTTAAAGTTTTTATTTAAATTCCAGTTAGTTAACATAGTGTAATACCAGTTTCAGGTGTGCAACATAGTGATTCAACAATTCTATACATCACTCAGTGCTCATCATGGTAAGTGTACTCTTAATCCCCATCACCTATTTCACCCATCCCCCACCCACCTCCCTTCTGGTTCTCTATAGTTAAGAGTCTTTTTCTTGGTTTGCCTCTCTTTCCCCTTTGCTTTTTGTTTTGTTTCACATATGACTGAAATCATATGGTATTTGTCTTTCTCTGACTGACTTATTTTGCTTAGCATAATACTCTAGCTCTATCCATGTATGCAAACATAGTCATGAGAGAGTTATACTTATATGCATTTCTCCTTTTTCTTTTATGTTCTGATACTCATTTATTAATAGAAAATCAGAAAATACTCTCTTTTACTGAGTTTGAAAAGAAAGTAGAATCTGTTTTCTTTAACCCTGACCTTGTGTTTGTCATTTCAAGTAACAAGTAAAGATAATACCTTTTAAATGTCAAATTCTCTATTTGATTCTAGGTAGAAGGTTAAGAATTTAATCAAAGAGCTTGGCCTTGTTAGCCTTGTCAGATCCCATTAGCTGACTTACAGAATTTGAGAAGGAAGTGCCATTAAACCATGGCCCAAGAGAAGAGAAAAGTCAAAGGGTTCATAGAAAAGGAAAAAGTTTTCCTCAACTCTCCTAGGAGCCCTGTCTGAAAATTAAACTGACAAAGACAGGCTAATAAGAAAAAAAAAAAGTGATTATTTAATAAAAGTTTTATGTGACATGGAAAACTTTATTAGGAAATGAAGACCCAAAGCAACAGACCTGTGTATTTTTATACTAGGACTGATGGACACTGGGCAATTGTGTGTAGAAATATGATAGGCTAAGGAATATGGGGTACTCATAGTAAACTCGGGGAAACTTGGCAAGTCATGGTTGTTAGGATTCTTCTTGGCATTCCCTTATCTTCAGAGATGAGAGTGCACCTTTCCTCCAGGTATAAGGAGAGTACCTCCCACATGAGGGTTTTATGATCTGTTTCAGATAAGAAGGGTGAGAGGAAGATCAGTGTGACCTTCCTGCTTCTGCTGTTTTCTGAAACCCCTTCAGCCTAAAATCTTCAATATGCCAAGGTGCCGTATTCTGGGGTAGTGTTTCCTGAGCCCATCAGGTTGAATGCATACTGATGATATACTCCACATATTCTCCTGTAATATTCTACCACTCCACATACTCTACACCTAATATACTCTTCAAGTGCAGAGATGGAGTTCTTAGTTTGTTTGTTTGTTTTAACCTTAGATTCCAGTAGTAGGGGATGAGTGTATACAAATTCATATTTGTTCTTTCTCCCAATCCTGATGGGATGGTGCCCAATAGCAAGTATGTGTATTTTCAGAATGGCTGAGATTGGAGCTCATGGAAATGGATTTAAGAGACTAACAAAGCTAATGAAAATTAAAATCCCAACCTCAGACTCCTAGCCATTAAAAATACTCCCATATATTGTGATACCTAGCACTTTAGAATGAAATAGGAGCTATGGTTGTATAAACTGGTTATGGATAAAAAAATCAATTCAGTGTGCTATAATTTAGATAAATGAAGTGTGCCATTTTGTTGTTGTCTCAGTTGTGTTTTGCTTTTTTATCTACAAAATACAAGCAATGTTCTCTGACTTATCCTTCTCCTAAGGTTCTTTCAAGAGGCAAATAAGGTATTTTGGGGGAAGCACACCTGAAGATAAAGGATATAAGATACCATACTATTAATAAAATACAGGAATAAATGTGGCAGTCATAGTAACCTTGTTAATCCAAGAAGTTAATTTCAAGATTACAGGACCTCAGAGTATGAACAGATTTGGGGATAGTTTGGCCATGAATAACATCTTTGATGGTTTCTTTATTTGTGTTGAAGATAATGGACTGAGGAAGTTAAATGTTAAAATTTATCCAGTAAGTAGAATTCAAATGTAGTTCCTTAACCTCCTAGCCCATCACTTTTCAAAGTGCTCTTGCTTTACTGAGACAGCTCATAATTATTTCTGTTTCTTGACCACTAATACGGTGTTCATGTGGATTATACTCATGATTTAGTGATGAAACGTAGCTCTATGAAAGAATATATGTATTTTGTACTGTTTGTCATCACTTCTGCTATAAGCGTGATTTCAGATCTTCAGGTTCTTTTTCCCTTTTATTTTGTTTGCTTTTTACTCCATCTTCTCTTGGGAATAATTGGTACAAGGTCAGTGATGTAATATTTACTTTTGAGTTCAGAAAGTTCGCTAATTATTCACTAACTGTATCTGATATCTACAGCATTAAAAGAACATAAGAAATAAGAATAAAATGATAATAGCAGTAACAGTTAACAGCTGTGAAGAGAATACATCTTAACAGAGCATCTTTATGAGTTTTATTGCATATAATTCTCCTAATATCCATGTGAAGATGAATGTACTAAACTCATTTCACTGATTAAGGAACAAAGGCTCCAGTAATTTATAGGAATTAGGAATCTGACAACTAAATGAGATATTCTGACTGGAACCTGAGCTCTCGGCAGGGTCTGTACTCTAGGTGTGTCAATATTTCAGCGTTCTACAGTTCTCTATTTTTACCGTGTTCTTACATATTTTGGACTAAATCTTGAGAGGGGTTAGATAGCTAGGAGAAACATGGGGTGCTAGACTACACTGAGATTATCTGACTCACTGCCAATCGCTCATATCTAGGCACCCCAGAATGGTACCCCACCTCACTGGATTGTGCACATGCCTGTACGATTCCGGTCAGCTACAGAGGGTGCTAATGTTTAGTGACTGACCCTGTTCTGTGGACTTGAGTGGTTATGAACCAAACTCCTTACCATGCTGTGCATGAAGTTCTCAAGAGATAGACCAGGGCCTTACCTGGAGACATTACGTAAAAATATTTTGAGTTTTCTCAGATGTGTCACAGTTTTGTCTTTTGGGTGCAACTTTGAATTTTAGACCCAAGAAGAGTTCATTCAAAGCACAGTGTGGTGAATAAACTTGTTGAATCTTTCAGGAAAAAATTGCTCTGGTTCTTTCAAGACCTTAAGCAAATGGGACACGCAAAACAAGCTGCGTTCTTCCAATATCACCTGGGATTGTCTTTTTTAATAACTTGATTAGAATTTTCTATGGTTATCATGTCCTAGCTTTCTTTCTTCTCTGCTATTCTTTCCATTTGTACCTGTTGTTTGAAATAGGTACGACATTTTATCATTAACCACAAGCAACTTGTAATTCACTTTTGTAATTGATATAGGTTGTTTATAAAAGGTGGTATCAACTACAACTATTACTTGGTTTTGAAATTGTAACCATTGTGTACATGTGTGTGTAATAGCAAGGTGTAGAAAAGAAGAGCAAAAGTAATAGTAAAAAAGAGGTGCAGAAGATAGATACAATACACCTTGGCCCTGATTGGAATGCCAAAAATTTACAGGACTGGCTTGTGATCAGGCTCCTGGTGAGCTCTGGTTGAGTTAAATTTTCTTATGGACAAATTGGACTGAACTTCTTTAGATGATATAAATGCAGATTTCGATAATAGCTTTTTAAGTGAAATATTGCTTCATACTTAACATAATTTAGATAGTACACAGGTTGTGTTTGTTTTGAAGTACATTTCTAGCAAAGCTTAGTTGAATGGATTATGCAGATACAGAGATAAATGAAATAAACCCTTCTCAAGAGTAGTGCAAACTATTTATATATTCATGTTTTATCGTGTACAGCAAACCATTCTCATGTGTAGGAAGCAGGGGTAGGTTTGGAGACAACAGAGCCTGGTGGATAGGAGTTCAGGCTTCAAGTCAGAGTATCTGTGTTGAAATTCCAGCTCATCACTCACTAGCTGGGTGACATTAGCCAAGTAATTCAACCACTTTCCACCCCAAATCCTCTTGAATAACATGAAAAAGCAATAGTACTACTCATAGGGCAGTTGTTACTCATAGGGAGTTAAATTAATTCATATGTATAAAGCACTTAAGAATTAAATAACTGTTACTCCTTGCCATTATAACTTTATGGTATAAAATAATGCAAGATTCCGAATTTTCATCTTTGTTTGAAATGACTTTCTTGTGGTCTAGGTCCTAATACTCACTTTTGTGTACCATGTAGTTGTGCCTCAGCCCCACACAAAATAAGTGTCATTACTCTTCTAGTTACATCATGACCATAGTTTTACAACCAAAAAATACATTTATCTCCAATTTTGGTTGTATCTGTCCATTAACATTCTCTCGTGCCTTTGGGTAATACTTTAATAGGTCTTGGCAAGTCTGTTATTGAAAAGCATTACTTTAACTTCTATAACATAGTTTCTTGATGGGATGCATGAGTGTTGAACTGAATGCTGTGAGTAAAGGCCTAGTAAAAGTAGCACTAAAATTTCTGAACATATGAGACCTATGGATCAAATTTGAAGATGAAACTGTGCATATTTTCTAAATATTGCGTTTGTAGAGCAACACGCTGTTTTAAATTTAGATTATGTCTGTATTGTGAGGAGGTAGTGTTGACGTGGAGATATTTGGATGGTAGGCATCCCCTAAACACACATGGCCCTGCCACTAGTATCTGTCACATAGGAGAGACTTACTAATTGTAAATCCCTTTCCCGTGCAGAAATGTTGTGTATGTTAAGTCGTTATTAACAAAATTGTCCTTCTGTTTATCAAAAAAAGATGGCATCCCACAATTAAGAGTCTGATTTGACTCAGAATTGATATCTGTTAGTCTAATCAAGGTAGAAATTTTGAAAGCCACAGTTGATGTTGATGATGTCAACGATGAGGATGATGATGATAATCTTTAATGCCTAAAGTTTGGCAACCAGCGTAGGAGGTTGCTTTTACACAAATCATCTCATTTAATCCTAAAAGCAATTTTTTCAAGGAATGTACTTTCCTTCCCATTTTACACATGAAGAAACTGGAGCTCAGGGATTTAAGAATCTTGTTCAAGGCTAGAAAGCACCTGAAGTTCAAATCCAGAAGCTCTTACTTCTACCAACAAACCTGCCATTCTGCAATAAAGACGCTCTCCATCTGCTCGTTAGTGATAATTTAAGGGAAGAATATTTTGTCATTGGCATCTTAATTTCATATTACCAAGACAACAACTTTTAGGATTCATCCCAGAAAACCTCCAAAATAACTGATTAGGTTAGAGATTCTATTTATTGGCAAGTTTGTCTTAGAAAACTGCTGACAAGACACTAACAAGAGCCATGGGCAAACGTTTAGTACAATTTACCAAACTGTACTTTTTTCCATTTATTTTTTGAGATGTTGTAAAAGCTTTATTATTTATGAGAGAAGACAATGAGGGCCTGACAAGGCATTGAGAAAAATGCAAAGGAAAGAGAACATTTGAAAGTAGAATAGTTTTCCAAATATGATAACCCATGATAACAGAAGGAATTTTGTTTTCATTTTACTTGCTTTCTGTTATTAAAAATGTCTCTCTCTTTTTTATTTTTTATTTTTAATTATTTTGGGGACTCTAATGCTTTGTAAAATACATAGGTGCTTTGCTTTTTTATGTTTATTTTTTTATTTGAAAAATTGAAGTATAATAAGCCTCTTTCTTTGTAGCCATAGCATCTTATATTTTATGTTACTTTAATTTGGGGAATTTGCAATTAACTTCACCACCACAGGAGAGGAGTCCCCTAAGTTCCCATCTGCCTGGTGGGCAACACCAAATCACAATGCACCATGGACATTCAGTCTAGAGACCAGATGGAAAATGCAGACTTTCCCAGCAGACTAGGTTTATAAACTATAGGATCTGGTTCTTTCCATCCTGCCTGCTGCGTATCCTCTTTCCCCCACTTTCCATTAGGACAGGGGAAAGGATTTTCTGGAACTTGAGAGTGGAGTGAGGGAGAGAGAGTAAGTTAATCTCTGGTTTCTGGAGTGGACCTAACATGCATTTCTCATAAAAATAATGCTTTACATAGTGGGTGGGCATGGCCAAAGGAGTACCACTACTGTAAGAAGTGCACAAGTTAGGCTTACTTTGGCTGTGTGAGCTTCCTCCCTGTGTGTCTAACACTGCTTCTGAGCAATAAGGAGTTACAGGTGGACAAGCAATTTACAAGCTAATTTTTATTACAGTGGTGGAAACTTCACCCACTGGGAAAAAATCCGTTTCATCATTGCAAGGACTGTGCATCATTGTCATCTTTTCCTCTTTCTGCTCTTCCTCCATCATCATCATTGTCATCATGGTCATCATCATCCTAAAAATAAGTAACCCTAATTGAGCCCTTTCAATATCCAGGCACTCTTCTGAGTGCTTTATGTACATGAGCTTACTCAACTGTCACAATATTTGTATGAATTAGAACTATTTCTACTTTTATAGAGAGAGGAAACTGAGGGATGCATGGGGGAAGAAACTTGTACTAGCTATGAAATTCAAATCAGGCCATCTGACTTCACATCGTTTTCCTGGAAAGGATTTAACTCATAGGTCTTGAGTCTGGCAGAAGTAGGTTCAAGTATTAGCTTTGCCAAATACCAACTTTGTGGCTCTGGTAAGCTTAACTAGCATCTTGAGCCTCAGCTTCCTAAAGCACTCCTAAATAGGAATTATCCCTATCCATAAAGTGGGATAAATAATAATAGCCATCTCCTAGTAATATTGTAGATATTAAGTAACATAGGGGGAAATAATTTTGGCTTCTGGCAGTGAGAATTACCATTCAGATACAAAAGTAATACTTGAGTATCATTTTTCAATCAGAAAGAATTAAGCAAATTTAATGTTCCCTTTTAAGTTTAGACATTGAGCATAACTTGCTGATTGATTGCTTCAGTAAATGAGAATTTTAATAGAGGTGCTTAATTAATTTAGCTAATTAACTAAACAATCCTAGGTATCATTGGAAATAAAAGAGAGCAGGAGTCCAGATTTGATCTTTTTAATTCCTTTCTAGAGCACTTCTTCAATAGCCTTCTATTTCCCATGTCCTACTTCCCTCACAGTGCTCTTCACCCAGCCCCATCCTTTTCTTTTTCTGGGTTGAATGCTAGGAAGGAGAGGACATTTCACCTTCCTTCTCCTACTCACTCCCCATACGTGCACCTGAAGCCTTGTAAGTAATGACACTGAAAGCCTAACCCCTGCTAAAACATTCTTGGCAAGTCTTTGCTGGGAAATTCTTCTGAAAGATCTGTGTGGCACCCTCCTCCTGCCTTACCAACAATATTCGATTATGTGTTGCATTATGTTATGCTGTGCTGTTGCTTAGCACTAACTTGCAACATGACAGAGTCAACAAAACCATCTGGACATATGACATTATGATGCTATCGAAATTGCTGAATGGAAGAGATGCAGGACAACGGTTCAGGCAGGAGTTACTGGGTTCCCTAGGTAAGCGTGTCTACAGCTGTAGTGAATGCAAGGACAACCTCCTATGTGATAGTCCCATGTCTACCATTCAACTGGGGAAAGCTGAGGAGGTTTTGCTTCCCAGATCATATGCTCATTCATCACCAACTTGTTCCTGCTGAGAGACTGAACAGCACGTAACAGGAGTGGTTCTCTGGAACTCTCTTTTAGACAGGTTGGGAAAATCATGCAAATACTGATATAAGCCCAAGTTGAAAGTTTCTAAATAATGAGGATAAAAAGTAAACTCTTTCCTTTAAATTTGCTTTTCCTGTAATTCTCAAACTTTGAAAATAGCATTTCCCCCCCTCTTTGGAACCTATTTTATGGCGATCTATTTTTAGTGCCAAATATATAACTAAAAGCTATTGTGAATTCTACCTGCATTTACCACCAGACTTAAATGACTTGTAAAAATGCAGAATAGATTTAACCTTCCAAAGCCTTTTTTGTTTCATGTTACCTCGTGAAACCTGTTTTTTTTTTCTTTTTAAATTGTACTTGGTTCCAAAATGTAAATTTCTAAAAGGACTCTTATTTATAAAACAATTTTCTCTGAGGGTTCACATATAACAAGAGCGTGTTGCTTCTGCAGAATCAACATCTAACCCTTCACATCAAGGAGGTGCTGATATAAAAGAATTTCTAAAGGCAGAGGTAATTTTTAAAAATCATGGCTGGCAAGGGAATATTATTTCCCTGTTCTAGGAATAGATTTGCCTACCTCCACAGCCCAGATCCTAAATGCATTTTCAGAGCCTCTTAGATATGCTGTTAAAGACACCTTTTATTCAAGTCTTCTGTCATGTTTGTTAATAATAATAGTTGCAGATTTTAGAGATGTGTTATGTTTTGGTAAGGTTGTATCAAGCATTTTAATATGTTAATTTATATAGACCATTACAACAATATTGTGGAATACATGTCATTATTATTATTGTAGTTGCTGTTATTATAATGATTGTATAATGAGGTTTAACATGTCATCCAGGGGAGCACCACTAAAGAAAAAGAGATTTTTCTGGGACAGATCTTAATACCACTACATATTGCTTCACTAAGGAGACTGAGAAAGTACTATTTTAGATTTTTTTTTTTTTAGAAGGAATTTACAAGGAATCAGGTAATAACAGCTTAGTATGGGATATATGCAAAATTTTCTTAACTCTGTTTTTTATTTTTTAAGATTTTATTTATTTATTTGTCAGAGAGAGAGAGAGCACAAGCAGGGGAAGCAGCAGACAGAGGGAGAAGCAGGCTCCCCGCTAAGCAGGGAGCCCGATGTGGGACTCGATCCCAGGACATGACCCGAGCCGAAGGCAGACGCCTAACCAACTGAGCCACCCAGGTGCCCCTTAACTCTGTTTATTGTTTTTTAAATATAAGTAAGGGTATGAACTAATGAAAAGAGCCTAGGTTTTAGGGAAATACCTGTTTCTGCCATTTAATAAATGTCCCAAGTTTGGAAAATTACTTCTCTGAGCCCGTTTCCTCACCTGCAAAATGGGTTCAATAATATCTACCTAAAATTGTTTTTTAAGTCCTAAATTAAAGTATGTAAGAAGCAGAGTGTATGGTAGAGTCTCAGTAGTGACATCATAAATGGGTTTATAAAGGAGTTTCTTCTGTAAGTATGCAAGGTGAATTGGAAGGATTTATGATACATGAGTATTTCTTAATCATTGAGTGATCCGAAAGCATCAGAAGTTTAAAGAGAGAATTGAGATATTGAAGCACACACCAAGTAAGCACCACAGAGGAGACAAAGAAGTGGGGCAAGTATTGGCAAAGTGAGGGGGCAGTGGATCTACAGGATATTCAGGTAAAGACTAAATATCTCGTAAGTCCCCCTAAGTTAGAAAGGTTATAGGAAGCACACCCTAACTTCATACTCTTTCTTTGTCAACATCTCTTGGTTTCAGTCTCACAAAGAATTAGCTCAGCAAACATTAAGTGACTCATGCAAGCCAGGTGCAGTGATAAAAGAGGCTGGAAGCTTGCATTCTGAAGATATCAGAAATCATCTCTGTATGTATTTTGACCTTTGAAAATTAGAACCACAAGTATGTTTCTGAGATCTTCTGGCCCACCATTTTTTAAACTTAATTTGGGTTTTCTCTGAAGCCAACTCCAAGACAAGAATCCAAAACTAAATAGTCAATTTGGGAAGAAGAATAAAAATGGCAGGAGATAGAGAAGTAAGACAAAACATGGAAGGTGAACAATTAACGGTGACATTATAAAACTTTTGTTAGATATTGGCTGAAGCTGATTCCAAGGATTTTAATCCCCTATTTCTATCTTACAACATAAACAAGAAAAGTGTTCCCTGGCACAAAGCCCCCCAGCAAAGAAATACAGGTGATGGGAGTTAGATGTTGGACTGACTTGCATGGATTGAGAAGATATGGCCAATTTTATGATCTGTAAAAGTGTATCATGTGGATGTTAGTTTATAAGAACTCTTTAATGGTCAAAAGTCTTCAGGGAAGAAAGCTAGGTTAAACTCCAGGATTTTTCTTTTTCTATCCTTTATGAACGTTTAGCTTCAGCTTAGGAATGTACAAAGATGTGCTGGAACTGGCTCTTATAAGTTGGTGAGTATTGATTGTTAGATATTCAGGAATATTGTGAGTACATTGTTAAGCTGTCAGTAGCTTGGAATTGGACGTTGTGGGAATACTTACACTACATAACTTGGCAAATATTACAAATCAGCCTTCACTACACCCAGAGCTTGTTTACTAGCACATCGCCAAAATAGTGCAGATTTTCTCAAACTAAATATTTAGACCTTCAACCCTTAAATTACTGGAACATTGTATGGAATTAGTGGACTAAGTGGGATTTATTGATCAAATCCAATTGCTTCTTTTTACAATTGAGGAAACATTAAGTCTGTATCAATAGTAATTTATGCACTAAAAATGAAATTTCCATTATATGTGAAAAGAGATAAGGCAATGTGGACCCAAAATATGTGGTTTCCAGTTATTTATAACTCTGTTGGTAATGTTCTCAAGCTATTTTTTATCAATTTACCTAATAGACTTTATCCCATTAGCTTTGTTTTCCAAAACAAGATTTAGAATATAAAAGACATCCCAGGCAGACTATTAGAAAGCCTTAGTCCTGTCCTCAAAAGGGTCTTTCTCATAAGGTAAGCTTCTCATACAGTCCTCCATGAAATCACATATGAGTTCCTTGAAGGATAGAGGTTGGCTTAATAACAACAGCAAGAATAAAACAAAACACCCATTTAATGAATAATTCTACTAAGCATATAGGAATGGAAACAGACTGATTTACTATTTCTCAGGGTACAGATCACAGAGAGGAGAGAGGTGTTCTGGATACTTCACACCAGATCATTCTCTGGTTATAGCCCATTGTGATATCAATGCAATTGACATTGACAAGAGGTGATGTAGCCCAAGGTCAAGCTGTTTACCTTGGAAAGTAGAGATGAGGTCAGAAGAGAAAAGAGAAGTACTGTCCTCAGATGAATTCCAAGTCACTCCTGTATAATTGTGAAATGTGATTTTGCAAGAAGCTTACACTTTGCACTGTCAAATTGGTGGATTAGTTGTGAAACAGAAGTTATGATTAATAGCAATAATAATGGACATTTTGAACTCTTTTAGAGTTTATAAAGCACTTTCACTTATATGATCAGCTTCAATTGTAAATTAATAAGTTAACCATGGAAACAGATGGCAACAATATAGGTACTATTGTTATATCCATAAGCCCAACTACTTCAAGTAATTTTTTGGGTTTAGACAGTGTAAATTCTAATAATGTTTAGTTCATGTGTCTGTGAAGGTCACTAACCTGTTATCCTGTATTTATTTAAGCGTCTGACTAGATTTGTAGTGTACTTGGTTCTGAAGGTCGGCAAATTCCAATACTCACATAACCTTTCCTGAAGATATTATCTGATAAAATAAGGCTTAGAAAATTTAATTCTTTTTCTGCCAATCCACAGAATGGAAGAAACAGGTTTCAAACCCAACCTCTGACTCCAAAGCCTGATGTCACATTCTCCAGTATAGATAAGATTTAGGATGCAAAGCTAAAAATCTAATACCTTTGTTTCATTAAAGTTCTTATATAGAATTACTCTTATAGTGCACATGGCAGGAATAAACCTGTCTGGTTCATGTACTAATGCAAAATTTAATTGTATTTACTATATAAATTGGCCCCCACCATCAGCACCACTCAACATGAAGTTGAATATCTACAATCCTTAACCCCTGATGTACCTAACAGTCAAATGTAACAAGTCCCTGCTATCTATTGTAAAATTAAAAAAATATATTTTCAATTTAAATTCCGTGTGTGTATATTTCAGTATAGCATAATCAATTATACAAAGTGATAACAGCTATAATATAGCCAACCGTTCAAAAGACTTTAACACATAAGAGCATAAACTTGCTCAGTTAATGTTCAATGTCATGTTTTATATGTAAGGAATCTTCCTCTCGTTGAACAAGGAACTTCCCACATGAAAAATAGGCTGAGAAAGATTTACACAAAAAGCAATGTTTTGACGTGGGATCTTATTTCCTTTTTTTTTTTTTTTTTTTAAGAGCTTTCCACCTTCCTTGCAAAGTTTTTGAAAACACATGTGTAAGTTAAAAAGTATGAAGGGCAGAACAA
This sequence comes from Leptonychotes weddellii, assembly GCF_054177405.1. Classification (NCBI taxonomy): domain Eukaryota; kingdom Metazoa; phylum Chordata; class Mammalia; order Carnivora; family Phocidae; genus Leptonychotes; species Leptonychotes weddellii. Next base: position 29,997,228 of record NC_138379.1, on the reverse strand, counting down.
GTCTGGCTAGAAATGTCCATCAGTAAAATTAAACAAACAAACAAACAAACAAAACCCTGGCATTCTGAGTTATAAAAATGACCAGTGTGCCAACTGTCAGAGGGCTAGAGTACTAAAAGATGATCTTACTAGAGAGATAATTTTCTTTAAAGTTTTCCTAGGGATATCTTAGCAATTTAGAATTACTATGGCTTAAATTGAAGATGAGAATTTTTAAAAATTATTTATAGTCATTTCACTTTATTTTGGCAAATAAAGGAAGTCAATCCTTTTGAAAAGAGAAAATATAAATCCTTGATACCTTACCTGGTCATTAGCAAGTTTTCATATTAAGAAAGTATGCCATAGTTTAGCTGACAAATCAAAAAGTTAGATATCAAAGAGAGCTGTGTCCCGATGTGAACGCTATCAATTATTAAACATGTAACTCTAAAGCTGTTTCAAATTATTTTTGCCAAAATGCAAAATACAAATAAATAAGTGAATAAATAAATAAAATGTATAAATGCTTGGATAATTTTATTGACCTCAAGTTATTCAAATGTGGAGTTAGGAAAGAACAGTCTTACCTTGCAGAACTGCTAAGGAAGCAAACTAGTCATATACTAATGTGTCACAGGTGATCATGAGTTAATTTCCTTTTTTAACTCTTCACTCTCTCAGGACCCTGTTCCTACTCCTATTTCAGCATCTCTCCTGAACCTGCCACCTCAAATTTGAGGAGAATAACACAGTCAATTCTTAAGGTAGATACTAGGGAATGAATAATGGAGGAGAAACATGTAAAAATTGGCTTTTTAAAAATGATAACGTAAATAGTTTTTTCCTTGTTTTTCTCTGTGAAAAGGGACAAAAATGCAGATTTTTTCTTTTGCCCTTGTGTGTCTGTGTACACACACGTGTGTGTTTCCCACTGTGAAGTAGTTGGCTTTGCTCAGTGGACAACTGTATAAAAATAAATTATAATAATACAAGGGTATAAGTGAGGATTTGAGTCACTATTTTAAAATATTCACTAGGTCATATTGAATTTTTCTTTTGCACTTTTACAAGAGGGAAAAATAGCTGTTAAAGGATTATCTTCAAATTGATGCTGCAAAAGCACAGTTGAGATGAGAGAAATGGTTTTCCCCACTAAAGTAGCGAGTGCCAGCATTTAAGCTGCGTAGAAGTGCAGAGGGGCAGTTAGGTTTACATGTAGTTGGATTCTGGGTAGTTGACAGCCCTTTTTTGTGTGTGACTTTGTTCTTTTTATGAAGTTACTGGCATCCATTTAGTTTGTAGATTTTGGAATTTGGAACTATATTTATAAACCTCAAGAAGTCAAAGGAGAAATTTAATCAATATGCAAACACACATACACACAAGCACACAACACAGATCAGTTTTATTTATATACTTATCCTGATGGCTGTGCATTTTTTCTGTGCTGTATTTAGCATATTAGTTGAGCCAAATAAAATTGGCATTTTTGTGGGTTAAGAGGAATAAAAGATTAGTGATTTTATGATTCAACCGAGTAGATGAAATAGAGCTGTTTTCAAGGATCTACATCAAGATATGAGCCATTCTTTCTGGATAGAATGACCTAGAACCTGATTAATATAATTTGTAAGGTTTTAGGCCATTTTATTTAATTGTAAAACTAGTATTTCCTCATTTCGTTCAACAAATAAAATTTAATGCTCATGTGCCATAATTGGGAAACACTAACAGAAGAGCCAATATACCTGCTCTCATAAAACTTACATTCTACTGGGTGAGAGAAAAATTAAGATACATAAGTATATGTGTATCGTAAAAGGTGATTTGGGCCAAAATAAAACAGGAATGAGGATTTTGTGTGTGAGAGTGAGATTGCAATTAAAGATGCTTGTTTGGGAAGTCCTCAAGAAAAAAACGAAGTCCCGACGGAAGTGAAGGGCAAGCAGTGGGAATGTCTGTAAAAAAAGCAAACAGCCATTCTGCTCTGAAGGTCCACAGAGGATGCCACATCCCACTGCAGCAATGCTTAGTGTCACTGACCTGCCACTCAGCATGTTGGTTGATATAGCTCCTACAGCTCTCACTGAGTCTCCTCATTCAATTTCTCTGTGTCCTAAATCAGGAGCTCCATGTCAAACAGTACCACCTTCTTCTAAAAGTCACATTAATTGTGGAAGTTAGAGATAGTGAGGAATAGACATGAGTCTCAGTTTGTCCACATGTGTTCCAGTTTGATTTTATGGATTTGGGTTTGTTCTTTGGGACTCTGCTTTTTCCTTCACATTACCCAGTTTCCCTCCTGATTTTCTTACTGATTGCCAGCCCCAGTGTCTTCTTGTGATTTTAGGCCCACCACCAGGTGCAGAAGTAGTAGCCTTCTGTAGATTATTTTGCCAGCTTCCATAATTGTGAAAGCTTTAATTAATGCCTAAAGTAAACTCCATATTCCATATCAGCTGACTGAGTTTGTTTCCTTGATTGATTGTTAATTAAGACACTAATTAACCTTTAAAGTCTAATAAGCCCCTCAAATGTAGCATATACTCAGTTGACTTCCTAATTCCTTCTAGGACAGACTTGTTATCCTCACAGTCTTGTCCAACACAGTTAATGGCAATTCATCCTCCCTGTTGTTCAGCCAAAAATCATGCAGCCATCTTTGATGGTTCTCTTTTGTGTCGTTCTGGAAATTCTGTTAGTTCTACCTTTAAAATATATCTAGTATGCAGCCCTTTTTTCCCCCTTACTTTCAATGGCACTTAGGCCACCATCATGTCCTGCTTGGATTAGGTAAGATCCCCTACAGGAAGTGAGTATAGATAAAAAAGAAGGGTACTTGAATTTGTTGAGGTCAGGCAATGGAGAGATCGTGAAACAGACTGGGAAGGAAGAGCTAGAAGGTTGGGAAGAAATTCACTGAGTATGGGAAACTGAAAAATCACATGAAACAAAAAGGTGATTCAGGGAAAAGAAAGGTGTCATTTGCCATTTCTCCCCAGGACTGATGAATTACTTTTTTCGGAAAGTGGGCTGTAGTGTTTCATCAGAGTTGCTTACCAGGATATAAAACAAAAGAATATATGGCAGGGGCGCCTGGGTGGCTCAGTTGGTTGAGCATCTGCCTTCGGCTCAGGTCATGATCCCAGCATCCTGGGATCGAGCCCCGCGTTGGGCTCCGTGCTTGGCAGGGAGCCTGCTTCTCCCTTTCCCTCTGCCTGCCTGTCTGCCTACTTGTGATCTCTCTCTCTCTCTCTGTCAAATGAATAGATAAAATCTTAAAAATATATATATATATGGGAGACCTGTACCAAGTGTTAGACAATGGTAAAATTTTATGAAATATATTTCTCACGCTATTTTATTAGGATGGATTACAGAGTGTTTGATGTAAAAATCAAATTTTATACAGTGAACATTTCTATGTCCATATTTCTATGGATATATTGATATCAAACGTCACCTTGAGAATGTTATTTATTGAGACCACAGGTCAGTGGAGAAGCTTACAAAGAATTAAGGAGGAAATAAAGTGCCATCTTTAATTCCCCTTCTGCTCCTGTGCTCCTGAGCTTCGTTTACTAGTAGATAAAGACTCCAACAACTGAAGCCACATGAAATATCAATAACCATTTGCCAGTTGCTCTTACATAATGAGCTGATTCTAGAGACTGAGCTTCTATTTCTAGCTCTCCAGATGAGACTGAGCTTCTGTTTCTAGCTCTCCTTAAAGAGAGGGATAAATTGTTCCTTGGGTTGTTCCTTGGCACACCTCATGGAGATATGTGAATATTGGTGAGATAGCATCTGCAAAGCTATTTGAATGTCACACACGCAAAGTGAAATTAGATTCTTGCAGATTCCTGTGGATGAGGGATGAAAGAAGGGAGATTTTTTGGGCGGTGGTGATGAGGGACTGTGAAAGGGAACTAAATGTTACGTTTTTGCCCAACCAAAGCATTAAGGAAAATGGCATGCATTCTCAAAGAAATTTCTAGTGAATAGGTGATGCTTTTGCTATCATATGCATATCCTAAAGATGCACATGAAGTCCTCAGTTGTAGAAGACCTGAGAATCTGGCTTCCTGGAAAATGACTCTCATTCTTTTGCCATGGTTTGTGGTTTGTGGTATGCCACCCAGGTAAGATGTCCATTCTAGTCCTTTCCTTCTTTACTCTCCACATTCACTCCCTCTCCAAATCTTATCCTTTCTTTTTTTTTTTAATTTAATTTTATTATGTTATGTTAGTCACCATACATCATTAGTTTTTGATGTAGTGATCCACATTACCTGTTACCACACTGAGACTGGTTTATTTCAGATTGCCACAATTCTCTCATGTTGACTAATGTGGTCATCTCCCAACTGATCTCCCAACCTAGAGTCTTCTATCTCTCTATCCCATCCTCAATCTGCATGGCATACACCATCCTTCATGTGTGGTATCTGTTTCTTCCATTCAGTTCTGTGCCCACCACTCCCCAAATAGAACCTTTACTCCAGACATACTGAGGTACTCAATGCTGTTTTGCATGTCTGGCTTTTGAATGTTTATTACTTGAAAGACCTCTTCTTTCTCTGGGCAGGAGGGCAGCAGAGTATAGTAGACAAGAGAAAAGGCTTTGTCTTAGATTCAAATATAACTTCCCAGTACATGACCTTGGGCAAAGTTCTGAACTACTTTGTGCCTCAGTTTGTCACCTGCAAAGTTGAGATAATAATAGTGCCTACCTCATGGGTTGTCATGAGGATTAAGTGAGATAATTAATCTTTGTAAAGCACTTAACACAGTGCCTAACACATCACAAGCAGTTGGTAATTTTAGTTACTATTATAATATTTTGGCCAATTCCAGTGTATACATTGTGTAAGTCAAAATTTGCTTATTTCTTTTCTGTGGAAACTTCCCTACCATATTTATACCCCTAGCTTCAGGAGAACAGATTACTCCCTCTTTTTCCCTAATCTTCTATATTATAGATAATAATACTGACTAATGATTGAAATTGTTTATGTATCTGCCTTGTTCACTGGACTATGCAAACATTTATATCTCTAACCTTATTTATTGGTATAGATCCTGACACATAAGAAGCACTTCATAAATATGTATTGAAGGGTTGAGTGACAAGTGAGATCAAATGGTTTCTATCACACAAAGCCCAGAGACATGAGAAAAGAGTCCACATTATTCCTGGATAGTATATATGTGGTCTTCAAAGGCTTCATGGAAGAACTGGACTTCTTTCTGATATATATGAATATTCTCTTTTCCTGTGTTCTGAAATGAATTTTCTATAGAGAACAGCTCTTTTCCTTTGGGTTTACCTCTAGAGAACGTCCTACACTTTCAACTGATTTCTTCATTGACCCACAAAGCTCAAATGGCTTGTCAACATGAAGTCCCAGATGGCTTGTCATAATTGCAGTTTAGCATGCTCAAGAGGATTGATTCTAGTATGTTGGGAATTTCTCAATATTATTGAATGATCAGTATGAGAGCAAATTGATTATTATTTGTAAACTGCATTTCCTGAACCAATATTAATTTCTTAGCTTGGGAATGGGAGATAGAATCTTTGTTACTTAAAAATGTAGTTTTAAATTTGAAGTGAAAATATGTTCAGTTCTCCATAATTAGGCCCCTCCCCTCACACAGATTTTCCTTATAAATGGCATATCAATGGATCCATATTATGATGTCTATAATTTAATTACAACATGCTAAATTGTTACAGATTTAAGTAAAAGAACTACAATCACCCATCTATTTTAACTATTACATTCAGTGTTGTTTTTACTGTTAGTAAAGATATTTTCTATACTGACTTTGATGCATGTTGAAATAAATTGAAAAAAATTATCTCAGATGATAACCAAAAGTTTTTTTTTTTTTTAAAGATTTTATTTATTTGCGAGAGAGAGAATGAGAGACAGAGAGCACGAGAGGGAGGAGGGTCAGAGGGAGAAGCAGGCTCCCCGCTAAGCGGGGAGCCTGATGCGGGACTCGATCCCGGGACTCCAGGATCATGACCTGAGCCGAAGGCAGTCGCTTAACCAACTGAGCCACCCAGGCGCCCCGATAACCAAAAGTTTTAATCAGGAGTTTAGCTTTAGGCATTTTGAAGAATAGTGAATTAGATTTCCTAATACATTAATGCTTGCCTTTAGTGAAAAGTTTTAAAAATCCATCAGTAATAAGTTTATTTGATTCAATAATATAACTCTCCAAGTCACTTGGGACATATAAAGAAGAGTTGAGGGTAGAATGCCTCTAGAAGATTCTTGCTTCTTTTTGATCAGCCTTTAGCAGCTTAAAACAGCAACATTTCTCTTAAAGTAAGGACAGATGAGTTTGTTTTCATCCTTCAGACCTCTCAGCCTCCACTTAGTTCAATGAAACATCCTCCTGAATGGCTGATATGTTTCTTTATCATATCATGCATTTTCAAGTATGTGATGCTCTGTATATTATTAATATAGCTTGTCAAAATGTCCTTTACGAAAACAGGGTGGTGATGCTCAGTTTCCATCCCAGATGAGTAACATTTAGAGCCACAGGATAAAGTCCAGATGTACTTAAATTTTTAATACCTAAATGCAGTATAATGGATTATGCGCCACTTGGGAATGCTAAAGTCTCTACTCAGGAGTGAGGTTGGTTTGTATTGGTGCATCTTTCTTATCTCGCCTTTTCTCTTTTATAAATAAATTAATGACTTTTATGAGCCCAGCACTTCCATTTACAAATATGGTGATTGGACCATGTTAGCTCTAAAATCTTTTATTTTTTTCAGTTTTAACATTTCATATTTCTCTGATAGTGATATCAGATAAGGTAAAAGTTAAGATTCCATGAATAGTGGGATTAAGTGGAAATGAGTGCTTTCAGGCTCTTGAGAGCATTATTAAGAATATGTGAAAAAATCTAGTCATGCTAAACCAGGACAAGGACTCAAGTAAAATTTAGTGACAAAGTATTTCTATATTTTAAACTGGAAAATTGTCTTGATCTCATTTTACACTATAAGTTATAGATATATTTATACATACATGCATATGATACTAAACTATTTCATAAAATATATGGCAATATGGCAAAAATCTTGCCCCAAAGAAAGATTGATTTTTTTGTAATTGATGCTGTGAAATCAAACATCTGAGAGTTTGTAGCATCATTCAGTAATATGGTAAGCACTGTGCTCTACAAACATTAGTTATCTCCCTTAATCCTCACGACAATCACTGAGGCAAGGTACTATTGCTGTCTCCCCTTTGTAAGTAACAGGTGATGTACAGGATATGTAGATGATACAGTTTCTGTAGTAAAGTTTTGTTTTCTTCCAGGATGATATGCTTAAAACATTTTTTTAGTATTCGATAACAAATGTATCAATATTTCAGCTAAAACTAAGAAAGAAAGAATCAATTGATGTTTAACATCTGATTACTTGCTTTAGACATAATCCCTGCCCTCAGAGATTAAATTTAGAAATGTAAATTTTTGAAAAATCATTTGAGAACAATATAGCACAGTGGTTGTGTCCTGTAAGTCAGATATCTGGATTCAAATTCCATCACTCATAAACCTGGTAAGTAACAACACTCCTCTGATGATCAGTTTTATCATCTATAAAATAAGAATAATAGTATTCCAATTTTATGTATTTTGTTGTGAGCAATAAATGAATGTTATTAATAATAGCAAACTTTATATAGAGAGTATTATGCTAAGTGAAATAAGTCAGAGAAAGACAAATACCGTATGAATTTCACACATATGTGGAATTTAAGAAATAAAACAAATGAGCAAACAGGGAAAAAAGAGACAGAGAAGCAAACCAAGAAACAGACTCTTATCTATAGAGAACAAGCAGATGGTTACTAGAAGGGCGGTTGGTGGGGGAATGGGCTGAATAGGTGATGGGAACGAAGGAGGGCCCTTACTGGGATGAGCACTGGGTATTGTATGGAAGTGTTGAATCACTACATTGTACACCTGAAACTAATATTTTTTTAAAATTTTTTTATTGTTATGTTAATCCCCATACATTACATGATTAGTTTTAGATGTAGTGTTCCATGATTCATTGTTTGTGCATAACACCCAGTGCTCCATGCAGAACGTGCCCTCTTTAATACCCATCACCAGGCTAACCCATCCTCCCACCCCCCTCCCCTCTAGAACCCTCAGTTTGTTTTTCAGAGTCCATCGTCTCTCATGGTTCGTCTCCCCCTCCGATTTCTCCCCCTTCATTCTTCCCCTCCTGCTATCTTATTTTTTTTTTCTTAACATATATTGCATTATTTGTTTCAGAGGTACAGATCTGAGATT
>NC_138379.1:29910740-29988409 GCF_054177405.1 Leptonychotes weddellii | reverse complement strand
CCCAAAGAACAAAGAATCCAATCAAGAAATGGGCAGAAGACATGAACAGACATTTTTCCAAAGAAGACATCCAAATGGCCAACAGACACATGAAAAAGTGCTCAACATCGCTCGGCATCAGGGAAATCCAAATCAAAACCTCAATGAGATACCACCTCACACCAGTCAGAATGGCTAAAATTAACAAGTCAGGAAACGAAAGATGTTGGCGAGGATGTGGAGAAGGGGGAACCCTCCTACATTGTTGGTGGGAATGAAAGCTGGTGCAGCCACTCTGGAAAACAGTATGGAGGTTCCTCAAAAAGTTGAAAGTAGAGCTACCCTACGACCCAGCAATTGCACTACTGGGTATTTACCCCAAAGATACAAATGTAGTGATCCAAAGAGGCACCTGCACCCCAATGTTTATAGCAGCAATGTCCACAACAGCCAAACTATGGAAAGGGCCTAGATGTCCACCAACTGATGAATGGATAAAGAAGTGTGGTATATATATATACAATGGAATATCAGGCAGCCGTCAAAAAAATGAAAGCTTACCTTTTGCAACGATGTGGATGGAACTAGAGGGTATTATGCTAAGTGAAATAAGTCAGAGAAAGACAAGTATCATATGATCTTACTGATATGAGGAATTTGAGAAACAAGACAGAGGATCATAGGGGAAGGGAGGGAAAAATGAAACAAGATGAAACCAGAGAGGGAGACAAACCATAAGAGACTCTTAATCTCAGGAAACAAACTGAGGGTTGCTGGAGTGGAGGGGGTGGGAAGGATACGGTGGCTGGGTGATGGACACTGGGGTGGGTATGTGCTATGGTGAGCACTGTGAATCGTGTAAGACTGATGAATCACAAACTTGTACCCCTGAAACAAATAATACATTATATGTTAATTAAAAGAATAAAGTGTGCTATAGATCTGCAACTAAGAGGTTTTAATACCCAAGTTCCACAAATTTTAGGAGAGTCAAAGAAAAGGAAGAAAGAAAAGAAAATTGAAAAGAGTTAAAGAAAAGCTAGGATGATAGAGGAGTGATGTCCTCATGACTTAATGTGAAGAAGGCAAAAGGATAAAACTTGAGCACAAGGCCCGAATCTGATAATGACTTTTGCACTTCTACTTTTCTACCTCTCACAGTGATAGGGCATTTGGATCAAAATGCATAAATAGTATGGAATGAATGATTTGTTTTTAATGTTGAAGGCCATAAGCAGACTAGAGTCTGCTTCAGGTAACTTAAGGTAATTTTTAAATTGCCTTTATAGAAGTTTACAATGTTTACTACCCCATTGAATGTATAAAAATTCACCACTGAGAGAAATTTAGAATGGGAAAATGTAATACAATTCTGAATTAGTAATTGGAAAAAAGAATCATTGATATCCCGGTTATTGATCTTCTGCTCTGCAGGTACTTTTCACAACAACCATTCCCTGTGACAGAAAAAATGTATCTCCTGATATTACCTGTCTTGCTTAGTAGATTGATGTATTTTTATCAGCTTCTGAATGTGTCATAATCTGGATGAATGAAAAAGCAAGATTCAAAATTGTGATGTCTCAGTGTCAGCCCAGCATTTGTTTTCCCTGACCCAGAGGTGGAGAAACAGCTGCTCAATGACCTTCATGCTGGGCTGGAAAGATAGTGGGTAGGAATCAAGGTCAAGAGAGCCATAAAGGAGTCAGTTTACTTTTAGCTTCTTTTGAGTTTACTATGTGTGGTGTTTTCCTTAAGATTTCTGCCAAGCAGCAAGTAGGAAGGAAGTGGAACTCTGAGATCCTGTAGGTAGGAGAACAGACCACGAGTGGCTCTGGGTTCCAGCAGCAAATCAAAGCGAGAGAACGAGAATGAGGATATGTCCTCTTGTGTCTTTTGGGAAAGGAGGCTCCAGCACAAGGAAGCCCTGTTAGTTTCCTTTCAGAAGAGCTGGCTGACTGCTGAGAGAGGAAAAGCTCCACTGCCAACTGCTTTATTCCTTCTGAAAAGAGAAGCAGAGGGAGGCAGATACACCTGAGCAATCTGCTTCAGAGAGTAAATACAAATTAAATGAAGGCATAACAAAAGAGAGAGGCGATTCAAATCAGGAAGTGGAAGGGGAAGGGCAGAGAAGGCTTAGGGAGACCTTAGCAAAAACAAGAGGTTGGAGGGTAGGTAGCCGTCATCTCAGCATGAAGAATTCTCACAAAGGCTGGAAGAAAGGTAAAGGGAAAACTCCAGGGTAGGGGAAGAAAATCTTAAAAATAGCAGGTAGGAGGAAGCACAGCTCTCCTTTTGTAAAGGTTTTTGAATTTGAAAGTCAGTCTTTGACTTGTTGCACAATGAGAAGTGAAGTTGGAGCCTTAGCATGAATTGATGCTGTGACAAGGGTCACTCCTGGCGCAGGTAGATACTGGAATGAATGCATATATAACAGGAGAAACGTTGGTAAACTGTACAAACAAAATGAAAGGAAAAAATGAGAAATGGCTATCGTCTTGTTTCTAGAGAGGAACCTGATTACCTGGAATTTTATATAGCATGTAATATGTTACTGTATTGGAGGGCCACCTTCAAAAAGAGAATTTCCTGAAGATCTAAGTGAGTGTGATTTGATCAGGCCAGAGTTAACAGCTGACACAAAATTCCTGGAGGCATATTTGTGGATAGATGAAACTTACATATTATTTTAAGTGTTTTTCGTTGTTGTATTTCCTCTCGTAGGAGAGGAAACCAGATCTCTCAAAGAAGATAAAATAGGAGTAATGTGTTAATAAACAGATTTAAAGACTCAGTAAAATAACTAACAAAACCAGTAGGAAAAAAATAATCTGATTTGGTCAGTGATTATTGAAGCCCCTCAATTCAAATATAAATTTTGAGAGGAAAAAATGAAAAAGAAGGTAAAGCCTGTGTATTTGGTTCTATCCCAGAAGTAGCTTCCATGCCATAAAGTCTATGTCTTTTTCTCATTTAAAACACTTTGATAGCCTTCAGGTTTTAACTCAGGTGCCACTTCCTCATCAGTTTCCATCATTGTCAAGCCACATTTTCCTTCCTCATTTTTGAGTTAAGTTCCCTTTTATATTTTCACTGTCCCTGTAATTCTCCTAACATAAAACGCCTCACACTAGATTATAATTGACCATTTATTTGCCTATTACACTTGACCGAGGGCCAAAGCCAATTTTACCTCAGCGCTCTGGCTATATATAGGAATTGGCATAGTGAATAACACATAGAAGACACACAAAAAATAGTGACTGGAAATAGCTGATATTAATAGAAAGCTAATTATATGTCAGATACTGTTATAAGGGGTTTAAAAACACTACTCAATATGCAGAACTCTAAGAAGTAGGTACTATATTTATCCCCATTTTAGAGATGAATAAACTGGAACTTTGTGACCTGTCTAAAGTCTTGCTATTTGTAAGAGGCAAAGCTGGGAGTCAAACTCAAGAGGTCTGTTTCCAGACCTGTGCTCCCAACTGTTTACGTTGTACTCTCTCTCCAATCAAGGAAACCGAGGGCTGACTGTCTAGCACTCACCATGTTATATTGGTATCATTTCTTTATATATCCTCTCTAGCCAAAAAAACTCCTCAGGAGCAAAACATCTATTCATGTGTCTTGTGTTATTGTGGCACAATGTCCAGCTCATGGTTTGAGTTCTTGAACTCAAACATAGAGCAGTTCTGTAAACTTTATCTAGAGAGGTTTGATGTAGAAAAGTGCACTGAATTCATGTGATCTGTATAGGGTCACTTCTGTAGGCATAGTTCCTGAGAGTAATTAGGATATTAAGTAAGACTAACATCTCTGAAGAAGGAATTCTGGAAAAACTTTAGAAGCTCACTTTAGAAAATCAGAACAAGATTCTTTTCAGAGAGCTTTGAAAGAAAGGACAGATAGTATAGTACATATCCTTTTAAAAAATTTTAAAAAAATTTTAGGAAATAAAGTTTGGAAGATCTTAACTATTCAAGAGACTCATAATGTTAGTAACTATCTCTTAAGAGAAGAGTTTAGGAATAGGAGTCAAGCACGGATATGTTTACTATGAAATTGAACATGGCTCTTAAGGAATATAAGAATGTATTTCTATTGTGTGCACCTTTTAAACAAAGAAAATAAACTAGTTGTGAGAAGAGAAAGTCTTTTAAAATGCTGAAAAAACCAAAGTAGAACCATTTCTTTCCCTTTTTCCTGTCTGCTAAAGAAGTATGTATAACACATAAATCTCTAGTATAATAGTGTGTGTATTGTGTGCATGCTGGCATTTAGGATTCTGGGAATAGATTGAGAAATGTCCAGTAGAGGGTCATCTCAATGAGGAGTGTGTCAGCATGTTTATTGATCTCTAGTGCCTACAATAGTAGAAGGCATATATTAGATATAAGATGAATATGTATAGAATTAATAAATGAGGGATGTCTGGGTGGCTCAGTCAGTTAACCGGCCAACTCTTGGTTTCGGCTCAGGTCATGATCCCAGGGTTCTGGGAGCCCCACGCCAAGCCCTGCGTTGGGCTCCACACTCAGTGGGGAGCCTGCTAGAGATTCTCTCTCTCCCTCTCCCCTCCTCCCTGCTTGTGCACTCTCTCTTTAAAATAAATCTTAAAAAAAGAATTAATAACTAAATTCATATGTAAAATATGGATGTGTCCATCCCCTAAGAGCTTTTACTTCAATAGAATTCGATGCAATACATCAGAGTACTTGCTATACGTAATAGAATGAGAGAGAAATCAAATCTGTCTATGGGGTAATGAAAGCCATTATTGAGGAAATGGACTTTGAAAAATGAATAAAACAAAATATTAGAGGAAATTCCACACTAGAAAATTTTGATGTTTTCAGTTGACTTGGCAGAGACTTATTAAGTGATTATATTATCTTCTTTAATAGCCTTGACCCTCAACCAAAAGAAAAATGAAATAATGAATAGCAAGTTATCTTGCCTACTCATAGGGAATTAATGTGTGTTGAAGGTAATGAAACAGATGTTACAATAAATATAACAGCTCTTACTTTTCTAAGTAGTGTTTTCCATTTCAAAAAAGTTGTTTTGGAAATAAAAAATAGAATACTATATACTATAACTTAGTTTTCTGTAATATATTGTTAAGGATCCATTAATATTTCATTCAGGAACAGTGGAACATAACTTTGAAGATACACAAAAAATGGCAAATCATGCAAAGTCATTAGAATCCATGGCAACTAAAGATTGAAAAAATAGTTTGGTTTAAATAAAATTCTGTTTATAATTAGAAAGTAATGAAATTAGAATATGTTTGTGTCTTATAAAGTACCTTACTGTAATTTCTAAAAGAGAAGTTTCAAAAATGTTTACAATAATGTTGTCAGAGTTTTAAAGAAGACAACATTTAATCAGATGTAAGCATTACCATATATTTCTATTAAGTATAAATAAATAAAATAGAGTGAGTTGTTTGTACTTTAGTATCTTATGTAATGACCATGGTTTTGTGGAAAGAAAACTCAACTTGGAAGCCAGAGATCTGGATTCCAGTCCCACGTTTAGTTTTGACAAACTCATGGGTGATTTTTGGACTAATCACTTCATCTCCTTGGGCTTCAGTGACCTTGACTGTTAAAAAAAAAAAAAAAAAAAAGGGCAGTTGAACCAGGGATCAATCCCTGAGTGGTATCTTGTAGCAATGTGCTGTGATTTTCTGGTTACAGCCATCATTCCCAAGAGAGAAATGAATGTGATGACATAGAAAAAAGCTAAAAATATCTATAGTTATTTAGAATAGAAAAAAAGCCTCATAAAGGTGTCTTGGAATGATAATAACTGAAACCTTTGTTGTAAACTGATCTCTCTCTCTCCTTTGTATCAAATTGGCAAATTGGAGAAATGGAGAAAACTCAGTCATGGTAGAACAAGAGAGTATTCTGAAAGGTAATATTCATCAAACCAATGGAAATTGGTAAAATAAAAGCATCAGTGCTATAAATTTTGCAAAGCAAAACTGTTTTCAAGTAAGTGTTATTTAGTTTGTTGAGAAAACAGTTTGTGCATTTTCCTTCTTCAGGCTATGCATCATTGTAAGGCTTCTACAAAGGTTGAGACTTGTAATTTGGCTCCTAGTAGACAGCCACAAGCAGAGATCCTTTTCACTCTCACGCAGAGGTACTCAGACTTGGGTGTCAATCAGAATCATTTGGGGGCACTTTTATTTAGAGAAAGAGAGAGTGGGAAAAAGAGAAGATCATTTCTGAGCTTTACTCCAGACCATCTGAATAAGAATTTGTAGGTGATGGAGCTCAGATGCCAGTATTTTTTTGAAAGCTTCTCCACACTTGAATTCATTGTGCAGACAAATAGAAGAACAACTGCAAGCTCACTGCATCTCTCATACAGGTGTTTAATACATTCAGAGAAAATTAAATTTAGGGACAGATGACCCAGCTGAGCACTTCGCCAATTCCAATAGGATGGAGACAGCTATTGTAGGTCTATCTACCTCATTTTCCTTCGGAGGAGACACACAGGAAATGGCCTGGGTGACTACCTCATAAGAAAGGAGAAAAAAATATTTGCATTAATAACATACATTTATGGTTCTTTAAAGTGCCACTGCTTTTCAGTAAAATTTTGCATTTTATTAAATGTTGGATTTTTAAAGCTACAGTGTACTTTTATAATCTAATTTAAATTTTTCAGTTTGCAGATAAGGAAATTAAGGCTTAGAGAGTGAAAATGGCTTGCATATGGTAAGAGAGTCAAAAAATCTGCAGAGCTAGATCAGGATTCAAGTTCCTTAATGCCCAGTTCATTATACATTAAACCTTGTTGGCCCCTGATATTTCATATTCCTAGCACAGAAAGGCCCGAGAAATGTTATCATGATTATGATGTTTGGCATTAGCAACATCAGTATCTTAAAATCCTTAATATAGAATGCATTTCTGCATATTTGTTGCCAAGGAAGTGTGTATTTTATTGACATTTATTAAGCTTCTAATTGAATGTAAACCTATTATAAAGCTTACTAATTTGCTTACTTTTGTCAAAAACACTTATATGAGTCATCAATCAAGAAACTATTCATAAAACTTACACTCTGAAATTCTGAAGAATGATAAAAAGAAATCTTAATTCAGTCATAATCGCCCTCCAGATAGGAATGCAGATGCCTCAGTATTGCAGTGCTAACTAACATGTACTTTGCTGTCAGAGTTGGGTTCAAAGTCTAGATTTTCAACTTTCAAAGGGCTAGGGCTATAGTGATCATGCATAAGTTACATGGCCGGGATTTTCTCAAAAACATATAGATGATGATGATGTTAACAACAAGAATATCTGATTTAAGCATTGATGAAGATTAGGTGAGAAAATGGATAGCAGGGGTTTACCCCATGGCCAAGCCTAGAGTAAGCACTCATTATGTGGCCACTATTGTTAATATTATCAATAATTATTAAAGTTTGTTTATTCTAAATAGTATTTAAAGAAGCATTAAATAGATTAAGTAGATTAAAATTAAATAGATTGAAAATGTAGTATTTAAAGATCTGATTTCCCAATTAGTGAAGTGAAATTATATCAAACTTGACAAGAGACCAAAGAGATTGAAGCGGGTTATCCCAAAGTAGGGGAGGATTGGAGCCTGAGTCAAGAAAAGAGGATGGTCACTTAGAAGGGGAGCAAGTACAGGGAGTTGGAACTTGGGTGGAATGAGAATTCCCCTGTAGATAGGCAACGGTAATAATAGGAGATTGCCCATATACAGGGGTGTATTGCTCAAATAATTAAATATGTAAGTTAAAGGGAGGCAGGTTTCTCACTGTCTGAGAAGGAAGTTATAAAAATGGGAAAGAAGAAAACCTGTAGTGTTAGATCATCATTGGAGTGGGACCATGTGGAAATGAATATGTATAAAATGTACATGTTTGTAAAGATGTCATATATAATGTATATAAATATGTACATACATCCATATGTCCTCTAGCTCTACCACCAAAAGAACCTGGGATCAGTGATACCCTACTAGCTAGGAGCCCACCTAAAACCCAGATCTCATTTTCTGAATACCATTTTCCAGTATAAAGAACTAAGACTCCCTGGATAAATAACTAGTTATAGTGCTGGGGTGGGGGAAGCACAAGATGAAGCTAGAACATCTCATTGTGCCAGAAAATAAGAAGTTGCTCAAATAATGACTGGGGCATAGAAAAGGACACAGAAGCCCTTGTGAGTAAGTCACTTATGGCCAAATCTGGGATAAATCTAGCAACAAAATAAATAATGATAATAATAGATTATAATCCATTAAAATAATAGGAAACTGTGAAAACATACTAGTATGGAAAAAAGGAAAAATGGGAGAGAGGGAGGGGAGGGAAAAAATGGAAAGGATCTGGAAGACCAAGCATTCAACTCAAGAGAGACTGCTAAAATTATTCAATCAGTAAAAGGGTGCTTGCCAACATGTTCATGGTAGTTACATAATAGTGGCAGAATTTCCAGTATTTTTATTTTGTTCTGTTATGTATTGTTTAGATTTTCTACAATGAGCTTGAATTACTTATATGGAAAAATAAGCTATGTTTATCATACCAAGAAAGAAAGAAGGAAAAGGACAGAAGGATGGATGGATAATGGGAAGTTTGAGGATTGGGATGCTTACAGTCCTGATTCTCCTCCAAATACCTATTAATTACAAAAGGAAAAAAGTAATTTTATAGCAGAGAAACCTGGAATCAAAGCTAATATCACCAGTAAAAGGGCAAATCAAATTCATGTGCCATTTGAGAGGATGCAGTGGGAACAGCACAGCATTATCTCTGTGATATTTCTCCCAAAGTTGCATGTCTTTTATCTTATCAAAAGGAAATATCAGACAAGCCCGAGATAAGGGACATTCTCCAAAATAACCAGTTTATAATCTCCAAAAATATCAAGATCATGAAACCCACAAAAAAGTCTTAAGATAATTGAAGGAGACTAAAGAAACCTGAAAGCCTAATGCAAAATATATTTCTAGATTAGAAGGTTTTACAATAAAGGGTATTATTGGGAAAAAAAGGAAAAAGTTGAGTGGAGTCTAAGGTTAGATGTAGCAATGCATCAGTGCTGGGTTTTTTTTTTTTTTTTTTTTGATTCTTGTATTAAGGTTTTTTTTTTAAGAAGATCCTCAGAGAATGAACGCTAAACTATCTGTGGGCATCTTGTTGGCAATTAACTCTCAAGTGCTTTTAAAAAATCAATTTTTCTTTAACTCTACTTGGGATTTATATTACCTTCAGTGTCTTTTCAGCATAAAATTAACAATAATAATCATAATCATCATCATAACTGCAGGATCAACAGTAACAAAAATGCCAACTATTGAAAGGTTTTGAACTGATCAAGAATGGTGGGTAGAATTTAAATCCTCAAGTGTCCACCCCATCTAATTTGCCCCTGTGTCCTATCCTTCCTTTTCTGTCCCCTGACACTTTTGATGTAGAGTAGAAGATCTATTATAATTAAATACCGTATTTATCATTTTTGGCTTTTCTTTACAGGCACAAACATACAAATTTCTAGTTAATTGACTTACTAAGCTACATTAGATGAGGGATTTATGTCTGATCATACAAGGTTTTTAAACATAAAGGTAGAAATAAAACACATAGGTTTTAGGTTTACTTAGACCAGAGGAGGTTACTCAGAATGAATAGGGTGTTGGCTAAGGCTTCTGAACAGATAGGATAGAATATACACCTTCCAATTGGTATTTATGGATTGTCTGAGACCTGAGAAGCTGTTTAAAGAAGGCCATTTTTAATGAAAGACATGTGAAATGAGGACAAAAGTGGGATGTTGTAAGATAATGATCAGGGCTATGGATAAAATGTGTCAGGACGACTACTGCTCTACATTTTAAAAATGACTTGTGGGAAAATAATATCTCAAGCAGGAAATCCATGTAACGAAACACACAGTGGTTTATCTTATAGTGAATGGATTCAGGTCTTGAGAACAGAGAGAAAATTTTAAACTGCAGATTTGCCAAATTGCTTCCATTATCATCATCTCAATGTCTTTGTCTGTTAAATGAATATAACTTGTGGGTTGTTTTGAAGTTAAATGATTTGGAGTGTGGAATGCTCTGCTTGGAGTTTCTAGTAATATGTGCTCAAAATATGGGTAGTTCCCTCTACTGCTTCTCATATACGTATCGTGCTTTCTTGTTATCAGTGTTTGTGTTTGATATTCACAATACCCTTGTGAGTAGTAACCTATTCTCTTCCAGATGAAGATGCTAGACTAGATACAATTGCATGATATTTCTGTATGAGGGCAATAAAGATAATACCAGGTAATACATATTTTTTGAACATGTATGCATCAGGCACAAAACTAATCCTCTTATATTATTATATTATCAATAATAATTAATTATAGTATATAATTATTATTAATTAATTATTACATTATTATATTATTATAATACCCTATTTATTATATGTTATTACTGCCCTCATTGATCTAATTAAGGCTTAAAGTTTAAGTAATTTTCCTAAGATTGCATTGCTGGTATGTAGTAAACCAAGATAAAACTACATCTACCCATAATTCAAGGAATTATTATATTGTACTGGCCATAGTGTGGAAAAATGGGCATATTTTGCTTTTACTATTCATAGCAACAATCCCTATTTTGAAGTATTTAATAGTTTTAGAAAAATGTTCATATATATTCTCACGTATTCCTAGAACCTTGTGAGGGAGATATGGCTCAGTTTTTTTTTGTTTTTGAGGTAAATTGAGACTCTGATAAATTAAATCACTTGCCCAAGATTGTAATTAGCTGAGAGACAGTTCAAGGCTTCTGATTCTAAGCATAGGGCTCTTTCTCACGCTTTGTTCTCTCTGCATTTTGCTTACGAATGCCTTTCTTACTAAGAGCTCATATGCTAGACGTTGGAAAGTAATAGAGCACCTGGCTTTTGTTCCTAGGAAAGAAGCTATGAGCATTTCAGTTCACTTTTGTGGCTGATAATTTTGACTTATATGACCATTCAGAGGTTTTGTAAAGAAGTAGTTTTTTTGTTGTTGTTGTTCTTGTTCTTTTTCAATTTTATTTTTTTTATTATGTTCAGTTAGCCAACATATAGTACATCATTAGTTTTTGATGTAATGCTCAACAATTCATTAGTTGCATAGAATACCCAGTGCTCATCACAACACGTACCATGTTACTAAATTAAGCATCTTAAATGTGTATTTA
Organism: Leptonychotes weddellii; assembly: GCF_054177405.1. NCBI lineage: Eukaryota > Metazoa > Chordata > Mammalia > Carnivora > Phocidae > Leptonychotes > Leptonychotes weddellii. The sequence continues at coordinate 29,977,179 of NC_138379.1, read as the reverse complement.
TTTTCCACTTTAAACTTCATATACCATCATGAGATAATATGTCAGTGTCTTGTTTTAATGTTTGGGACCACTGACACTTAGAGAAGGAGGAAAGATTTGGACCCTCTCCTTGATAAACATGTATATGTTCAAAAAGGATTACTTACAGTTGTAGGAAGTTTCAATCAAGCCCATACTTGGATCTCAAATTAAGAAGCACCTTCCACTACCACCACCACTGCTACTGTTAGCATTTACGTCCCAGGCATTGTTCTAAATGCTTTATACTTGGTATCTGATTTTACCCTAATGATGATCAAGTCACAATTGCCATTCCAATTTTATATATAAGGAAATCAAGTTGTAGATTGTATTCTAATGAGTATTTTCCAAAACTATCATATCTGAGTTCTGTTTATGATCAACCTTCATTTTTTTGTGTATATATTCTTTTAAGTAGTTTATTAAAATCTTGACTCCAACTGGTCTAGAAATGATCCTCTGGGAACTCCATTTTGTGTATTTCTGTACTCTTAGGGAAAAAAAAAAATCTCCTTTATTGCAAACTTGATTTTTGATCATAAATCTGGTTTCATTGATGGTATATAGTTTTCTGGAATAAGGCCCATGTGAATAGACTAAATATCTTTGTTCTATTTTTTATCATTTTGTGTTAAGAAACCATCTAGTTTAGAGAAATTAAATCTTCCAGGCTACAGAGACTGAGATACTATGAAAAATGGTGCTAAATATAATCAAGTCAAGTTATGAATCATTAATATCCCAAATTGTATGTGCTGCTGAATTTAGTACTATAATACAATTCAATATTGATGATGAGTGAAATCCTTATGCTTTTATTTTTATGGAATCCTTTGTCACTGCTAAATGATCATTGGAAATGTTCCTGAAGACAGCCTGATGACTTATCTGCTCATAGATATCTTACTGTTAAACAGTTCTTTTCAAAGAATATAAATTCCCATGAAACTAACATAAGATTGAAGACATTGTACACTCCAGGGTGCCTTTGTATGACAGTCAAATTATAGCTGTCTCCGTTTGTTCTTATATGATCTTTCATGATCCAGAGGAGGGAATCAAAATGATAGTGAGTTAGGTAGAATATAAATGGGGATAAAGCTTAACTCATTCTTGATACTGATGACAAAGCCTAGAAATGGAATTAGAACATTTCTGGGCATAACCCATGCCTTAAATCTCTGTATTGATTACTCACTCAAAGGTCATGACCTCTAGCTCCTGTCATATTTTGTCACAAAGAAAGGAGAAAAATGATTCACTGTTCCTCCTTAGTACCAGTAATGAAGATGACAAATGTTTCTTAATTTCATGTAACAGCACCTTGAATATGTGTGGGGTAGAAAAGGAGTGATTTTTTTTTTTTCTCTGATTGTATTTGAATAGCAAAGTCTAAGAGCCCTGGATCTGTATACTGTTAGCTTAATTTAAAAAAATTAATATCTTTTCATTTTTTTCTCCTCAACCCTTCTTATAATGTATACAATTCCCACCCTTACACTTAAAACACAGTAAGGTTTACTCCAGTTCAGGACAAATGTCAGGATACTCTGAAACAGAAGCACACCAGAAAGGGGCATAGCCTCATATAGGAAAGGTTTGAAAGAGACACAGTGGTTCTCGGATACCAAATTATCTTTTATTCAGAGCTTTGTTCAAATTATAAAGATCTATAAGAATTGGGAAAAAATTACACAAGAGTAGGAAGTTATCTTACCAATTACCTAAGTCCACAGTCCTCTTTTGCAGATGAGAAAGCCCTAGATGAATTGCTTCAATCACTCGTTCTTAGTGCTACATGATGATAGAATCAACTGTGAAGCTTGTAAAAATAACCTACACTCAGGCCTCTCCCTTAAATATTCTGTTTCTGGACTCTCTCTACTCCTGAAAAATTTATTCAGAATATTTGGAGATGGAGTGTAAGAACTGCATTTTTTTTAAAGATCCACAAGTGATTCAAATGTATGAAGTTAAGACCATAAGTTTGATTCTCCCAAGTCTACAAATGTATTAAATAAGTGACAAATAAATGACAACAGAGAAATATATATCCAAGGACCAGATCAAGTATCATTTCATGTCGTTTTCATAAATTGAGTTATCAGCGTCATTCTATCTAGAAAGAGGCACAAATTTCCTCACCAAAATGGTAGGTCACCACTAACCAAAATGCTCAATATTTCTGCAGGTTGATAATAAATACAATTATACAGGTTATCTTGCAAATTTTATCATTGATTTAATATGCCATTGTGTGTTCCTAGCTCCTATGAGAACAACATAGTATGCAGTAAAGTAATGACTTTGGGTTAGAAAGGGTTTTGTATGGGGGTGGCTTTGGCCTGTAAAAAGAATTCAAAGAAAAGTGAAGCAGTAGCAGATGGAATTCTACTTCACCATATGACAGATTATATTCAGTAAAATCCTTCTCCTCAATACATTTAGATTTTCTTAAACTATAACACATGGAGATGGTTTTCAAATTCTCAAGAGAAAAATCAATTCCCAAGGGCAAATAAACAATTGAAAGAAAATTATTAAATGAACTTGAGGTCAAGAGTATCTTCAGGGCAAATGCCACTTGCAAGGTTAATTGGCACATAGATGTTCTAGGCCTTGGACCCAGCTGCAAAACTTAATAAACTCTTGAATAAAGCTGGGATACCCAGAGGGGCTCCATCCATAGTGAAAGTGTAGGCTAAGGGTGAATAAAAGGAACAGCTAAGGAAAATTTTCTGCCTCTACAGTGTCTCTGAGTTACAAAACATGTAATGACAACAGTGGTAATAATAACATCTCTAAGACTTTGCAGCACATAAAGTAAATATTAGCATAGTATTAGTAAACCCAAATACGTCATCACAAAGAAGTAAATAGGGCTAAAACATCCATTTAAAACATCTAGAGGGGCGCCTGGGTGGCTCAGTCGTTAAGCATCTGCCTTCGGCTCAGGAACCCTGCATCAGGTTCCCTGCTCGGCGGGGAGCCTGTTTCTCCCTCTCCCACTCCCCCTGCTTGTGTTCCCTCTCTCACTATGTCTCTCTCTGTCAAATAAATAAAATCTTTAAAAAATAATAAAAAAATAAAACATCTAGAATATTGTCAATTATATTTAAAAGTACAAATACATGCTATGAGTACTCAAAAATATTAAATGTAAAAAGAAGAAAATATCCATACCGGAAAAATACTGACTAAAATACAGTAAAGTTGTAGTAAATATATTAATATCAGACAAAGTTACATTTAAGACAAAAATCATTAACAGAGAAAATCTTTATTTAACATGGGAATGTTCAGTTCCTAGGATAATGATTCTCAACATATATGAATCAATAAGATAGCTTTATAAATTATAAATCAGAATGGCTATTAAAGTTTGAGATACAACACATGGATCTAGATCTCTGACAGGTCAATCAGAAAAAAAAATAGTAAAGATGTAAACTATTTTATTTATTATTATTATTTATTTTTTTTAGAGAGAGAGTGTGAGCCGGGGGGAGGGCAGAAAAAGAGGGAGAGAGAATCTTAAGCAGGTTCCACATTCAGCACGGAGCCTGCTGTGGGGCTCAATCTAATGACCCTGAGATCATGACCTGAGCCGAAATCAAGAGTCAGATGCTTAACTATCTGAGCCATCCAGGTGCCCCAAGATGTACACTATTTTAAAAACGCAGTCAACAAGGTCAATTCAATAAGCAAGTGTTGACCCCTTCACCCAACAATTAGAGAATATACACTGATTTCAGCTACAAAATAAAACTGATAATCTGCCAACCATAGTCTCTGACTCTTAAGCTTCAAATCAGTAACAGAAATGTATTTTTGTTTATAAATACACAATTCTAAATAACTCACTGGTCAGAGAGGAAATAAGAATGAAATTTTAAAAAAAAATATTTAAACTGAAGCATATTGAAAAAAATGTTAATATTGGTATAATGTAGCTATGAAAATAGCCCAAGGGAAAGGTACATTTAAATTCTTATATTAAAAAGATTACCTAAAATATTAGTGAGCCAAGCATGCAACTTAAAAAAATAGAACAGGAAAATAAATTAAACCCAAGCAAAGAAATAATAGACAAAAAAGAAATTGATGAAAAAGAAAAGGAAAACAAACACTGAAAATTAAAAAATCTAATGAAATAGATTCTGAAACTATAGGTCAAGAAAATGACTAAAACAAGCAATATTATAAATGAAAAGAAGGATGTAACTACCAATGCCACACGATAGTTAAAATATAAAAGGAGAATATTCTGAAAAGAATTGTATGACAATATATTTTAACGTGCAAAAACGTAGATAGAATTACCAAAACACTGACTAAAAAAACCACAGTGAGTTGACATAACCCTGAAGAAAACTGAACTGTTAGAATGCTTCCCAAAGAAAAAAAAGAGGCCCATTTGATTTTAAGTTTTATCAAAACTTATTAGAACAAATTTCTTTAATCTTACATAGGTATTCAGAACTTCGGTAATAAGTGAATTTTTCCTAACAATTTTAGCATAATAGTAATGTGAAAGGCATGACAGTGTTTGAAAAGAAGATTATGGTGAGACAGCCTAATTATAATCAAACATTGCTCCATATTGAGCAAAAATTTTGTCCAGCACACATTTTACTAGTGAGGCTATACAGCAGAAGAGGGTGATATCGTGATCTTTCTAACCCAGTTCTCTCACTTGGCATCATGGCACTGTCCCTTTCTAGGGCAAATTCTTGAACAAGTTATTTTTCTTTCTGTATCTCATGACACAACCTTTCAGAATTGTTGTGAATGTAAAAAAAAAAATGTTAATATATAAACACTTAGGATGTTACCTGTCACAACATAAGCACTTGATAAATGTGACCTGTGATTATTTTACCATCTCGAGCTGTGTGCAGGCATGAACCCATGCAAATTCTATGAAATAGTCCTTTTATAATTTAAAGTCATTTAGCATGCTACAGGCACCCCTCTCCCACCTTCATTCTCACCCCATTCACTGTAAATCTTCAATTTTTTTAAGTTTAAACCCTAGTATATTTGTCAGGTCTTTATATAACCTTATATAAACCCAGTAATCTTAGGATTGCCTTCCTTGGGGTATATTCTAAGTAAGCATTTTAAAGATTTATTTTATTTATTTTAAAGAGAGAGAGAGCACACACACACACACGTGTGCAAAAGTGTGCACGGGTCGGAGGGTGGTGCAGAGGGAGAGAGAATCTGCCCTTAGCTCGTACACACTATGGAGCTGGATCTCACAATCCTGAGATCATGACCTGAGCCAAAACCAAGAATCAGCTGCTTAACCGACTGGGCCACTCAGGCGCCACCTAGGTCGAGTATTTTGAATCCAGGATTTATTCATGGGATTGAAGTACTCTTTCCAGCTGCCTAAAATGATATTCAGATTCTTTTTTCTTTAAAGATTTTATTTATTTATTTGACAGAGAGAGACACAGCGAGAGGGGGAACACAAGCAGGGGGAGTGGGAGAGGGAGAAGCAGGCTTCCCGCGGAGCAGGGAGCCCGATGCGGGGCTCGATCCCAGGATCATGGGATCATGACCTGAGCCGAAGGCAGACGCTTAACGACTGAGCCACCCAGGTGCCCCTGATATTCAGATTCTTATGTGTAAATATGCATATGCTTTCTTTCTGGATAGACAACCAATAGTTTTCATCACATTTACCAGGATGTCTCTGACATACAAACTCTAGAATTGCTCCCAGAAAGAAGTGTAATCTTCATATACCCTGTATCTAAATTGGCTTCAGTAAATCCTCTAAGGATCCCTTCTTCAGTGATAATTGTTGACTACACTTTTGGGAGCCTGTCTTTAGAGAAGCATCCTTCTCTGTCTTTCTGTGTTATCCAAGCCTCGTTCCTTCCCCAGAATGGAAAATATAATTATTTTCTTGCCTTCTTTTTCAGGAAAATTATAACCCACTGTATTGTGAGATGCTCTCTCTGAAGATAAAACTATTCTTTTCAGACAGCACAATGGTTTCTAAGGCAACCCAAGTAACTACTAAGACAAAGTTGTCCTTTCTCACGGGGGGGGGAGAAAGTTTCTAAGAAGTTGCTATCATTACACCTAGAGAAAATGGAATGTAAAATAATGTCATATTGCTCTGTTTATCTATCTGTGTTGGCTGTCTCAAACGGAGCATTTGCAAAAATAAAAAAGCTGTTGCCAACTGCAAAGAACTTTAATGATCCATATAGAGGTAGAAAATATTACTACATCCTTGCCTTTCGAATGATAATAACTCTGTCAACAGTGTAATCCTTAGGATGGAAGGATGTTCCTATGTAAAGCAAGGTAAGGCATAGTTTGAGTGCTGCTGAGCTGGCAGTCTTTGAGGAGAGGGGCCAAACAAACAATAGCAACAAAAAAATATAAAGAATAAACAAAATCTTCTAAGCCTCATGTCTGCACCTTCCATATTCTTTGACTTATTTCACTTCCGTTTTGAAATGCAGTGTTCTTGGGAGATACGACATATCGTGGCTGAGTTTAGTCACAGTCCTGTGGCTTGTTATTAGTCTACTGAGGTATTTTGTATCTCCCTCCACTCTTAGCTCACTAGTTTGCCAGGACCACAGTTAATACAAGTGAGCCCCAGGTGTTCTGTGCTGTGCAGACACCTGTTAATCACCCCACACTTAGTACTAATTTCTTTGCTTCTACTGTTGTCTCACTGCTTCCACCTTTCCAGCTAATTATCTTCAGAAGTACGTAGCACAGTTGATCAATATCTACACACGCCATTATAATTCAAATAAAACAAAGTTCACGAAGGCCTAAATTAATATTGAAAGAGGCGGAAATTAAGTTAAACAGAATGAAATTACTCTTTGTCCCAAATCCGTTTCTATCTATGAATGCACTTTTATTATAGAGGTTTGATTGCACATTCTTACTTTTCTTGAATGCCTTGTCTCCCCTGCTCCTGTCACTCAGCACCCTACTTCTCACCCATTCAGCTGACATCGTGCGTTGGCACAGAGTAGGCATTTTTAAAACGTTTTTTAAGTTGAACAATAGGTGGGCTTTAATTGGAAAAATTGGGAAAGTCACTTGAGGTTAAAGATATAACGATTAAAAGAAGATATTAATTACATTCTACAAGGAAGTGATTTTGAAAAAAAATAGAAGTGTGGATTTTGATGATTCTCCATGTTCTGAGATTTGTGTAGTCACAGGCAGACAGTTGTTACGTTTGTGCTAGATGTAAATGAAACTTTAGGGACTTCCCACAGTGGGCATATGGGAAGTTTGTATTCTGACTTATTATGATGGCTCATTGTTATTCATGAAATTCAAAGTTGGCATTCTTTTTACACTGGAAAGATTTACCCCATTCCTCCTGGTTAGATCATATAAAAAATTATGTCAAATGGATCATAAATGTGTATGAAAGAGCTAAAACTAAAAAAAGTCGAAGAAAACATGAGTGAATATTTGTGACCATGGTTTAGACAGTGGTTTCTTAGATATAGCACAGAAGCATAAGAGAAAAAAGAAAAGTAGATGAATTGGACTTTCTTGAAATTGAAAATTTTTTGCTTCAAATGACAAAACAGAGAAAGTGAGAAAACAACCTGCAGAATGGGAAGACTATTTCAACTCATATCATAAAGGACTTGTATCCAGAATATATGAAGAACTCTTTTGCCTCAATAATGAAAATATAAATAACTCAGTTAAAAATAAGCAAAGGATACTCATTTCCTCAAAGAAAGTAAGCAAATTACCAATAAGCACATTTAAAATTTGCATTAAGGAAATGCAAATCAAAACCATATGGAGGAGGAGAATGATGTCATCCTCCTGGTGGAATAAAAGTTTTCTAACATCTTCTCCAAAAAGAACACAGATTTAGACAATTACCCATGGACAAGAGATCCTTGTGGAAGTTCAGGAACCCAGCAAAGTTCTAGCACACTGTTGAAGAAACAACATCAGAGGTTGGACACGTTGAAGAGGGTAAAAGGAACAGTATCCCTTTATCTGCATCACCCTTCTGCTGAGCTGCTTAGCTCAGTGCCAAGAGAGATCTTCTTAGGCCATGATTTCTCCCACGTGGGAAAGTGAAAGCATGTGAGTGAGTGCTAGGCTTCCCCAACTGTGCAAGACACTGCTAAAAAGGCTCACTTCTTTTTAGCCCCATTCATTATACTGAGGTGTGTTGTGTGACAGGGGTGGGAAACAGAGGGGAGAGGGGATGATAGAGCTCCAGAGGGCGTCAAAAGGCTCAGATAGGACTACTGCATCACAGACTCCATCAGGGGAATGGGAGTCACTGGGGACAAGCCGCTGGGAATGCCTCACAAAGAGTCAGCCTGACTCTGCGGGCCTGGGAGAAACCACAAAGTTGAGCATATACGTTGACTTCAAGAAAGCAAAAGGGAGGCTGCCAGCCCTTGGCCAGGCCCTGCAGGATCAAGAGAAGGCATACAAACTTAAGAATCTGACACAAGAGGGAACAGGAAGTGTGGGACATACTCATAGAAAAAGTCTGACAGAGTTTCAGAATCCCTAGCATTTTGACAGAAGGTATTTCTCTATAAACCCAGTCAGTATGTAACAGAGGAAGTGACTGCTTCTTCAGGTGTGAAGACAGCAATGAAAAAATTTAAGGGACACAACAATAAATATATTAGGCAAATACTCCTGAAGGGAGAAATAGACAACAGTACAATATTAGTAAGGAACTTTAATACCCCACTTGAAACGAAAGCTAGATTATCCAGACAGAAAATCAGTAAGGAAACATTGGACTTGAATTATACCTTAGACCAAATGGACCTAACAGGCATTTACAGAACAGTCCATCCAACAGCCACAGAATGCACAAGTGCACACAGAACATTCTCCAGGATAGCTCATATATTAGCTCACAAACAAGTCTTGGCATATTTAAGAAGGTTGAAATCATACAAGAATTTTTTGAGACCACAATGGTGTGTAACTAGAGATCTATAACAGGAGAAAAACTGAAAATTTCACAAATATGTTAAAATTAAACAACACACTCCTGAACAAACAATGCATCAAAGAAGAAATCAAAAGGAATTTTTTTTTAATCTTAAACAAAAATGGAAATAAAATATGCCAAAACTAATGGGATGTCACTTGATTGAGGAACCTGAAAAAGCTGTACTTATAGTAGAATGGTGGTTGTCAGGGGCTGAGGGGAGAGGGAAATGAGGAGATGCTGGTCAAAGGATACAGACTTCCAGTTATAAGGTGAATAAATTCTGGAGATCTAATATACAGCATGGTAACTATAGTTAAACATACTGTACTATATACATGAAAGTTGCTAAGAGAGATCTTTAATGCTCTCACCACACACACACAAAAGGCAATTACGTGAGGTGATGAAGGTGTTAACTTACTGTAATCATTTAACAACGTATACCTTTATCAAATCACCTTAAACTTACACAACATTATTTATGAATTATATCTCAGTGAAGCTGGAAAAATTGTGAGAGATCACTCAGAATCATAACTATGGCTAAAATTAAAAAATAATACCAACTGTATATTAGGCAGGGTTCTCTAGAGAAACAGAACTAAGAATATATAAAATGACATAAACCAACTCCTATCTATCTATCTATCTATCTATCTATCTATCTATCTATCTATCTATCTATCTATCTATCTATGTACCTACCTACCTATCTACCTATCTATCTATCTATCTATGTACCTACCTACCTATCTACCTATCTAGAAATATATAGATACCTATATAGATATTTATTATAGGAATAGGCTCATGTGATTTTGGAGGCCTAGAAGTCCCAGGATCAGTAGTCTGCAGGCTGGAGAACCAGGAAAGACAGTGGTGTAATTGAGTTCAAAGCCCATGGCTTGTGCACCAGGGGAGCCAATGGGTGGTATAAATGTGAGTCCAAGGGCCTGAGAATTAGGGGTGACAGCAGGTGTAGGAGCAATGGCATGTATCCCACAAATCCCACTCTGAACCTGAATGCCTGAAAAGCAGGAGCACCAAGGTCAGAAGGCAGTAGAAGATGGATGTCTCAGCTCAAGCAGAGAAGGTGAATTCCCCCTTCTTCATCCTTTTCTGTTCAGGCCTGCATCAGACTGGATGATGTCCACCCACACTGTTGAGGTCTATCTTCTTTACCTAGTCTACTGATTCAGATGCTAATCTCTTCTAGAGACACTCACGCACACACACACACAAATAATGTTTTATCATCTAACTGGATCCCTTAGCTCAGTCAGGTTGACACATAAAATTATGTGTTCAAGGATGTAGGGGAATGGCTAGTGGGAAGGTAAAATTGTATAGCTGATTTGGAAAACAGTTTGGTCATTCCTCAAAATGTTAAACATAGAATGACCATATGGTCCAACAATTCTATTCCTAAATATATACCCAAGAGAAATAAAAACTCATATCTATATCAAAACTTGTATATGAATTATGAATATTCATAGTGTCATTTTCCATAATAGCTTGAAAGTGGAAACAAGCCAAATGCCATCAGCCAATGAATAGGTAAACAAAATGTGGCATATCTATAAAATATTATTTGACAATAGAAAGGAATGAAATTTGATACATACTAAATAAAACATGAATGGACATTGAAAATATGATGCCAAATGAAAAAAGCCATTAACAAAAGATCACACACTGTATGTTTCCTTTCATATGAAATCTCCAGAAGAGGCCAATCCATACAGACAGAAAGTAGATTAGAAATTTCCAGGGATTGGCGGGGCGCCTGGGTGGCTCAGTCGTTAAGCGTCTGCCTTCGGCTCAGGTCACGATCCCAGGGTCCTGGGATCGAGCCCCGCATCGGGCTCCCTGCTCGGCAGGAAACCTGCTTCTCCCTCTCCCACTCCCCCTGCTTGTGTTCCCTCTCTCGCTGTGTCTCTCTCTGTCAAATAAATAAATAAAATCTTTAAAAAAAAAAAAAAAAAGAAATTTCCAGGGATTGGAGAACAAAAGGGAATGGAAAGTGACTGCTAATGAGTACAGGAATTTTTTGAGGGGTGATAAAATATTTTAGAATTCAATAATGCTAAGATTTATTCAACTCTGTTAAAATACTAAAAACCACTGAATTGTGCTCTTTAAATGCTTGAACTTTATGGTATGTAAATTATATCTCAGAGTGTTTAAAAAATATGTTCATTCCTCTTTCAACCCTAGGAAGTAGGCGTTACTAGTCTCCTTTACACGTAAGTAGATGAGGACTCTTGAAGGTTACTTATCCACGATGCCAGTAATTGAGTTTCAGAGTGAGGATCCATCTGAATTGTCTAAGACTATTTTAAGACAATTGCGTAACAGTTGTAATTATTAACAGAATTATTATCTGAATGCAAAACTGAGGGGCGCCTGGATGGCTCAGTCAGTTAAGCGTCTGCCTTTGGCTCAGGTCATGATCCCAGCGTCCTGGGATCAAGCCCCGAATTGGGCTTCCTGCTCCTCAGGGAGCCTGCCTCTCCCTCTCCCAGTCCCCCTGCCTGTGCGTGCTCTCTGTTCCTCCTCGCTCTCTCTCTCTGTCAAATAAATAAAATCTTTAAAAAAGAGAGAGAGAAAGGGAAAATGTTTTAAAAAATTTGAAAAATTTTTTGAAAAATTTTTTTTGAAAAAATTAAAAGTTACTGTGCTATAGGTAATTTAGAGGGAGCTGGGGTCGGGAAAGACTATCACTAACTAATTTTCTAACTTGTATTTCTATATATTGTAATTGAAAATCACAATAAATGATTTTCAAATGTTTGTTCCATAATCACGGTAAGAGTACTACATTATGCTCAGCCTGGTATACATGTTTGAAGTACCTATAAAGTCAACTTTATTATCTTCATGAAGAACATGAATTTTTCACATGGAGATAACGTATAATGAAAAGCCAGTATGCCTTAAATTTTCATAACAAGGAAATGACAGAATTTTGAGCTCAAAGAGATTCTGTATACATATATACTAATAGTATTTACAGTGTTTTTGGGTGTGACCGAAACCTAAGATCCAAAAAGAAAAATAAAGAAAGACTGTGATAATCAATTTCAGATAACAGATTTGTTTTTCGGCTCAACTAGACCTACAGGACTCCATGATCTTGCTGGGACTGGTTTCTCTCTATCCTTTTCTGGGCTCAGCTTTTTGTGTGGTGACTCCATTCTTAGACAGGCTGTGTCTTCCTGGTCACAGTTCTTCCACATTCAGCATTAGTGGAAAAGATCGATCACCATTCTGAATATAAGCCTGGAGATTCACGCTCAGGGAAGCATTTTGCTCCTGAGCCTATCATTCTGACCAGAGCTGTGAGTCCGGTGAACTGGCTTATGCTGGTTCACAAGTACCACTTCTCAAGATAGGGAGAAGGACTGTCATGAAGATGTGGACCTCGGTCCAAAATCAGGGCTGTTTCCACAAGAAAGAGAGCTGGATATGGGATAGACAAACAACAAATGTTAACTGGGCTTCATTTTAAAAGTTGATGTTCAGAGAATTGTAGATGTAGTGAGCCTCCCACAGCTGGATACCGGTGGGACAAGAATTTGAATACAGCACTTTTCACTCCGTGAGCTGTCTATTTCCTCTTAGTCCACATCTATTCCTTAAAGGTGTCAGGTATTTACGCCAGGGGATGTGATAATGCAGAATGCTGAGGCAAACTTCACATTAAGGTTAGATTATAGAATGATGGTAAAAAGCAAGGTTTTGGGGCTCAGAACAAGTTGAGTCTGAACCACAGCTTTGCCACATACTACTTTTATGACCTCAAAAATGTGGGTTAGCCCACATTAGGTAATGTCGTCTGAAAACTGGTATTAGATGCTTAGCAAAATTCCCAGAACTTGAGAAGTGCTTAGTAAATGACTTGTTTTTAATACTTACATTTTCTTTCTTGTTTCCAAAGTAGAATAATTTAATCTACCTTAAATATAAACATCCCTTCATCTTCTTTTCTCCCCTAACATCCCCATAAGACTCTCACTAAAGCCCTCCTCACAATACCAGGCTCACAGGAAGCACTGCGTATTCTCACAGGGGTGTGTGTGGGGGTAATTCTCTGTATAACTGCCCCTTCAGGGAAGGGAATTAGACATATTTCTTGTTGAAGCCCATAGTAGCTATCTTATTATTCTGTTGGCCATGACAACCAGCCTGGAATAAGATGTTCTAAAGGGAAACTGTTCAAGAGTTTCTTTTAGAAGCAAAGTGACATCTGCCAAATTTAATGATCCATTTAGTATCATATGTAAGCCACATTTTTTTTCCTGTAAAATCTGTTTGAAAGAGGAGATGTGATAGAAAATGCTTATCAAATACTGAGTGCAAAGCCCTGTGCTACATGCAGAGAAGACTGGAGCAAAAGGAAGCTACTCCCTCAGTTTTAGAGACATAACCGTGCAGATGGGAAGCAAGATGCGTCTGTCAGCGTAATAGGTCACATGATAAAACTGACAAAGTTGTTTGGAGGTCTTTGGAAATCCAGGAAGGCTTCATAGAAATGGTGATGTTTTTGTTAGGTTGTGTAGAATTTCATTCAGTGCAGCAGTGTAGGATGTTGAGGAAATGGCAGAAATACAATCCCAATGTGTGCTTGAGCAATACCCAGATTAATTAGGAAATGAGATTGTCAAAACGCCCAGGAGTTCGGTGGCAGAGGAGTCTTGGGATAGATTCTGTTAACCACTGTTTTTGTACTTTTTTGTTTTTGTTAATACTCAAACATTTTTTTCCTCATTCCCAAAGTTGAATCATCTACTTAAATTAATCTACCTCAAATATTTATGGAGAAATTTTAAGAAAAGTGTATGTACAAACCCCTGGCCTGGTCAATTTGCCAATAGCAAATATTTAGTAAATAATGATTTTTTTTTTAATTTAAAAATGCTGATGACAATTTGTGAAGAAGAATATAAAGAACAATTAAAAAGAAGTCTAGAAATAATAGATATCATTCCACAGGGCCAGGAGAATTACTGGAAAAGCGTGGTAAAAACGTGTAGCGTGAATGAGGGGCACCTGTTAAAGAGTCATCCAAGGGGAAAATGAGAGCTGGTGGCAGCAGGAGGTGGCTTTGGATAATCCCAGGGACAGAGTATTGAGCCACACTGCACCTGCTATCCCCCACAGCCTGTGCTGGATGGGGGTATCAGGGACATTTAAAGGAACAAGAAAAGAAGAAACAAATGACTTGGACTCCTTAGATTTTAATTTTTAAAAATATTTAAGGCAGACTGTACATCATCCTAAAAGGCTATTCCTTCCTCCTTCTGTTGCCTCAAAGTGTTTCCCCCATTTCACATTCTGCTTCCCTAATCAAACTGCACATTTCAGATAACTTCTTATTTCCTGAGCCACTATTGTCTAGGCTGCACATTTTTCTAAATTTCCTTCTGGTTCTCTCTACTCCATGCTTAGGTACAGCTTCAGTGCTAGCCTGAGTTAAAGGTCCAGCCTTCCTGCTTGCTCAGGCAAGATTAGACATCAATTAGGTTATAATTGGATTATGTATGCCTGTGTGTGTGTGTGTGTGTGCGTGTGTGTGTAAGAGAGAGAGACCTACTGCAACATTCAAAGTAAAATGTAAATATAATTTTTTGAGACACTTTCCCAGCCTCCTAGAAATGCCAATTCTCCCTCCCCTGGATTCCATAAAACCTAGCTGATATCAATAACTACCATTTACCATGTCAGTAGTATAGCTTGTTCAATCTATGTCTGTATTTCTCAAGGCACTGTGCATTGAAGGCTGGTGGCTGGTCTCATTCATATCCCACTTGTAATCAGAAAGTCTGGTATACAGCAGCATCTCTGTAAATGCTGCTGGAATTGGGGAGAACGAAAGGCAGATTGAGGCACAATCCATCTATCTGAGCATTCCAGACATATCATCTCTTTGGGGAAATTTTCTTTACAGGTATTTTCAGAATTGTTAGCAGACATCAGTGAGAGAAGAAGGCATTGGATACCCTAAATAAAAGTAGAAAATCACACTGAGAATTTGCTAGCCAGTTAGAGAAGAAGAATGAGAGAACTGTCTCCCCTCTTAAAAGATAATGGCATTCTAGACTCAGTGACTGTCATTCCTGGTGAGACAGCGAAGCAGAAGCCAGAGATAATAATCCAAATGGCATGGAGTGATAAATTAAGTACAAGCAGATGAGACCTGATAGAAAGAGAGCCTAAATAGAATTATCTGGCAAGTCACGTAAGCATGATCCTGTAGGTACGGATGGGAGTGACCTGGGAACCCCTACAAAGGGGAGGAGAGCTTGTACTGATGTTATAAAGAACATGATCTTGTGAATAGCATATTTCGTGGTTTTTGTGATGGCCCTTGGTGAGTACAAAGTGGCTCTGGAGATGATGGTAGCAAACGTCCTCAATTTCTGGCTTTAGAACCTCCAACCAATACCCTTTACTCTTAGCACTTTATTCTCCCATCTGGAGGTATTTTCCTTTGTTTGTAGTCTTAGTGCCTCCTTCCACGGCCATTCGTTAATGGGAGCTGAGGGAGGCCAGACCCTTCTGTTATTTGTCTTGTACAATCATACTACCTAACCCTGACCATGCGTTTTCTGCCAGAATTCTGAATGCTTAGAGAATATTTAGGAGGACCCATCAATAGTAGCTGCAGTACAATCTTGGTATTGTCTTTCTGCTGAGTGTCCTGCCTATTTTCTAATACTTGTTTTCCAGCCATCCTAGACCTACCAAAACCTTTGAGTATAACAGTTCATTCATATCATATGATGTAAAGAGAGCCTGAAGAGTCTTCAGGGGCAGGCTAGACATCAGAGTACTTCTAGTGGAGCTCAGGCTCCCTTGAAAAGCCTTTTGACAATTAAAATCAAGACTGAAGTAGTGCCCAGAGGGCATAAATTCAGGCTGACAGCACAACATAGATAGATAGATGATAGATGATAGATAGATAGATAGATAGATAGATAGATAGATAGATAGATAGATAGATAATAGATGATAGATAGATAGGGATAGGCAATATACATACACACACACACACACACACACACACACAACATGAACATTTCTTACAAGATAGCAAGCATTGTTTCTGTTACTTGCAAGGAACCTGTCTCTTCAAGGTGTGATTCCCTGGTTTTGGACTTGAAACTTAGGTGAAGAAACTTGCAATAAATCTGCCCCAAAGTATTCTAAATTCTCTGTGCTTTTGATGCTGCTGGCTCAAAAATTACCCAAGAAATTTTGTCTGTTTTAATCTGTCACAGACTAGCAATTATGCCAAGTCTTAAGGGGATTCTCTTGGCTAATATCTTTTATTGAAAACAAAGGTTCATTTCATTGGAGTTGTTATCTTGATCATTTTCTTGGTAAGAAATCCTACAGCTGTTGTTCTCTACTGGTGTCTCAGATTACAATCTAAATGTAAGAGAAACAATGAGGAGACAAATTAGCCATGTCTATTTATTCAGTTAGCTGTCTCTTCTGGAAAACATTTATGTTGCTTTCGTGTTTTATATTATTATAAAATATTGAACAATGAATGACTTTTTGCCTGGTGCCTTTTTTTCTTGTATTATTTTTAGGTTCATTGTTAAGAAATGACAACACTGAATTACAATATAATAAGAATCTTAAGATAGTCAAATATATTGTCAAGTTATTTCCCAAGGGGGTTATACAAATTTATTTTCTTTTTAGTAGTATTTAAAAATACCCTTTCATTATACTTTCACTTTCCTTCTCTTACTAAGTCCTTCATACTCTCTGTAAATTTTTTAAAAACAAATTTGATACATAAAAATGCTATCTCTTATAAATTTGAATTATGTTGATTACTAATGAGGTTGTCAACCACCATAATTTCTTCAATGAAAATGGTTGATTAATGACCTTAAGCCACTAATATAATGTTCCTTTTTTATTTGGCTATAACTAGTCCCTTGAAATTTTGTCATCACCCCTATTAATTTGCCACCATCAACCAGCCATCATGTATACCTAATTCCAGAAATCATCTGTTCTATAAGTTGTGCTGTCAGCCTGAATTTATCCCCTCAGGGCACTTCAGTCTTGATTTTAATGTCAGAAAGGCTGTTCAAGGGAGCCTGAGCTCCACTAGAAGTACCATGACCTCTAGTCTGCCCTGCAGACTCATCAGGCTCTCTTCATATCAATTTCAGAGATGCCCTGCATCAAAGAACAATGCTCCTCAAATATATTTAATCACAGAATTGTTTGTGATGTTGTCGCTATGACTATTTCATAGAGCTAGTATTCCTTAGAATTATAACCCATGTTAAGAGTTGTTTAATAGCATTTAGAGAACCTATTTATTTAACTCAGAACCTTTGTGCAATGAATGTGAACTTTTTTTTTTTGAGAATAACTGACCTACATTTTGGGGTGAGCTTTATATACAATGTGCCATTGCTTTAGGAAGTAGTTTTCCCGAACTCTAATGATACACAGATGTATTTACAATGATCTTTTCATTCCTAATCCTACCTTGCTCAGGAAGTGATGGAAATCTTTCCATTAATTACATCTGATTCTGGTCTTCTGTGGATCTCCTCTTCCTGTCTCTCTTCTCCTTCCACCTCCTCCTCCTCTCCTTCCCTCTTCTTATCCCAGGTCCCCTCTTCCCCCTCCTGTACCTTTCTCCTCCCCATTATAATAAATGTCCAGGTGGTTCTGATTCCCTTTCATATGTTCAGACACTGTCTTTCTCTACATCTGCACCGGGCTGTCAATTTCTTATATTAGTTTTCATATATAGGCTTTCTTGGTGTTTATTTACCATCACTGAAAATTCACCTTACATACCTGGGCTAGTCTAATTCAGAGGCATTCTGAAGGAGGTTGTTCCTTCTAATATGCTTTGCACAGTGTTTGCTACTAATTATGGGCACTTATACCCATCTGGAATGATTTCACGCAGTATTTGCTGCAGTCTGAGCTGTACTCCCTAATCTAAGCACTTTGTTCCCTGCCTTGGCTGAAGCAGCTCAGTAGTGCCTCTCCTACACACCATTTGAAGAGATTAAAACGTTTTGGAAGATTAAAAAGCATATTTAAAATGTTAATTACCTGTCAATTCTTCCAAAATCCTCTCTTCCTGCATGTTTTGATCCCGATTTTATACTCACTGAAATGGAGAATAATTTAAGCATATGGAAGCAGTAGAACACGTATGTATTTTTTTCAGTCAACCGGCAAACCCCGTATTCTCGGAGGATCCTACACTCTGTAAGTTTTAGTTTGTGTTTCGGTCTCAGTGACATAAAAATATATGGCATACGCAGAATTGCATTTTTTATATTTACAAAGCACTTGCTCATCCATTGCTTCCTGTTATTCTCACACTAACATAGTGAAAAGCAGACGTAATTACAGATGGAGAAAGCGAGGTTTAGAAGTGCCCCAGTGCAGGTATGTCCGTGGTGATGGGTTTAAATGGGAGCCCCGGGACTAAAACATGTCTGGTGAATTGTGTTTCATGTTTTTTTTTTTCCCCCCTCTCTAACACTCTATCACATAAAAAGTGAAAAAAATCTCAGTGTTGACTGTAAGGAGAATAGCATTAGAAGACTCTTTCCCTTGTTCTTGTCTAATCAGCCAAGTACAGGTGCACACCACATGAACAGATGGAAATGCAAGTAAGACAGATGTGCTGATGGTTCATTCACAGACTCTGATGCTTTAGAACCCCGGTGCAAGTCTAAAAGCACAGCTTGCAGCAGGCACAGCACAGGAAGAATCAAATGTGGGCACAAGATTCGTATGAGCCGCAGGTCTTTCCAAATTTTGAAAGTGAAATGGCACTAGTGATTTTGAAATCCTACATCTATTCATAACTCCTTCAAGTGGTGCATATGTTTTATATTGTTGAGCATAATTAGAAGAACGTAAAGGTAAATGCAGGATCGTGGACCATGTATACACTCTAAGCCCAGTGTTAAGATAAATCAGAATGATGGAGTGACCAAGTCTTTGGTCTTTGGAGTGTGAGTTGTATCGATAATGTGTGAAGAGCCTAAATTCGTGCTTTGGCCAGTTAGTATTACTTCCCTCCCACTTCCCTCAGGAAAACCCTATGACCTTAGATATCACTTTCAACATTAAAAGTTGCCAAGTAGTCCTTCTAGTTGGAATAAATTGCAGGTACTGTGGGCAAATGTATCAAAATAAACATCCTCGTGGGCCAAAGGTGGCAAAGCAGAAGCCACCTTGGGGTCACCTTTGGGGTCATGCTCTCAGCTTTCTTATTATTTGGGAGACAGTTGCGAGAAGGTGAAGACTAGCACAGGGCCTGTGCTTAGGTAAAGATCTTAACCCACCTGTACCTCTTAAGAGCCATGTAGCATTGGGCCAGTCTCTTGGCCTCTCTGAATGTCAAGTAAGTTTACTTGTTTGTTAAATAGGAATATCTTGCTAGCTACCTTACAGGGTTGGTAAGAAGCTTATATAAGAGAATAACTGTGAAAGTGTAACTGTTTTGTGTAAGAGAGTAACTGTGAAAGAATAACTGTGAAAGTTTCACTGTTTTCTTCTGGAACATTTGAGCTCTAACACCTGCCAGGGATTAATAAATATAGAAAGACCAACCTGCAGATATTACAGAAGAACATTAGCAATGGGAGGGCATAAGGTAAGACAGAGAGATCCCCCCCAAAATTAAAATCTAGCCATTTCTTCCTCTGACTCTGCAGTGGTTTTAAAGTTTAATGTGCCTAAGACTCTTCTGGGGGTAATGCTAAAATGTAGGTTCCTGGGCCATGTTACCAGAGACTCTGATTCACCAAGTCTGGGGAGGAACTAGGATTCCAATTAAATACCTAAGGTCATTCTGAAGGTGATTTGAGGACTCCAGTGTGAGAAATTGGAAATAAACCTTTCATCTCTGGTGTTTACTTCCTCATCAGATAGGTCACAAGTGGCTTGGGAACAAGGACCAAAATACATAATTGACCAATTTCTGCAGACTCACAGAGGATGGAGCAGGCAATAGGTGGACTAATGCTTTCAGCTGAAAACGCTGCTTCTCATGTGTTCTGCTAGTTAACCAGGAAAAAGTGGCAAAGATCAACAGTTCTCCAGCAATAGCTGTTCTCTCTGTTCTGAAACAATAGTCCACTTTCATTTACGCAAATTGATACCCAGAATAAACATTTCCCAGCTTCCTTTGCAGCTTGCTGGGGCCATGTGCCTAATTGCTGTCCATTGTTCTATAAACAGAAGAGATGTGGGCACCTTTCAGATTGTATCCATAAAGTAAAATCCATTTACTCTCCTCTTTTTCTTTTCCCCTTCTTTGATGGTGGAATGTAGATATGGAGATGAGGATCAAACAGGCAAGGGTAACACCAGGGAGGTGGTAACACATCCAGTGAACAGGAGTCTGGCTCTTAACACCTTCAAAGAATAGAGTGACAACATTTTGACTCTGTGATGAAGATAATTCTATGCTAAGATTGGTCGAGTAACTTAGAAAAAAAAAAAAATCTGCCTCCAGTTCTAAGCTTTAAGAGAGACTCGAGTGAACTCCAAGCCAAAAACCCTTGAGTGGAAAACACGAGCCGAGTGTGCATTTGACATCAGAAGCCTGATGAGCTGGGGAGAAACCATACCTGCCAGTCAAATGGGCAGCATTGAGTTCCAAGGCCCTAACACCATACCAAGGGAATGCCTGTGGAAGTGGGTTTTAGTAAGGTTATTTAGATGACTGATTTATTATTCATGGGAAGTGTACAGTGCAAGGTTTATGTTAAAGGCTTTTTGAAATATATTGCCGTCATCATGAAAAATAGCCCCGTCACAGAACTGCAGCCAGAAAGATTTATGGGTGTGCTTTGACCACATTGGAGAGGGCTGCTTAGCAATGATACCGGAGTAGCATATGAAGGTGGCCATGTGTTAGGTAATCTGTAGCATTTAAAATCACTCAGGGTGTGGTGGTGGAGGTGAAGGAATGGGAGCAGTTCACTTAAAACCTTTGTAAGTGATATGAACTAGACAGATTTTATTTAGCCGTGGGCATAAAACCAGGAATGGAATACCCATTAGACTTACCTGTATAAATCTGGACAAATTATTACATTTGTGTTCAGCAGTGCTTCTCAGACTTGAGTGAGCAGCAGAATAGCCAGGGCCCGCCCTCAGAGCTTTTGATTCAGTAAGTCAAGGACAGTTTGGGGCCTCCGAATTTATATTTCTCGTAAGTACCCAGGTGATGCTTGTTGCTGGTCCAGAAAACATATTTTGAGACCCACTGGCTTATCGGAAGTTCCTGGAAAAGTTTGGTACGTAAACAACCCATTTCTGTGTTGACATCCAGCTTATAAGGTTCCCCTCACTCTCTGCGTACATCGGGGTTAGACTGTAAAATTGTAGATGGTGAAGACTACATCTCGTTTATTATCGTATCTCTGAGATTTTGTGCAGTGCTGGGCATTTCTTAGCTGCTTCAGGTTTTTGTTTGTTTTGTTTTGTTTTTGTCTTTGAAAAGAAGTTTCCCTGCCTTCCTTCTTCCTTAACTGTAGTACCATCCTAGACAACAATATGTCCTTTCAGATGTATCTGTGTTGTGGAAAGTGCTTTGTACAGCATGGCAATTGTTGCTTCACAGGAGAGAGTTTTTTCTAAGCCGAGTTGCTAGGGACTTTGGGGTGGGAGGCAGAGATACGGTTTTTATAAGCCTGAGCCATGGACACAGGAGAGCTGATGGAGGTCAAAACCTGGATTTGAATCTTGGCTTTGTTTCTTGTTTGCCATCTGAGCGTAAGAGAGTCACCTAATCCAAGTTTCGTGATTTTACTGTTACCTGGGTTTAATATTTGGCATACTCATAACTTCCATTCTGATATGTCAGGTCTTTAATGATTTAATGCATTTCAGTGTGTTAATGCATTTAAAGTTCAGTTACATTGCTTTTCAATTAACTGAGATATTTTGGTTATAGTTTAAGGGAAATCAAAGTTATTCTTGGATAAAGATATTCAGCAATAATGAAAAGAAGGGGCTTGAGTATTAGCAAAAAAAAAAAAAAGTAGGGTTAGAACATGTGTCTTAGCAAGAGAAGTTTATGCAGTGAAAAAAAAAAATAACACTAGATCTGACATCTCTGTGGACAGGATGGGTGAGTGTTGTGTAAGGGGGGACCAATAGTGTGCTTTTGCATGAGTTCTTCAAGGCCAAAACTGAAGCATTTGATTATGTATTTGGGAGAAAAACGAGAAGTAACTAGAGAAAGTTTAAAGTGATTTGATTTTAAAACCAAATGCTTCAAATATTCAGAAAAAGTTAAATAGTAATTACCCAACATATATATTCTCTTTTCCTGGGACCACTCTGTTAGAAGCAGGAGTCAAAACTTTGAGTCATAACATGAAAATAATCACTTAAAATTCCAATGTAAAATTAAAGTGGAAAAAAATGTTTGCTGACATGAATGAGATCTACAATAAAGCAAAGTGCTTCTACAGGCATATTGGAATTTCAGTGAGCAGTTTCTGTGACAAGTTTGTAAAGACTAAAGAAGATAAATAAAATCAATTGTATACATTTTACTTATTTTTAAATGACTATATTTGTGAAAATGTGTCAAGTTGAAGAATTATTAGTATTTTCTTTTTAATGTGCTTATTTGTTATTTTTTAGTTACTTTAGCAAACAATAGAAAGGATACTTACAGCTTAATTTGTGATCTCTGTTTTACAGTCCATTATTTCAATAGATCTTAAGTTCTTAACTATTAAACTGCTCCTTTAGGATCTTTCAAAGAGCTCTCTGTGACATAAAGCCACTTTATCAAAGTTAAGGTAGTTTTATTATAAAGCTGTTTTTTAAAAATATTTTTTATTAATATCCATCTCTTCATGCAATCATGCTGATTTTATTCCTTAAAAAAACATATATTTTACATGGGAGATCCAATATACTTGGTTTAAATGCTAAATATACCAATTACTTAAGTCTATTATTTTGTAGATTGTAAGGTCAGATATTATTATGTTTTTAGTAGTTTTGAACAGGTTTGTTTGTTTATTTTAATAATTTTATATTTTAGAGTAGTTTTAGGATTATATCAAAATTGAGTAGAAAGTACGCAGTTCCCATATACCCTATGCCGTCATAGATCCACAGTCTCCTTCACTGTCAACATCCTACACAAAAGTGGTACATTTGTTGAAATTGATGAATCTACATTGACCATCACTATCACCCAAAGGCCATAGCTTCCATTAGGCTTCACTCATGGTGTTGTATATTCTACGGATTTTGACAAATGTATAATAGCATGTATCCACCATTATGGTCTCATAGAGATTAGTTTCACTGCCCTAAAATTCTTTTGTGGTCTATTCATCTCCTTCATTTGAGCCCCTAGCAAACAGTAAACTTTTTGCTGTCTCCATAATTTTTTTCTTTTTCAGAATGTTGTATAGTTGCAATCTTAGAGTATATAGCCTATTCAGTTTGACTCCTTATACTTAGTGATGTGCATTTAAGTGTACTTTTGTTTTCTTATGCCCTGATAGCTTGGGTATTTTTAGTGTGAATAATATTCCATTTTCTGGATGTAACACAGTTTATTCATTCACTCACCTACTGAAGAACACCTGGTCACTTCCAAGTTTTGGCAATTATGAATAAAATTGCTATAAGCATCCTTGTGCAGGATATAATTTTGAACTCCTTTGAGTAAATACCAAAGGCCATTATTGCTGGATCATATGGTAAGAGCATACATAGTTTTATAAGAAACTGCCAAACTGTCTTCCAAAGTGGCTATACCATTTTGTAATCTCACCAGCAGTAAACGAGCATTCCTATTGTTCCATATCCTTGAAAGCATTTGGTGTTGTCAGTGTTTTGAATTTTTGTCATTTTAATAGATGTGAATAGTATCTCATTGCTGTTTTAATTTTCAGTTCCCTAATGACACATAATGTGGAGCATCGAATATTGTATGTTAATACCTTGCTGTACCTACCCTGCATGGTTTACAGGAGCACTTATTTAATATTTGAAGAACAGATGAATAAATGACAAAGTGGATGAAATCAGCACCAGAGTTCTGGCTTTAATGGTGAAATTTCTGACACCATTAGAGGCCAGCCCTAGAATGGAGAGAGGCAACTTTGCCATGAAATCTTTTAGCATCAGTATTTGAGCAACTGTCTCCTCCATAGCATTCTAAACAGATGAAGGCACTCTAAACAGATGTTCCCACCAAGATCAAAATACTCATTCACATGCAAAAAATTCATAGTGACATAATTTCCTTTCAAAGGAGAAAGTCTGTACAGCACCACCAGTCACTCGTCTCACAGCTTGCCCAATCACTTGGAGTGCAATTGCTGTAGCAGGATTATTAAGGTTTAAATAACTAGGAAAGGATACTGGCAAAATGCGTGCTATTTAAGGCTTATGAGCACACTTTCGGATAAGACTGAGCAAATTTATGCTTAAGAAAATGATGGCAGCAGATGCATTTGACCCTAAATAAAGCACGTTGTGATTTAAGCATCACACTTAATTCAAAAATTTATTTTGATCCATCTGAACTTCTTTAGGGTAATAGAAAACACTAAGCAGTTATCATTAATTTGTTACCAGCAGTGTTAGCCAGGCTCAACCATGGTTTGTGCAAATATCTAGAAGAAACAATCTAACCAGTGCTAAGATCTTAGTGCAGTTCAATTTGTTCTATTCATTAAGTCAGGTAGAATCCAGATTACTCTGTAACAAAAAGTGTAACATTCTAGTGCAAGGAATGATATTAATCATACTGTTACCTAAGAACCAGCATTTGAATCAATGCAGATTAGGCCCAACTATGGCTATAGACAGAGTAGAAATTCTATTTTATTTTTGCATATACCTGTGAAATAGACACATCTACCTAATGTTTGAAAGAAAGGAAAACTTCCCATCTTCAGTATTTCCCCTGATGTACCTATATGAAAGCATTCGTGCTTTCTATCTGTAAATACCTTTTTTTTCCCCTTCCTTTTTCCAGAAGCCACAATTTAAACTTTATCTTGGTGGGGAGGGGAGCTTATTATAGTTCTTAACCTATAACATGCTGGACCTCATGGGAGAATTATGCTTTTCATACATTGTGGAGTGTCCCATATAAAACTGCATAGTAGTTTTAGACAAAGCCTTTCGATTAAAACCTTTCCAGTCAAACATATTCTTATTTATGAAATATGACAGCTGGGTGTTTTTTTTGTTTGTTTGTTTGTTTTTTTGTTTGTTAGCCAGATCCAACATTGAGTCCAGCACTAAGGATTATTATGACTCAGCTATGGGTATGAAAGAAACATGTAATTTGAGAATTGTCAGAATATAAATAAATGAAATCCATCCCTTATATATTTCTCTATGACATAACTACAGGTTTTGAGTTTAATATCCAGTACAAACTTTATTATGTTCATACTCTATAAAGAACATTGTATCTGACATTGAAGAAGGAAATGACCTAAAAAAAACTGCTCAGTCACTCTGAAGAGTCCAAAGATTGAAAAGAAAAAGTATGTATAGTCATTGAAATAATTTAAAATAAAAATAAAGCTACTCTGGGCGGGGGGAACTCTTGTCTGGACAAATGATGCCTCAGCATAATTTGAGGGTTTAACTTAGAATTTCATACCAATAAAAAGGTACAAGTGAATGTGTGTGTATATGAGAGAGAGTATGTGTGTGGTTAAGAGATGCGGATAAAAGATTGACAGTCTGAAATATATGTCTAATAGGAGTTCTTGAAAAAGAGAATAGAGATAGTGATGCAGATGCAACATTTAAGTCTGAACATATATTTTATAATGAAGACAACTATATGTATTGGGTAACTTATATACATTGTGACAGAATGGCAAGAGTGAAGAACGCTCCAAGGTTCTTAGAGTTAACAGTCAGAAAGACGACATTGTCCTTAACTAAGAAGAAGACTGTAGGTGAAGGAGGATAGGGAAAAAGATGGCACTAATTTTGGATACCTGAGATTTGAGATGACTACATGTGATGGATGAGGTAGCAGTGGACGTTGAGAAGAGAGGTCAAGTCAGGAGATAGAAATTTGGTAAACCTTGCCAAAGACTGTGTTTAAAGCCATGATTATGAATGGGATTACCGAGGTAGTGAGGGCAAAGTGAGAAAATGTCAAGTACTCAGCCATGAGTTACTCCAGAGTTGAGATGTCAGAGAAGAAGTGGGGATTGGCAAAAGGCAATTGAGGGAGCTTTTTTATAAAGGAAGAGAGAGAGAGAGAAAAAAAAAATCAAGAGTGAGGCATTTCATAAAACAAGTTGAAAATAAACCCAACTATTTCAAGGAGAGGGAATGATCCACTGTGAAATCCTGGTGATAAAACAAGAAAAACAAGAACCAAGAATTGTCCCATGGATTTGGTAGCCATGAGATCATTAAATGAAGTTAGTGCACATTTTCTAAAAGTGTATGTATTGTTTATGGATACATACATATATGGAATTATAAATCAAATAGGGCATTGAAGAAAACTGAGGGCATTGAAGAAAACTAGATCTTGTCCACTGTAACAAGACACATCCCTTATTAGTGGAGTCAAATTTATGGTATTGTTTAAAAAAGTCTTTATTCTGTTAATGACTCAATCAATTCAACATATAAAACCATCCACAGTGCTAATTTACACAAGCTTGGAGCACAAAAGCAAATGATAAGCCTTTTCTTCCTGCCATATCTGGTGGGTATTTTTCAGCAATCCTAGGAGGAAAAAAGAAACCCCAAGTATTAAATAAATCATCTTCCTTTGAAATTTATGTTAAACTTTATTGTCTGGCTTGAACTACAACATCAGAGCCTCACTAGTACTATGTTAAAAAGGAATTGCTGACAGCAGTTAATATTTATATTTGGCAAGATTCAGTTAAATCATACATAATAAACTAGGTCTCAGTTTATTCTTGTAAGCAAGCATTAATGACCTTTAGTCATCATTTGTGCAATGGTAACTGAGTAGCAAAGACTGAACAAAACAATTTTTAAAGTTAATGGTATTAGGTTTAAATGACACAGCCTTGATATGTCTTATGCAGTTGTACCATTTTTATTTCAATGTGGAAATATGTCTTAACACTTTTTTTTTTTTTTTTTTATCCTGGGCCTGAGGAAATGTTGGTAAAACTCCGGGGAAAAAAGCAAGAAAAGAATTCAGGTTTCCCACAAAGTTAAAGACAAGAACAAAAGAGATCTCCTCTCAGTTGTAGTTACTCAACTGTGTTCTTAGGATGGAATGACTTTATTGAGCTAGGAATTCCCAACAGTACTGCAAAGAGAGGATGGCAGGTGTTCAAGACTTAACTGGGCAGAGCTGAGGATATTCTCGGAAGTAATTACAAGTGAATTTTCTGATCTTTCCTAATGATTTCACAACAAATTTACTTTGCCTTACTGCTCTAGGGGTAAAGTTATTTTATAAACCATGCTTTATTGTATTACCTGTTGGGGTTGGATTGATTGGTAAAAATGCATGTATCTGGAATTAAAAATTCAAAGACAAATTTCACGTTTATGTACATTTTGGTTGTTGTCTATTACTCAGTAGAAATCGAGGACTTATTTTCTTTCTCTACGTTTCTCTCTCTCTCTCTTCTGTATTTCTCTATAAGCAAAGAAGAATTGGTAAAAACTATACAGCATGCTGGAGAAGAACATGGTTTTTTGGCCAGTGTTAGACCTGGACTAATCCCAGCTTTGTCATTTCTAAAATGGAGATAATTAGGGGCACCTGGGTGGCTCAGTCACTTTAGCATCCGACTCTTGATTTTGACTCAGATCATGATCTCAGGGTTGTGAGATGGAACCCCAGAGTTGGGCTCTGCACTGAGCATGGAGCCTGCTTAAGATTCTCTCTCTTTAGGGGCACCCAGGTGGTTCTGTCGGTTAAGCATCTACCTTCAGCTCAGGTCATGATCCCAGGGTCCTGGGATTGAGCCCCACATTGGGCTCTCTGCTCGGTGGGGAGCCTGCTTCTCCTCTCCCTGTGCCTGCCTCACTGCCTACTTGTGCTCTCTCTGTCAAATAAATAAATATGTTTAAAAAAATGATTCTCTCTCGTTCTTCTCCCTCTGCCTCTCTCCACCAATCCCTCTCCCCCACCCCGCTCCTCTTCACGCTTTCTGTCTCTCTCTCCCTCTCAAAGAAAATAAATAAATAAATAAATAAATTTTAAAAATGGAGATGATTAAGAATTTTTGCCTGTAGGGCTGCTATGAGGATTCAGTGAAAAAGTAATGAGGATATATAAGTTATTTCACTGAATCCTCATTACTTTTTCACTGAATCCTCATAGCAGCCCTACAGGCAAATAATTGTATAATAGCTGGCACAAAGTAAGCATTCAACAAATGATAGTTTAAACACACATATACTCAGCACTCATTTATTTTTCCAGATTTATTGAGGTATAATTGACATACAACATTGTCAAAGTTTAAGGTGTGTTCCATGTTCACGTGATACATTTATATATTGCAGTGTAATCACTATCATAGCTTTAGCTAATACCTCCATCTTGTCACATAATTACCATTTCTTTTTGGTGGTTAGAACATTTAAGATCTTCCTTCTTTAGCAACTTTCAAGCATATGATATAGTATATCTAACTATATATAGTCACAATGTTGTGCATTAGATCCCTAGAACTTACTCATCTTCTAACTGGAAATTTGTACCCTTTGGCCAACATCTCCCCATTTCCCCCAACCCCCAGGTTTTGGTAACCAGTATTCTATTCTCTGATTCTATAAATTTAGCTTTTTCAGATTCCACATATAAGAGATGCCATAGAATATTTGTCTTTCTCTGACTTATCTCACTTAGCATAATGCCTTCAGTGTCCATCCATGTTGTTGCAAATGGTGGGATTTTCTTCTTTCTCATGGGTGAATAATATTCCTGGTGTGTGTGTGTGTGTGTGTGTGTGTGTGTATCACATCTTCCTTATCCATACATTCACTGACAGACGCTTAACGATGTTTCTGTGTCTTGTATATTGTGAATAATGGTGCAATAAACATGGGAATGCAGACATCTTTTCAATATCCTGTTTTCATCTCCTTTGGATATATCCCCAGAAGTAGGATTGCTGGATCATAGCATAATTCTATTTTTAAGGTCTTGAGGAACTTCCTTACTGTTTTCCATGGTGGCTGTACAAATTTGTATCCCCCCTGACAGTGCACCGGGATTCCCTTTTCTCTACATCCTTGCCAATGCTTGTTTTCTCTTCTTGTCTTTTTGATGATAACCATTCTAATGGGAGTGACGTGACATCTCCCTGTGGTTTTGCTTTGCGTTTTTCTGAGACTAGTGATGTCGAACACCTTTTCATGTACCTGTTAGCCCTTCATTTGTCCTCTTTGGAAAAATGTCTGTTCAGTTCCTCTGCCCATGTTTTAATCAGATTTCATTGTTATTGAGTTCTATGACTTTTTTATTCTCTCCGTAGAATACTGCCTAAACTATAACTGCAAATAAAACCTAATGGAGGCAAACTCCTATTTCATTTTTATAAAAAGTAAATCTGATCACGTGACTTCCATGCTACACATTCATTGCTAATGTGGCTAACCCCAGTCTTTAGTCTCATCTTTCTACTCTCTCACTGCTACTTTATGCATGTTGCCACCGAGCATCTTGTAGTTCAAATGCACCTACTCTCCCCTCTCTCTTGCCTCTTCCTGTTATTAAGCTGACTCCTTTAACACAGCTAAGGACAGCTCAGTGTCACTCCCTGAGTAGCTGCCCCTCCAGAGCCTTTGAGTGCTACTCTCAGCCTCCTTCATGGATTGCAAACTCCTTGAAAAGAGGGATTGTTTTAGCCCCATTCCTAGTACAAAAAAGGTTTTTATAAATGTTGACAAGAATATTAATGTTTTTTTTTTCATAAATTTATTTCTGGAGTGAATGCCATTTCATACATTTAGCTACATTTTTTAACCCATCAGAATGAGAGCTCTCTGATAAGGGAAGGGAGTTAGTAATGACAGCAGAAGCAGGTTCCGTCTGCAAGAGAATTGTCTATTTTAAAAGAAAAACAAGTCAGACATAGAAAGAAATACCATTGAATGCAATGACTTCCACAATAAGTTTTATTTATTGATCAATTAGAGTTCATTAGCTAGAAACTTAACTGCCATCTTCTACTATATATACATATGTTTATATATTTATATTTTATATATATGTAATATGTATTTATATTTTTATATATTTTATTTGTAATGCTGAAATCCTGAAACTTCTGGAGTGCTGTTCTAATCATCAAAAAAAAGTTTTCCTTCTTTATTTGTACAAGATGAAGTGAGTTTTATTGAAATAGTAAGATCTAATATTTTTTAAGTGCTCACTATGTGTCACTGTCATAAGTGTTTTGCTTATATAATCTCATTTAATAAACTGCCCCATTAAGAACCAGCTGGTTATGACAGTTGCCTAATTGTATGGATGAGAAAACAGAGGAATTATCAGAGGTTGCAAGATGCATCCAAATTTACAGAGCTTATAAAAAGTGGAATTCAAGGGTGCCGGGGTGGCTCAGTTGGTTAAGCGACTGCCTTTGGCTCAGGTCATGATCCTCAAGTCCCAGGATCGAGGCCCACATCGGGGTCCCTGCTCAGCAGGGAGTCTGCTTCTCCCTCTGACCCTCTTCCCTCTCGTGCTCTCTATCTCTCATTCTCTCTCTCTCAAATAAATAAAATCTTTAAAAAAAAAAAAAGTGGAATTCAAGTACGATTGTTCTGCCTCAAGAACCCAGCTGTGGGGTTCTGTATTATATCCATACTATTTGAAAAGTGATCTCGTGGGTATGAGATGCAGCTAAGCAGCACATAGAATATCTAATTAATTTACTCAGTAAGTTGGAATGTCATGCAATTACCTCTTACTTGATACCAGAAAAAGTCATCAGCTCATATCCCTCACGTCCTCTCTCAATAGTAGGACAGCAGTCCTTAAGATGCAAGAAATTTAAGAGATGACCTAAATATTCTCCATTATTTCAACATATGTTGACACATATGTCCAGGGGTTAGATGACTTATACTAGATATTAGAGCTAGTTTGGGGCTAAGCCAAGAATAAAACTCTCATGAAGCACTCTTATATTTTCTAATGAATTAGAGCCAACTTCAATATCCCATACTCTTCCTGAGTTAACCTCAATGAGGAAATCTATTAGCACTTGTAAAACTTCTGTTACAACCAATTTAGAATTGAAGTTGGCAAGGCCAACAACACTCAACTGGGGTATCTACCATCACTTGGATGATAGCAAGGTTGTCTGGTGGTTTTATTTAAATGTTTATAGAATGATCATTTCATTCACACCTACTCAATTTTAAATCTTTCTGTAAAATATAAATCTTTATTAAAGTTAGCAATTAGTTCACATATAGATTAAATCATAGCATTATACTGAAACAGGATGATTCAGAAAAAAAATTAATGAAAATATTTAGTTTCAAGTAAGTGTTTCTCTTGATACCTACCTTATATTTTTGTATAATTCAGGAGAACAGCTTTGTCTTTTTGACAAAAGGTATTTCAGTTGTCTAAAGATCTGTATTTGGCCTTTTTTCTCCATTATCAGTTTGAAACTATTTCATAGACAGTTTTATCTCTCTTTATTTTGAAAGTATACTTTTGTCTTCTCTGTGGCTTAGAACAAATAAAAAGGCGAAATACACATTTCTTATTTTCCCTACTTTTTCTACAGGTAAGCTTTTCTAAATGGGAGGAAAAAATTCTCCCCTTTATTGACCTCTTTACCTCTTACTTTGAAACAAGAACTGTGGAATAACAGTCTTTAAATTTTAAGGAGTATCAATTGTAAAGTGACTTAACAACTTTCCTAAGGTGGGTGAACTGTAAATACTAAATGAGACGTGCACAATGTTGTAGACTACATCCTGATTTCAGAAACAGTAAGAAGTAAAAAAAAAAAAAAAGTACATCTAAGAACTAATAAAACAAACACTCATGATTTAAATTTCAGTCCAGTATCCCATCCCTTTCCTGAGATGTCCTCAATAAGGGACTTTTAGAAATTTATAAAATGTAAAATCTGCTAATATTTTAGAAGCAAAGTATTTATGTTACATATTACACCTAAACTATATTGTTTTCTTTAATATGGGATATAAGATTTCCAAGTACAAAATAACTTATTTGAAAGAGCATGCCCTTTCTATAGGCATTTTAAAAACACATTTAAATTGAAACAAATGTGGGTCTCAAGCAGTCATATATAATCGTTTCCGAAAATCAGTTTTAGGAAATTCTAAAATAGGAGCTACTTTCCACAGTTAGACACAGCAGTCTGGTTTTATTCTGAATAACACTGCAGGTGTTTTTACTTTTTGTTTACACTTAATTGCACTTTGGAGATAATTAACACATGGTTTTGGCTGCCTGGAAGCAGTGGTTTATATATATTTTTAATCTAGAAAATAACATTATAAATGCATATACAGGGGCACCTGGGTGGCTCAGTCATTAAGTGTCTGCCTTTGGCTCAGGTCATGGTCCCAGGGTCCTGGGATCGAGCCCCTCGTCGGGCTCCCTGCTTGGCGGGAAGCCTGCTTCTCCCTCTCCCACTCCCCCTGCTTGTGTTCCCTCTCTCGCTGTGTCTCTCTCTGTCAAATAAATAAATAAAATCTTTTAAAAAAAATAAATAAATGCATATACATAATTTATTGTATTTGACAATCCTAAGTGGTCCCAGGTTATGACTTTTACCATGAAAATTCATTGAGACCTCATCATTCCACCTGGTAAATAAGTATAGTGATTTATAGTTGTCATAATAACTGTATTCTGTCTTACAGTCATAAATACCTTGTCTTACTTGGTTCCTGTCTACTTTCTGAGCCTTATTCCCCAGACTTTATTCTGCTTGAGATATTCACAAGAAATTCATGTTTTGCTTGATTTTGCTATTACTGGTTTTTATTATTTGCAAGCAGTAATACCTCTTAATACCTAATTTCATTTGAAAGCACTATCTAAAATCTAGACTCAGCAATTTTGGAATTTTTACATTTACATATGGAAAGATTATAGAGATATACTAGGCTTATATCTCTTTCTGTTTTGTAGCCTAGAACATTTGATGGGTTTGAGCTACCACGTAAATGCTACTGAAAATGTGATGTTTTAAGTTCCCAGGTAAAAACTAAAACTAGATTAAGCAGATCTATTTCCTAAGATAGATATTATATTACTGTCAGATATGAGTTTGAGATTTATCCTATAGACAGTGGGAAATATTAAATGACATTTTTAGGCAGGGCTGACACATATACAAGCTGGGTTCCCAAGAAGGCCATAGGGACATTTGTTTCATGCTACCCCAAATTTGTACAGCGTCCAGTTGGGGAGCATTCCCTAAATAGGTAGGAAGCAAGGTCTGCCTTCCATTTAGAAAAGGCAAAATAGATGGCCCACATCCTGATAAGTTATGGCATTAAGCATTAGATAAAGCATGGTTATTTGGATGTTCTTTGTTACTCTGAATCCTAAAGATGTGATTGAATTAGGTGATTATGTAAGATAGGGTGGACAAAAAGATGTAAGTATGGTGTCAAGAGAGCCGAAAGGCTGGTGTTGGAAGCATGTAATTGAAACACCCAGGAGTATACTAGCTTCAGGCAAGTATGAAGCAGGGAAGAAGGGCCAACGCTATCACCAGGATTCAACATTTCTCTCTCCATACTCAAATGTTCCTTTACATTTTAGGTCGACTCAGAGGAGTTCTGACTTAGTGATGACTCTCAGCACCTTTTCCTTAATAATTCTTGAAAAGAAAAGATTTATATTAGCTTTTCATCAGCAGTGTTTATGTTATTTTGCCAAATCTGGACCAAGACTAATTGGCTGGGCTTGAGTTTTATCCTTATCCTAGATAGAGTGGGAGGGGTTAGAGTCATACCAGCCACATGGAATTAGCATGGAAAAATACTGCTCATAAGAAAAATCAGAGTATGGTTATTAGAATAAGGGATAGCGGAAGTGTGACAGGCAGGAAGAACAGACATTTAAACATTTGATGACTCTTTTAATCTACTTTTCTTCATATTCCCTCAAGTGAGGCATAATCATAATTGGATCCTGGCATCTTGGGTATAATTATATGTGTCAGTTGTTTTAGATCTTGTAAAAGCATCATTAGGTTTGATAGGGATGAGATCCACTGTTTAGAGGGTAGATGAAATGACATAAGTCTGCTTACAAAACTGTAAAAAAACAAAACAAAACAAAACTGTGTTCTTAATGCCGAAGTGATATCAAGCCATGATTCCTTCTGGAATTAAAGAAGTATGCTCACTAACCACAAGTGGTAAGGTTAAATCAGGGAATTGTCTGGGAGTCAGTATTCCCTCTCTGGTCCTATGTGCCGTTCCTGTTTCTGAAGAACATGTCATCTGAGGACAATCTTAGTACGGGCCTTGACAAGTCTCCCTTGTGTGCCACAATTGGCCCCTTTGTGGGTGACTGTAGTTATTATCCCCAGTTCTGGGTATATTTTAAAGAGTGAAATCCTCTGATCCTTAAGCTTTAGAAATGACATTTAGCTTGATGGAAACATATTGCTTTACATGGTTTACACAGTTGCCCAGAATTATCAACTGCCTGCACAGATGGTGGACACATAATGGAAGCACTGCTCACTTTGGGGTGGTCACCAAGATACCCATGTTGAGGAGAAGCAGTCTTCCCTGTGCAGTTCCAGATGCATTCTCCAAGTCCATCATAAGCATTTCCAGTGAAATAAAGTTCTATTCATTGTGTTATCTTAGAATTGAACAGAATTAAAAAAAAAAAAAAAAGAAGAAGGGAAAGAAGAAAAAAGGAAAAAAGCTTTAAGTGAAGGTGCAAACTTTAAAGAGTATAGGCCACATACACTAAATTTTAAATATATTATTAACTGCATTATCATGTCTAATCAAGTTACTCAGATGTGGATGGTTTGTGTTGGTATGTAAATCTTCATATCCAATACACTTCACCTATCTTGTCTCAATTTTATTTATCTTAATTTTTAAAATTTTTATTTATTTTACTAGTATTTTTTAATCCACAGATTCATTTAATCTCCACCCTCTGAGCTATTCCACAGGAGCAAGCGGGGTGTGTGTGGACGGGGAGCATTGTAGCAGCGACTTCCTGAGTTGTCACGCGCTAAGGGCCATGCTCATACTGAACACAAAGCTGTCTACCAGATTAGAGAGATGAATGATATTGGAGAAATGTACCATTTTTTCTGGAACTATTTGCAGGGAGGTCCTGCTGCCATGTCATAGACCAAGCCTTGTCTTTCACCTCCAATTTGTCTAGGATGCTCTGGGTATCCACATGGGTGGCCCCAATGGTTTTGTGCTGAAAAGAAAGCTAATGTTCCCCAGATGTCACTAGCAGTGAAAGAGCTAAAGGGACGGTTACATTGTTTATGGAAATCAGGGGGGATCCTGTGGAAGGCAAATCATGAGCAGATTTGAGAAAAGGAGTTCTCTTCTTCAAACTGAAGTTTAATAAAAGGATAGATTTCTTCTCTCTGGAGACTGGCCTTTTTCGCTTGTAAGGCTGGCACTGGCATGTCCACGATCTGGGTGTGTGGCTGTGGGGTGGGAGAGTACATT
This sequence comes from Leptonychotes weddellii, assembly GCF_054177405.1. Taxonomy (NCBI): domain Eukaryota; kingdom Metazoa; phylum Chordata; class Mammalia; order Carnivora; family Phocidae; genus Leptonychotes; species Leptonychotes weddellii. The sequence continues at coordinate 29,941,457 of NC_138379.1, read as the reverse complement.
TTCTTATAGTGGGCTGATCTGGGAGGCAGGCTGAAGAACAGTCCCATGCTTCTGGCTGTCTGGGCAGAATTGCAGTCCTACACAGCCGGTTCCTGAGGATGGGCTAGGTATGTGTCATGCTGGAGGAGACTTAGGAAGGGTTTCTATTTCCCCTTAGGCTGAGGCTCTAGAACACAAAGCTGTCTACCAGATTAGAGAGATGAATGATACTACTCTACCCAGTGGAGTAGGTGTGAGAATAGTCAGGCTCTGGAAAGCTGGAACAGGGCTGAGGAGGGGAAATGCCACAGCTTGCCAGACTGAATGGAAGAGGTCCTCGCCTGGGACTCTGGGTACTGATCCATAGGCATAGGACCCATTCAAGCTGCAGTTGGTGACAGAATATGTCAAAGATGCTTCTGGTTGTGGTTTTGTCCATTGAGAAGAGAAGCAGCCGCGCTGATTTGGAGACATGTTGTTGTCATTCATCAGGATCACATCTTCACTCTGGCTTAAGGGACTCAATCCCTGGGGGCTCTTGACAGTGCTCAAAGCATGCATGAGATGTATTTTACCACTACATGGTTTTCTCCTGTGGAGACAGTACAAAGTCTGAATCCTGTGGGTTTCATTAAGTTTTCTGTTCTCCTTTAGCCCGCCTGTCTAAAAGTACCTGAGTTATCAGGACAAAGACAGAAAAGCCTGAGCATAATGAGGCAGATACAATTGAATAGCTGTAAGGGTTTAGATTCAGATGGCTTCTATGTCAGAAGTAACAAACATTCATCTATGAATCAAGGTCAATTATGGTGAGTTCAGAGGATTATCGTATCTGTCCAGACTCAAGCCCAGCAAAGAGAGTACACTTATTGGCCTGAAAAAAGAAATGGCTTCTGAGCATCAAGAAGCCTTTTGAGTATAATTCACAGGCCTCCAGAATATAAGAGGACTCAAAGCTGTAGTCTTTAAAGGGAATACAGACCCTCAGGGGTGTGTGACTATATTATACTAGGATCCAAGGTGACCAGAATCCTAATGAATCATTGAACACTACATCAAAAATTAATGATGTACTATATGTTGGCTAATTGAACATAATGATTAAAAAAACCCAATGCTTGCTGTTTAGAGATGTGCTTTCAAAAACCAGCATCAATTGCAGATTTGAAACTAAAATTATTTTCTAATATAAAATATGCAGATATAATAAAACAGCATTAAATGTAAGGCCAAATAAAGTTCCATCTTTTCAAATGAGCATGTTAATGTGAAGATATCAGAATGTTAATTGAATGAAAGAAACATTCTTTTACATGACAGATTCTACTCACTTTATGCAAATCCATTACATCTCCTATCATGAAGGACTTATACATGAACAAAACAGAGAAATGCGCCTGACATATTTAAGGAATTGTTAATGGTTTATAATTTCTTAGCAATAAACTATGTTTCTTTCATCAGAATAAAAGCTTGAAGAACAAACTCTTGTCAGGAAGCAAGCTGTGTGGCATCCATGCAGAAGAGGTGAGTACATTTTCTAGCTTCAATGGAATAAAGAGTGCCAAAATATTAGCACCAGATTGTTCTTCCTTAACCCAGAAACCTGGAGACTTCGTCTGTCACTAACATAAATGAAAACACTGGAACAGGAAAATGAAAACAGATTTTACACTTTTAGGTGTTTTGGAGTGTTTTAAAATTGCATAACCAAAAAAAAGAAATTAAGCCAGTTAAGCGTTGCTTCCCTAAAGTGATTTTATGGATTCCGTCCTTAACTGGATTATCAGGATTTTCTTAATAGCAAATACCTGGAGGTCAATGAAATTTTTATTTTTTTGAACCATCCACTATATGATGTCTACAAAGTTTTGCAATGACAATGAAATGTCAGAATGAGGATTCTGGGGTTGACCATAAACTTTAAGAAACAAACACAATCATTGGGTCTACTTGCTAGGCAGGAAAATTGTTTCATGCATTTCTTAGTGGGGGGTGGGGGAGTCATTCTGGTTAATTCAGATTTATCTAAAATCAATTTCCTATACTTCTGATCTCCCAAATCCATCTGTGCTTTATGATCCCCTATTTAATGCTATAGACTTGAAGCTCATGTAATTCTTAGTGATAGTAATGTGATACTAGAGACAGTGTCACAGTAAGTCATTCTTTTCCTGGAGGAGAGGAGACCACAATCACTGTGTTAGCTGGATCCTCCAACAAGCACACAAAATATGAGACTCGTTGTGCAAGGGATTTATTAATGGAAAAACCTGTGAATGATAAAGAGTAGGCATGAGAGTCCTCATACCACACATACCACAATGTAGATCGGATATCTGTTAAAGAAGGGGGAAGGAAAATGGTATAGATAGAACAAGAACAGTGGCTCCACAAGTTAAAAGTTTAAGCCCTTTCCTGTAGTAGTTAGAAGTAAGGCACAGAGCACGTGAAATACCGCTATCATCTTCTAATTGTGGATCTACCTTTTGTTCCAATGACCTTTCCCTGTTATTATCACCTTCTAGCAGAAGGGACAGGGAAGATTACCTGGTGACTCACAAGCATGGCTTTTTAGAAGTCCAGCTAGGAAGTAGTAACACATGTCTCATTGCATCATATTTGCCAGACGTAGGTCACATGCCTAGCCAAGCTGAATGGAGTCTGGAAAATGTCATTAGGTTGGTGGTCCTGCGCTTATCCAGACCTTGGGATTTTTTTTTTAGAATACTCCCTGATGGACATGTAAAAGTCCTTGCCATTCAACACAGAAGTTAGAGTCTAACATGAAATATAATAACCTGTTTATAGTGCCTTCACAATAATATTGTACATGAAACGAGTAGAAATTTTCCATACATGGAAACTAAAAGTTGATGCTCCATAAATGAATAATCAAACTGAATAGCTTGTGGATATGAGCCAATGTAGTATTTCCTTCATTATACTTTTCTATCTGAATAGACATAGACACTTACGTTGCTTAATTTGCTAGGTTTCTAGAAATATTATATGAGTAGTGCGCAGTTTCTGGATATTACTTATAAGAGGGTAAGCAAGTGGAACCAATTTTTGAATAAGTACTATGTGGATTGAAGCTATATTCTGAGATGGTTACCGTGTTCCCAGAGTCCCCGCAACACTCTCGGGAGAGAGATGGCCCCTAGGCAAAGTTGCCTGTGCTGTTTAGAGACAAACAAATGAATAAATAAGCAGCAACAACAATCTGGGTCCACCTGTATTTTTTAGCCCCTTAGTTCATGAATGATTCATTTCTTTAAATTAATCTCAATTCCTTAGAGGATATATTATATCTGCATTTTAATTTATGAATTCCTAGATGCTTCATAATATTAGTACTGCATAATGTCGAAATCAGTTTATTTATTTGACCTATCTATTTATTTATAGAAAAAATTTAGAGTTTAACATTCTGGGCAATAACAGAGGCATATATATATATATATATATTTTTTTTTTTCCTGTCACAAAAACACTTCCCAAGAATATGGTAATAAATGTAATTATTTGTTTTAACACCACCACTACCACCAAAACAAAATAGTAATGTCTTCTGTCAGTTTAGGAGCTAAAAAGGAGCTGTCTTCTAAATCAGTGACCCTAAACTACTCATAGATAAATAAATATCCAGATCCCATTGACACCTAATGGATTGCCAGTGTTTTATTTTTATTTTTTTTGAAAGATTTTATTTATTTGACAGAGAGAGACACAGCGAGAGAGGAAACACAAGCAGGGGGAGTGGGAGAGGGAGGAGCAGGCTTCCTGATGAGCAGGGAGCCCGATGCGGGGCTCAATCCCAGGACCATGGGATCATGACCTCAGCTGAAGGCAGACGCTTAACGACAGAGCCACCCAGGTGCCCCGGGTTGCCAGTGTTTTAATTTGCCAAGGCAGAATATTGAAAACAGTAGGGTCTACTGCAAATACCACTACAATCATCTTCACTGTTATTTCATGAAGGAAATGCTACTTGGACATGAATTGTAGAGAAGAAAAATGTCAGAGACTAGCTAAAATATTCTATCATGGGCACCTGGGTGGCTCAGTTGGGAGCCCTGCGTGGGGCTCCCTGCTCACTGGGGAGCCTGCTTCTTCCTCTCCCTCTGCCTGCTGCTCTGCCTACTTGTGCTGTCTCTCTGTCAAATAAATAATTAAATGAAATCTTTAAAAAATAAAATTAAATGAAAAAATAAAATAAAATGTTCTATCATGGCCACCTTCTTTGTCTTCACCTTCTCCTCTCCATCTTTTTATTATACTTACAATCAGCATCATCATTATCACAAACTTAATTTTACTTCAGACTTGTGAAAACTTCATGACTCACAGGCATCAACATGTAAAATGACATTTAAAGTTATTAGTTTTAAAAATTACTAAAATCCGGCAACCCTCTTGGGTCCCCTCCCTCCTTGGGAGTTTTGTACTATCACTTTGCTATCACTCAATAAACCTTGTTTTGCTGCCCACCCAAAAAAATTACTAACATCCCCAATATAGTAATAACTCAGTGGTTTGAAGTTTACCCTTCTGACAATTTTAACTTTTCAAAATGATGCCCTAGGAAGCTAAAAGAAAACAAAATGTCATGGGGTTTTAGATCAATGTGCGTTACAAAATGCACTCAACTCAAAATGCACTTATTCTTACTGTGCATACTCTTAGATCTTTAGATAGGATTTTGCTTTTTAACTCACTGAACATTAGAAGATGGCTGGAATATACAATGCAGAGAAGTGATGACTGACTGTGATGAAAATTTCCAAAAAAAAAATTTCTAAATAATCTTAACTAAGCTCAGGAAATCTAACTGTTCCTGCTAACTTAGTGCAGCACAAAGATACGTAGCCTTTTATTATAGTTCCTGAATGAATCACTGCATGACACAAAAATTGATGTTTTAATAATGAATTCAAGTTATGAATAAAAGTTTAAATTGTATTCTGTGCATTCAGCATAAATATGCATTAAAATGAATACCCAAAATGGTTAAAATTAGTCTTTTCTGACACTTAAAAAATAGAGCATTAATTATTTGAAAGAGTGGAAGTGAAATTGAGCAAATCACGCACACCATATGTAGTGGTAAACTCTCATTCCCCATTGATATTGGTCAACATTCGTTTGGAAAAATAAATAAATAAAGTCTGTTTACCTTAGGGACTGTCCTGGCTATAAATGAGTCCTGGACAACAGAATGAAACAGGAGGGAGACAATGCCAATCAACTGTGCATTTGAAGTTGGAGAAGGTAACAGAAATGATTCTTTACTGAAATCAGTAGCACAAAATTAAGGATAGCCTTGAAAACCAGCAGATATCTTGGAGATGAAATTAATGTAACAAGAGAGAGATGCTATGTCTGAGATATCATTATTCGGGGTTACTTGGGGAATTTTGTGCCAGGAGCACAGAGCTGTAATGTAGAATCCTGAAGCAGAAGTAAAAATTCAGGAGGCTGGGGGATTCAAGTGAGAGTTTTTATTCTCAAGAGCCAGGATCAACCCTACACATACAATGATGGCTCATTGTCTTCTATGAATTATATCATGCATTTCACTTTCAGTAAACATATCAAGGGAAAGAGGATGACTTTTTATGGAAATGAAAAAAATAGTAGCTAGTTTATTAAAAAAAAACAAACGAATCCTTGCTTCTTCTGGGTATAGAGTTTAATTGCACAGTTCTGAATTGTTAATGAGTCAAATTCTTTCTCCCTGCTTCTCACTCCCCCCTCTCAAATCACCACTCTCCCCCCTTTACTTTTCCTCTCTCCCTCTTTCCTTGTCTCGTCTTCCTTTCCTTTATTTCTTTTCATTTTATTTTCTTTTTGTTCTCTCTTATCAATTTCCTGATTCAATAGATCCCAGAATGCAGCTGGTTCATGATAGTGATGTCTGCGAAAACTGTTTCTAATAGTAGAGCCTTGTGGTGGTGTACCACAGACATCACTTTTAAGACTCTAATTGGTGGTGCTTCCAGCATTAGACAAGAATTCAGGAATTATAACACCATCGTAACAGTCTCCTACTTGGCAAACTCTCCTATCTTGCATCATTAGACATGTTCTGAATATAACAACAAACTGAACCATAGTATAGCTGCAGTTGATTCCATGAAAGACTCATATACATTCAGTGTAAGCTAGGAAAATTATAATATTTCAAAAAACATGAGTGGGCTTCATTTGTTGAAGAGGACCTTCATATCAACACAGTTTATTGGGCTATAATAGTCCCATGAGGATCTTGTGTTTAGTATATACTATGGCCAACTACTTTTAAAATTGAATTTTATTAAGATATAACTTGCATACAATTCATCCTATTTAAGTATACCATCGGATGGGTTTGATCAATGTATATATTAAAGATACAGAACATCATCATCCCCGAAGTTTTCTCCTGCTGTTTTATAATCTCTACCACAAATCCCCAGCCAAGGTCAACTACTAGCCTATCCTTTTGTCTTTTTTAGAATATCATATAAATGGCATTATACAAAAGATAGCTTCTAATGACTGGATTATTTCACATAGTATAATGCTTTTGGGGAGAGTATGTGCTATGGTGAGCGCTGTGAATTGTGTAAGACTGTTGAATCACAGACCTGTACCTGTGAAACAAATAATACATCATATGTTAAAAAAAAAAGAAGAAGAAGATAGCAGGAAGGGAAAAATGAAGGGGGGAAATCGGAGGGGGAGACGAACCATGAGAGACTATGCACTCTGAGAAACAAACTGAGGGTTCTAGAGGGGAGGGGTGTGGGGGGATGGGTTAGCCTGGTGATGGGTATTAAAGAGAGCACGTTCTGCATGGAGCACTGGGTGTTATACGCAAACAATGAATCATGGAACACTACATCAAAAACTAATGATGTAATGTATGGTGACTAACATAACAGAATAAAATTTTAAAAAATCTAGTTACTCATCAGAGTGACACATTAAAAAAATAAAATTAAAATTAAAAAAAAAGAAATCCATCCACACTGGTTTTTTTTTTTTCCATCCACACTGTTACATGCTTCAGTACTTAATTCACTTTTTAAAATTGCTCAACAGTATTGTAGTATTTCATGAATGTACCATAAAATGTTTGCTATTTACCAGTTAATGGACTTGTAGGTTGTTTCCAGCTTTTGACTCTTACGAATAAAGATACTATAAACATTTATGTATGTAGAAAGAATTGCTGTGTAATGCAGTTTATGTACGTTTGACTTTATAAGAAACCACCAAACTGTTTCCCAAAGTGACTATACCATTTTATATTCCTATTCACCTATTTTACTATTTTTTTCAATTACCATTTTTTATGTGACTATGATAATCTATTTGTGTTTTTGTTCTCCTATGGAGGGGTCAGAACCTGTAATTTTAGACACAGGACAAATAACTGAGGTCTTTATGTTAGAATGTTTGAAATTGGGTCTGCTCTGGAAAAATGGGAAGACAGGATCATCATCTGTAGCTCACCAGGTATATATCCATGAGTAGTCAAACATGTCCTGCTGAGAGAAATCTCCTTGTTATAAAGCACTTTTATAGGGACGCCTGGGTGGCTCAGTTGGTTAAGCGACTGCCTTCGGCTCAGGTCATGATCCTGGAGTCCCGGGATCGAGTCCCGCATCGGGCTCCCTGCTCGGCAGGGAGTCTGCTTCTCCCTCTGACCCTCCCCGCTCTCATGTGCTCTCTCTCTCTCATTCTCTCTCTCAAATAAATAAATAAATAAAATCTTAAAAAAAAATAAAATAAAATAAAGCACTTTTATATTTGGCATAGTTCTCTTAAAAAGTGCGTTCTTCTACAGAGCAAACACCCTTCACCTCAGCATCTTAGCATTCTAGCTGTTTTCTTTGCTTCCTGTCACATTTGCTTGCTGCCTTCCCTTTGGACATAAGTCAAATTCAAACTTGGTTGTCAGTTTAAATTTCACATATTTGATCTTAAAAAGGAAGTAATTGTAAATAAGCAGTGAAAACTGAGGCATACATATACATAGGTATATTTAGCATCTAAAATTAGATTGTTGGACATACTCTGGTGACTAAAATTCAGTGTGTGTGTGTGTGTATTCTTTTTTGGCAGGAGGGGAAGCTGGGGAGAGAAACAAACTACTTTCTTTAAATATTGCCTTTTAAACAATATGGTTCCTATTGTGTGTCAACTATACTCAAAAATTAAAAGTTAGGGGCGCCTGGGTGGCTCAGTCGTTAAGCGTCTGCCTTCGGTTCAGGTCATGATCCCAGGGTCCTGGGATCAAGCCCCACATCGGGCTCCCTGCTCAGTGGGAAGCCTGCTTCTCCCTCTCCCACTCCCCCTGCTTGTGTTCCCTCTCTCGCTGTCTCTCTCTGTCAAATAAATAAATAAAATCTTAAAAAAAAATTAAAAGTTAAAAAGTAAAATTTCTACAAAAATTAAACAACATGGTTCTTTTGCACAGACTTTGGTTTTGTCTTCCTGCCTAGACTAGCTGGATGTCCAACTTCGAAGGCAGAGATTAAGCTTTTGCTTGACTGCAAAATTCATTCTTGTACAGTTTAAAATAATTTTCATCTTTAAGTTCAAAAATATAAATGAAATTGAGCCACTAATCTATGTTTCTGTTCTTACAGTCAAAAAAAATCCAAGCCCAGCTGAAGGAGCTTCGTTATGGGAAGAAGGATTTATTATTTAAGGTAAGCATCTTTCTCCCTTCCCTCTCTACCCTCCCAGTACATGAACTATAATATCAGTTAGCTTAAATTTAATTTCTGGATTTTTGTAAGAATTACAGCTGTATTTGACTGCATTGAAGACACTTTCATTTTCTTGCCTTCTTAATTAATGGAGACAAATGCAGATATGGTTTCCTGGGTACATTCTTAATCAAAGGCAGGCATCATTCCAAAGTGTTTAAAGCCCCTTTGTAACCTTCAATTACTTTAATTCAATATTTAGTAGTGTGGTCTTTCAGAATATTTACATTAAGGACAGCATAGATTGAGTAAATTTCCAGAGGTGAGATCCACTGGTGATCTACATTCTTGACCTCCAGAGATCCCTGCATAAATCTCTTTATTACTAAGAGTCTTTATATTTAATCATTGTTGATTGATTTTAATTATTGATACTTTTCTTTACAAGACTGTCAAGTCAAGATCTATGTATAGGTAGACGTCTACCACAAACTATGGAATAATGGCCTCCCAAAGATATCCACTTGATAATTCCTGCAACCTGTGAATCTTATACCTTATGGCAAAGGAGATTTTGCAGATGTGATTAAGTTAAGGATCTTCAGATAGGAAAGTTTTTCCAAAATATCCAGGTGAAGCCTAAATATAATCATATAAGTCCTTATAAGAGTAAGACAAAAAGGCCTAAATATGAAGATTATGTGATCACAGAAGCTGGAGGAGGAAAGACAGTGTAATTTAGAATTTCCTTCCTATAACCTCCAGAAAGAACCAGCCCTACCAACCCCTTGATCTTAGTCCCATAAAATTTATTTCAGATTTCAGACTTTCAGAACTCTAACAGAGTAGAATTGTTTTGTTTTGGTTTGGTTTGGTTTGAAGCCACTTAGTTCATGGTAGTTTGTTATAGCAGCAAGATGAAACTTTCTTTTATCTCCCTTGAACAGGGGGAGATAAAAGGTAGGTGTCTTTAATTGTTGTGCTTATGGTCCATGTGCATTTCCAAATGCAGTAAAATGATGGAATTTTAGACTCTTAGGAGTAAGAGTAATGATTTGCTTAATAAATAATAAATACGAATTACATTGTGTGTAATATTTAAAAAAAATGTTTTCATTACAATGATCAGCTCAATCTACAAGCACAAGGTTTAAATTAAAGAGGGATAATAATTCCTCATTTTATTTAATGGTTGGAAAATCCTGCAATTTTTCTAATGAAAATAATAAGAAATGACACATTTCTCTTCCTTAGCCCCTTTACTTTTGGCTCAGAGTCAAGGGAAGGTGTTCCTATTATGTTAACCAATATTTACTAAATACTCATTCCATGTGACGCATGAATCTGGACATTATCTTGCCATTTACTCTTACATAAATATGCTTCTTGCCATTTCTTTGACCTCATTTACAAGATATTCCCCAGCACACCAAGAAAACTGTGAATGAATTCTCATTAATGCTTACAGACCCCTGCTTCTCAACACTTTGTTCATTTTATGTCATAAGTAGGTAAAAGTATAAAACCCAAGGCATTTGTCTGTCTACCTTTAATCTTTCATACTGAGACTTGAGCTCAGGGTATCTTAACTTTTATATTCAGGTTGGCCTTAGCTCTTTGCAGTCATCAACAATAAATCACTGAAACTGGAAAAGAAAGGGCATGCATGTGTGTGTGTGTGTGTATTTTCATTTGTAGAGAAATTTCTAGTTCTCTGTGAATTAACTTAATATCAGGAATATAATGAAACAAATCCTAACTCCCTAGAGCTGATATGTTTTAGGTAGTAGGCTGAGAAGTTTATGTGAAGATAGATCACATGAGGCTTTTTAAATCTTTTGAATTTCATTTCCCAAATTGAAGAGTTAGTGAAAGAAAATTTGGGAGAAGAGAATAAGGAGATCCAATAATTTTCAGTGATTTACTTCTTCATAATATGCTAGTTGTTGAATATACATTAGTGATTTATCAACTTTCAGAAATTACCCAAATCAGGATTTGTTGAAACTCTTTATGACTTGAAAATGAGACATTATTTGTAGGCCTTGTTATTTCATGTCATTTTGAAAGGAGCACTTACATATGAAATCAGGTGAATTGTGTGTGAATAGACCATGAAGCTGCATAAATTAGGATGCCTTCAGCATATACACTCCCCAAAAAGCTATTTAACAGCAAGATTTTTATCAAATAACAAGAGGTCTATAAACGGACAATTTTTTGGCTTATTCGATAGCTAAACAATGTCAACAGGACCAAGTTTTTTGGTTTCCCTACTTTTCCATATCATGATCCTCAACTTACTAAGTTTTGATTCCCCCCTTGTATATAATAGTGGTTAAAGATTTATAGTATATGGTAGAAACTCACGTACATAGCTCCAAAGGGCATGGGACCACAGAGATTCACCCATGCACTTTTGAAAATGAACACACAGAATATCTTTGGTAATAAGACGAGTAGTAGAGGATTCCATTTCAAGTAGTTTCCCTGAAAATCTGTTCAGTTTTGAATAGATTTGATAGTTTGTAATAAAGATAGACTTTGGAGGAGGAATGTATGGTATGTGCTGACAGTTGCCAGACATGTTGATAAATTCAGTATCCTTATTATTGTTTGAGAGCTGGCTTTTGATTGGGAAGGCTGCCAGTAGTAAACATTCTCCACTAAAGGAAGAAGTGAGGCCCTGCTGTTAGTTACCCAAGACTCATGTTACTTTTTATCCTCCTTGATTCCACTTGGAGATGATATCCTCTGGAATATCTACTCTCTATTTTACTGCTCTATTTTACTTTTATATATGTACTTGTTTAATTTCAGAAGTGTTATTTTCTCATTGTAGAAAAATATTTTGAAAAGCTAAAAGAAACCGGGGTACCTGGATGGCTCTGTTGGTTAAGTGTCTGACTCTTGATTTTGGCTCAGGTCATGACCTTAGGGTGATGGGATTGAGCCCCACATCGGGCTACATGCTCAGTGCAGAGTCTTCTTGTCCCTCTCCCTCTGCTCTTCCCCCTCCCATCCCTGATCACTCTTTCTCTCTATCTCTCAAATAAATAAATAAAATCTTTTAAAAAGCCCTAAAAAATCCACTTAAAATCCCATCACTCAAAGCACACAGTACTTGGAAATATTTTATATTTCTGTTTAGTTCCTTTTATACCAGGCATAATCTGCCTTTTGGTTTATATATATATATATATATATATGTTAATAGAGATTGCATATTCTGCTTTTTCACATAATTTTAAAACATAAAGCATCCTTTAATAATTTCTTTGTAAAAATCTAAATGAATAATTTTTCATATGTATATGCCAAAGTGTCTCAGCTTTAACCTTATAAATATTTGTGCAGCTGTCTATTTGTATATGTGTGTGTTGTGATTTTACTATGATGAAAATGTGTTATTTCCAACTTGAGATATAATTTTTATTGAACATACATATAACTATACAGTAATTCACTAAAATTATTGAAAAATTGGGATGTTACTGTACACTTTTTTGAGTTTCGATTTTTTTTTTTTTTACTTTATTGAAGAATAATTGACAAATGGAATCGTATATACTTAAAGTGGTGTTCAGAGCGGCATTGGCACAGTCCCGGCACCGACAGGCTAGAACCATGACCTGGGACCCAGGAGCAGGGCGCAGAGCATCTGCCAGGTGGTCCTCAGCAATGACTGGTCAGAGCCAGGACTTGGGAACTTGGAAGGCAGGGCTCAGAGCAGTGGCAGCTTTAGTCACATTTATGGCAAAGCACTGAGGCATGCATCCTAATCCCAGAAAGTGGGGTTTGGGGACCCTAGGGGCACATCTTACTGCAACAACAGCTCCAGCCCTGGGGAGGGGATGTAGCAGCAGGGACTCTGGAAGGCTCCACCAGCTGGGCTCAGCATTGGAGAAAACTATGCAAATCCTTGGTAGCAAAGGCTGCAAACTTCCATAGTGGTGAGGCTTGCTGGGGTTCTTCTGTTCTCCCTTTTCCTATGGGGTGAAATTTCTCTGTGGGGATTCCTCCTGGCACTGAGCTACCCGGACTGAGGGGGCGGGGTGGCATAGATTAAATGCTTCCTATGGTTTTCTATTTGGCCATCCTCAGATTTGAGTCCCACAGTGTTTTGATTGCTTCTTCATTGTAGTTCACAGCTTTCCCTGAGCTATTTTCATCTGTTTGTAGTTGTTTGTTTATTGTTTTTGTGGGGGAGACAAGTGTTGGGACCTCCTAGCCCCCAATCTTGCTGATCTCATCCTTTTTATGGCTGTGTGATATTCCATTGCCTGTATATATGTGTGTGTGTGTGTGTGTGTGTGTGTAGTTGCTTCCATATCTTGGCTATTGTAACTTTTAAAGATCACAAGTGTTGGCTAATAAAAGTTGCTAAGATTTTAGCTGTTCACTTAGATTTACAAACTTAAGTTCACTTTATGAATTTTCACTATGGAAGGAGACAAGATGGCCTTTTCATTTCACGTCACAAAAATAGGAAACAGGATGAGAATTACGATGCCTTCTATGTACTTAGCATTTTATACTGTACCCACTGCTGTTATGAATATTAATGCATCCTCATCCCAACCCCTATGAGAGAGAGAAGTTGTGGGAATCCATTTAACAATGAGGGAATTGAGGCCTTCAGAAGTTTGACAGTGAAGGCCACCAAAATATTTATTTAAAAAGCAAATTTGTTAATAGATCGAAACTATCATAGTAGATTCACTCATTCATTCATTCATTCATTCATTTAAAATTGATCTGACTTGTTGGAGTATCATGTCAAGTATATCTGACAGATTTATAGTTATTACTTTGATAACTATTTCACAGTATATATTTATATTATTGTATCAACATTCTGATATTTATTCCAGCATATTTGGTGACAGATCAGATATACCCATTCCGTCTGAAACTCAGACATCAACATGGCATGTGTTCTCTTTGGTATTTTCTCTAGAAACCAGATGTGCTCAACTTGATAATCCCCACTGTTGTTTGCTCCTGAAAGCAGGAACATTGCCACATGAATTTCCTTGTATGAATACCAACAAATGTCATATTATTTTTTGATGATTTGAATCTTCTATATGCAGTCGCCCCGTAATTTTTAAACCCCCGTGTAATATAAGGTAATTTTTGTGCATCTGCCTCTCATTATCTTACATTTATCTCATTTATGTGTTAAACCATTTTTTAATGAGCAAAGCATTTTTGGTGCCAGTCATTTGTTACAAGTGTCTAATTATCTCCAGTTAAATGAGCTTTGGCCCTAAAATGTAGGCATCTTAGAGAAAAGGTGAGAAGGGTTGCTGATTTTACTTTCTTACTTGATTTGACAAATTTTAAGGTTTTCAAAACACATTCGTGACTCAAAATAATTATGTGAGTCAGTCGGGGCAGGTAATAATGTCACCTTATCATGCATCAGAAAAACAAAGCCTAGAGATGTTAAAAGACTTGTCTGAAATCACAAAACTAGTAAGTGGCAGAGTTTTTATTCTAATCTTGGTCTTTGACTCCACTATATTACATTTTTCCCAGTTATATTCTATTTTGTTTCTTAGGGTTATTTATAGATTACATTTTCAAGAACTATTTTGTAATGCACTCGGAGATCTAAAGGGCAAACATGTATAGCTGGAAATATAACTTGATGACCAAAAAACCCATAACATCTGTTGGCAACTAAAACTCAGTACATTTCCTTAAAAACATAAGCATTTTTCAGTGCAAAAATATGCTGCTGCTTTCAGTTTAGAATTGGCAATTTCCTGGGACAGAGGTTTCTTTTCTGACTCCCTATATTCTTGTGGTCCACCCTATGTGTTTTTAAAACTACAGAATAGGGTATGTTCTGTGTGTAGGACACAAGAGAAAATTAATTGACCTCCCAATCAAAACAACTTTTCAGCCTTGTTGAGTCCATGCTTAACACACAAAAGCCAACAAGCCTCATTTATTTTTTTCATTATTTATCTGATAATGGAGGAGACATTCAGGTTAAAAAAGGACACAGATGTTTCTTATCAGAAGTTGTAACAAATTGAAATTTAGGAAACGTTAAATTTTCTTCGAAAACACTGGGATTCTCCAAAATCCAATTTTGGTGAAAATCACCAAAAGCGCAGGACTTTTTAAGAAAAGAAGCTCAGAGTTTTAAAGTGATATATCTATGATGACACAACTTCAGTATGAATTTCCTGACTTCATGTTCACTCATTTGCTCAAAATTAACTGATTGAGCATGTATGTTATCTGTCAGGCACTGAGCAAAGTGCTTCCCAATTGAATAAGATGCCTTCATGCTTTTAGTGAAGGATTTGAAGTCAGTGGATGCATTTCAGGAAGGTATTGACTCCTCAGAATTTGCTCATAATTTTTGTGGGTTTTCATAGGGCATTTCTCTTAGAATGAAGTTTGTGTAAATTATCAGATTATCAAATGTTCTATAAACATCCAAAGTTTAACCGTTTAAGAACCATTGCTTTACATATTGGCCCTTAGCTTCTACCATTCTAAGCTGTTACTGGGCATAAATCATGTTTGTTCCAAGTTTCTTTCTCTCAATCTGTTTACTTATTAGAAAACTGAGATACAGTCTTTGCCAGGCTGATGGTTATGTTAGAAATGATTTTTAGAAAGTGTTTATAACTTTAAATAATGTTTTTAAATTTTACCATTTTAACCAAATTTTACCATTAGCTCAGGATCTGAAAAAAAAAAAATATGTTATGCCCTATCACATAGGAAGACAAAATATTTTAAGTGCGCTTGTGAATACGTTCTAAAATGTGTGTATCTTTGTGTGTCCCTACCCCCCACCCTGTACCTATTCCAAAACTTGCTAATGTGTCATGGTGCTCTTTCCCACTGAGCTTGGATCTAGCTCAAAAGCATTCTCCTTCCAAGATGTGAAGCAGATCCTAAAGGCCAGTCACAGTTGGTACTCAAGATAAACCTGTTTGCCGTTCCTGAATGAGCTCTAAATATTTTGCCTATAGCCAGTCTTCAGTTTCTGCAGAGCTACTCTGCAAGATTTTCACACCATTGTGTTACTGTCCCAGGAAATAATAATTGTTACATATATTTCAAAGAGAAGTGTTCTATATGCTAAGGAATGTTAGAGAACAGGGCACAAGTGGGAATCTTGTGTAGAAAAACAAAATGAAGACAATGAACTTTAGATCAGCCCTAGAACATTTCTCCCTTGTTCTGAGAGAGTGGGGTGATCCTTGGATCACTGACTTTCCCTACCTATTCTCATCCTATTTATCATGTTGCATGTGCGTCTTGGCCTAACAAGCTGCCGCCCTTCCCCCACTGAGAGGGGCGCCAGTCTTTTATTTATTAGTTTCAGCTGGATGTACATTTCCTTGCTTGGAGCATATGTAGAGCAGTGGCACCATCATGAGACCTTTGGGGGGGAATCACTCTCCTTCTGGGACTTGCTCAGTATACTGCCATTTCAGACCCAAGTAGGACATGTGCCAGCTGATGCACTGACTTCCTTAGGTCCTAAATGGTTTCATTTTCAGTATGTTTAAATATAAATATAAACATAGATATATATAATATTTCAATGTGAGGCATCTTCTATTTTTTCTGAACGCATTGAAAATTTAATACATGTTTCTGATCAGATTTCATCTTAGGTTCTAATTTATAGATTAGATATTGTGTCCTTTTGTAGTCAAATTTGAGTACCCTGTAGAAGTATGGCTCAGGGCCTAAAACATCCTCAAATAGCTTTTCATCTCTAAAATATAGAATAATCACAGTAATATCTCTGTTCTAAACACATATACTTTTGTATTTGTAATATAAAATAAAAAGAACAGTGAAGATAACTTACAGTAATTTCACTCATGATGCAATTTTTTAAAAATGCCTTGTTTTCCATATCCTTTATCTTCACGGCGATGCCAAATATAATTTCAGAAAACAAGAGCAAGTTATTATTCTTTGAATACTTCCTCTTTTGGCAACACATTTTGATGTTCCCCTTTGTCATGGCAGGAGATATTTTGGAAGTATATTTGTGACTTGATTTATTTTATTTCATTTCATTGCTGTTACTCAGTTACTAGGGTGTTTGTTAACCTACGCATAATAACAGAGAAGAAGCCAGTTACCTCTGAAGGTAATTGCATACAAAGCTGCTGCAACAGACACAATTTAGAGGAATTTTAAAAAGAAGAGTTCTCCGTAAATTTCATGGTTTATAAGAAGGAATGTGCAGCTTCCGAAGGCTTGAGAGGAATGCCTAAGTAGTACCCACTGGGAGTCTTTCATTCCAACGCTACCACTTCACTCACTGGCCCTGGTCCATCTCATTTTTTTTTTTTTTACATATTTGTAACAAACAGTTTTTTAATTTTTTTAATTTAAATTCAATTAATTAACCTATAGTATATTATTAGTTTCAGAGGTGGAGGTCAGTGATTCGTCAGTCTTATACAATACCCGGTGCTCATTGCAACATGTGCCCTCTTTAATGTCCATCACCCAGCCACCCCATCCCTCCTACCCCCCTCCACTCCAGCAACCCTCAGTTTGTTTCCTATGACTAAGAGTCTCTTATGGTTTGTCTCCCTCTCTGATTTCGTCTTGTTTTTTTTCCCTCCATTTCTTAAATTATACATGTGAGTGAGATCATATGATAATTGTCTTTCTCTGATTAACTCATTTTGCTTAAAGAGAGATTCCAGGTATCTTAGGCTCTACCACTGTCATTTAGCCTTAACAAGCCCCATTTTAGAAACAAGTCAGATTAACCTACTACGTAAGTCTTTACCCACAGAAGAATCTTCACATTACAAGGGTCCTGTAGCACCTTCCATCCCAGTCCCTTGCATGAAGTAGCTAATCTTCCTGACAGCATTGCCTCTCATTCTAAATATTTAGTGATTAAGGTTCTCAACTTTCCAAGGCAGAATTTTTTCCTTCTTACAAAATTCTGACTGTTGGAGAATTCCTTTCTCACTTCTGATTGGAGCTCATTCTTTTTTAAAGGTTGATCAGAGATTTGTTTAAATGAATTCATTTTTTTTCATTTTTAAATTGACATTGTGTGTTAACTGCACTCAAATAAAAAAATATATAGTTGATTTTTTTATATGCTATCCGATTCCCACAGAAATGCCAAGCTCATATCTGTAAAGTAATGTGTTTTCCCCACAGTCTTCTCGTTTTGGTTCCTTCTTTATTCTTTGTCTCTACTTGCCCTTTCTATTCTCTATGCCCACTCTTGTAAGGCTCCTTCAGAAGGAGAATTTATGTTCATGATGTAATTGTTTTTCAGTCCTAGGAACATTTTGTGGCTAGGGTAGAATTCAATGTATTGCTAACAGTAAAATAAACAGGGAATGTGAGTGGGGTGTATTATTGGAGTAGGCAGTGAAAATCATTTCAGTGCTCTGAACTCATGCTATTTAGCCAGAAGCCAAAATTTACAGTCATCAACATACACTTCTCAGTTTTTTTCTCAGTTGTATAATCTCTTCTGTCAAAGTCACAAGTGGCATATTCTACCATCCTGACCCCCCAACCATTGCTACTCCACCTTTAAAATGGAGATAAGAACATTCCCTGAGGCTGAAAATATCCATGTGGGTTATATTAAATGATGTATAGAAACTCTATGAACATGTTTTGGTAAAATCTTTTTGCATGTTCAGTGCTGCTTGTGACAAGTCAGGCAAACCATATAGCACAATTAAGAAGCCCCTACTGTGGGATCTAGGAGCACATTACATGGTCCACGAGAAAGACAAACACTTTCACGGAAGACTGTACTGTAGCTTTGACTAATATCTATATCAACTAAGCATCATCTACTGAACATTTTGTCCATTTCTTCTTCCTTAGTAAATGTACATTGAGATGGTTAAAAAATATATGTGTTTGCAGTCAGGGCATCCGGGTTCTTTTTTTTTATTTTATTTTATTTATTTATTTGAGAGAGAGAATGAGATAGAGAGAGCACATGAGAGGAGGGAGGGTCAGAGGGAGAAGCAGACTCCCCGCCGAGCAGGGAGCCCGAGGGCATCCGGGTTCTTTATTGGCTCTCTTACTTACCTGGAAACTGAGCTTAAGTAGTCACTTAGCCTTATGGATATCAATTCCTCTTTCAGTAAACTATGGACAAGATTAATATTTCAACAGGCTCAGATGAGATTATATATGCAAATGGATTTTACAAAATATTTTATACACAGTTTATTATCAATGAATTGATTTTGGTTTTGGTTTTGGTTTTTTCCCCAAAGGGAAATTTATTTCTCAAGATAATACGATGTCACTTTTCAGAGTCCAAACAATTGTACTTAGTCTCATTCGAGAAATGCATCACATATTCTCAACTCAGGACTTCATGCTTGGCAGTCTCTTGGATGTATAAAGCTACATTCCAGGCCTCTTTTTTTCTCCTTTAAAATATAGAGCTGTCTTGAAAGTCAGGGAAAGAGCAATTCATCCCCTTCATTTTAGGCAAATGTATTTGTTTTATTTATTTATAAATTAAGGCAAAAGAATCTTGAGGACATTCTGGAGAGGAAACAGCTGATTTTTTTAGTTTTTATCTAGCATCTAGGACTAAGGGCATAATAGCTTTTCAGAAATGAAATTGTTGGAATATATATTTTCCTAATAAATTTTTTGTAAGTTTCTTTTTTAAAGGGAAGAAACTAACATAGAGGCCAAGAACTGAATGTAATTTTTTTAATTTAAATTCAATTAGCCAACTTATAGTACATCATTAGTTTTTGATATAATGTTCAATGATTCATTAGTTGTGAATAACACCCAGTGCTCATCACATCTCGTGCCCTCCTTAACGCTCATCACCCAGTTACCCTATCCCCCTACCCACCTCCCTTTCCGCAACCCTCAGAATACAATTTCTTAACATAATTGCACTTGACCATTGTCTGGAATCAGAGATAGGAAAGATACATTCTCTTTTTCATCTGTCTTTAACATAGGAAAATAATTAACAAAGAAATAATACATGAAAACTGTCTTTAATCTTAGATGTATAAGAGGCCTTTGCTATAATGATTTGGTTTCATGCTTGGTTTTATCTTGGACAAATTTGATATGCTGATACACTGATAATTTATTCATTGACATCTGTAAAATCTTCTAAAATAATATTAAAAATGGATTTTGTTTGTTTCAAATTGAGGAGGAACTACGTTAACTCGATATTATATCACTCCTCCTTCCTTTATGAATTAAATTTGTTTTTAGTTTAGATAAATTGTGGATAATAGTGATCCCGTATTTACATTTTCATTTATTTGAACCCTTTTAATTGCATGCTGCTTGGATTTAAATGTTATGTTAGTCTGCAAGAGTTTGGTCCCAATCAAGCACAGTCTTACAGGTTGCCTGTTCAACTCTGGTTATTTTAATTATAGTGCCCTGCTTCACTAAATGAGGATGTTTGTGGTTTCATAAATTTTAACACAGTGATCACCTGTATATCTTTTTAAAGGGATATTCGGATACAGTAGGTCTGGGATGAGATTTGAGATTTTGCATTTCAAGCAAGTCCCTAGACAGTGCTGACTGTGATGGCCAATGGGCCACACTTTAAATTACAAGGCCCTAGGCATTTAATTAATCTGGTATGAAAGAGTTTTGTTTTTGTTATTGTTTTAAGTAATCTCAACACCCAGCATGGGGCTTGAACTCACAACCTCCCTGTTCTTCCCACTGAGCCAACCAGGCACCCCTGTTTTTCTTCTTAATTTTAAAATTCTATAGACATTGAGGTAGTAGAAAAAAACAGCATTTGAAATCAGGTAATTAGAATTCCCTTTCAGCCTTTCTTAACGTACTAGTGTTTCTTTAGTACACAGCCCTCTGAAAGAGAATATTTATATTGTTTATTTAACATCCCTCCCCCTTTGTTTTCCCAGTCATCACAACTAACATTTTGTAACAGGCATGGGGAAATCAGAGTTGGATGAAGGTTGTCTTGCCCTCAGTCTGGTAAGGCTGATGGGCTAGTTTACAATTAATTTTCATACAGTATGGTGTTTTATAAGTACTTTATTTACTGCTTTTGGGAGGACGGGGTCAATGAAGGGAGAGTCAAAGATCAGTAAACCTATTACTACTATGTTGGGATAAATTTCACGGAAAGAGTGGCAGTGGATTAGACCTTGAAGGCATTATACCAAAGTCTATGCTTAGTGGGTACTCAGTAAATATTTGTAGAGATGAAGAAAAGAAGAAAGAGTCAAATGAGTAAGTGAAGAATGCAGTCTTCATTGAGAAAACAGTCTAACCAGAGGAAGGGCAGTTTGGACATGTTAGTATTAAATAAATTGTCATAGGAACTTTCTGAAATGCGTGGTACACGTGGAGAGAGGTAAGAGAAGAGAGAGTGGAAGACAGGATGGTGCCAAATCACGAGGGGCATTGATGGTGATGTTAGTAATTCTTACAGAAAAGTGGCAATAATTTTGTAAACATTGCTTTTCTTTGTTGGTGGGCAAAGGTTCAAGTTCCTCCTGGCTTGAATATGGCAACTAGCTTCCGTCTCTGACTTGTTCTCCTCCTGCACACAGGGCCTGGGTGTGTCTTGTCATTCCAGCCAGCAAGCATATGCCAGCCACAATGTGATAACAATGTACGTGCTTCTGACTGATCAGCAGGCGCACAGGTTCTGGTTCTAGTTCTGTGTGGTTTTGGTTCTTTTTTTCTTTTACTACTTACCAACTTAAATGTCTTTGACTTTAAAGTGAATGTAGGAAAAAAGAAGAGAGGAAAGGAGGCTGATGATATAGAAGCATTATGCTCAGAAAATAGGTCAAAAACAAACACAAAAAACCCACAATCTAATACTTTCATATTTCTTTTTAATAAGCAATTTAATGAGAATGGAAACTGCATTGCTACTTAATGGGATATACAATTTTTCTCATTCAAAGTTATCTATTGGTCTGTGAAAGGAGAAGTAGATTCAAATATTCTGAGTATTAAGGAAAAAAATGAGAGCACTTGGATTGGTCTCCCCTATTTTAGGCATTCATTAAGCCTGTGTTTTAGTCACAACTGAGTTCACTGTCTTTATCTCCAACCCTTGGAAAAGGTGGGAATTAAAAGCAGAGAGTGGACCCAGGCCTCTGTGTTTAATACTGTCAATTTAAGTATGGATTTGAACAAGATAAATAAGCATATATCTCTTTATTTCTCATCTGTAAAATGATATTAATTATAGCTTCTATACCTTACAGTTATTTTGAGAATTTAATGAGCATATACAAGTAAGTTATCAACTTATAATAGTGTCTGGCATGTATTAATTGCACAAG
This sequence comes from Leptonychotes weddellii, assembly GCF_054177405.1. Lineage (NCBI taxonomy): Eukaryota > Metazoa > Chordata > Mammalia > Carnivora > Phocidae > Leptonychotes > Leptonychotes weddellii. The sequence goes on along the minus strand of NC_138379.1, from coordinate 29,919,445 downwards.
TCCTAGCGATTGTTGTTCAAAAACAGGAAGTGAAATTTTACTCTCTTTCACTCATAATAATGAGTTCTGGCAGAAGCTGAATAAAATACATGCTCTTCCTTCTCTTCAGTGAGTTGCATAACCTCCCTGAGCTGTTTTCCCAACTGCACAATGGAAATCATCACTACACTATAGAAGTGGTACATGTACTGATAGAGTATGTGAATTGGCAACCTAGTGGGCACTCAGCAAAGCCCGATTGCCTTCATCTTGCCTTCTGATTTGTCCTTTGAACATATGCTGACAGAAATAGAATGATAAACTCTTCCCCCCTTTTTTTCATGTTGCTCACAGGCAAGGCTGAGAGAGGATTGAGATGTACTGTTGTATTTAGATAGAAGGGACATAAATGGAAAATCCATAGGCTATCACATTGGGCACAGCATCCTGAATCCTCTTATTACCTCAAGGCAAATGTGGAAAGTCAGTTTCTTTCCACCTTCCACATGTGAAGGTGCTGTGGCACCTGAAGTGTTGGCTATCAATGCATTACATTTCATAACCCTACCAGGATTTCTCTCATACTACAGTTGGGTTTTTCTTTCTTTCATACTAATTATAATTTTGTAAAAACAGTGGTAGGATTTGTATTCACCATTTTATACAATAAATTATAGTATCATTTCTTATTTTGAAGTTTCATCTCTTTAGTCTCTCTGTTGAGAAAAAGGAATATTAATCACAAACTCTAGCTGCACAGATAGGAAAAAGAAAGCCAGTCTGTAAATCAGAGCTAATCTGCTAGGGTAACGCAGAAATTAATGCATTCAAGAGATGTTTCTCAAACAACTTCTATGTGTCAGACACTGTGTTAAATGCAGTTGGTGTAGCAGAAAATAATCTAAATAAAACACTTTCTACAGGGTGCATATGTCTATTTCACATTAGTGTAGACTTTGGGTAATGCCTGACTTCAAAAGTATCATCACTTACACTGTGTTTTTGTGGTCTAACCTCTCACATACTCTTTATACCCACCAGAATGATGGGGGATCCTTCCTTCTTTTCCTTCTGTGAATTCTTTTCAAATCAGTTCTGTTGAGGTATACCTTGCATTCAACAAGATTCAACATTTTAATTAGACATTTTATTGAATTTTGACATACACACACAGTGTAACTGTCAACATAATCAAGATATACAACATTGCTGAAATTTCAAAAAAAAGTTCTCTTGGGCCCCTTTGCAACCAGTCCTCTCCCCACCCCCCACTCCTCATTCTAAAACTATTGCTGTGCCTTTTTTTTTTAGCATTTTATAGAATAGAAACACTCGGTATAATACTTTTGAATTTATTCATGTTGCTGTATCTGTCAATCATCTGTTTCTTTTTAATTTCACTTCATCTATTTCCATAGATGGATACACCACCTTTTTTTTCTCCATTTACCAGCAAACTGATACTTTGGTTGTTTCTAGTTTGGGACTATTATGAATAATGCTGCTATGAACCTCACACAGAGGTCTTTGTATGGACGTATATTTTCATTTTTCATGGGTAAACCTTGGAGGAAAATAGTTTGGTCATACGGTATATTTACTTTTATAAGAAATTGCTAAATCATGGGGTGCCTGGGTGGCTCAGTCGTTAAGCATCTGCCTTCGGCTCAGATCATGGTCCCAGGGTCCTGGGATCAAGGCCGACATCAGGCTCCCTGCTCAGCGGGAAACCTGCTTCTCCCTGCCCCACTCCCTCTTGTGTTCCCTCTCTCTCTGTCAAATAAATAAAATCTTAAAAAAAAAAAAAAAGAAATTGCCAAATCATTTCTTTTTATTTTTTTTTAAAGATTTTATTTATTTATTTGAGAGAGAGAATGAGATAGAGAGAGCATGAGAGTGGGGAGGGTCAGGGGGAGAAGCAGACTCCCTGCTAAGCAGGGAGCCCGATGTGGGACTCAATCCCGGGACTCCAGGATCATGACCTGAGCCGAAGGCAGTTGCTTAACCAACTGAGCCACCCAGGTGCCCGCCAAATCATTTCTAAATTGGATATACCATTGTGTTCCAAGCAATATAGAACAGCAAGTATAAGAGAGCTATGTGCTTTTCCTGCCAAAATTTGGTTTGGTCAGTCTTTTAAATTTTACCCCTTCTAGTACATGCGTAGTATAGGACATATGGTTATAATTTGCATTTCCCTAAGATCAGTGATGTTAAAAACTTTCCATCTGCTTCTTTTATGTTTATATGCATTCTTTGTTAAATGTTTGTTCAAATGTTTTGCTCTTTTTGAAAAAAAACTTTTATTTTTGTATTGGATTGTTTTCTAATAATTGAGTTATAATGGTTCTTTATATATTCTAGGTATAAGGTCTTTATGAAATACATATTTTGCAACTGTTGTCTCCCAGTATGTGGCTTAGCTTTTCATTTTCTTATCTGTGACTTTCAAGGAGAAAAAATGTTTTCTCTGCTCTCAGAGCTAAGAAATATTTGCCGGACCCAAGGTCATAAAAGTTTGCCTCTGGTTTTCCTTTAGATGTTTTCTACTTTTTGGCCCTTATAATTAGGTCTAAGATCCACCTCAGGTTGAGTCATGTGTAAGGTATGAGTTCATGGATTAAGAAGTTTTTTTTTTTTCTTTATTGACATTCAGTTGTTTCAGGTTCATCATAATTTTTTAGTAAAGTAAAGACTGAGCTGAGAATTGACCAACTGATGGATATAGAAACACCCTAAGAAGGGCACAGATTCTTATGCCATTTAATTCATGGACCCCTGCATAAGAAATCCATATAAAACTCCTTTGCTCAGAAGTGTGTGGTGATTCTTTGTTCTTACAGTTCAGCACAGCAGTTAAGTAACTGAATCTAGAATGTAAAGAACTCAAAAATCAATCCTGGGTTTGCCACGGATGAGAATAATTTGGAGCAAATTTTTCAATTTCTGGGTCTTAACTTCATGTGTAAAATTGGGGAACTTCATAGCTTTTTGCAGTGCCTAGCAGAAAATCCAATGCCTTATAAATGGTAGATCCTATTATCCTCCTCCTTTTTTCCCTCCTTCATCTTTTTCATTAGCTCCTTGTTTCGATCAGGGCAAGTACTTGCCTTGATCAGGGCTTGCCCCATTCTCTTCTATACTGCCCTAGCACTCTGAGCTCAACTGCTCCCTGCTGCATTTTACTGGAGTTCTGTGTTTTTCTGCCCGTTTTTCCTATAAGACTGAAAGATCTTTGGAGGGACATTAATCTAATACTGACTTACTTAACTTATTTAATAAAAAATACACTGAGCGCTACCATCCCTGTATTACATATTTCACCGATGTGCCATAGTCAAAAAATAAGCAAGGTATGGTTTTTCCATTTAAAAAGTTCAGGGGCATATGGGTGGCTCTGTCGGTTAAGCACCAGACTTTTGGTTTTGGCTCAGGTCGTGATCTCAGGGTCGTGAGATTGAGCCCCGCCATCCAGCTCTGCTTTCAGCGTGGTGTCTACTTGAGATGAGATTTTCTTTCCCTCTCCCTCTGCTCCTCCCCCTGGTCACTTGCTCTCTCTTTCTCTCCAAAATAAATAAATAAAATCTTTCAAAAGTCCACAAATAATAGCAGCAGCTATTATTTTAAATGTCTAGTACCGACTAGGCAATGTGCTGCTAACTCACACACACGATCCCATATAATCCTCACAACTCCTTAAGGCAGTGGTTCCCAAACTTGTCTGCACAGTAGTATCAGGTGGAGATTTTTTTACATTTCAAAAACCCAGGTGACATCCTAGACCAATTAAATAAAATGTCTGGAGATGGGACAAGGGCATACGTATTTTTTTGAAGCTTCCTAGTTAATTTCAATGTGCAGACAAGGTTGCGAACCAGTTTTAAGGTCAGTCCTGCTATCTGTTATTAACCACAGATTTTAGATGAGGTAATTGTGACTCTGAGAGATTAAGGCACTTTGACTGCAGGACACAGACACCCAAACATCCCATTTTTATAAATTTCAATTTGTAAAATTCAATTAAGTGAAAGATTGGAAGTGTGTAAGAATTGATAATAGAGCGTTGGGAAATTGGAAAGCCTAGTATCTCTTTTGGGAATGGTGGAAGGTGTAGCACTGTGGCCAGAATATTTAAGAAACATTTTGAAGAGAAGTTGAGGTGCCAACTGAGTTTGGAAAAAGAAGTAGTTATGCAGGTTAAAAAAAAAACAAAAAACAAAACTGGGGAAGTTTCCTTGGGGGCAGATGGAGCAGCATGGTCAGAGGCCTGAGAGCTGAGAAGGCTTGGGGAATCCGCATTTGGCAAAGAGTGGACGGAGCTGGTGGTGACCTGGCAAAAACTGAGACCTGGAGTCAGAGCTCAAAGATGTGCCTACATCGGTGTCTTGTGTTCCAGGTGAGGGCTTTAAACATTACTATTTCTTAGCTTTGCTGAGTTTAATTGAAGACTGATATGGATAAATTCACCTTTAATGCACATTATATGCTCATATTTACGTTTATGCAGGATTTTGATTTTGAGCACACCGATGTGGAAAGCAATGAGTGCCAATTCTCTTTAAATCTCTGCAGTGAAATCCTAAGTTCTTTGCAAGCTGGAAACCACATTTCAACATTAATTGCCAGATGCCACTGGCAAGAAGCGCATTTCCCTGAATAGACTCCTATTTGCCAGTTCCAGAGATTAGCAGTATAATTGGATGTCACAATGCATCCTTCCCGCATCTTCCTCCACTCCTCCCTGCTGTTTTCATAATAAGAAAACCTGAAAGGAATGAAGCAGGTGATCTTGCTCGTCTAATTCTGGAACTCAGAAGCCTACAATAAGAGGCAGAGAGATGCTTCCAGTGTAAATGCACATTTATTTATAACCACATGGAAAAGTAATTGAACAATTTCCTTCTAAATATTTCTCTACATCCTCCCATTCTTTGTGTGAGTTCAGACTCTCTCCACCTCTCCTGAATCACTGGCAGGGCTCCCTGACCATCTTTTTCTCCTCCCAGCTATCTTCCCCACTGTCAAAAGAAGGCTTGTCTACTCAAATTTTAAGTTGCCCACGTATATATAAGTATTCCACTTATAAATCCATCATTATCTGTCCAGTCCTTACAGAATTAAGTGCAGCCTCCTTGGCATGGCTTGCAAGGCTCATTCCTCCCCACCTGTGCAGTCTCATCAACATCAAACACTGAACCGGAGAAGTCATGCATTTCTTGTAGCTTTCCATTTCTTACCTCTGTTTTTCTTCTCTTTGCCTGACCTGTCTTTCCAGACTTTGTTCACTTGGCTAATTCTTCATAATTTTATAAAAATAGTTTTGAGATATACTTCATATAAGATAAATTCATCCATTTACAGTGTAAAATTCAGTGGTTTTATTATATTCACAGACTTCTGCAACCATCACCAGAATCCAATTTTAGAACATTTTCATCACTGCGAAAAGATACCCATGTCTATTAGCAGTCACTGCCTATTCTCCTTGTCCCCTAAACCCTTGGCAACTGCTAGTCTCATTTTTGTCACTGTGTGTTTCACATTTTAAACATTTTATATAAATAGAAGCATAATATTTGGTATTTTGTGACTGGCTTCTTCCACTTAGCATAATGTTTTCAAGGCTCATTCGTGTTACAGCCTATCCATCAAATTACAGACATTAGGTTCCTTCCCCTTTTTGCATATTATGAATAATGCCAAGACAAAATAGATTTGGTTCTTGCTTTTGATCCAGTCTGACAATCTGTGCATTCTGATTGTACTGTTTAATCCATTCACCTTTAATGTTATTATTTATATAGTTGGATTTAAGTGTGTCATTTTCTTCTGTTTTCTATGTGTCTCATGATTACTTTGTAACTCTGGTGCTATTTTACTGCCTTCTTTTGTATAATTCAATGGTTCCCAATGTAACTTTTTAATTCCTTTTAATTATTTAACTATCTTTCTTTGAGCTATGCTTTTAATATTTCTTCTAGGGCTTATGACATACATCAAATTATCAGTATCTACTTTAGATTTTTTGGTAACTTATTTCCAGTGAGGGATATAAATCTCATATCTTTATAGTTCTATTCCCTCCACACGCAGCCTTTTATTTTCTATTCTTTTTATTCATATCATGACCATATGTGTTATCTTTTGTCTTTTAAGGAAGTGGAGAAGAAATAATATAAATTTAGAATGTAAATATAATTTTAGAATGTATATATACATTCTAAATGTAATATAATTTTAGAAGCCTTCTTATTTATGATTTTTGCTTCTCTTCATTTTCTTTATTTCTTCTTGCAAATTCAATTTACCCATTTCTTGGTGTCAATTTCTTATCCCAATTCACCTGTTTCCAACCCTCTTGTTTGCTGTTATTATTGCCAAATAGATTATATCTCTATTATATGGAAATATAATATGGAAAAATAAGACAGTAGTTTATAAAAATACATACTTATGTAAAAAATATACACCTGTGGATAGTCTTCTGCCATTGTTTACAGTTAGTTAAAAGAAGAAAAGAGATGTAAATATACTTTTATAATTACTTATGTACCTTTACCAGTGCTCTTTTTTTTTTAAAGATTTTATTTATTTATGTGAGAGAGAGAATGAGAGAGAGAGAGAGCATGAGAGGGGCGAGGGTCAGAGGGAGAAGCAGACTCCCCGCCGAGCAGGGAGCCCGATGCAGGACTCGATCCTGGGACTCCAGGATCATGACCTGAGCCGAAGGCAGTTGCCTAACCAACTGAGCCACCCAGGCGCCCTACCAGTGCTCTTTTTTTTCATGTGTATTCAAATTACTCTATGCCATCACTTGTTTCAGTCTAGAAACCTTCCTTCAGTGTTTCTTGTAAGGCAGACCTGCTGTAACAGAGACTCTGTTTTTGTTTGTGTGGGAATGTTGATTTCGGATTCATTTTTGAAAGATAGGTTTCCTGGATTTTGGGTGAATTTTTTTTCTTTCCCTCTTTTGAATGTGTCCTCGCATTGCCTTCTGGCCTTTCTTAGGAGAAGCCAGTCAGTAGTCTTCATAGGGTGGGTCTCTTACACATGATGAGTTGTTCTCTTGATGCTTTCAATGTTTTCATGTCACCTGGCAGTGACAAGTCTGAGCCTGAATCTCTTTAAGTTTGCTGTTGTTGTTTTTAAAGATTGTATTTATTTATTTGAGAGAGAGAGAGAGAGAGAGAGAGCACGAGCTGGGGGAGGGGCGGAAAGAGGGGCAGAGGCATAAGCAGACTCCCCGCTGAGCACATCGTGACCTGAGCAGAAGTCAGATGGTTACCTGAGCCACCCAGGAGCCCCTGGATCTCTTTGAGTTTATAGTGCGTGGAGTTACTGAGCTTGTTGGATATGTTAACTTTTTTTTTTCTTCAAATTTGGGATATTTTCATCTGTTATTTCTTCAAGTATTTTTTTTTTCTCCTTTAGTTCTGTCTTCTCCCTCTGGTAGTTCGTTATTGCATATGCCAGTGTGTTTAATTAACTGTGTCCCAAATGTCTTTGAGGTTCTGTTCATTTTTATTCATTCTTTCTTCTGTTTTTCAACTGCATAACTTATGTCAGCCTATTATCACTTTTGCTGATTCTTTCTTCCTCCACACAAGTACAGTGTTCAGCAAATTGGTGATTTTTGTTGTTGTTGTTGTTATTGTACGTTCAACTCCAAATTTCCCTTTTGTTCTTTTCAATAATTCCAATCTTTTTACTGCTGTCCTCTCTTTGATAAGACATTGTTCCCATTCCTTCATTTGATTATTTAAGCATTGTTTCCTTTAGTTCTTTGCACATATTTATAGTAACTCCTTTCAATTCTTCGTCCGCTTTGTCCACATCTGGGCTACCCCACAGGCCATTTCTGTTGCCTGTTTGTACCTGCAGATGAATCTTATATTCTTGTTTTGTTGCATGTCTCATAGTTTTATTGTTGAAAACTGGACATTTTAAATAATATATTGTACTGAACCTCAATACTGATTCCCTCCCTTTCCTGGGGCTTGTTACTATTATTGTTTCCTTGTTCATTTACTTCTTTGTTTAGTGATTTTGGTAAACTAAATCTGTGAAGCCTGCCTCCTCACTCATTGTGCATCCTTGGACATTCCTGCTCAAAGTTTTTCCCTTGTTTTCATCTTTTAGACTGATTACCCAGGGGCCACTCCTGGAACAGCATAAGGGACTTGCTGGTTAAAAATCTGCACCTTTTATTGTTAGACTTGTGTGTGTGGCTTGGAAACGTTTCCTTTAAGTCAGGGATTTACAGTTTGTCTCATGTTAATCCAGGGACTAGTACCTTAGAAGTTTCCTTTCCACTTGCTCCAGATGGGGCACAGTTTTTGGCTGGGCACAGTCTTCCAGTCCTGTATGACACTACACCTGGGCTGGAGGACAGATACAGAGGACAACTGCCTATTTCTTCCTGAGTGGCACCCCAGCTACAAGTCAGCGGGCTGGGGATGGTGGCATCTGCTCTTCTTAGCTTGCTACTTCCTGGGTAGAACATCTGCCTTATGATGGGATTGGGTGTTGGGAGGTGATCAGGCCCCAGCTTGTCATATTTCGAATAGAGCTTCTACCACAGTCTTTGGGGGTATAAGAAATGCTGTTTGCCTGCCCCTGACAGGGTGAATCCATAGCCACAGTCAGACCTCAGAGGAGAGGAACCCTTTTTCTTGCTTTACTCTCCTGGAGTTTCCGTTCTGGAAATCTTGCCCAATTCTTACTCA
>NC_138379.1:29834985-29910240 GCF_054177405.1 Leptonychotes weddellii | reverse complement strand
TATTCTAAAGTTCCATAGTGATTCCAGTTGCAGAATAAACTGAGATGATGGAGGAGGTGTTTCAGCCGATTAATTCGGCAATCTCACCTTGTGGTAGCACTGCAATTTTATATGTGTTTAGTTTGGAATATGCCTATCTATCTGCATGTACAGATATGGATAGGTAAATATACACACACAAGTATTACTTGGGGGTTTCTCTGAAGATACAATGAAAATGACACTTTTCACTTTTATGTCTGAACCAGTTGAAAAATAGCATAGCTGTCAAAAGGATGGAGATTTTATACTAGGTTTATTCCCAGATTAGAGGCTGGGACTGTGACAAGAGTACCCTTGGACCACTGCCCTCCCTCGCGCCAGGCCACTCCTTGAACCCAGAGCTTCAGCAGAGGAATAGTACGAGGCATGTATTAGGCTAGTTACAACACAAACCATGTCTTCATGGATAGAGTCCTGATAGCAGGACAGGGTTGGCTCCATAGCTGCTTCTGAAGAGCAGACCCTGGGCCCTCTATTACCTACCGCATACCATTCATAGGTTAGAAGTTTGTTTTGGAAGTGCCTGGGTAGCACAGTCGGTTAAGTGGCAAACTCTTGATACCAGCTCAGGTTATGGTCTCAGGGTCTTGAGATCGAGCCCCGGGTTGGTCTCTGTGCTCAGTACGGAGTCTGCTTGGGATTCTCTCTCTCCCTCTGCCCCTCCTCCTGCTTGTAATCTCTCTCAAAAATAAATAAATCTTCAAAAAAAAGTTTGGTTTTTTTTTTGTTTTGTCTTTGTTTTTTAGAAAGACTATGAAAAGACACTAGGAAACAGATCTTAACCCTGCTAAATAAAGAAGAAAAAAAAAAAGCCTTTATGGGTTTTTAGAAACTTGGAAGTCTATCACTCATAACCCCTCCCTGAGTGAGAAACAGTAGAGCTAAGATCCAGAGGTATTTCTTCCATGTTGTTTCTTGAGTGAAGAGGAAGTTTCCTCTTGAAACTATACACACAGCTTTCTCATAATAAAGCTATTTGGCAAAAATGTGTGTATATGTAGTGTATATATTACATATATACATATGTGTGTGTTTAATTCTTATTCATGTATTTAAATGCATACCAGATTTGGACTGAGGGGGAAGGAAGAGCGAGAGGGAGAGAGAGAAAGAGGGAGAGCGAGAAAGAGAATTGGTTTCTTTTCTACTGACAAACATAAGCTAAGGCAGTTCCAGAATATATTGTTTTCTCTTCACGAATACTGGTGATTGTACCAGTTTAAACAGCTACATTTATACAACATTTTTTGTAGTGATTTTTTTAAATTGGATATATTTAACATAGAACATTGTGTAATTTTAAGGTATGCAACATGTTAATGTGGTATATATTGTAACATGATTGTGGCTGCAGCGCTATTTAGTACCTCTATCACATTACATAATTATTCCTTTCTTTTCAGTGGTCGGGATAATTAAGTTTTAGTCCCTTGGCAAGTTTGCAGTTCAACATCATTGTCTGTATTCATTACAATGTGTGTTGGATCTCTATGGTTTATTTAGCACTTGTTGCATATTTGTACCCTTAGACAACATCAATCGTGCCACCCCACCCCCATGCTCCATTCCCATAGGAAACATTTTGAGTGTACTGATGTTGAGGTTACCCCTGTCTTTGTCTTTTTATACTACCGTTAAGCATAAGTAGGGATGCGCATGTTTTAGTGAGGCATACCAGGGAATCATGATCTTGGGTTAAAAATCACACTGTGTGCATCCAGTGAGGAAGTGGTTCTTATGCTGGGTTTGCATCAAATTTATGTGCACGTATTTCAAGACACTTAAGCCCGTGCTAAGCCAGGTATGATCCTGACTCAGATGGTTTGGGTTGGAGAGTGATTATTTTCATATGCAGTGACACTGGTCTAAGGATGCATGATTTAAATGTGTAGAGATGTGCAGGTGAGAAATGATCAGAACCTTTGGAAATATTTTGAAACTTTTTGAATTCTCTAACTGAAAGAAGTCAAGTTTCTCCTCCTTTCTTGTTGACATGAGCTTCATGTAACCCTCTTTTTTTCCATTTTAAATGCTCTGAGCTGTGTGAATAAGTTACTGGATTGAGTATGTAAATGGGTGGATGCATAACAGATGAATAGATGAACAGAGAGATGGATGGATGGGGAGATGTGATAAGTGGATGGATGTGTGAGTAGGTAAATGGAGAAACGCATGGATAATAGGATAGAGAGTGAGTGGAAGGATAAATGACGGATAAATGAGTTGACTAGTAGCTAATTGATGAATGGGAAAATTAATTCATCAATCAATGGATGAATGAATGAGGGAATAGGGAACACATAAGGATGAGGAGCAGTAAACTTTACAACACTTCCTTGCAATGTTTACCAAATTTCCCAGAAAAAAAAAACAAACATAATTTTACCATGTTCAATAAAAATGTGTTATTGAGAGGAAGAGAATTATTCATTCATTGATCATACAGGGATGAGTTACTCAGATGATGATCATTGACACAGGAACACACTAAGCCCCTTGGAGGCTAAGTAGATAAAACAAAGTGACAGCTGCAAACCAGCGAAATAAATATCTGACCGCCATTTTGACAGCTACAATGACAAGACATGTAACCTCTCTAACTGTGAGGATAGACCAGTGACACGTGATGAAGGCCAACAGAAATTAAGCTGTTATTTTTGGTGTCTTCAGAGGAGCAATATAGCTAGTGAAGTGGGTTATAAAGACAAATTTTTGCTGAAACCAAATTGACAGCTCTAACTTCTAGATAATTATTCCAAAGACCCCCCCCCCTGCAAAAAAAATCAAAACAAAAAACCAAGTTGTACATCAGCTTTTTTGCATTTATTACCTCATTTAAGCCTCAGAACAGCCCTTTGATGTAGCTAAACATTTTAGCACTATTTTATTAAGAAGGAAATCCCACTGAGAGGTTAGGTTAATTATCTTCCCAAAGTTATTTGTAGCTTTAAGTTTTTATGACACATTTTTCACATGAGAAATTAATTAATCAAGACAGTGATTTCAGGGCGCCTGGGTGGCTCAGTGGTTAAGTGTCTGCCTTCTGCTCATGTCATGATCACAGAGTCCTGGGATCCAGCCCCGCATCAGGCTCCCTGCTCGGCGGGAAGCCTGCTTCTCCCTCTTCCGCTCCCCCTGCTTGTGTTCCCTCTCTCGCTATCTGTCAAATAAATAAAAATAAAAAAAAAAAAAAAAAAGACAGTGATTTCAAAATTTCTGGTTTTCTTTCTGTGTTATCTGTGGGGGTTTCATGAAATATTTTTTCCATGAAAACTTTAGTTCATATTTCAGCATTTTTGTTCTTGGTCAAATGGAGGGAGCGTATTTCATGTTCCATTGCAGTTTACTATCCTTTGGGAAGCAATGGATTCTAAAACAATGTAATAATTGAAAAAAATGTGTATTATATTATACAACCTCAGACAGATAGTCTTAACTAGATACAAGTTTTAGAATAAGGAATATGAGTATGAATTGTCAAATTCTGGTAAAGGTACCCTTGGGCCATACAAGTGTGGCCTCCTTAAGCTTTCTTGCCCCCTTCTAAGTGTAACAGTAATGCTTAGTTTTATAAAACTTTAAAAAATAACATACTTAAATATCAGCACAGTTCTTGGCAAATGGTAAGTACTCCATAAATTGTCATTGGTATTGTTATTCCCATTTGACAAATGAGAAAGCTGAAGATTTGAGAAGTAAGGGACTTGTCAATAATTTAAAGCTAGTAAATAGTAAAGGAAAGACCAAACACATGTCTTTTAGGTTCTGTTTCAGGACTCTTTCTAATACTCTTTATAATTAGATAAACATTTAATGATAAAGATTTGTTTAAAAAAAAGTCAACAAAGTTCACCTGACTGTTCATGTAGACTTGTGCTCAGGAGCCAGTTATATTTTATCCTTATTGCTGACTTCAGTCATTATCCTAGTTAGTTCAAGTTAAATATATTTAAGCATTAAAAAAATATAATGTATGCTATTGATATCAGAAGATCTTCAGTCAGCTTTTCCTATCTGGTAGTACAATTTTGGAATTAGTTTCCCATAGCATGGAAAGAAAACCTGCATTCTTCCTGCCACTCTAAACATAATAAAAGTAACTCAAAATTTATTTTTTTTAATTTTTTTTTAAAGATTTTATTTATTTTTCAACAGAGAGAGAGAGACAGTGAGAGAGGGAACACAAGCAGGGGGAGGGGGAGAGGGAGAAGCAGGCTTCCCGCGGAGCAGGCAGCCCGATGCGGGGCTCGATCCCAGGACCCTGGGATCATGACCTGAGCCGAAGGCAGACGCCCAACGACTGAGCCACCCAGGCGCCCCAAAGTAACTCAAAATTTAAACCAGAACTTAATGCCATCATTTGTAGCATATACCCTATTTAAAATAGGAAATAGTTGTTAGCTTAGGCATCATATCCTTCACTACAGTGCACATTCTTGGAGGGCACAGTCTGTATTTTATGTATCTTTGTAATCCTTACAATTTGTGTATTGATTAGCACATGGTAGATAACTGATAATTATTTGTGGAATCAACCTGAATTGATTCGAATACAAGTCATCAATGTGTTAAGAATTTACCAGTTGTACTGGCAAGTGAGCCAGGGCAGAATTTTAGATCTGGTAATGAGATGATTAATTATTAAATTATGTGGTAATAGCCTGATTAAGAAAATGAGAAATCTCCCTTTAATTATAATATAAATTATTATTACTGATATAAGTTATTATAATAATACAAATGATTATTATCATAATCATTATCATTATCTTTTGTTGAACACCGTCTGTGTGTCCTGATCACATTTAAAAATGTTTCTAATCCTTCCAAAGTCCTTTTCACTCATACTATAATGTAAAGATAAGGCATTCAATCAGCAATTTGGCGGGGGGAGGGTGGGCTGGCGGGAGACTAATGCTGCCACATACTTTCCCGGGTACTTACATGATTCCTCAGTGAACAAAAGTTTCCTTCAAGTAGGTGTGATAGACAATACTCAATAAACAGAAAACATAATTTATGGAGTATATTAGAAAGTTGAGTGCTATAAAAAAAGAAAAAGAAAAAGTAGGGAGTAATAGAGGATTGGGAATTCCAAGTGGGAAGTGAGGCAGCTCACAATGTTAAGAGTCTAGACTGAGCTCGTTAAACAGGTGACACTTGAGCCAAGAATTAAGAGGAAGAATTTGAGAGAGATAAAGGTAGGCTTTGGAGTCATCAAGAACTGACTTTGAATCTGTTTCTTCTACATACCATCTCTAGCTTGCTAGAACTCTAGAAATTTCTTTGCACATCTAGTGAAAGCAGAAAGGAACAGTGGCTTTGGCCAGATGTTTGACTATTAAATATATGTGGAAATTGTATAGAACTTGACTTGCATATGCTAAGCATGATTTAGTATGATTTAAAAAATACAGTGTGCTGAAAAAAGTAGCTCATGTTATATACCATTGCATGGGAGGTGAGATATCCACATAGGCTGCAAGGTCTTTGTTCCATCTCTGGGTGAATGCCACATTTCTGGGGCTCCAGGTATTCCGTTGAGTTTAGCTCACTCTCTAATTGCCAAATTCTGTATCTTTGGGCTCCACTTTTAAATTTGAGTAATAAGAACAAAATAAGTCTGGTGGGAAATAGGCCATGGAAATATATTAAAAGTCTCTACTAAAATGCATTAAAATGAATTTAAAGGGGAAAAAATACAGATTTAAAGTAGTAGGGAATTTGACAAACTGGTATGTAGATGGTACAGTGCCTGCTGCTTTCAACAAAATTCACTTAGTGGAGTGAAAATTTTGAAAGGATGTTTGGGATAAGCATCCAAAGCAGCTGCTATACTTTGGCAGTAACAAAATTAAAGCAATTGGCTTCATCCAGCCTTCAAGTGGCAAGAGGATTTACACAAATAGAGGGGACCATGACATTTAGGCAGATTCACGTAGAAAAAAATACACCTATTCAAAATATTTACCACTGACTTAATCCTGACATCTACAAAATCTTATGCCAAACCTTATCTGCTATACCTTCAGTGCTCTTGTCAGTAATGTTAAACCATCACTTCCTGTGCCTCTTAGAAGGAAGTGCAGCTATTGCCTGTCATGCCAATTAACTGCCAGAAAAGAGATTTACATGATGGACTGAAAAGGCTCTCAGAAAAAAACATTCTTTGAGCTGGAAAAGTGAGGATTCAAAAATCTTCAAAATGTTCATCTAGGTATAGAGTTCTTGTAAACAATGGGGCTCAACAGACCAATGAGGACAGAACAAATCAAGGAGGAAGATTAAGACACCTGTTTTCTTAGTACACTATGTGTCATCAGCATCAAATTTACTCATTTGTTCATTTGTTCATCCAATACTTATTAAGCAGCTACTAGGTACCCATCACTCATCTAAGAATTATTGATTCAAGGGTTAGCAAAATAGGAGCAATTCGTGCTGGAGCCTGTTGCCTAGTGAGGGAATGAGGCATTAATAATAGATAGATAGATGGGTAGATGGTAACTGTAATAACCAATATACATTAATGTAGACTTGCAAATTGTTCAACTATTAAAGTACTTCTGTACCAACTGTTAATTGCCTCCTTAATCCATCTCTCCTGACACTTAGTTGTCATTCAGCAATAAATGGCTAACACCTGTTACAGCACAATGGCTTGGCCATAAAACTCTGATAATCATGCACATCTTCGCTTAGATCACTTAGGCAAGGCTAACACGTAGTTTAACCCAAGTCTTGGTGGAATGTCCTGCAATCTTCCACGGAATGTACAAGGATAGGTAGTCAGGTAGTCTTATTTGCAGCTGTTACAAGACTGTTTCTCATCTGCTTCCTTATCTTTCAGGAGGTTGCCATGTAGCAATTTCTTATCTGCCTTCCTAATGTCAGTAAAGCATGAGACTTTCCATATAACACTTCTGCCCCTCCTTCGGGTATAGCTGTAGGCCTTGCTGTAGCTTGGAGTTGGATCCACAATGATGGAGAGGGACCCACCACATATGTTGCCTTTGATATGGCACCCTGGTTTGATGTCATCCAGTGACCCTAGAGGCATGGAGTGCCAACACCATGCTGAATCTTACCTTATGTTTTCAGTGTGAGTAATAAACTGTCCAAATTGATTTGGGCTCACGTCTCTTTCCTGGCTGAATCTATAGGGGTATGGCAAGCCTGCTTAGGAGCTGCCACAGTGCTGCTATTTAGGGACTGCTTGACTACTTGACATCTGTCAAGCAGAGAACTCTCAGGACCCTGTTCCAGCATTTAGGGCAGAGTCAGATTTTATTGGTTCATGTCCATATCATTCCAATCATTTTCTGTTTCAAAAATTACAACTGGTTGGGCGCCTGGGTGGCTCAGTTGGTTAAGCGACTGCCTTCGGCTCAGGTCATGATCCTGGAGTCCCGGGATCGAGTCCCACATCGGGCTCCCTGCTCAGCTCGGAGTCTGCTTCTCCCTCTGGCCCTCCTCCCTCTCATGCTCTCTCTCTCTCATTCTCTCTCTCACAAATAAATAAAAAAAATCTTAAAAAAAAAAAATTACAACTGGTGAAAGTAATAGGAAAAAAAAACAACATAATATTTCACAAGAGAATATGACAAGAATGCTGAAATTATTATTTGCAGCTCAAAAATAGATCTCTGTGAGAATTAGCATTTCAACTGGAATCTAAAGGATGAGTAGGAATTGACCAGGTAAAACAGGGTAGCAGGGAATTTTCCATGATTCTAAGCAGAAAGAGCAGGTACATGTGAAGACCCTGAGGTGTTTAAGGTGTTTAAGTAAACTATAAAGAAGGCCACTGAGATATTATACAATGCTCTTGGGTCAAAATACCTCTTTGTCTCTTCTGAGAGCCTAAGAAAACACTTGTAATTCTACTAATAAAGTTAAAGTGCCTGTGACTTCAAATAGAACACCAATATAATTTTGTTGTCTCACTATGTAAGAGACACATTGACAGTTCTAGTGGTGAATACAGAAATGTTTAAGAAGCCCTTAGGCTGTGAGCTTCATAATATAAAGGTATTGCCTTTATATGATGTTGTGTTTATTTGTAACTGTCCTCATACTGGGATGTTGAAAGTAATATCTGGGGGCACCTGGGTGGCTCAGTCGTTAAGCGTCTGCCTTCGGCTCAGGTCATGGTCCCAGGGTCCTGGGATCGAGCCCCGCATCGGGCTCCCTGCTCTGTGGGAAGCCTGCTTCTCCCTCTCCCACTCCCCCTGCTGTGTTCCCTCTTTCGCTGTGTCTCTCTCTCTGTCAAATAAATAAATAAAATCTTAAAAAAAAAAAAAAGAAAGTAATATCTGATAAATGAAAATGTGAGAAAAGGAAGGAAGGAAGCAAAGAGTGAGGGGAAGGATGGAGGAAAGAAGAGAGAGAAGGGGGGAGGGAAGGAGGAAAAATGGGAAGTCCTCTACTTGGAGGGATATAAATGTATAAAATGCTGGGGATTTATTATGCCTGCAGTAAATAGAATGGAAAAGGAGAAAGATATAATGAAGAAATTACATATAATGAACACACATAAATAAAAAAATAAAATGAAGACATTAAAATTTGAAATAACCTGAAAATATATAAATTCCAAATTAACAGCATAGACTTGTAGTGCAACTTCACATAGGCATCACTGAAGAACCCCTGCTTGTTGTCTTAGTCAAGGCAATTTAAATGAAGAAGATGGACACATTCTAGACTACTCCCATTACCAAAGGTAGTGAGCAATACTATTTTTGGCCTAGTTTGGGTGGGGTAGACTGTCTTGTCAAATAAAAGTAATTGCCTCTAAAGATAGTGTAGGATAAACTGTGACAAGCCTCAAACTGAATATGAAGGAGTTTGCATTTTATTATAAAGATGATAAGGAAAAACTACAGTTTTTTGTTGTTTTTCTCTTTTTTTAATTATTTTTATTTTTTTGTAATCTCTTTTTTTTTAAATCAAGGGGAAATAGCTTAAAAGAAATGTTCATGAAAAATAAACATGGTGGAGTATGCAGGGTGACTTCCTGGAGGAGAAAGGGGAAAAAAGTAGAGACTAAAGGCAGAGAACGGAATGAACCAGTTGCAGCAATCAGCAAAGAGCAGAAATGAGGACCCACTTTGGTAGTTCTAATAAAAGCAGTAGAGATGGAACAAATGGAATTTGTGACTGAATGGGCATGGGAAGAAGGCTCATTTTGAGAGTGGGCCAAAGATGATGTGTTTGGGACACAGGATAATTAATAACCCTGTGAAGGAAAGTATCTCCATCCTAATCCCCAGAACCTGTGAATATGTTCTTACATGGCAATAGATAATTTGCACAGGTACATAAGTTAAGAATCTTGACATGGACAGATTATTCTGGATTTTTTGCTAACAATTTATAAAAAGGAGGCAAGAGGGTCAGTCAGAGAAGATAATAAATATGTCAGTGAAAGTAAATGTTGGAGTTCTGTGGCCACAAGCCAAGGAATATAGGCACAGCCTCTGGAAGCTGGGAGAGGCAAGGAGCAGATTTTACCCTAGAGCTGCTAGGAGAAACAGGCTTGTCAACACCTTGATGTTACCCAGTGAGATTTATTTTGGATTTCTGACCTCTAGAACTTTAAGATAATAAATCTGTGTTAAGCCACGAAGCTTGTGATGATTTGTTTATAGCAGCAAGAGGAAACCAACACGATGTGCCATTGACAATATAAACAGAGAGAAGGTTATGACTTTAATTCTATGCAGGCTGATTTTGAGGAATCAGAAGAATGTGGTAATTTGACATATCCTTCAAGAAATTTACATTTGTTCCATGATTGAATGTGAATGGAAGCTCCTCAGAATCATGACTAGCTCTTCATAAGTAGCCCTACCCTTTATTTCACAGGAGTTAAATTGAGAAAACAAATAAATTTGACTTAAAACAAATAAAATTTACTATCTATTAAAGTCCTCAGTCTTTTATATGTCTTCTGATAGTTTAACACCCGCAGAATTCTTATTGCTTTATGTAATTTTACAACTGCTATATATAAATTAATCCGTAGCTCATCCTTGCAAAACTAGCACCAACATATGATAATATGTGTCAGTATCTGTAGTCCCTTTGATTATTTTTCCTTACTCTTCTTGTAACCTTCTGTCTTTGAAGGTCTGTTGGCTAGATTTTACCAGGTTCAATGAGTTCTTAGAAGAGGTAAATACTTGAAATCCTGGGAACTGCTGGCGACATAGCTTTCAAAGGTATTATTTGCTATTTCTGGTGGAATCCATTCTACCTGCCTTAATACAAGGTTCCTGGATTGCTATATTACTAAACACTCTGGGTCATTCTTTGGTAGGGATCCTCTAGTGTGAATGACAGGATTTGAGCTGAAACCCTCACAAGGAGGAAAATGGACCAAGGCAGGAGGTCCTGTGCCTATGCAGACCCCTCTGGACTGCAGGTAACTGTTGACAGCATCTTGAGGAGAGTGCTGCCCACCAAAGAGGACCCTGAGAAAGAAAATAGCATGAGAACCTGGGTGAGGGGTGGAGCAAGACATGGGGGATTGCTGGGCAGCCCATAACTAACAGAAGTGTGGGTTGGCCACTGCCCCACTGAGAGCCACCCACTGCCCCTCTCCATTGTCCCTAACTCCTATCCTTGACTGAGGATGTAGGGAGAGATAAAAGAGACACTCTTCTACTTCTTTCCATAGAGGCTCAGTTCTGTGGACAGAAGCTGGCTTAGGCAGGGCTATCGCAAACCAAGGACAGTCCCAGTGTGAGTCTTGAGTGCTCAGTGTTTGAGAAAGGCAGATGGCCCCAGAACAGCAGTGATGTGGAGTGGGCAGGGTGGCCTGAGCCCAGAGTCAAGAATATGAGACTGAGGCCTATGGTCCCAAGGTCCTCACATTGTGGGGTCGGGCAGTGGGAAGGTAGGAAAGATAGAGACAAACAGGGCCAAGGCAAGTGCAGATGGGGGCCTGGGGCTCAGAACTTGTTGGTTTTCTCCCACTTATAGGTACCTTCATATTGGAAGCCCACTTTCTTCATCAGCTCACTCTTTTTTTTAATTCAAAATTTTATTTTTAGGCATTATATATGTATATATACACACATTTATAAGTACACATATGATATATTTTATGTATATGGATTAGGTAGCTGTTAATTGACAAGCTTTCTGCTGTCAACTTTTCCTGGTGAATTCAATCCCCTCCCCCAACAAGAACATAAGAAAGATCCTCTGTTCTTTCCAACTTGAGATTCTTTTCACTGGCTAAATTTGGGGGACAGGGAAAGTCCAAAGTATAGAGAGGTTCTGAGCCATGAGGGGAGGCAGGTTCTTCTGCGGGTCCTTTGTGAGTCTGCTGAGCATCTTCTTGTAAGGATAGCTATAGTATGTAGATAGGAATTGGTGGATACAAGACTTTAACCACTGCTCTTTTCTTTTAACAGAAGAAATATGGCATTTGCAAAGGTACTGGGGATATGGTGGGATAGAGATGTGTGTTGGATTAAAACTCAATAATAGAAAGAATGATTGCTATTGTGTTAGTCTGCTCGGGCTGCCATAACAAGAGACTGCCATAGTGTAAGCCACAGACTGGGTGGCTTAAACAACAGAAATTTATTTCCTCGCTGTTCTGAGGGCAAGAAGTCTGAGATTCAGGTGCTGGCAGACTTGGTTTCTCATGAGGGGTCTTCCTGGCTTGCAGATGGTGCCATCTCCCTGGGTCCTCACATGGCCTTTACTCTGTGTAAGTATGGAGAGAGAGAGATCTCTGGAGTCTCTTCTTATCAGGACATCAGTCGTATGGGGTTAGGACCCCAAATTTACGACCTCATTTTACCTTAATTACCTCCCTAAAGGCCCTGTTTCTAAATACAACCGCATAGTGGGAGGGGGTTGGTTAGAGCTTCAACATAGGAATTTTAGGGAAATACAGTTCAGTCTAGAACAGTTAGAAACATAACTGATTTATTATGTCAAAGTATTTTCAGGGACTGGAGCTGGAACTTTGCAACTGTTTTTTTTTGTCCGGTGAAGAATTTAGTACATATTAATTAATCCAAAACACACCATTTTCTGAAACTTAACCAAAGGTAATACAGTATTTTTAACCTGAATTCTAAATAGATTTCACAAAGTATTTTTTTTTTTATTCTTTGCAATGAATGAAAGATGCTTAAAGTGAAAAGGGACATTATAGAGTTTACTAAAAAGATTTGCCTTTCTTTCATTTTACAGGCCCAACAACTTACTGATCTGGAACGAAAATTAGCTGTGGCCAAAAATGAGCTGGAGAAAGCAGCTCTTGACCGGGTAAGTTAACATCTCTGAATCCTCATAGTTGCAGTTTTAGCAGACAAAGCTAGGGTAGACCCATTGCTTCACTTGATTTATTCATGCACTTCCAGATGCTATACCTGGAAGATGGGTGTAGAATTCAGGAGTGCTTGATACTCCCTTTGGAACCCAAATCTTTCCTCGTTTTTGCTGCTACAGTAAATTGACTCAAGGTTCAGCCTTGTGAGTTCATGACTTTTCATTTTCCACCTTGCCGGTACATTTGTTTTATAACACCATGAATAAACATGCTTTAAAGCACCAACAAAGCGGCCATGTATTAACTCTGGGTGAATGAGTTACGAAACAAATGGAAGTAGTCATTGACACTTTCATTTTGGAAATCGTAAATCAGAGTTCTGGAGGGAGAATCATAAAAGAAGAAGGTAGCCCTCCTAACCAACTCTGTTCATATAAAGATAATGCAAGAGGGAGTGACAGTCCCTCTTGATAACAGCTTTCCTTAAATATAATTCACATACCATAAAAGTCACGTTTTTAAAGTTCACAAAGTTGTGTGCTACCATCACCACTAATTCCAAAAGATTTTCTTCACTGCTTTTTACCTCCTCTATTTCATTTCGGTTTTATTAATCTCTCATTGTGTGACAAATGTGTATGCTCAGGATAAACCACAATTCCTGTTTGATGCCGCCCTTTGCCTTTCAGTGCTCTTCATATGAGGCATGTGTGGAGAATAGGCAATTGGCATATTTTGGAAAGGGAAAGAGAGAGGGAGAAATTGATTATACAATTCAGAATTACTGTTCTGCTTAATCATTAGGGAATGTGGCAAAATTTCTTAATGCCTCTCATTCTTTTTTTATTTTTAAATCATCCTTATGAAATTATAGGAAATAAACATTTCTCTGTTCTTTAGTTCACTCAGAACGAAAAGGTGGAGTGACTTTAAAATAATCTCTTTGTTTACTCACACCCATTTATCAAACATATAGTGTCATTTTCTGTAATACTGAGAATATATATCTAGCACATATTAATACAGGAAACTCTGAATCTGAGAAATCAATCATAGTATTTCAGACTTGAGAAGAAAACACCACATTATTCTCAATCAAAAGCATGGAAAGTGTGGGCCAAAGGAACAGGGCCATCCAGGAGTAATTTGCATTTTACTAAGCCTTCAACACATCCCCTGGCTGAGATCAATTCTTGATTAGGTGGGAGTTAGCAGCCATCATCCTAACACTGGAAAGGTAGACCCTCTCTGTGGAAGATACCCTCTGGAGAATTTTTGGTTCATTTATATATGGTGTCTGACATGTAATAAAAATATTTCTAGACATGTGGAGAGGAAATACAATCTAATCAGTACACAAAAAGAAACCAAGGAAAGTATAACTGAAGCTGATTCAGACACTGGAATGAGAAAACAAAGATTTCACGAAGATAAGTGTGTGTGTGTGTGTGTGTGTGGTGTGTGTGACAATAGAGAAAGTAAACAAAACAGATAAAAGGATACAATTTTTCACTGGACTTGGAATCTATTAAAAACATCAAGTAGATATTCTAGAATTAGAACAATATAATGCATGTAATTGAGACTTTAACTTTGTTCAGTAGCAGATTGGATAATAGGACATAATAGAACCGAAGACAAGTAAAATGTAAGGAAAATTAATATCAAATACCTATACTAATATAGAGAAAGTACAAATAATGGAAAGTAAACAGAGAGAATAAGAAGTGTATATCAATTTAAAATATTTTCAAGTATTTATAATTGTTGTCCCAAAAGGAATGACAAACAGAAGCAATATTTAGAGAGATAATGACTTAAAATTTTCCAAATGGATAATTATAGATCAGTCCAAGAGAGACAGATATCACAATCCTAAACAGTATGTGTACAGCAATATCCCTTAAAATTGTATATAAATTTTTTTTTTTAAAGATTTTTATTTATTTATTTGCGAGAGAGAGAATGAAAGACAGAGAGCATGAGAGGAAGGAGGGTCAGAGGGAGAAGCAGACTCCCTGTCGAGCAGGGAGCCCGATGCGGGACTCGATCCCGGAACTCCAGGATCATGACCTGAGCCGAAGGCAGTCGCCTAACCAACTGAGCCACCCAGGCGCCCCAAAATTGTATATAAATTTTTAAAAGTACACTTAAG
The DNA here is from genome assembly GCF_054177405.1 of Leptonychotes weddellii. NCBI lineage: Eukaryota > Metazoa > Chordata > Mammalia > Carnivora > Phocidae > Leptonychotes > Leptonychotes weddellii. Next base: position 29,895,745 of record NC_138379.1, on the reverse strand, counting down.
ACCCATGCACTTTTTCATTCTGCTGTATTTCAGTATAATTTATTAACAACAGATACTTAACTAAGAAAAGTAAAAATGTGAATAAAAACAATGAGGTCATCTCAACATCGTCAGGTTGGTACAAATTAAAAAGTCTAATGATACCAAACCCTGATACACTAGTGGTGGGAGTGTAATTTTTAAATGTGTGTATCCTAGAATTTGCACTTATCCCTATGTGTTTGGAAACATGTATAAGGACATGAAATACAGTAATGTTTGTATTAATACCAAATTGAAATAATTTAAATGCTTACTGTTAGAATTAGCGTATACATTTCATATATTTTCCATACTCATATTTTCAAATAATAATCAAGAATTAATATTAATGAATAAATATAAAGACATATCGATATTAATATATGTATAACATACTGTTGAGTAAAAAAAATCAGAATTATGTATTGTATTTAACAGGTGTTCAAATACACAAATCACATTTGTTTGGGATTATATATCATATAAATAGATGAAGTAGAAAAATACATATCGAATTCAAGGACCCACTTGCCTTTGGGGAAAGATGGAGTAAAATCACACTAAGGATGCTTAAAATTACTTCTGCTGTTCCCCAAGTGTTTCATTTTCCAATAATTCTATAGACACAGATAGTCTTTAATTTATACACACACATAGATATATTGTACACATTATATACAAGCATCATATAGTATATACATTGCATATGTATATTAGATATATGTATTACATGTGTATATGTATATTACCAATATGTGTATGCATGTTATCATATATATTTTATAAAAGTATAATATCATATATGACAAATATATAATAAACATGCTTTTTAACATTTAATTCAGATTGATACTTGCCTGATATTTGTTATAATTGTTATATTGTTCTCTATATGCCCCTATATTTTTCAAAATGTTATTTTAAGAAATGAAGAAAGTGTGCTGTCTGCTATTAAGAGCTTTCCATTTTTGTGATCACAGCTTAGCAGCCATTTTATTTAAAAAATAAGCAAGTAAGATGACTTGCTTTGCAATAATATACTGTATACATTTAGCAGTTGTGTAAAGAAAAGAGGTTGCTTCTTAACCACCAGGTTAAACGATGGGTGTTTTGATACAGGATAGAGGAGATGGAGTATTTCAGGTTGATCCATTTTGGAGTCTTTATGTTGTCTCCTTGTTATGCAGTAGTTGTGAAGGACCAGGCTAAACTTCTACTTCCCAGGGATTTGGGTCTCACATAGGCGTTTTTGTTACTACATATGACCAAAACTTCTTCATAGCTAACATAACTAACTTTTCAAACAGGATATCTAAAAAGTGTTGCAGTAACAAATTAGTAAGGGCATTTTGTGAATTCTGATGATATTCTTTCTTAAGGTTTAGATCTTTGGGATAAATGTTTTGAATGAACAACTAGATATTTTAACAACTCTGTTCCATTGTGATTGTCTTATTTTATGTTTTTCCAAGTATTTAAAATAATGGCTAATAGTTTTAAGGAAGCCTGCATGCCATTTTGTAGAGTACGCCAAGTATAATTCATCTTACCAAGGTTCCAGCTGTATGAGATTTTTTTTAATTTATGAAAAAAAAGTTTATACTAATTTATGTTAATCTCTGACTATATCCAACTCATGCTACATAATATTTCTTTTTAAAAAGGGACGACAAGACTCTTTATAGTTGGGAGAATCAGAAAATTAGAGATACAGATAAATCCTAAAATTCAACTAGACCATCTTTTTTTTTTTTCTTTTAATCCTTTCTCTAACACCCCTACCACAATCTCTACAAGATGCTTTAAATCCGAGGAAGACATAGGATTCCTGTGATCCCGAGGCAGCCTAGCCTCCTCTGATTTTTTTTTTTAGCAACTCTGACTTTTGGCATGTTCTTCCTTACATTAAATCTTTTCCCTGATCTGACTTCAGATAAGCCACTTAAGTCAGGTTTGAAATGGCTAAGTAGGTTTGAAATGCCTTTCGTGTGACCACCATGTGGTAAGATCTATGGGAAACAGAAAACATGTGTGATACACGATCTAGAGTTCCACACCTCTCACATTTTGCTGGGCACCAAAAATGAGGAAATAATTGTTTGTGGAGCCATAAGGTCCCAGAAGCACAGAGAATGAATGCATTTTATGTACTTGTGGGTTGTACAAACTGGTATAGTCACATAATACTAAATGAGAAAATTATGATTTGGCCTGAGTCACAGAACTCCAGGTTAACATAGAGTTTTTTTCTCCTTTGTCTTACCCATTCTGTGCTTTTCCCCACCCCATTTCTGTCCACTCCCCAGCCCACACCATGCTACAGTCTGGATTTAGCAGGAGAGGCTTTATGTTGCAGTGTTTCCAGAATCAGTCTGCCTTTCTTCAGTCATAACTCTTCCACTGAATCACCGTGTTCGAATTCCTCAAACTCTTTATGCATCACTGCAAAATGGAATACTAATAGAACTTACTTTGTAAGGGTGGTGAGAAAACTGTATGCATCCAGAAAAGTAAAGTACTAAGAACTCTTGGCACAAGGAAAACACTCAGGAAGCATAGTAATTATTAACATCAATGAATGAGATTGTAGAGACTGCCTGTCAGTGTTAACAATTTTTCTCTTTAACCTTCGGGATCTTGTCATTCCTTTTGCTACAGTAAGCTATAAAAGCATTTCATATTACTAGAGGTCGATTTCAACAAATCTCTTGTACCGTATGTATGAGGCTCATAAACTGCAGTCATAAAGGCAGGTAGAACTGCTAGCTCACTTCAAAATGGATAAAAACTACAGTTTAATGAAATTGCTTTCTACCTCTCTCCATCATCTTTATATGAGACTTTTTTACTCTCTTCAGGTGCCTAGTTCCTAAGAAGGTTATATCTGGGCTTCAAATAACCTCATATACCTCATAAATATTGTGAAAACATCTTCACACTCTAACTTGGTTCTCGTGACATGTTTAATGAAAGAAGTTTCAGTTTACTATCACAACATAAACAATAATAATCTCACGATCTAAGAATCAACCGTGGTTTTCCAAACAATCAATTCTTTATTTGGCAAAATCTTATGAATTATAGGTAGCCTCAGCTACTGGAATGTAAAAACAGCTTTATATTATGGAAATCTCTCAAACTTTCATATTAAAAAAATTTTTCTGTTGCATCTGACTGTCACAAAATTTTGCCCAGGAAAGCATGCATTATTTACATCAATATTAAAGATGACACATGTGAGGGGTGCCTGGGTGGCTCAGTCAGTTAAGCATCTGCCTTCGGCTCAGGTCATGATCTCAGGGTCCTGGAATCGAGCCCCACGTTGGGCTCTCTGCTCAGTGGGGAGTCTGCTTCTCCCTCTCCCTCTGCTGCTCCCCCTGCTTGTTCTCTTTCTCTCTCTGTCAAATAAATAAATAAAATCTTTTTTAAAAAATTAGAAAAAGATGTCAGAATGACCATACAGGATTCATAGAGCTGATTTCATGGCAGAAATAAAAGTTAAGGGGAAAGCCTTTGAATTCACAGCCCTTCGTGGTCTTTCCAAAGCCATCAGCCAATAGTGCACCCAGATCTCTCCGACGACCTCATATCTTCATGGAAATGAATTAAGAGAGAGATGAATAATATCATATGAATTTATATCTGTCAGGTGATGAGAAAGTAGGGCACAGTTGTCTTTGCAAGTTATATCTTGTTCCCAGAAAAAAAAGTGCATTTTAAGAGAAAAGTGCTTACCTACAGACACATGAAATAAATCTCCCACCATATCCTCTGGACGGTTTATTTATTCATTTAACAAACATTTGTTGGGTTAGAAACTGGTGATGCTGCAAGAAAGGTACTGGACCTCAAGAAATGACATCATAATGGAAATAGATAACACACTGAACATAGAAATAAGGTAATTTGCAATGACAACAAGGCTACCTAGGACTTAAAGTGAGAAAAGTGACAGAGACTTTAAGGAAGGAGTGTTCCTTGAGAGGGCCATCAGGGACTGTGTTTCCAAGAAGGTAAGATGTGAGCTGAGACTGGGGGCTATATGCAACTGATGAATCACTAAATTCTACCCCTGAAACTAATAATACAGTATACGTTAATTAAATTGAATTTAAATTTAAAAAAAAAAAGATGTGAGCTGAGAGAGAAATTTGAAGTGGAAGTTTTCTAATAGATATTTGGAAAAGGGTTCATAGGTACAGGAAACAGCAAGTGTAAAAGCTCTAAGATGCAAATATGTTTGGAATCTTTGATGGGCTGTAAATAAAAAGGGGTTGAGATAATCAGGTTCTTCCTAAAAAAGTTTGCATTATACTATTAAGTGGCAAAGCAAGTGAGAAGAGTGGTTTGGGGCAAGGAGGAGAAAGGCAGGGCAAAAACAAGACTGACCCTAGGAGGGAATAGGTTGTAAGATCTTAAGACAAAGTACACCTTCTACAGTTTGTACTGTATTTCATTAGGTGACATCTTGTTACAGTGAACTTCAAAGTGAACGGTAACCTGCAATTTCAAAACAGACTACAACTACAGCCAGCGGTATAAATGAAAATATAATGATGTCGTGGTGTAAAATCATTGTCTGAGTCCTACTTATGGAACTGGGTCAAGCCAAGTCTGAGTGGTGTCAGTAACAGGCTCTTTTAAGTCAGAAGGACTAAGGAAAGCTGTTTTTGTGGTAGAAAGCTGAGCAAAGTAGGGCAAGGTGGCTCACAGCAAATCTGTGATCTCTGGCAGGAAAAATCTACAATGTCATCAAGGAACAGAGGCAGAATCTAAGGTAGGAGGCCAGGTTGTATGCTTGTGGCCCAAAAAAGAAAATCAGGAGCTAAGAGATTAGGAATCGGTTGAAACACAAGAGCAAAAATAGCTTACCCCCGGGGCTGTGAAACATGGGGAGTTGGAGGTTATGTCCGTGTGATGTTGATTCTGTTATCTGAGATGATCCTGCCCATGTCAGGAGACCGCTGGGAACAAACAAGATGATCGCATCAAGTTCAGATAATTAAAAATATCACATACATGCACATCGTCGTGTATTGTTCCTTTGGAAAATGTGTCTTCCCTGAACAGCATTTACTGAAAATCGATGTTCTAAACTGTTAACTTGATAGAGTTCATTATTTATTTTCGCATCCAAGTTCAGCCATTACTCAGAAATTTGTTCATTTTGGCAACATATACACTAAGCCTGTTATAGATACAACTTTTACACACATCGTGTGTTTAGAGGAGCCAAGATATAAATAAATGCGTGAATAAAACAGCCATCATAACTTCCTGCATGATCTGAGATGATTGAAAGTCTACGTTTCAAAGCCACATTAACATTGAGTCTGAACCCAAACTTGCCTGACTCTGTTGCATTAGCTCTATTTCCATTGTCTCACTATAACATGTGAGATAGAAAACATCTTTAAATTGTTCAGTGCCACCTGGAGTATTTCATTCCTGACCCAGCACACAATGCTATGGTGTCCTATTCTGTGGTGAGCGGGGACTTAGCCACGATTATAACAAAGCACCAGGAGGAAGAGAAATCTGAACTATTATTTCATTTCTTCTCATTGATGTAGCTTCTCACTTTCCTTCCCTGACATATAGAAACAGCATTTTTACTCAAGTGTCTAAGTCATTGATTCAGAAAACTTTCTGGTGAGTCCCTCCTAATGTGTCAGGGATTATGTTCAGTGCTAAATACACAGTTTTGAACAAAATAGGCAACTTGCACATGTGTATATATTTATATATAAATTAAAAGTCAGAGACAAATTACGTAAAGGACACAAATATAGGATTGAAAGTAATGGGGTGGAGGAAGGACAAGAAGTCAGGGGCTCAGGCAAGCAGATCAAAGGGACCATGTTGAGTGAAAGGTCAGTCAGCTTGGCCCAGCTTGCCGCTATCCTGTCCACTTAACAACATTCCTCCAGCCTAGTTCTTACCAGATTTTTCTGTCATCTTAGACAACTTGTCAGGGCAATATTAATGAGAAGGAAATACACGTCAGTTCTATTTCTTATGTATTCCCAGTTGCCTGTCTTCCAGGCTGCTTTTTGTTTTGTTTTGTTTTTTTAATCTCTGACCTGGACCAAATAGATTTCTTAAACTGCTGTTCTTCTAGAAAGACATTCTTTCTCATCTTAAAGATAAGTCTTATCTTTATCTTTTATCACAGAAGCTCAGAGGTAGACATTGGGAAGGATCTAAGTCATGGTCGCTACTCTTCAGAAGACGGGACATAGGAGTAGATGCTATATGGAGATGTGTTCCTGGCATAGAATATAAAAGATAGTAGTTTTGTTGGAAGAATACTACCTCAGCAGGACAACAGACTTTGCTGCTTCAGTGGCCCATGGGCGCCCTGAAAGGGTGCACTCCACATGTGCCGGCCTGTCCAGGGGTCTTGGCCCCAGCACCTAATCTCTTCATCTCTCTTGCCACAAAGGCCACATCTCATGTCTTGAAATGGACGATTATGTGACATTTTCTTATTTGGGTCTACATGCATGACCTTTATTACCCCTGAGTTACCATAAGGTTTCCTAAAAGTTGTATGTCTCTTTCCATTTTGGCATTAGGGGATCTCTCTGTCATTTGTACTCAGCTTTACATTATTATTGTTGTTGTTGTTGTTGTTGTTATTTACTCTATCAGCATTTAAAAGTATTTTTAGGGATGCCTGGGTGGCTCAGTCGGTTAAGCATCCACCTTCGGCTCAGGTCATGATCCCAGGGTCCTGGGATCGAGCCTCATGTCGGGCTCTTTGCTCAGCCAGGAGCCTGCTTCTCCCTCTCCCTCTGCCTGCCGCTCCCCCTGCTTGTACTCTCTCTCTCTCTCTTTTTGTCTGACAAATAAATCTTTAAAAAAAACCAAACCTCCCTTTAAAAAAAATTTAAAAAATAAAATAAAAATATTTTTAGCAGTGGACACTGGTGGTAAGATGGGAGTTACAGATGGTTATTGTCTACATTAGTTCAGTCTGCCTTGTGATACAAACCAGGGAAAAAAAGCAGTCTGAAAACCTTGAACTTTCCTTTCTTCAGAGTAAAATAGTAATAATGATGCCAGTTCCACAGATGTTAGAAAGCATAAAATTATGTCATTCATGTGAAAGAGCTTGAAATACTGTGAAATCCTATGCGAATATAAGTGTAAATATTAAAATTTACAATCACATCGGATTAACTCCTACCACTTAACAAGGCCCACAGGAAATAAGTGTTTTATTAGAAACAAAATTGATTTTTTTTCCAATCTGTGAGCAGATTGAGTGGTGCTACAGGCTAATCTGAGAAACACAGGGGCCTGCATTGCCTGGGCACTGGTTTGTAATAAAAGAGATGGACACCAATAGAAAGATGGCAGGTTTCTACAGACATTTTCTTTTTTTTTTAATTATTATGTTCAGCTAAGCCACTGTATAGTACATCGTTAGTTCTTGATGTAGTGTTCAGTGATTCATTAGTTACGTATAACACCCAGTGCACATCACAACATGTGCCCTCCTTAATGCCCATCACCCTGTTACCCCCCCACCCCCCTCCCTTCTGAGACCCTGAGTTCAGTTCCCGGGATGCACAGACATTTTCTACTTGAAAGTGACCCTAGAGGCTATCACGATTGCAATCATGTCTAGTAACACATGTCTCTGAATTTCAGTGTTCAGAATATATCACGAGACACAGTAGCCCCTAAAAATAGACTGAGTGTGCATTAAACAGTGTGTCAGAGTGGAATTTAGAAGTTAGGCAGTTACATTTGAAAACTGGTAGGTATTTGTGTGGGGAATGAGTGTAGGCTAGGAGGACGGGGAGAATCAAATCAAATAAAGAACAACCGGAACCACATGTAAAAGTTGTCATCTCTCTTTTTTTCCATAGGACTCACAGCTAAAAGCAATGAAAGAGACTGTACATCTCTGCCTGTCAACCGTGTTCCGTAATCAACCTCCCCCTTTAAGTCTAATGAGGCCAAATCCAACTCAGCTGCCAATTCTACCTGGGACAGTTGGCCCTGTGATTCCTGATGCAAGTTCAAAATTCCAGGTACACTTCAGTCATGCTTTGAAAGTATAAGCAAGTCATGTACTGTCTTTATACTTCATTCTGTGTGATCATCAGAGTGGATCCAAGTAAGATACCAGATTCGTTGAGAGATTAGGAAGTAAACGGAAGATAGTAACCCTTTTGTAAAGTCTCCATGGTCACTTGGAGAACATTGGAAGACAACATTTGTTTTAGAGAGCCAGCTGCTTTTTAGCCAGAATTGCCTAGTAATAAAAATAATTATTAGTAGTATTCTGAAATAATCTAAAATTATTTTAAAATAATATTTTAACAGTATTTTTTCAATTTATTTATAATAATTATAATCACTTAATATAATTTAATAATACAGTATTTGTTATATAATTTAATGTAATTATATTATTAATCATATTTTAATGATAATAATAACTATTATTTTATAATTAATTAAAAGAAAACATCTTATATTACATACCAGTATACACCAGAGGTTTAATATGGAAAATGCTTTCTCTTAGGGTATAACAGTCATCCTTACAAAAGTGGATACTTTTTTTAAAAATTAAGGCCATAGTTTTCAACACTTCCTACACATGTGACTATCTTGGGATACTTGTAAGAAAATCCTGACACTTGGGATTCACCCCAAACCTATTGAATTCTTTCTGTTTGGGCTCTAAGTCATCAGTAGTTTTTTAAAACTTCCCAGGAGATTCTGAGAACTGGTGAATCAAGCAAAACTTCCTCAACTCCCACCACCACCCTACATTAGGCAGGGCAAAGGGGCGTTTGTTGCTTTCCGTCTCAGTCGTCAGAACTTTCAATGTACAGGCTCTCCGTTTAAATAAATGCTGACACTCTGAAATAGTTATTGGAGAAAGTGTAGCTTCAGGCAGTATATTTGGAAGTGCTGGCCCTCTTACCACTTGCCTTAGGACCACTAGCTGCCAGTCCGACTTCTAATGCAAATTTCAAACAATGGTGGGCCCAGAAACACCTGAGAACCACTGATAAGAGTTACCCAGTGATGCAGTACTTTTGGGGCTTTCTTACTGCTTATTCTGATCCCCTACACTTGAATTAAAAGGGGTGTGCACAAATGACAGTTTAGAGAAATACTGTTTTCGGAATCAAAACCAAGAGAAAAAAAGAATGTAGTGTTATGTTTTTATCTGTAACTAATCAACATATGGACTGCACAGATTTAGTCTGTATAATCTCATGTTTCTCTGTCAAAAATCATTTAAAAATGTATGTTTTCATTTCATCTTATTCTCTTCTTACTTGGTACCTAAGGATCTCTAGAAATGTTTAGGCCAGTATCTTTCTCCATTATTTTTTCCTGCCTCTTTGGAAACTCTAGGTCTAAAGTGTTTGTTTGCTTAACCAAAGGCAGGGAAGAAAGTTGCATAATAATATATTTGTTATGTTTAGGAAAAATCCTGAAGAAATCCATTGACACTGGTCACTGGTAAAATGCCAAGCTTCCCAAGCTTTTCACACAGTGTCACGCACCCACCGGGAAGCTACACTCTGCCTCCTTAGTGTTGGTCTAAGAGAGGAGCAAAGGTTCAGCCTTATTAAGTCTGATGACTTTGGGCAAAGCACTTTGTAATTCTTTGGGCACACAGGACACTTGTCTCCAACTCAAAATATGTTTGTTTAGGCCCAAGTAAAACTGGGCTCTTTATGACCCTGAACGTGTGGAGGAAATTACTGATTGTTCCTTTAACTGATTTACTATGAATAAATGTCCTGTCCTTGAAATAAATAATAAATATTTATTATTTCCCTTGGCTTATCACAGAAAAATGTAGGAAGCATTTAGATGAGGCTGGTTTAGGAATTGCTCATTTCTCAAAAAGCAATAACAGAAAAATCTAATTGTTTAAGATAAAGTTCAATAAATCTAAGTTGATGTACTATAGAGCATTCTATTTTATGGATTAGCATTAAAAACTTCTCTAGTGTTTGTGTTTTGCCCGCATTCTTTCTTTTCATTAGTGGTGGAAATTGTATTTTTATGTATACTTGGGTTTTCAGCTCTATGCCAGCACCTCAGGAAACATTTTTAAAATCCCAAATAATACGATGTGATGTGGGGTGTGGGTAAGAGAGACCCTCCCATCACAGAATCTTTTTTTCTCTGTACGTGAAAAAAGGAGCATTTAAATGAGGACGTTTTACTGGTACACCTTCAGAGTTGGCTAATTTAGCTGAAGTGACGTGATGTGCCTGCCTGCGAGCTGTGAGGGGTCACATCTCTCACCCTCCCTGTACCTCAGTTTCCTCAAGTGCCTGTGGTGCCTGTCAGAGTGTTGTTGTGGCATGAACATTACAACTAATAATGCCCCCTGTTTTCCGTGGACTAGGACTGGTCTCGTCTACTTTCATTTGGTTTCTTAAATCTTCAACTCTTGAATGGTTTTCCCGGAAATCTGTGAAACATAGCCAAGTAATCAATTTTCAACTCACATCTGGAAAAAAGACAAAATACCCACATACCGTGCCCACCCAAATGTCATTTTATTTTTCTTAAAGAAGATTTGGTAATACAGTCAAAATTTTCATTGCGTTATTCATGTGTGTGTATGTGTATACACACATACATACATACATACACATACACATTATTACATTAAATATATATGTGTATATTTCACTGTGGATTTTAAAAGCCACAGATTTCATTAGGCGGGGAGTTCAACATTACAAGAATCTACTGGCAAAAACTTAAAATAATTTATATATTGGTAACCCCTACCTTTTTTAAAGATTTATTTATTTATTTGAGAGAGAGAGAGAGAGTGCATGAGCAGGGGGAGGAGCAGAGGGGGAGAGAGAGAGAGAATCTTAAGCAGACTCCCCTGCTGAGCGCAGAGCCCGGATGCAGGACTCCATCTCACAATCCTGAGATCATGACCTGAGCCAAAATCAAGAGTCAGACACTTAACTGACTGAGCCACCCGGGTGGCCCTGGGAACCTCTGCTTTTTTTTTTTTTTTTTTAATTCTGGAGGATGCCTTTATACGACCTTTTAGTTCTACAGCTGAATTTTCTGCTGAGGACCCTCAGTCGGGTCAGTCAGTCTCCTTTCCTTCATCGTATTCTCCATAGTTGTTATGTTGCTTCTCTCTAATTTGAGGGAATTTTTTCCTACCCTCCAAGTTAGAATTACTTTTTCTATTCTCAGTGCTCTGATAGCACAGTGTTTACCCCTCATGGCTCTTGATCACACCATGAACACAATGATGGCTGCATACTCCTCTCTCCTTAAAGGAGACAACTGTGCTTAGCTCCTTGATCTGCCCACATTATTCAGTGTCCAGAATGATGTTTCTACAGAATTCATTTGAAATGACACTTGCTGTATTTTTGTTTTAGTCAGTTCGGGCTGTTATAACAAAATGCTGTAGGTTAGGTGACTTAAATCATTTCTCGCAGTTCTGGAGGCTGTGAAGCCCAGGATCAAGGTGCTCCCAGATTCAGTTCTTGATGAGGGCCCTCTTCCTGGAAGGTAGACAGCTGCCTTTTGGCTGAGTGCTCACATGGTCTTTTTTAGACATGTGTGACTGGAAAGAGATCTTTTTCTCTCTTTATATTTTTTATGAGGGCACTAATCCCACCACGAGGGCTCCACCATCATGACTTAATCTAAACCTAATTACCTTCAGAAGGCCCAGCTCCTAATACCATCATACTGGGGGTTAGGGCTTTAACATAGGAATTTTATTTTACTTTAAAGATTTTATTTATTTATTTGACAGAGAGAGACACAGCGAGAGAGTGAACACAAGCAGGGGGAGCGGGAGAGGGAGAAACAGGCCTCCTGCTGTGCAGGGAGCCCGATGTGGGGCTCGATCCCAGGACCCTGGGATCATGACCTGAACCAAAGGCAGACGCTTAACAACTGAGCCACCCAGGTGCCCCAACATAGGAATTTTAGATGATACAGATAATCAGTCCATAGCAGTGCTCCTCTTCTTGGATATTTTCCTATTTAGAAGTTAGAAAATATATATTATTGAGTGCTCATAAAGTGCTTTCTATTCAACCAAATTGTTTTCCATCTGTATGCCAGGACCATGCTCATCACTGGGGATGCAAATTTGAGATCACATGATCTTTTGGACACTGACTGAATTCTCTGTACAAAGAGAACAAGAGAAAAAAATGCAAGGGGTGTGTGATAGATCAGGACTTTTTTTTTTTTTTGTATTTGGAATTTCATATTCCAAACAGCTTTGATTAAAGATAAAGACTAAGGAGACCTGGATCCAAAGGCACATGAGATGATGTCTTTGTTATGAGAGTATATATTTATTATGTAGAAAATATTGTTGCAACAGAGAGGTAAAGAGCAAAGGTACGAGCCAGGAGCTCTGATTTGCATTTGCCTAAAATAACTCCTAACTAGAGTGGAAACAAGCAAACCAGTGACAGTCTATTTCCCTGAACCATGTCGAGGATGATGGTGATCTGATCTATGGTACAGAAATGGAAACAGCGTTCCAGATGTCATGGGGGCATAAAACTGCTGTGATGTAGTGGTTAAGTGGGATGCATGAAGGCAGGATGTGAAGAAGAACACTCTGTGCTTGCATTTATTCACTGTGATGCAAAAGGCAAGAGGAGAACCAAGATTGGTTTGTTTCTCAACATACTAAGTGTTAGAGGTCTCTCATATAGTCAAGTGTCTATATCCCATAGGTGACTGAACATTTGAATCTGGAATGCAGGGAAGACACCTGAGTGGAGATAAAGGATTTAGCATCACCATGGCTGGTGATTAAATGTTGGAAGTAGATTAAATGACTTGACAGGACAATGTGGAATGAAAAGAGATGAGGGCCACAAAAGACCCCAGAGAAGAGAAATACTTCAGTGTGGTTTTTTGTGTAGCCTAATTGACGTAATGTTTATGGTAAAAGTGCATCTCTTGTCTTTCGTTGAGATCCTCTTTTGGACTGAGAACCATGACTTTTTTATGCTGTTTTACCAGTACAAAACAACGGAATATGCATGTCATTGTGTAAAGTTAGAGAACAGTGAATACTCCATGGCTGGTATTTGCTTTTAAAAGCAGACTGGGGGCGCCTGGGTGGTTCAGTTGGTTGGGCATCTGACTCTTAGTTTCGGCTCAGGTCATGATCTCAGGGATGTGAGATGGAGCCCCACATGGAGCTCTGAGCTCAGGGGGCAGTCAGCTTGAGATTCTGTCCCTCTCCCTAGGCCCCTCCCCCTGCTTGCTCCCTCTCTAAAATAAATAAATAAATCTTTAAAAAAATAAATGCTGACTGCTTAAGTTTTCAGAATTTGTACTAGTCAGCTCATAAACACAGCCCTTATTAAATATTAATTACATATACTTACAATTAAGTAAAATTTACTAAAAGCAAATGTGGTAAATACCAAAACTGCTACATCATGCTATTATCTCTGTTCCTGAGGTTATTATAATATGTCTTTTGGGCCCATGTTGTGGAAATACTATACGAGGCTGTGCTACTGATTTCTCTTTCCATTTCATATTCAATATTACTGCCTTGATAGATTGAAATTGGTAGTATTTATACCATAGAAATTGACAAACACTACAAATCAGGGTCCTCCTGACCCCCTAAGTTAGTGAATAACACACCCTTGTGTATGTATGAGTATGGTGTGTGTGTATGTGTGTTAAACCTTTAAGATAGGCTTACTTGGCATCATAATATACAAACGATATGTGATCAACATACTCATTTGTTTTTGTCTTCTGCTTGTGTGGTAGAGCTAGATGAAAAGTAAGCGCTGAGAAAAGGCAAAACAATTAGTTTTAAAAACTGCTTGTTTAATTAATGGCATGCTCTGAAAAAACTAACACTTTTTATATGTCCATTATACTGTTTTCCTTAATTATATTCATTTTATTTTAAAATATCAAATGTGACTTTATGTAATTTAGAAAATATACAAATGTAGGAGGAAGAACAGGAGGCCTATTACCCACAGGTCTATTTTTAGGTGAAAAAATATGAATTATTAATACAGTAATGTCATTGGTGTTTACAACTGCATGATAGGCAGTTTAAGAGCTAGGATTCACTTTACATTAGGGTGATGATATTTACCTGTGAGTGTTTCTGGGAGGGTTAACTAAGATGCGAAAAAGGCCACACATTGGCCCTGGCACATTAGTCAAAGACAGTTCCCAGTCTCCTCCCTTCCGCTCTCCTCCCTTCCCCAGAGCTGAAGTCTCCGCAGGACAGGCTCCCCTCAGCCTTGGTCCCTAGGTAAGCCTGGAGAGGAAAGAATTTGTGGCGCAGCCTGCACCATGCATCCAAGGTCGTGTGCCTCATGGGGACTGCTGGGTTGTTCTCGCCTCCCCACCCGGGACCATCTGCTTCCTGGTCCCAAACCCACCAGTTACCACATCAGGGCAGAGACCTTCAAGAGGAGAAAAGGCCCATGTTTTTCTTTTCTTTTTTTTTTTTTTTTTAAGATTTTATTTATTTATTTGAGAGAGGGAGAGAGAGTGAGCACGAGTGCGGGACAGAGGCAGAGGGAGAGGGAGAAGCAGACTCGCCACTGAGCAGAGAACCCGATGCGGGGCTAGACCCTAGGACCCTGGGATCATGAGCTGAGCCGAAGGCAGACGCTTAACTGACTGAGCCCACCCAGGCATCCCAAGGCTCATGTTTCTGTCCCCAGTGTTCTAGCTAAGACCCTTGAGGGTACAGAGGGTCTTCTGCCTATGTAATTAGGCTGTACTTTTCATCAACATCCAAGAAATCTTGAATAATGAACATAACTACAAGGAAAATTGTTGTTTTAAAGAGAGAGCTAAGATTCATAAGTCAGACTGACCAAGTAAAATCTGTTTTCTGCAACTTTCTAACTTTAAAACTTTGATCAGGGGGTGTCTGGGTGGCTCAGATGGTTAAGCATCTGCCTTCAGCTCAGGTCATGATCCCAGGGTCCTGGGATCGAGTCCCGCATCGGGCTCCCTGCTCCTTGGGAGCCTGCTTCTCCCTCTGCCTCTCTCTCTCTCTCTGTCTCTCATGAATAAATAAATAAAAAATCTTTAAAAAAAAAAAAACTTTGATCAAATTACTTCTCTGGGACTAATCTTCTGTATATATAAGATGGAGACAATAATAGCACCAACCCTACAGAGCTGGTGTGATGAGTTAATAAAAAAAAAAATCCACATACAGCCTTCAGCTTATGCAGTACTGTCTGACCCTGAGAAACAATAAAAGTAGGAAGGAAGTATTATATCTGGAAACCAGGATAACACTTTGAAAAGATTTAAAGATTTTTGGTATGGAATATTAACTTTAATTAAAACAAAAATTGTGTGCCTTGTTTTATTGTTGATATGTGAGTATGCAATAGATCTGTCCAAATGAGTACAACTATAGTTTTTTTAGCATAGTAGTATGGATGGATTCTTAGAATACATTTAATGTCAGCTATCATAATAGTAGGAGAACACTGAAAGACAGCAGAAAGGAAAAACAATTCAGATAAGTAATGCCGATAAAAAACAATGAGGAAATTGTTATGAAAATCCAGTATTTCAAAGGGCGCCTGGGTGGCTCAGTCGTTAAGCGTCTGCCTTCGGCTCAGGTCATGATCCCAGGGTCCTGGGATTGAGCCCCGCATCGGGCTCCCTGCTCAGCGGGAAGCCTGCTTCTCCCTCTCCCACTCCCCCTTCTTGTCTTCCCTCTCTCACTGTCTCTCTCTCTGTCAAATAAATAAATAAAATCTTTAAAAAAAAAAAAAAGAAAGAAAAGAAAATCCAGTATTTCATCCTCACCCCAGGCGGTGACCATCTTCTTTCTTCTTCTTTCCATGCAGCTCACTGCCTTGGATTTATCTGCACTTTACACTGATAAAGGTCACAACTGTGGTATCTATTTAATTGGGCAAGGATGATCTGTTTTTTGTTTTTTTGTGTGTGTTTTTTTCCCCGTTTGTTAGAAATGCCAAAGTCATTCTAGTGACCCCATTCAGGAGCTTAAAGTCATCCAAGCGAAAATTGCATTCTGCTTGGTGCCCGACGGTTTAAAGCAATGTGGATTTGTATTTCCCTCTCTTCTGCCAAAAACCTGTTGCAATGCAATTTCCAAGAAGTCTCAAAGCAATGCACCTGGAATCATCATAGACCAAAGGTTCTCAACCCAGGCTGCATTTTTAATCACTGGGGGTTTCACTCACCCCTGAGTGTCAACACTCACAATTCTGATACAATCCAACTGAAGAGCAGGCTAGTTTGGGGGATTATTCAAAGCTCCCAGATTATTCTAATTTATATCCAACGTTGAGAACTATTAAGATCCTAACTCTAAGAATGGGAAAGGAGTCTGAGAATTAAGCCTACCCTTTTCCCCCACTTCCCTAGAGAAGAGATTTATCAGCTACCTCAGAGGTTTTAGATAGATCTGGTTTTCTACCAGTTGTCTGTCATTAGCTCACTATTTGGTTATCTTTCACATCTATCAACTGTTGGTGTTCTTCCATGCTACAAAATATATTTTATATCTTTATATCCAGGGTTATTGTAAGGATAAAAATGAACACATAAGTTGAAAACACTTTTGTAAACTATAACATTACAACTAAGGAATTTTGTTTGGATTTCATTTTTGGTCCTAGGAGGTCTTAATAGCTTCTTTGATTACTTTGCAGCAGGTATGTGGCAATGAAGCTAAGTTTCAGTTAAAAATATTTAAAATAGTTTTGTTTTATTAAATAATTAATTAAATAATAATTTAAATAATATATAATAAACAAACATTAAAAATTAAAAAATAAAATAATAAATTTAATTTAAATATTTTATTAAAAATAAAAATTCAGTTAAAAATAAAAAACATGGTATTTTATGAATATACATGATTATATGTACATAAATATTGTAAAATTATGTTGTATATTATAAGATACATATTTGATCTGGTAAATATGAAAATTGAACCCACAAGGAATCTTTGATGTATTTTTTTTTAGTACTGGTGTGCAGGTTTGTACTTGGAATAGTCTGAAACCAAATTCTCATTAGTTTTGATTTATTCTTGATACTTATATAATAAGAACATTATTTATAGAAATTGATTAGTCGAGTAGCTCTATGAAGTTCTTTCAAAGACAGTTGTTAGCAACAGGAGGACATAATTCATTCAATCTTCCTAAAATTAGAATAGGAACAAAACATTCTTGGTCGAAATGTTATCTTAGGTAACTCTAGGAAGTCACATTAATATTCAGAGAAAACCTCACTACTGGATATCTTCTTTGTCACAAAAGAATGGTTACCAGGTTCCATTTTCTTTTTATTTTCTTTCATAATTGAGATTTTATTGGTCGTCTTGAGGACCGATACCCAGATGTTTCAGTTTGTACACAATTAACGTATGTACCAAAAAATGTAAAAGGTATGCAGTTGTGATTCTTTTCTAAACAGTCATTCCAGCGACTTTCCAGCTTAAATTTGGAGGCAAATTTTTTTCTTAAGAGGATATCATGTGCAAATATTTTCAAATGTTGTTAAGCTGTTGTGTCATAAATCCCCCTAACTCACAAAATCATCTACAGCACATACTCAGCACATTATCAAAGTTACGAGGTAAACTGAACTACCAGGACCAAAGATGTTACAGAGTGCATGAAATTCTGATAGGGAGAGCCAAGGCCAAGGAATGGCTTTCCCTTAGGAAACAATTCTACTAAAAATAAGATGAGAAGAGAAGTAATTTAAAATGATCAAGACATAATAAATGCAGGACTGTGGCTCCAAATTGCCATCCAGTGTGCTGTGTATTGTAGGATATAAAACTACTTCTCCAGCTGTGGAATGATAATCAAGACAATCAAAACCTCCCATATTCAATATCCCACTATTTTCTGATTGTACCAAAAATAAACAACCAGCAAATGATTTTGCCTCTTAAAAAAAAAAAAATTACATTTTAAAAAATGGGATGAGGCAAGATTCTCTCCTTCTTAAAAATGTTTCTAGAGCTACTAAAAGATTTCCATCTACAAAATAGTTGATTAAAATATTCCTCTGGATTGTATAAGAAGGGAGACAGGCACCATCTGTAAGACATGGTATATGATGTAGTCAGACTCAGCTTTTTTTCTCTCCTGCTTCATCAGAGGCTGGACCCTCCTTGTTTGTAGTTTCTCCATTTTCTGCAGGTAAATCATCTTTAGTTTCTGGGTTAGACATTTTCTCCTGTTTTTCCTTTGCTCCCCTTTTCTCTTTTGTCTGAAGATTTATCATTTCCTGCTGTATTTCCTGGGCTTCCTTTCCACTTTGCAGGAGCAGGTTTAGATGACAAGCTCCCCTACTGATCTCGCCCTGGGGAGCTTCTTTGGCAGAGCCCATCCTCTAAAACACACTGTTATAGAAGGTTATAAATAGTGAGAGGGTGGTCAGAGTTAAAGCATTCTAAGGTCTTTGCATTTTTTGGAAAGCAAAAATATTGAATAACTGCAAACTCTGACAAGTATTCACATCAAGATATTCTGAATAACCCCACACACATAAAATACTTTATTGCTAAAAAATGCTACCCATCAAAAAAAAAAATGCTAGCCATTATCTGAGCTTTCAAGAAGTCAATCACTGACTACAGATCACCATCACAAATATAATAATTATGAAAAGTTTTGAAATACTGTGGGAATTGCCAAAATGTGACACAGAGAAATGAAGTGAGCAGATGCTGTCCAAAAAATGGCACTGAGAGACTTGCTTGATGCAGGGTTGCCACAAACCTTCCATTTGTAAAAAACACAGTATCTGCTAAGTGCAATAAAGCAAGGTACACCTGAAGCAATAGAGAGAGAATGATTAGGAAGACAAGATGATACTAGCAAACACAATTTTTAGGAGATTAATAGTATCTTCTTGGGGAGAGACGATGAGTCTGTGGTGGTGGGAAAAGGGATTTGAGAAATGCAAAGAAGACGAGTTGATTCTTTTAAATAAGTTATTTGTGAAGAGAAGGAAAGTGGACAAATGTATGGGGGGCTTCTTAACAGGATGGAAGGAGATTGAGTACATTTTTGGTAAAAGAGAAAGGGGGAATGAATAAAGATAATGAAGACAAAATTTAGAGACCTATATTAAGTAGTCAAAATTCTAGAAGAAGCACCAAGGGATATGAATATGATCACTAGGTAAAGAGCAGTAGGGACATACCAACTTCTGAGATGGAAGATCAACTGGTTAAGATGAAGGAAGGTATGGATTAATTTTGATGTAGATGAAGGACAGTTCAAAGGGGATGCTGCCCAATGGCCTGTAGTTCATCAGTGAAAATTAGGCCCTTACTGACTCTGGAGAAGCTTCCTGTCCCTCTAGACAAATGCTTTGGCAAACCTGTCTGTACCCATCACATATACACTAATTCCAATTTCTAAATTCCCTCTATCGCACATCTGTTGGTACCCTGCTTTGTTTTCCAATCCTAGGGGAAAAATGAAACGACACATCTTCTCAAGAGACATGAAGTTAGGAAACATGAGATCTAGTAAAATGAGGTATTGCTTCAAAGAAAATATAGTAAAATAAAAGTAATCATTATACTCAAAGATGATATAAACTAAAATTAACAGTAAATCCAAAAGAAAATTAGCAAATTCATTTGTATTCCAGCAAATGTAAATTTGTTAATAAAATGTGCTAAGGGATTAAAATCACCTAAAATTCACTAGTTTCCAGTGTATTAAAACCAACTTCTTAAATAGAGTTAAATGCTAATCCATTCTGTATATACATTATCATGTACATGTAGAGAGAAACAAATAATGCTTTTTCAGCTGTAGGCTTATGCTTCTTTCCAATGGTCCTTTTTAGGCATTAACAAGTTCTATTAGGTGGGTACTCTGAGTATGCTGGACTCTCCCTTTATCATCACTGTCCTGGAAATCTGTGTTGGAATCTGCAACTAAATGTTAGCTACTCAGTGCCAAGAATCATGTGTAAGAGCACAGAATTTGGAATTCAACAGACCAATTCTAAATCCCAGCTTCTGCCAATTATTCAATGCACATATGAGATATTGAGAAATTAAACTGGAGACTGTGATTATTCCTTTTGAAATAGAGCTAACAATACAAAACAATGACCCTAGTAAACTAAGATGTATAAATGCTAAATTTATAGCATGATATCTGGCATACAGTATAGCTAGTGTTTAAGAGCATAGATTCTAAAGGCAAACTGCCCGGATTTGAATTTGTGCTCTGTACTAATCGGCTGTGTAACAAAGGCAAATTTTTAAACCAATTCTTACCAGCAACATGGGGATAATACTATTTTCCTCAAAAGGTTGTTATGAGGACAAACTAAATATTATTAGTTTCAGACTTATTTGCTCTAGTGAAATATCATTGTGTGTCCATCTCTGGGGAAGTGTCCATCACAAAATTCTATATGGGGGACAATAAGAAAATAATACATGCATTCATCAAAAGAATTTCCACAAAAGGACTTCCAAAAACAACAGGAAACATAAGATCTTTATATTTGCTGAAAGTAATTATTCTTTGTACTAGATTTGATGAAAGACCAGAGAATTGTCATCTTGATCCACCCTGAATGCACTGAGTTGGATTTAAATGTTTCAAAGAAAATCAAAAATAGTAGCCTTGCTTTTCATCACTCTATGAAGCACATTGATATTCAGGATTTTGTGAAATTATAGACAGTCTTTTTGAATCTCCTAGAGTGCCAGTGTTAGGCTTTCCTATGACATGTTTAGTCCTCTTTGATCTCCTCTTTACGAAAGCAAGAGTATTTCCTGAATGTCCGTAGCTACCTAACCTAGGAAGTTATTCAAATCAAGTATACTCAAAGACCAAACTTTTCTCCTTTGTATGCTATTGTGTAAGTTCTAATTGCTCAATAATAATAACAATAGTGATGAATTTAATTTGCATAGTCCTTTATGGTGATTACTATAAGATGTTTTACTAGATTATCGTAATAAATAGAGCAGATCTTACTGTAACTATTTTACTTACAAAGGAACTGAAACAGGAACCCAGGTTTTTTATGCCAAATCTTGTGCACCAAATCACCATCTCAGAATGCACATTACTTAGAACTTCAGAGATATTCTTACAAAAAGGAATGAACATTTAAGTATACACTGCTTCTTACATTATCACAACACTTAAATTTTATAGAGTATTTGTTCTGTAACTGATTTACTGCTGAGAGCTTTGCACAAGTTTTCTCAGTTAAAATCCAGAAGAACATTTTCAGGTGGTACTGGTAATATTCTGATGTTATAAGTGAGAAAACTAAGGCATTATAGAGGTTAGTGATCCATCTTAAGTCTCAAAACTAGGTCATTGGCAATTGAGGTTTTGAAGTCAAGTGTACCTGGCTCTAGAATCTGAGAGTCTGACCATCACTTTACAGCTGAAGTTGTGGCTCTGATAACAACCCCGTTGCATTTAGAAGAGAAGGAAAAAGGAATAAAAAGCAAAACAACAAGAAAACAATTCACAAAATGGCAATAGTAAGTCTATACTTATCAATATTTACTTTAAATGTAAATAGACTAAACTATCCAATCAAAGACATAGAGTAGGAAAATGGGTGTAAAAACAAGACCTAACTATATGCTGCCTACAACAGACAAATTTCAGCTTTAAGGACACGTGTAGGCTAAAAGTGAAGGGATGGAAAAAGACATTCTATCCTTATGGAAATCTAAAGAAAGCAGAGATAGCTATACTTATATCAAACAAAATAAACTTTAAACCAAGGACTGTAAGAAGAGACCAAAAAAGTCATTATATAATAATAAAGGGGTCAATTCATCAGGAGATTAAAAAATAAAATAGGAGCACCTAAATATATAAAATGAATATTAACAAATCTCAAGAGAGAATAGGCAGAGAATATAATACAATGCTAGTAAGGGACTAGCCTTCTTTCAACAATGGATCAATCATCCAAACAGAAAAGGATACATTGGACTCAAACTACATGTTAGATTAGATGGACCTAACAGACGTTTACGGAATATTCCATCTAACAGCAGGATACATATGCTTCTTAAGCACACATGGAACATTCTCCAGGACAGATCATATATTAGTCCACAAAATAAGTCTTAATAAATTTAAGAAGATTGAAATAATATCAAGCATTTTTTCTAACCTCAGTGGTATGAAATAAAAGAATCATAAGAAAAGTGGACAATTCACAGATATGTGAAGATTAAACAATATGTTCCTACACAAGCAATGAGTCAAAAAAGAAATCAAAAGAGAAATTTAAAAAAAAATATTTTTTTCAGATAAATAAAAATGGAAATGTGACACATCAAAACTTATGGGATGCAGTTCTAAAAATGAAATTTAGAGGGATGGCTGGGTGGCTCGCTCAGTTAAGCATCTGCCTTCAGCTCAGGTCATGATCCCAGGGTCCTGGGATCGAGTTCCGCATCGGGCTCCCTGCTCAGTGAGGAGCCTGCTTCTCCCTCTGCCTCTGCCCCTCCCCCTGCTTGTGCTCTCTCTCTCTCTCTCTCTTTTTCTGACAAATAAATAAGTAAAATCTTTAAAAAATAAAAATGAAATTTAGAGTGATAAACACCTGCATAAAAAAAAGAAAGATGTCAAATAAACAACCTAACTTACACCTCAAAGAACTAGCAAAAGAACAAACTAAACCCAAAGTTAACAAGGAAAGAAATAACAAAGATCATAGGCAAATAAATGTAATAGAGACTAAAAAGATGATAGAAAAGATTGAAAAAATTAAGAGCTGATTTTTTTGGAAGAGATAAAATAGACAAAACTTTAGTTAGACTTACCAAGAAACAAAGAGAAAGGACTCAAATAATAAAATTGCAATTGAAAGAAATGATGTTACAACTGATGCCACACAAATAAAATGGATCATAACAGACTACCACAAACAACCATGCACCAAAAAGTTGGACAGCCTAGAAGCAATAAATAAATTGCTAGAAACACACACTGTACCAAGACTGAATAATGCTGAAATATAAAATCTGAACAGACCAATCACTACTAAGGAAATTAATCAGTGATTAAAAACCTCCCAACAAACAGAAGTTTAAGACCAGATGGCACCATTGGAGAAATCTGTCAACCTTTTAAAGAGGAATTAATACCAATTATATCGAAGTTAAAAAAAAAAAAAAAGAGGGAATCCTTCCAAATGCGTACTAGGTCAGCATTCCCCTGATACCAAAGCCAGACAAGGACACCACAAGAAAAGAAAATTATAGGCCAGTATCCTTGATGAACATAGATGCAAAAATCCTCCACAAAATATTAGCAGATGGAATTCAACACTACATTGAAAGGATCATACACCATGATCAAGTGGGATTTATTCCAGAGATGGAAGGATGATTCAACACCCACAAATCAGTAAATGACTTAAAAATCATATGATCATCTCAATAGATGAGAAAAAGCATTTGACAGAATTCAATATCACTTTATGATTAAAAAATCTCCACAAACTGGATGTAGAGGGAATGTACTTCAACATAATAAAGACCACATTTGACAAGTCCGCAGCTAACATCATACTCAACTATGAAAAGTCAAGATCAGAAACAAAACAAGGGTGTTCCCTCAGAATTGGATGTCCTAGGCAGAGCAATTAGCAAGAAAAAGAAATAAAAGCATATGGGAAAGAAAGAAGAAAGTCTCTGTTTGTAGATGACATGATCTTATACAGAGAAAACTCTAAAGACTCCCAAATATCAGAATTAATAACTTCAGTAAAGTTGCTGGTAGTACTTGTGAGCCTTCTATTTTGATCTGTCACATCCTGTTGATTCAGAAGATATTACATATAGAATCTGCACTACTGAGATAAATTTATAAGATAACTTTTTTGAAATGGTTCGGCAACATTCTCTGTAGACACAACTAATATTGTTAAAATGTCCATACTATCCAAATCCATCTATAGGTTCAATGTAATCTCTGTCAAAATTCCAATGGCATTTTTCACAGAAATAGAAAACAACAAACGTAGAATTTGTATGGAACCACAAAAGATCCCCAATAGCCAAAGCAATCCTGAGAACAAAATTGGAGGCATCACACTCACTGATTTCAAACTATATCACAAAGCTATAGTAATCAGAGCAGTATAGTAGTGGCATAAAAACAGATCTGTAGACCAATGGAATAGAATAGAGAGCCCAAAAGGTAAAAAACAAAAACTCCCAGCCATTTTCTATTCAGGCAAACCTGAATTCAGTTGTCTGCTCTGTTACTTCCTAAGTGATTTAATCTTTGGCAAGTGCTTTGACATCTTTAAGAATCTGTTATCTCAAAAAAAAAAAAATTCTGTTATCTCATATAATACAATAATAGTATAACTTTGTAGGGTTGTTAGGGAAGACTGAATGAGATAGTGCATTTACAGCATACTCCTAAGTATTCAATTAATGTTAGCTTCTTGTAAGTAGGTAGTTAACAGAATGTCAGTTGAGTCTTATCTTTCCATTATATGCAAAAATTAAAGTCTCTGATGCTTCTGGAAACATTTCAGTGATAGCACTAAATGAACATGTGGTTGATGGTTTAATTCACAACAGTAAACTCCTGAGGACCTGGGGCATATCTTCATTCTTTTAGTTCCTCTGAAGTTCACCATAATACCTTTATCTAACGGTAAATGTTTGATGAGTGAAGAAACAAATGAATAAATTAATGAATGAGGAATCTGAGAGAAGGAATAGTTCCTCATTAGCCAAATTACAATGTGTTCATGAGATGCTGTATCTCTTAAAAGTTTTTCACATCCATACAATCATTCTGTGATGGAGAGTAAACATACTCATTTTAGTGACAACAACTGCTGTGGATTCCCATATTAAACACATGCTCTTTTCATACTTCATCATTAGTCATGTGTGTATTGTGAATTTCAGTATCTGTGATGGCAACAGCTTTGCCTTAATCCAGCCTACTACTCTTGCTAGACAGAGTCAATGAAAAGTGAGCATGGGGTTCAGGCCATTTTATTTCCAATATTATATGTAAAATATTCTAATCTTATTTTAAAACAAAATATAAAAACTGTGAATGTTCATGAATGCCTTTTTCATAGATGATGATAAAACTACCATATTTAAGTTAATCTGAGTCACACCAGTGTTCAGTTTTCCAGAATAACCTTATGTTTATTGTCCAGACTTAATTAAAATACCAGAATGTAGCATGTGATCTCATTGAATCCCTGAAGACTTTTAATTTTGCCACTGCTCATTCTCCATGGCTAAATTTACCATTCATTCAGGAATCATTCCTGATAGAGTTAAAACATATATAGGAGAACCTTTCCCACTACCTGGGGCACATGCTATCAAAGGATGGGGATAACAGGGAGTTTCCCATAATGCTTATGTAAAGACCCAAGAGGCAGCATTTCCTATCCTCGTCCTACAAAGTTGACCATTTGTATAACCAGCATTCATCTTATTTCCATGGATTACGGGTTCAATTTCCTATTATTATTGTTAGGGTGAGGGTGCTTCTATGCATGCCAACCTGCTTTTCTGAGCACTTAAGAAATCCTGATTGACATTTTCCCAGTTCTCTCACTTGGGCAAAAGATCATATCCTCCTATTCCCTGTATATCTGTGAGTCCCTCACCTGAATAATAAGATAGTGTAAATAATTCTGATGCTTTCAGGGCGCCTGGGTGACTCAGTCGATTAAGCGTCTGCCTTCGGCTCAGGTCATGATCCCAGGGTCCTGGGATCAAGCCCCACATCGGGCTCCCTGTTCAGTGGGGAGTCCGCTTGTCCCTCTCCCTCTGTTCCTGCTGTCTCTCTCACTCTCTCTCAAATAAATAAGATCTTTCAAAAAAATAAAATCAATTAAAAAAATAATATTGATGCTTCCATTATTACCTGCTGCCCATAATACTGTTTTCAGATGAGTGATTTAAATTCCTTCCTGCCAACCTCCCCCACACAGTTGTCCAGCTATGCTTAAATCTGCCACACAAGTTAGACATTATAAACATTGGACCTCCCATCTAGAGCTATTCTTTACAACTGGGAAGGTGTCTCTCTCCCTGAAGCATCAGTTTTCCCTTCCTCCTCATCCGTCCTGCTGTTGCTGCTAAAGCCCCAGCAATAGCCCAGCAAAATCCCAAGTTGCATTATACCACTATTGACACAGTTAAAAGCATGCCCTTGGTCTCATTAAGCTTTTACTTGGACCATATTAAAAACAGACCCTCTCTGGCTTCTCCATATGCTTAATGTTTTGTTGGCATGAAATAGATAAAATGTTTAATTTTCAACTTTAAAATGTGTAAAATACATTTAGTAAGACTATGTCTGAATTCCTAGTTGTTTTTTTTTTTTTACTTTTAGCCATTTGTTAATGCTTTCAGATAAATATTTTGAACATGTATATGGTATCGATTCTTTGTTATGTTTATATTCTCATAGACATAGGTCCACTCATCATTTATAATATCAACTACTTTTTAAAAATATAAATTATTTTTATTTTATTTTATTTTAAAGACTTTATTAATTTATTTGACAGAGAGAGACACAGCAAGAGAGGGAACACAAGCAGGGGGGGTCGGCGGGGGAGAAGCAGGCTTCCCACCGAGCAAGGAGCCCGATGTGGGGCTCAATCCCAGGACCCTGGGATCATGACTTGAGCCAAAGGCAGACACTTAATGACTGAGCCACCCAGGCTCCCCTAAAAATATTAATTATTTTTATTATAAAATGTATGCTAAGGGATGACTGGGTGGCTCAGTCGGTTAAGCGTCTGACGTGGGCACAAGTCATAATCTCAGAGTCCTGGGATCTAGCAGGCATCGGGCTCCCTGCTCAGTGGGGAGTCTGCTTCTCCCTCTCCCCCTGCCCCTCCCACCATTCGTGCTCTCTCTTAAATAAATAAATAAAATCTTTTTTAAAAAAAAGTATGCTTATTTGTCATGGACAAATTTGGAAAATAATGGTAATAGTAATAATACCAATAGTTGACATTTGTTGAATTGTGCTATACCCATATGAACATATTTAATCCTCACAAAACTCTAGAAGGAAGAAATACTATTATCCTCATTCTTTTAAATTTTTTTCCTTTGGAAAAATTTTAGACTTAATAAAAATACATTACAAAGATAGTACAGAGAGTTCCTGTATACCCTCCACTCAACTTTCCTTAATGTAAACATCTTCCATAGCTATGGGAGTTTATCAAAACTAAGAAATTAGCTTTGATACATCATTACCAAACTACACACCTTACTTGAGTTTCACCAGTTTTTCTACTAATGTCCTTTTTTTTATATTTCAGGATATCCAATTCAGGGTACTACATTGCATTTTTAGACATCATGTCTCATTAGTCTCCTCTGGTTTGTGACAGTTTTTCAGTCTTTGTTTTTCATAACCTTGACACTTTAGAAGTCATGGCCAAATATTTTGTAGAATATCCATCCCCCAAACCAGGGCTGTCTGATGGGTGGTCATGCTTAGACTGGCATTATGGATTTTTCTAAATAATATCACAAAGTTGTGGTACTCTTCTTATCATTGTATCAGGTACATGACATCATTGGTGATGTTAATCCTCATCACTTGGTTAAGATGGTATGTGCCAGATTTCTCCACAAAGTTAGCACTTGTCCTTTTCCATACTTTATTCTTTGGAAATGAATCATTAAGTTTAGCCTACACTCAAGGGAAGGGTAGTTAAGTTTTACCTTTTACAGAGGGAATGTCTGTGTATGTATTATTTAGAATTCTTCTGTAAGGAATATTTGTCCTCCCCCCATTTATTTATTCATTCAGTCATTTATTTATATCAGATGGACTCATAGATATTTATTTTAGATTTTATGTTATAATCCAGTACTCTTATTATTTTTTTCCTTCAAATGGACTTCATTTTTCAGAGCAGTTTCAGGTGATAGCAAAATTTAGCAGAAATACAGAGAGTTCCCATATACTCTTTGCCCCCCCCTGCCCCAACCCTCCCACACACAGAACCTCCTCCACTATTAACACCTCTCACTAGAGTGGTATATTTGTTATAATTGATGTACCTACATGGACACCTCATTATATCACCCAGAGCCCATTGTTTACATTAGGCTTATTGGTGATGTAAATTCTATGTATCTTGACAATTGTATAATGACATGTATCCACCATCATACAGAATGTATCCTCGTCTTTCATATGAATAAAATGAATTACAGAGATACTAGGTTGCTCACAAAAAGTATTACAGTTGGCTGACTTTGTATGAGTGAAACAATAACATCTCATTAAAATTCATTGTAAATGTTATTTAAATTATTTTATATATCATTTCCTTGTAGATGTACACTATAATTGATTCATGTATCTCCTTATTTCTGTTTTAATTTTTTTCCATTTGTCCTTTTTAATAAATATATAAGTAACATTTAGATAAAGATCTGTCTTGTACTCTACCATAAGAATAGAGTATGTAGAGAGAGAAATCCTGCTTGTTCATTTTCACATCCCCCTTCCTTCCTCACTCATCCCTCTACTCAACAGCATTTAATACAGTGCCTAGCACCAATACAGTAGGTAATAAATGATTGTTTACTAAATGAATGATTATCTAATAAGTTATTGAGCTTAAGGGTTTGTCAGGCGCACCTTTGAAGCTGATGTTATAGAGACTTGATTTCTGAGGTTTCTTGAAGCCACTGTCAGAAGCAAGAAATAGGAGCAGAAGGGCATGTTATTTTGATTTAGTGTCACATACTTAACCTTCTTAAAAATGACTTAAGAGTTTCACATCCTGGAATGGGTTTTTGTAGAATATTAAAGTCTCATAATATTTTGAAGGAATTCATAAGTTCCACCTGTGTTAATAACCATCTGTGAACTGCATCAAGCATGTAATCAAGGTTCCAGACCCTTTTGAAAATCCACTGTTTTCTGAAGTCTAACATTTTTATGTATAAAAATGGGAATGATTCCATAGTAGCCTTACTATGATGTCATAGACACAAAAGAACAACAACAAAAGACCTTTACTTTAGAGAAAATTACTTTGTCTAATACCACATACTCTGTTCATACAACTAAAGTCATTTTCTGAGAATTTTTTAAAAGAAATGTCCAAGAACCAACATCTTGCACTTGTGGTTTCCTAATAAAGTATGATCACTCATCTCCCCATCTTTAACTGACCACATTTCCCTCCAGAAAAACCAGTTACACCCAGCCTATTTTCAGGCACTCTCATTTTCTGGACTTAAATATCAGGTTTTTTGAGCAAAATTCCATTCCCCACCCCACCCTCCTCCTTCTTCAAAGTAAGCTCTATGCCCTACGTGGGGTTTGAACTCAGAACCCCAAGATCAAGAGTTGCATGCTCTACCAGCTGAGTCATCCAGTCACTCCAAAATTCCATTCTTTTTGATTTGAGGAATCAAATCAGTCTTCATTGCAGCACTATATAACCATTTATGCTTCATTAATTACATCTTTTTTTTTTTTTCTGTTGTCATCTCTATAGAGTTATTTTCCTGGTGTTGGCTTATATACCTATAAATGGATTCTGCTATTATCAAATGCTTGGGTTTTGATTCTACATTTAATCACCTGCAGACATTATTTTCCTCTCTGCTGCTCTAGTACAACCATTATCTACTTTGAATTCTTGGAAGCCTTGCATATCTTTATGATATATTGGGGTCCCCTGAATAAATAATTTCTCTTGGGGTCTAATTTAATAACTTTTTAAATTGTTTTATTAATTGGACTCTACCATCTACAACTGATGAAATCTGTAATGGGCATATGGTAGTGTATAGCCAAAAGAATAATGCAGAAAGTTATTAAATTAGAACTGCTGTAGCCGTCTTGTAATTATGTAGGAGTGTTCTGAAAACAGCAAGCAGAAAGATGGAAAATTACTGGATCCTGGCAACATCCTGGATTACAGAATTAACCAACTCTAGAACTCTATATTAGGATTTCTTATGTGAGATAATAACTCCTAGTGCTTAGGCTGTTTTTAGTCAGGGATTATATAACTTACAACTAAATGATTTCTAACTGATCGAGTCTTCAGTATGGTAAAGGAGAAAGATAATTAAACACGTTAGAAATAATATATTTGTTATTATGTTATGTAATATGTTAAAAAACTAACATGTCAATGAAAAAAAAGGACACAGCATGAAGAAAAATGTGATCTTCCATGGGAGAATTTGGAAAGATTCATTAGTGCATGTTATACTCCAAGTGTGTTTCAAGAGTAAGTGGAAATTTATCAGGAAAAGGATTTGGGGGAAAGTAGAAGAAGTAACCATGGGCTGAGGAACAGAGGAGGGGACAGTTAGGAATAATGCAAGACCTAAAAACACTGTGCAGACACACGTGTGTATGTATGTGTGTACACACAAATGTGAATGAGAGAGGAAAGAGAAGGAGGGAGTGTTTGAAGTGGTGAGTGGTGAGGTTTGGAGTATTGACAATGAGAACAGTAACTGGGTAACAGGCAGGTGTAGAAAGATAGGTAGAAGAGAGGTTTAGAAGGAGCTTCTGTTTTCAGCCCAGGAATTGTTATGTTAACCTGAATGTCAACAGAGGAAGATCAATCAACATGATCGCCTTGAGCTTTGTCTTTCACCACACTGCACTGTCAGCATTTTGGAGGATGCAGTCGAGGGGGATATAGGGCATCTGTGTGGGGTAAAATGGGGAAGAAAGCTGTAACTATAGAAAATGTGGATGCCTCTGGGGGTAGAGCTAAAAGTCAGATGGGAGAGAGAATTAGGCAGACATTAATGAGACACCCATGCCTACCACTCTAACTGGATTTTTCATCAGTTCTTATCTTTCCTCAGGCATATTGCTTTCTTTGGGTTCCTTAAAGTTAGAAAGTTTTCTTATTCCTCAATCTTGTACCTATTCTCCTTCACTCAGAAGGCTCTGCCTGGCCTCCTCACCCGGGGAACTGCTCATCCTTCAGGTCTCTTGTTTTCAATGCTATTTCTTCAGGAAAACTTACCTGACCCTCCCGATGAGTCGGCTCACTCTATTGTGTGCTGTACTCTCAAAGCAATCAAAAAATCTTTCATGGTAGTTAGCCAGATTGTACTTAATTAAATTTTTGTGAGGTAACCTGTTTTCATGCAATTCTTCTAGCAGAAGTGCTCCCTGAACACAGGGATTGCGTCTGTTTTGTATTCTGCCATATTCTGGCCTCATCTAGGTCACCCAGGAAGTAGTTTTTGAATGACTGAACAAATAAGTGGATGGCATACTTACTACCACCCTAAAGAGGAAGGGTGTGTACAAGGCATTAGGGTTGGGGCAAAAATAGGGGAATGTACTTTAGGTCAGTTGTCCTTAGTCATTTGAGATTTTGCAGACTCTACTCATGGTATAAAAGCAATGGACTCTCTCTCCACAGAAAATTATACCTATAATTCAATATCAATTGGCAGAAGTTTAAGAAGTCCCACATTAAAGCTTATTATGAGAAAGTTACAAAAGTAAGTTTAGACTGGGAAGTTGAGTTATCTGGACATTCTATGTAGGAAATATTACTGAACTGTAATTTTTAGTTTTAGCTTCTCTGTATTTCTATTAAAATGAGATGAAAGGGAATATATTTGAAAATTTGGTAGTAAAGATTCAGATTAGGCATTGGAATTGATTTATTAAAGTTTCATAATTACAAACCATTTAACCTCTGGAGATGAATTGTTGCATTGTGAATATTATTCTTTCTAATATGCTTCAGAAGTGCTCTATTTGGAAAATGGCATATAAACAATGTAGGTAAAAACAATGTAAGTTTATTGACTTAAAATGTCAATTTTTTTCCTAATCAAATTTTACAGTGGTCCAATATTAGGATCACTGTGATTAAGGAGTAAGTATTTGAATGAGCTCTACCATTGTCTTACCTGTCAAATCTGGGAAAATTTCTTTAAAAGAATAAAAAAGAAGTATTTATTTATTTGAGAGAGAGAGAGTGAGTGGGAGGGTCAAAAGGAAAGGGTGAGAGAATCAAGCCAGCCCTGTACTGAGAGGAGAGCCGTACGTACACCTCGATCCCACGACCATGAGATCACAACCTAGCAGAAATCAAGAGTCAGATGCCCAACCAACTGCGCCACCCAGGCACCGCATGGGTAAATTCCTTAAACTCTGAATTGAGTTTCCCCATTTTTAAAGGGTAGCCTGATTATTTGCTGAAATACAGTGCACATATTAACTTACATTCTTCTGGCATATGGCAAGGGCTCTATAAATAAAAACTATTAGTTACCCCTCTTCTCCCAACAAAAAGAAAAATAAAAGCAAACTCAGTGTCTTTAAAATTATTTTAATTATTTCAATTTTTTAAACCAGTAAAAGTCTTCACTCCCACTTTAATTAACCTCGTTGTTTCAGATTTTAATCAAACATATCCATGTATCCTTCCAATCCATTTGCAAACAGCCTTCCTTATGCATATAGGCCACACACATCCATATATGTAATATCAATCAGGTTACTGAGTTATTCTGTGAAGGAAGGAGTGGCTGAGCAGGGGCCAGTCGCACAGGTAGGATTCAGATTACAGAGTCGGGAGAAAACAAACTGGGACAGAAGGAGCAAATTAAACAAAAGCACAGAGAGGATAGTGTGTGACTTGCTCAGAATATACGGAACACCCGGGGTTGCTGCAAGGGGTCCTGTCAAACAAAATAATTTTTGATAATGGGAATAGTACGTATTTATAGAATTTATCACAACTTCTCACATTAGACCAAAAGGAGATTTGGGTGCACTCCAGGATTTGTTTTTGTTAAGATTCCAGTCAGCTCTGTTTGTTTTTAGGGAATGATTTGTTGACTCTTATTTAGAGATAACTCTCTTATACAGATTCCCACAAGAGAGTCTGTGTTTCCTCTTAGCAACTTTGGTAAACAATCTGAGACTGAAGAGCTGGAGAGAAAGAGAATGTCAGGAAGCTTTGGGCTTTCAAGTTAAAGCTGTTATTCAGGAAGTACCGTAAGAATGGGAAATCAGAGGTATCCAAAGATAAGGATGTGTATTTTCTGCTGAAGTATAACAGAAGGACTCCAGTAGAATTAGGAGCACAGCACTAGAAGGGCATTAACTGAGCTTTGGAAATTGTATATTAGCTAAGGATATATTTTATTTGTATTGTAGCATATTATTTTACCCTAAGGTTAGAGAGGGAGGTAGAGCAAGGAGAAGCTTTGTTCTTTCAAGTTTTTTTTTCTTTTTCTAATATTCTGAGTCCCCCCAAAATTGTTTTTAACTATCACCATATACAGTTTTTCTGGTCACTCTCTTTGCCTCATTTTATATATGTGAGCTAAAGTTTAAAAATGGATGATTCTGGGAAAATTATGGGTGGATGGCATTCATACCACCCTTCCTTATGACTTGCATTTGTCAACAATCTATAAAATTATCAGAGATTTTTACTAGATCAAACTTAATGAGTATGTAGAAAAATAATATATTTGCTAAATTTAATTTAATAAATACATATGGGTATTTATATTCTTCAAATAGAGTGTAATTTTATGTCCTAATTAAAAAAAAAATTCCTAAAGCAATTACTTGATCACAAAGCAAACTTAATGAAGTTAAAGTATATTGTAGCAAACTGGGCTCTACAGAAAAAAATACTCTGTAAAGGCCCCCCTTTCTTTTTACCAGGAGCACATAATACAGAAACTAGATGCTTGGGGAGAGTCATTGCATAAACTGAGGGTGAAGAGAGGAGATATAGTAAATGGTGATGAATCCTATCAACTACTGTCTCTAATAGGGAGGTATTAAGATGGAGTTGGAAACACAAAGAAATCAGAATATGACAGCTGTATCATCCAAAAGCATTTTGATTTTGGTGACTCAGTGAACATATCAGTCTCAGTTTCTTCACCTCAAAGGCCTTGCAGAGTTCAGGTGAGATACAGTATGAAGAGTTCTGTGATGTTGCTATTCTTCTAAATAACATCAAAAATCTTCCTTTTGTCAGTCTTAATGCTAGTTGTGAAGAGTTATAGAGATGAAAGAGGCATTGTCTTTGCCTTTAAAAAGTTCATGATTTGGGGGCACCTGGGTGGCTCAGTTGGTTAAGCCTACCACTCTTGATTTCTGCTCAGGTCATGATCCCGGGGTCGTGAGGTGGAGCCTGCTTAAGATTCTCTCTCTCCTTCTCCCCTGCCCCCCCACCCCCCTCATGCACATGCATGCGTGCTCTCGCTCTCTCTCTCTCTCAAAAAAAAAAAAAGTTCATGATTTCATTTTTGTGACAGGACCCTGGGAACTAAATTAAGTCAACAAAACAATTCCAATCATTTCATTCATGTTCATGGTCCTCATTACAAGGAAGATACAGACCATGATTTGGTCTCTGGAGAGGCCAGTGCATGTAGGCTTTGGTAGAATTCATCCCTACTAGTAGTGGTCTTTGGTGCCCATCATTTCTCATTGTTTCAGTTCCTCAATACCCTTCTCCTGGTCTCTAGCTGACAATGATACAGGCTCTATGCATCTCATTTGTGTCCTTTAAGGAACCACTGTCCCCTCATTGTCTGTTGTCAGTTTTCTTAATACCATTGTTTCCTCTTTTTTCCAATTTTTTTTTCATTTGTTCAGGTAGGAGAGTAAATGTAATCGTTGTTATTAAGTCTTGGTTAGAAATCTATCGCATTCTGTTTTAAGACAATTAAATATTATAAAGTGCTTACCGTTGAAAGAAATATGTTGTGATATATATTTATATATGTTTATATACGTTTGCATATATGTAGTGTGTGTGTGTGTATATATATATATATTTGCACTTATCATTGCTGTGAGAATACTGTTTGTGAGCCTGGAATCAAAGCTATTTTTCCATTCACTTTTACATTCCCCGATTATTCTTCTGGATCTTTCTGCTGCTAAGGAAAGAACTTCACACATCACCTATTCCAATTTCCTCATGTGATATATTAAAAATACACACACACAGTATATACAAATCAATTTAAATTAGAGAGAAGCCATGTATGTAATACACATGCCTATGCTTTCTCCAACAGAACGTGGAAGTGACCAAGATATGCCATTGATTCTGGAATTCTTTTTTTGACAAGTACACTGCTAAGGATGCTCATTTCATCCATTTAAAAAGCACATTATATGTTAAAAAAAAAAAAAAGAAGAAGATAGCAGGAAGGGAAAAATAAAGGGGGTGGAAATCGGAGGGGGAGACGAACCATGAAAGACTACGGACTCTGAGAAACAAACTGAGGGTTCTAGAGGGGAGGGGGATGGGGGGATGTGTTAGCCTGGTGATGGGTATTAAAGAGGGTACATACTGAATGGAGCACTGGGTGTCATACGCAAACAATGAATCATGGAACACTACATCAAAAACTAATGATGGAATGTATGGTGATTAAGATAACATAATAAAATAAAATAAAGCAGCTTCTTTAATAGTTTTTACGTTTAAGAAGGTTTTCAGTACTATTTGAAAGGTTTAGGCTTTGGGATTTTTCATCAGAAAAGACGAGAGAGGGGCGCCTGGGTGGCTTAGTCGGTTAAGTGTCTGCCTTCGGCTCAGGTCATGATCCCAGGGTCCTGGGATCAAGTCCTGCATCGGGCTCCCTGCTCAACGGGGAGTTGGCTTCTTCCTCTGCCCCTCCCCCTGCTCGTGCTCTCTCTCTCTCAAATAAATAAATAAAATCTTTTTAAAAAAGGAAAAGAGAACCTTGGATATACTACTGAGGAAATTTAAAAATTACTTTGCCTTGGAAAGAATTATGGAACATATTCAAGTGCTAGGAAAATGAGTATCTAACACATTTCTAAATTACTGGAAGAGGTAGTTTAGTTTCCTGTGGTTACTGTAACAAATCACAAAAAATGCGATGGCTTAAAATAACAGAGATTTATTTTCTCACATATTTAGAGATTTGAAGTCTGAAATCTCACAGTACCATACTCTCTTTGGGAGTTATAGGGATAAATATGTTCCATGCATGTCTCTTTCAATTTCTGGGGGTTGTGTGAACATTCCTAGGCTTGTGTCTGTATCCTTCTTGTCTCTACCCTCATCTTTACATTGTGTTCTCTTCTGTGTGTATATAAGAAATCTCCCTCTGTCTTAGACACTCAGGGGGGTATTTAGGGCCCATCCATATAATCCAGGGTGGTGTAGACTGAACTGTGTCCCCCTAAAACTCACATGTTGAAGCTTTAATTGTATTTGGAGAAAGTGCCTTTAAGGAAGTAATTCAGTATTTAAGGTCATAAGGTTAGAGCCTTGATCTGGTAAGATTATAAGAAGAGACTCCAGAGAGCTTGCTCTCTCTCTGCCATGTGAGAACACTCTTAGAAGGCAGCAGTATCCAAGTAAAGAAGAGAATCTTCACCAAACACCAAACCCTGCTTAATCTGATCTGGGAATTTTCAGCCTCAGGAATTATGAGAAAATATTCTGTTGTTTAAGGCACCCAGCCTATGACATTTTGTTATGGCAGCCTAATTAGACTAAGACACCGAGTAATTTCCTCTTCCCAAGGTCCTTAATTTCATCACATCCTTTACCATATAAGATA
This sequence comes from Leptonychotes weddellii, assembly GCF_054177405.1. Classification (NCBI taxonomy): domain Eukaryota; kingdom Metazoa; phylum Chordata; class Mammalia; order Carnivora; family Phocidae; genus Leptonychotes; species Leptonychotes weddellii. The sequence goes on along the minus strand of NC_138379.1, from coordinate 29,859,078 downwards.
ATACTCTTTTGCCATAGGACATAACATATATCTTTGTGGGGCCTCCATTGTACATAGACACTCTGTTATTGTGTTTGTTTTTATCTAACGAAAACAGTTTATTTTCAATCTGTAATTCAAAATCTTAAAAACATCGAAGTTTATGATTAGAAAATAAATATAATTTCAGTGGTTTGCCACCATCCACATTGCTGCTTGTACCCATTTCCCTTTGGCTTTCCAGTTTTTTATTGAGATATAATTGACATATAACATCATATTAGTCTCGGGTATACAACATAATGATTTGATATTTGTATATATTGCAAAAGGATCACCACAATAATTTCTAGTTAACATCCATCACCATACATAGTCACAAAATTATTTTTTTTTGTGATGAGAACTTTGAAGATTAGTCTCTTAACAACTTTCAAATTATTTAATGCAGTATTATTAACTATAGTCACCATGCTATACATTAAACCCTCATAACTTATTTATTTTATAATTGAAAATATATACCTTTTAACCCCCTTCACCCATTTTGTCCACCTCCTAGTCCCTACCTTTGGCAATCGCCAATCTGTTCTCTGTATCATTTCTTGGTTTTATGTTTTGTTTTTTGCTTTTAATGAGAACATAGTGTTTGTCTTTTTCTGTGTGACTTATTTTACTTAACATATTCTCAAGGTCCAACCCTGTTGTTGCAAGTGGCAAAATTCCATTCTACTTATGGCTGAATAATATTATATATATCTGATAATATTACATTTGCATCTTTATCCATTCATCCTTGGTTGGACACTTAATTTGATTCTATGTCTTGGCTATTGTAAATAATGCTGCAATGAACATGGGGATGCATATATCTTTTCAAGTTAGTGTTTTTGTTTTCTTCAGAGAAATACGCAGATGTGGAATTGCTGGGTCATATGGTAGTTCTGTTTTTAATTTTTTAGAAAACTTCATACTGTTTTCCATAATGACTACACCACTTTACATTCCTACCAGCAGCACAGGGTGGGGTGGGGGGGCTTTTCTGCACATCCTCACCAACACTTGTTATTTCTTATCTTTTTTATAATAGCCATTCTAACAAGTGTGAGATGATAGCTCCTTGTGGTTTTGATTTGCATTTCCCTGATGATGAGTGATGTTGAGCATCTTTTCAAGCACCCATTGGCCATCTATATATGATTTGAAAATATTTTTCCCAATTCAGTACATTGTCTTTTCATTTTGGTAAATGGTTCCCTTTGCTGGGAAGAAGTTTTTTCATTTGATGTAATCTCACTTACTTATTTTTGCTTTTGTTGCCTTTGCTTTTGGTGTCATATCATTTCCAAGATCAATATCAAGGAGCTTACTACCTACATTTTCTTCTGGGAATTTTATAGTGTCAGGTCTTATATTCAAGATGTTTATCCATTTTGAGTTCATTTTTGTGTATGGTGTAAGATAGCAGTCCAGTTTTATTATTTTGCATGTGGCTGTCCAGTTTCCCCACCACCATTTATTGAAGAGACTGTCCTTTCCCCATTGTATATTCTTGGCATCTGTATCATAAATTAATTGAACGTATATGTGCAAGTGTATTTCTGAGCTCTCTGTTCTGTTCCATTGGTCCATGTGTCTCTGTTTTTGTACCAATACCACACTTTTTTGATTTCTGTAGTTTTATGGTATAGTTTGAAATCAGGGAGCCTGATGCCTTCAGCTTCATCCTTTGTTAAGATTGCATTGGCTGTATGGGGTCTTGTGTGGTTCCACATGCATTTTAGGATTATTTAATCTATTTCTGTGAAAAATGCCATTAGAATTTTGATAAGGATTGCATTGAATCTGTAGATTTCTTTGGGTCCATGGACATTTTAACAATATTGAGTCGTCCAATTTGTGAGCATGAAATATTTATCTATTTATTTGTGTCTTCTGCAATTTTTTTCTTTAAGGTTTTATAGTTTTCAGTGTACAGGTCTTTCATCTCCTTGTTTAAGTTTATTTCTAAGCATTTTATAGTTTTTAATGCTATTGTAACTGGGATTATTTTCTTAATTTCTCTTTCTTTTCTTTTTTTTAAGATTTTATTTATTTATGTGACGGCAGAGAGATTGAGAGCACAAGCAGGGGGAGCAGGAGAGGGAGAAGCAAAACAGAGGACCCTGGGATCATGACCTGAGCCTAAGGCTTAACCGACTGAGCCACCCAGGCACTCCCTTAATTTTTCTTTTTGACAGTTTGTTATTAATGTATAGAAACACAATAGATTTTTGTATATTGTCATTGTATCCTGCAACATTACTGGATTCATTTACTATTCAGAATGTCTTATTAGTTCTAACAGGTTTTTGGAGTGGTCTTTAGGGTTTTCTCTCTCTATATATATATAATATCACGTCACCTGTGAACAGAGGCAAGTTTACTTATTTCTTTCCATTTGGATACCTTTTATTTATTTTTTCTTGCCTACCTGCTCTGGCTAGAACTTCCAATGCTGTGTTTAATAAAAATGGCAAGAGTGGATATTCTTGTCTTATTCCTCATCTTAGAGGAAAAGCTTTTAGCTTTTCATCATTGAATATGATATTGACTGTGGGCTTGTTATATGTGGTCTTTATTACGTTTAAGTACGTTTCCTCTATAACCACTTTGTTGAGAGTTTTTGGGAGGTAAATGGATGTTGAGTTTTAACAAATGCTTTTTCTGCATACTGAGATGCTTATATGATTTTATCCTTCATTTTGTTAATATGATAATATCACACTGACTGATTTACAGATATTGAACCATCCTGCATCACTAGAATAAATCCCACTTGATTATGGTATATGATCTTTTTAGTGTATTTTTGAATTTGATTTGCTAATATTTTGTTGAGAATTTTTGCATCCATGTTTATCAGGGATATTGTCCTGCAACTTCCTTTTCTTGCAGTGTACTTGTCTGACTTTGGTGTCTGTGTGATGCTGGCCTTGTGAAATTAGTTTGGAATTATTTGCTCTTCTTCTATATTTAGGAAGAGTTTGAGAAGGATTGGTATTAATTATTCATTAAGTATTTGTAGAAATCGCTGTGAGTCATCTGGTCTTGGACTATGGTACATCCAGACAATGGAATATTAATCAATACTAAAAAGACATGAGCTATTAGGTCATGAAAAGACATGGAGGAAACATAAATGCATATTACTAAATGAAAGAAGTCAATCTGAAATAGCTATGTACTGTATGATTTCAACTATAAGACATTCTAGAAAAGGAAAAACTATGGAAAAAATTAAAAGAATAGTGGTTTCCAGGGTTGAGGAAGGTAAGGATGAATAGGCAGGACACAGAACATTTTTAGAGCCATGAAAAATACTCTGATAATATAATAATGGATATATGTTATTATACATTATTCCAAACCCAAGAGTGAACCCTGATGAAAACTATGGACACTAGATGACTATGATGTGTTGATGCAGGTTTATCCTTGATAAGATTTGTATCAACCTGGTGTGAGATGTTGATAATGGGGGAGGCCATGCATGTGTGGGACTGGGGCTGTATGAAAAATCTCCGTACCTATCCCTCAATTTTGTTGTGAACCTAAAATTGCTCTAAAAATATAAAGTAAAGGGGCACCTGAGTGGCTCAGTTGTTAAGCGTCTGCCTTCGGCTCAGGTCATGATCCCAGGGTCCTGGGATCGAGCCCCACATTGGACTCCCTGCTTGGTGGGAAGCCTGCTTCTCCCTCTCCCACTCCCCTTGCTTGTGTTTCTGCTCTCCCTATCTCTCTCTCTGTCAAATAAATAAATAAAATCTTTAAAATAAAATAAAATAAAAATATAAAGTAAAAAAAAAAATAGCAACCAACAAAACAAAACAAAACCATACTGCAAGCTAGGTATTCTTGACCTAATTTAGCAAAGCAGCAGAAAACAGAGACCCTCCAAAATTATATAAATTTTCCAAGTCCCCAATTTATTTATGGCTAATCCAGAATCTGAATCCTCATTTCTTTAACTCCAAAAGTATATTATCTTTTCTCCAAAGTTAGTTCCCATTCTGTATTAATTCATCATATTCAACAAAGCTTCTTTCCACAAGGAGCATCTCACTGATGGCAAAAGCCTATATTAAGCATTACATGTATTATATTTAAGTGTAAGCAGTTCCTCAATTAAATACTACATTTTTGTATTTAAAGTGATTTAACTTTTTATACTTCGTTGCTCACACTGGTGAAGCAATGTATCATTTCCTCCAGTTGTTGAAAGTAATATATGTAATTTTTTTTTCCTGAAGCAAAATGGAGATAACTTCAGTATTGATATAGACATTGGCAAACCAGGCACCCCAGTTTATTAATATGTGAGCACAAGGGTAGCCTTGGCAAACTTATGGAGGAGAAAAGTTACACTGTCATTCTTTTCCCTCTGCTTTTTGTGAACTTAATAGTTAATAAAGCTCTTTTTATCATCTGTCCAAAGTAACAAAATCCCATAAAATCAGATAGAGAGGTAGGTAGGTAGGTAGGTAGGTAGGTAGATAGATAGATAGATAGATAAAACCTTTTATTTTGGACATATTCCTTGTCTCAGCCTTACCACCAAAATCTGGGAGCATTTTCACAAATGTATAGTACTTGCATGAAAAAAAATCAAACATTAAAATTTATTAATATGCTACATACTTACATTTTTAGGAAGATATTGAATATCTACCCTAAAATGTAATCTCCATCATTGGCCAGCCTGTTATTATTCTTTTGAGCTTCTCTAGCTGGGTTAGGTTTCCCTCCTCTTAGTTTCCATGGTAAACCTTTACCTCAGCCCTTATGTTATGCTATCAGTTTTATTTTATTGATTTGACTCTCTGTATCATCCAGGTCTCTGTGATTACATGCAACCAACACTGACCCTTACCAGATTAAATTAAGGGGCTTTATTGATAGAACATCAGGAGCTCATAGTACCAAGGAAAAGATAGAAGTAACACATCTAGAAATGGGCAGAAACAAAGGCTGCTTTAGAAGACTGGATGTATGAACCATAAGGAAGGGTCTTATTGTAGAAACAACTTGGACAAGTCACCCTACTGGAATTAGTGTACCTAACCATTTATGGGTCCTCTTAATGTAATCAATATTATAAGAATGGAGGTATCATGACCTAACTTGGGTCACGTGCCAATATCTTGGATGGGTCAGGGAATTTGATACATAAAACAGTACTTTGGAAACACCATACCATGAACGAGGTAACCCTCCAGAATGAAATCAGGAGCTATTAGGAAGGTAAAAGATATGATGACAATTAATGAGGAGCAGATGGTAGCTCTTTGAGATCAAGAACTATGTTTTTAATGTTTGATCTCAGTTCCAAACACACTGCTTTCATAGAGTGTATGCACGATTAATTTTGACTCATGCTGCTAGAAGTAATTCAAATTGCCATATTTTGGAAAGACTTCTCTAGACATAAATATATCCACTCCTCTTGATTTAGTTTTGCTCCTTAATTCTTATTTTCCTTTAGTCCTAAGAAATATATCTTAAGTAAATGATGAAAAGAAAAACAAAACTTACTGAGTGCAGAATATGTACTAGCTTCAAAGGATGCAATAACGAATAAGGCATGATATCTTTCCTTCATGGGTTCCCAGCTTTTAAAGAGAGTCAGACATTTAAACCAATGACTAGTGTGATATGAGCTATCTTGCAAACTGGTACCAAGAAGACTGATATTCTTCCCAATATTATAACCTAAAATTCAGAACCACCAGTCTTTAACTGAAATATACATTTTTACAAGTTCATTCTATGAAATATTAATTAGACATGTAAAGAATACTTACATCCTCACATTTATCTTTAGGATTAAAACATATATATGTGTGTAAAAACAGAAATATGTCATGAGCACTGTAATTGTGACTCTGTAAATATTCATGCATGAGGATACAGACAAAGACTGAAAGATAACATTGAGAAGTAAAAATAATTATTGCTAGAATGATGAATGAATTTTGTATTTCAATTTCTTTTAATGCTGTTATACAATAAATGAATTTTCAAAGGTATGTTGGGACTATTTATTCAATGCTTTGATTGTTCAACAGAAACAAAATACACTAAAATTACTCCTTGCCTGATAATGGGATTTACTCTATCTTTTTACAGTTGTGATTCTTGCTGTGATTGCCAGGGGAAACGCTCCTTAACTCTTACCATTTATGTATTCCCCCTGTACTTTTTTTTTTTTTTTTTAGAGTTTCCTCATTTATTTTTTTATTTTTTTTATTTTGCGAGAGAGAGAATGAGAGACAGAGAGCATGAGAGGGAGGAGGGTCAGAGGGAGAAGCAGACTCCCCGCTGAGCAAGGAGCGCGATGCGGGACTCGATCCCGGGACTCCAGGATCATGACCCGAGCCGAAGGCAGTCGCCCAACCAACTGAGCCACCCAGGCGCCCCTTCCCCCTGTACTTTTTAACCTATTTCTTCACATTATCTGTAATTTGTAGGTTATAGGAAGTCCAGTAGGTTTTAACTATATTAAATAGCTGTTTTGATTCATGTTAATATATTTAACACTGCTATTGAATAGTGCCTCTCTAAGAGTCACAAGTGCTTTGAACTCTCTATTAGCAATACACAAGTAACCGTCTTTGCTACAAAGCTATCTTTTCTCTGGGTTTCTCTATTTCTATAGAATTTTTCAATTTTGGAGGTTCTAATCTTTGCTCTCAACAAGGAGCAATCTCTTTTCTATTGCCAGAATTAATACTTTAGTTCAGCCTTTGTTACCATCTACTTGATCAACGTTTGTTGTTTCCTTCTTGAATTCCCACCCTAATTTTCTTCTGTTCCGTTTTTGCCTTTATACTGCTGCTATATCACCCTAACAGAGGCTCTAGCCATGTCATATGCCTGCGTTAAAATATCCAGTGGACTCTGACTTGGCTACTAAATTTAAATGCATACTTTGCTGCTCAATTTTGGAATTTCCTTCCTACTTTGTAGCATTTTTCTTGAGCATTTTTCTCATGCTCACTCTGCTGCTACCCTGTAAACCAACAGAAAAACAGCTGAATCTTCTTCCTAGTATCTTTGCTTATACTGTCCCCTTCACCTAGAATGCTCTCCCTCATTCTTGCCTTAATCACTCAGCGGCTCATTTTAAAGCTTTCCCTTTCCATCGTGTCTTTTATTATTATCACAAATGGATTTAATGTCCATTCTCTCCAAATATATACAATTTTGTTTGTGCCCTCTTTTATTAATCTGCTTTATCTTAGGGCTATTTATGTGACTAAAAATCAGATTGTATAAATTCTATGAAGACAAAAACAACACCTTTCTCATCTTTATATCCACCAACAACATCTAATACGAGTACTGGCTTATTCAAAGACATTTTGTTTTCCTGTTTAAATTTCTTATTCTTATGGAATATATAGAGGGGAGATCAGAAGATAGGTGTCTTAAGCAAGGAAGAATAGGAGAGAAAGAGGGACTAAGAGAGGGGAAAACACTTAGTGCCTTCTGGAACTCATACAATGAAGCTGAACTCCTTTAAGTATAAAGAAAAAAGAATTTTATGTAGTTATTTGTTTATCAGTTATTATATGTAAAGCCCAGGATTTGGGTAACTTAATATAGGAACTATTTTAGCCAACTAAAGTGCTTTATTTTCTATTACTTCTCTAATATGCTACTAGTTTTATGGATTTTTTTTACATTTAATACTCTACTAGTTTTATGAAATACCTTTGGTTTTTATTTTTATCAAAGTATTATTTTGTAAGAATGTTCCCCTGCGAAGGAATGTAACTGCCTATGGAAAACCAGGTCAGTGAAAGTAACACAGACAAAATCTGAGTGGGTTTGGATACTTTGATCAGACCATATCTTTGTCTTTATCTTCCTGGGTCCCCAATGCTTAGAGGCCCCTTTCTTCCACTGAGATCACAGTTTCAGATCCAAGCATGTTAGCATTCACTAAATTTAGTTTTTGTCTATCCTACAATAGTACCCTCACAGATTGATGAGCCTAACAGCATATTCAAATCAGCTTTGCCCAAGAAACACACATTTCAGTGGATAATCTTAGACCAGCCTATTGTGGATATTTACATATATTAATTATGCATACCCTTCCCTGGCCAGAACCTGAAAAACTGCCTTAAAAAATTTTTTTTTAGGGGCGCCTGGGTGACTCAGTCAGTTAAGTATCTGACTTCAGCTCAGGTCATGATCTCAGGGTCCTGGGATCAATCCCAGCATAGGGTTCCCTGCTTAGCAAGGGAGTCTGCTTGTCCCTCTGCCCCCCAACCTGCCTGCTCATTCTCTCCCTCTCTCTCAAATAAATAAAATCTTTTAAAAAAATTAGTGTTCCTAAAGAGATGAATTTTAGAATAATATTTAAAGTTTCCAGAGATATGAAGCAGTGCTTGATTAGTTAGTAAAGCATTGAAATAAATGTAATCCTCTATGTAAATTATAGTGAACTGTTACGAAGCATTCTCCTTCTGATTGAGAATGTGAAGTGTACACTTATATTTCTCAGATATACTTGGAGTTAAAATATGAGAAAAGACAGGATTCCTGCTTTTTGTAGAAGTAGTAACCTTAAAATAAAAGCTTATTATGCAAGAAATAAATACTTCCAGTGGGAAAATAATGCCATTGGACCTCACTAATACAAAATTGAACAGAACTTATTTTATGTACTTTCAAAGACTTTTTATGTACAATTTTTAAGGTCTCTGATATATACAAATTTCCATTGTATTCATTTTCCTTGAGTGTGATGTTGCCATTGTATCGTATTTTACAATAGTCACATGGATCTATTGGTGGAACTTATTTCTCACTTTCTCTTTCTCTAGCCTCAGCAAATCTTTCCTGGAAGGAATGAGAGCTCTCACGTTGAGACAACAAAGGAAGAAAATCCCAACACCACTGAGTGCAATTCTCAAAATGTAAGAATAACTTAAAATGGTTTTCATATCATTCAACATGAAAATAAGAACATAGGCATTTTAACAATTCTAGTTCATGCCACCACGAAACTTTCTATATGTGATATCTACTATCTAAACCCTGTACTTTAAAACTTGTCAATGACGTAAGTATTCTGTTAGGAAATGTAACCAGACTCTTAGGAGTACTATGAAGTTGAGTTGTCAGAGAAGTAAGAGGGTAACCACGTGCCCAACAATGTGCTCATTCCCACAACCACATGACAGAAAGCTGTTAAAATATTTAAAACAAAAACAAAACCCCAAAGGATGTGATTCAATAGTATTCTCCCTGTAAAGCAAATAAACCCAGCAAAATAGAGACATTACGTTGAAGGTAGAGAGATTGTTAACCTTCAAATGATAATAGGAAATACATAATTGTGCCCTTTTTTATTTCTCCTAGTAATGTAATGAAATTTTAATTATTTTAATTACAGACCTATAATGTCTGGATATGAGAAACAGCAAATGACAACTGTGTTGAGTAGATTCAAAAGTAGGCTTTAACTGATTTGACAAAATGAAAAGTATATGCTGAAGCTATTCATGATTGAAAAGAGATCAGGCTACAGCAAAGAAAATAAGGTAGAATAGACACATAAGTTAATGGAGTCTATCTCTTTTTCTTCTACTGGCTGCCAAAGAGAATTTTAAAATACGAATTTCTCAACAATTTTGCCTTCAAATCTTTGTATATTTGAACATGTACCAATTCAGAACAAAATAAAATTAATGAGAAGTAAAAATGAAAATCTCTGCGACGGACTTCCAAATGAAGAACTCAGGAAGGTTTTCTGTAGGAAGGAACATTTTGCTAAAGACAGATAGGTCTCTGACAGTGTGAGTGAATGTGCAGAGACAAGAAACCATCAGAATAAAATGACTAGAGAATAGAGTGCAGAAGGTGGTGGGATGTATGCCTAAAAGGATAATTTGGGACTTAAATATGAGAGACCCTGGATTCCCAAGCTGAAGAGTTTGGTTTGAATTAAGGCTATGGTTCAGATGTTTGTGTCCAATTAAGTTATGAGACAATAGGGTTAATTTTAAGGAGAATGTTTTTATTTCTTATTTTCTTAAAACTACCAAAAATCATTTTGCAATATAGGCAATACCAAATCATTATACTGTACACTTAAAACTGGTTTCTGTCTTAATTGTGTATCACTAAAAAAAAGGAAGGAAAAGAAAGGAATCTTGGAAGCTACACCCTTATGAGTAATGTTCAGGCTTGATCCTTAAAAGTACCACTTTGAGCTCTTAGATTAGGAGGAATTCAGTTGCCTTATTCCTGCCTCTGTACTGACCGTGAGCATATGTGTGCCTTGAGCAAACCGTTCTTGTAATGAGGTGGTGGAAGCATCTAAAGGGACAAAAGAACTGGGACTTCATCAAGCTTACCAAAGAAACAAACAAACAAAAACAAACAAGATGTTCCCCTTGGAGACAAAGCTGAAAAGTACTGTGTATTTTGCTCAGATTCCCAAAGCAAAATTCTGGTCTACTTTTCTTATCAAGAGTGAGACCTGCTCAAAATCGTAAGTTGTTTTTGTTTGTTTGTTTGACTCTCCTTCTACTTTTATTGTCCTTTTTTGTCCCTGATAATTCCTTTCCCTTCAATAAGTCTCATAAGCAGCTACTACCTTGTTGCAGGTTCCAATCTGGGTCCCTTCAAAAATCTGCCTCCACCTGCACCAAGGTGAATGCTCTCTCTCTCACCTGACCTCTGTCTAGATTTTAGTCTTCGGAGTTTCTACTTCCAGGAAGCTACACTTTGTAGTGCAGGGAGTGCTCAATGTTCATAGGCTGTAGACTCAATTACATTTAAAGGCTGCGAGAGTAATATAGATGAGTGAAATACACCAGATGTAAGCGGTAGGAATTAGTGGAACTGGTGTGAACATCTATTGAATACTATTGAATCACATCCTTTGGGGTTTTGTTTTTGTTTTAAATATTTTAACAGCTTTCTGTCAAGTTTTAGATCTGCAGTTCTTAGCTGTCCTCAAAATAGCATCACCTGGAGAGTTCTTATAAAATACTGATGCCCAGAGCTGACATCAGAAAAATTAACTCAACATCTTGGCATGTGGGATCTAGACATTAGTTGTATTTATTTTTTCAATTACTCCAGGTGATTCTAATGTGCAGTCGAGTTTTACTGCCAATGTATTTCACATGTAAATGATAGTAAAAATCATGTGGGGAGCTTTTAAAAATTAAGATTCTGAAAAATTCTTCAAGAAATTATAAATGAATAGGACTAAATGTAACCTCCATTTATAAATGAATAGGACTAAATGTAACCTCCATATTTTTTTTAACATGGACCTGGCAACCCTCTTTCCAATCCAGGTGATTCTGAGGTGGATGGTTTGTGAGCCATAATTAGAAAAACTTTGGTTTAGATAACACATAATCCCTTTACTATATTGTTTAATAATGGATTTTCTACTTTTCTGACTCTCTTATATTTACATTTAAAAGAGGGCAGTGCCTAAATTAGGTTCTATATTGGTAATATGAAAAACTGTGTATGACCTTTGATAGTGGGTGGGAGAGACCCATCCCAAAACCCTTCATTTATTATGTAACCTATATAAGACCAGTGTTGATGTAGGACTGTGGAATTTATCAGGAAGCTGTTATGTGGATTTCATCCATTGCTAAACTCTCCATGAGAAATCCAGTGGACCATCATCACCCCAAGCTACAGTAACCAGAATATGATTAATTTTAAGCATGGAGAGCTTAGTTCCTTTGTAGGATTCCCCAGCGCTGAGACCAATTCTGCTGACTTCTTCAACCTTACAGGAAGAAAGCAGAGGAATCTTTTTTCTTTTTTTTTTTAAAAGATTTTATTTATTTATTTATTTGAGGGAAAGAGAGAGACAGAGCGAGCACAGGCAGGGGGAGAGACAGCGGGAGAGGGAGAAGCAGACTCCCCGCTGAGCTGGGAGCCTGACATGGGCTGGAGATCACGACCTGAGCCAAAGGCAGACGCTTAACCATCTGAACCACCTAGGCGCCCCAAAGCAGGGGGATCTTTGGATCTATGAGAACTGTTGTTACTCAGCTTGTCTAAAATCACCCAGAATATTCTCATTTGTGTTTAATATCATGAAATGTGGTTGCTTCCATTTTAATACAGCAATATGAAAATACCTTCAAGTTGACTTTAACAAGCTGCAGACTGAGCTCCAATTTGGGCTGCTTTAATTGAATGTCCAAAAGAGGTATCCAAACATAGTTTCATAAAGTAAAAGCAATATAAATTTACCCTTTTCTGAGAAAGGGATTAGTGCATTTTCTGTTGTAGGAAAGATAGTTATATTAGACAGAATTATGGCTTCCTTATTGTCTTTATTTGGAGATTAAGTATGGTGTAAAGTGAGGTGTATGGGTGCCATATTGACAAGGGGTGAATTTGTGATGATTAAGTTTATGCATCAACATGCTCAGAAATGCTGGTAAAGCATTATTTCTGGCGTGTCTAACAGGGTGTTCTCAGAAGAGATTAGCATTAAATCAGTAGACTAAGTAAAGAGGATTGAGTGGGAATTCTCTAATCCCTTGAGGACCCACATAGAACAAAAAGGTGGAAGAAGGGTGAATTCTTTCTCTCTTTGAGTTGGGACATGCATCTTCTGCTGCCCACAGACATCAGAGCTCTTGGTTCTTGGGTCTTCCAACGTGGGGACTTCGACCAGCAGCATACCCCCCACCTTTCCCCAGTTCTCAGGCCTTTGGCCTCAGCTTATCATCAGCGAACCTGATTCTCAGCACTTCAGATTTAGATTGAATTATGCCACCAGTTTCCTGATTCTCCAGCTTGCATAGGGCGTAGCATGGCATATCTCAGCCTCCATAATCACTTGGACCAATTCCCATAATAAAATCCCTTCTTATATATATATATGTATGTATATATCCTATTAATTTTTTTTCTCTGGAGTACACTGACTAATGCAATCACTTTTCCATATTTGTATTCTGCATGCTTTGGGTGTATTTTCAAATAATTGGTATCTGCATTTTATGAAAGAGTTTTCTTTAATCAAATTAATCAGTGCAAGTTAAGTTTTGTACAATGAAAGTAGATGGTAGTTGTTAAGGTAAGTTTTGATATTACTGGCCTTACTTGACAAAATTATAGTTGGCAGTTTTATTCCCATTTCTTTTTTTAAAATTTCTTTTTCTACTCCATGAAATTCAAAAACCTAGAAACTACCAAATGAGGACATTTTAAAGATAATAAAAGTATCATAAAATAGGGACCTGAATGAAGCCAGTAACAGAAATGGTTGAGAGAAGGAAATCAACATAATATCAAACTGAGGAATCCATAGGACTTTGTGATCAAGTAAAGATGCAGAAGTAAAGATAAAAGTCTAATATGGACCCCGATTTTCATGTTAATTAATAAAAGCAATTATATTGTTGTTCTCAGATAAAATAAAGTACCAGAGGAAGAATTTTAAGTTAATTTTTGTCCATTTACTTCTAGACAGAAGAGGTTCATGTTCTTTTAATAACTAGAATAAACAAAAATGTACATTAGAGCTAATTTATTTGTAAAAAAAATAGTTTAAAAAAACTTTGATGAGGTGTAATTTGCATACCAAAAAAATCACACATTTTTTTTAAAGATTTATTTATTTTAGAGAAAGAGAGCATACATGTGTGAGTGGGGGGAAGGGCAGAGGGAGAGATTCTTCAAGCACACTGCCTATTGAGCAAGGAGCCCTTCTCATTCATAACCCATGAGATCATAACCTGAGCTGAAACTACAAGTCAGATGCTTAATCAACTGAACCACCCAGGTGCCCCCAAAACCACACATTTTTAAGTATATATTTCAGTTATTCATGAAATTTATTGAGTTGTGCAACTATTACCACAGTCAAGCTTTAGAACATTTCCATCACCCTGGTAAGATCCCCATGCCTTTTCACAGTTAATCTCTATTCTCAACCTCAGCCCAGACAGACATTAACCTAGTTTCTATCTGTATAGGTTTGCCTTTTTATAAATTTTATATGTTCATCATATAATATGTAGTATTTTGCATCTCACTTCCTTCACATAGTGTAATGATTTTGAGGCTCATCCATGTTGTAACATATAGTTGTAGTTATTGCTGAATAGGATCCGTTATGTGACTATACCACATTTTCTTTATCCACTCATTAGTTGATACCTTTTGGATGGTTTCTACTTTTTGGTTATTATGAATAATGACACTGTGAACATTCACATAAACATCATTGTGTGGACATACGTTTTAATGTCTCTTGAGTAGATACCTAGAAATGGAATGGGATATGATAAATTTTTTTTTTGACTTTTTAAGAAACAAATGGTTTTCCAAAGTGTCTGCACTATAAATGCAGTGTTTGCATTTATAACCTAATCAACAATGTATAGAATTCTAATTTCTCCACATCTTTGTCACTATTTTTTATTATCTGAAATTTTGCTTCAAAGGCAAATTCTAGTGAGTCTGAAGTCAGATTTCATTGCAAATTTACTTGTTAGTTCCCTAATGGTTAATAATATTGAACACATTTTCATGTACTTACTAGCAATTCATATATTTTCTTCAGTGAAATCCTTTGCCAGATATATGATTTGAAAATATTTCTTTCAGTGTGTTTCTTATCTTTTCATTTTTTTTAATGGTGTCTTTGTAACAGACTTTTTTTAGTGCAGTTTTAGATAATTGAGCAAGAGTGCATAGAGTTCTGTTTAACAACTAGTTATCTTTCTGTAAGTGACTTCTAGTTTTATTCCATTACAGTCTGATGGCATACTTTACATTTGTTTAGGTGTGTTTTATGGACCAGAATGCAGTCTACCTTGGTGAATATTCCATGTGACCTTAAGAAGAAGGTGTATTTCTCTCTTGTTTGATGGAATATTCTATAAATGTTAGAGCCAGTTAATTTATGATGTTGTTCAGATCAACCATATTCTTACAGATTCTTCTGTCTGTGTGATCTATCAGTTATTGACAGAGAGTGTTGCATGTGGTCTCTATCTGTAATAGTGGATTAGTCTCTTTCTATCAAAATTGCTTGTTTTTTACTATTGACTTGTACAAGTTCCTTATATATTTTGGATATTAACCACTTATCAGGTAACTGCTTTGAAAATATTTCCTCCCACTCCATAAGCTGCCTCTTCATTTGTTTGTTGGTTGTTCTTTTGCTGTGCAGAGCTTTTTATAGTTTGATGTCGTTCCCCTTGTTAATTTTTGCTTTTGTTGCTTGTGCTTTTGATGTGATATCCATGAAATCATTGCCAAGGCAAATGTCAAAGTTTTTTTTCACTTTGTTTTCTTCTAGGGGTTTTATGGTCAGGGCTTACATTTAAATCTTGAATCTGTTTCAAGTTAATTTTTGTGAATGGTGTGAAATTTTTGTGAGTGGTTTTATTATCATAATAGAGTTTGAAATCAGAAAGTGTGATGTCTTCAGCTTTGTTCTTGTTTCTCAAGATAGCTTTGGCTATTAGGTATCTTTTGTGGTTTCATATGAATTTTAGGATGGTTTCTCCTTTTTTCTGTAAAAAATGCCATTGGAATCTTGATAGGAATTGCATCAAATCTATCAATGGCTATAGGTTGTATGGAAATTTTAACAATATTCATTCTTCCATTCCAAGAAAACAGAAAGACTCTTTAATTTATTTCTGTCTTCTTCAATTTCTTTCATTAATATCCTATAGTTTTAGTGTATAGCTCTGTCACATCCTTGGTTAAATTTCTTCTAAATCATTTTATTGTTTTAGATGCTATTATAAATGAGATTGTACTCCTTATTTCCTTTTTTCCCCCATGTTATGTTTTCTTTTCAAGTTTTTGTTTAAATTCCAGTTAGTTAACATACAGTATAATATTTGTTTCAGGTATAGAATTTAGTGATTCATCATTTACATACAACACTCAGTGCTCATCACAAGTGCCCTCCTTGATACCCATCACCCATTTAACCCATCCCCCTGCCCACCTCCCCTCCAGTAACCCTCAGTTTGTTCTTCATAGTTAAGAGTCTGTTTCCTGGTTTGCCTCTCTTCTCCCCCCCAAAATGTTCATCTGTTTTGTTTCTTAAATTCCACATATGAGTGAAATCATATGGTATTTTTCTTTCTCTGACTGACTTATTTCGCTTAGCATAATACCCTCTAGTTCCATCCACATCATTGCAAATGGCAAGAATTCATTCTTTTTTATGGCTGAGTAATATTCCATTGTATGTATGTATGTATGTGTATATATACATGTATATGTATGTATGTATATATATACATGTACATGTATATATATGTATGTATATATATACATGTACATGTATATATGTGTGTGTATACACACTACTTTCTTTATCCATTCATGAATCAATGGACATTTTGACTCTTTCCATAATTTGGCTATTGTAATGCTGCTATAAACATCGGGTGCATGTATTCCTTCAAATCAGTATTTTTGTATACTTTGGGTATTTACCTAGTAGTGAAATTGCTAGATTGTAGGGCAATTCCAGTGTTAACTTTTTGAGGAAACTCCATACTATTTTCCAGAGTGGCTGCACCAGTTTGCAGTCCCACCAACAGTGTAGGAGGGTTCCCTTTTCTCCACATCCTCACCAACACCTGTTGTTCCCTGTGTTGTTAATTTTAGCCATTCTGACAGGTGTGAGATGGTATCTCATCATAGTTTTGATTTTTATTTCCCTGATGTTGAGTAATGTTGAGCATCTTTTCATGTGACTGTTAGCCATCTGTATGTCTTCTTTGGAGAAATTTCTGTTCATATCTTCTGCCCATTTTTTAACTGGATTATTTGTTGAGTTTGATAACTTCTTTATAGATTTTGGATACTAACCCTTTGTCAGGTATGTCATTTGCAAATATCTTCTCCCATTCCAAAGGTTTCATTTTAGTTTTGTTGATTGTTTCCCTTGCTGTACAGAAGTATTTTTATCTTGAAGTCCACATAGTTCATTTTTGCTTTTGTTTCCCTTACCTCTGGACATGTGTCTACTAAGAAGTTGCTATGGCCAAGGCCAAAAAGGTTGCTGCCTGTGTTCTTCTCTAGGATTTTGATGGTTTCCTGTCTCACATTTAGGTCTTTCATCCATTTTGAATTTGTTTTTGTGTATGGTGTAAGAAAGGGGTCCATTTTCATTCTTCTAAATGTTGCTGTCCAGTTTTTCCAACACCATTTTAGAAAAGCCTGTCTTTTTTCCATTGAATATTCTTTCCTGCTTTGTTAAAGATTAGTTGACCTATAGTTGAGGGTCCATTTCTGGATTTTCTAATCTGTTCAATTGATCTATGTGTCTGTTTTTGTGCCAGTACCATACCATACTGTCTTGATCAATACAGCTTTGTAATAGAACTTAAAGTCCAGAATTGTGATAGCCTCTAGCTTTGCTTTTCTTTTTCAAGATTGCTTTGGCTATTCAGGGTCTTTTGTGGTTCCATACAAATTTTAGAATTGTTTGTTCTAGCTCTCTGAAAAATGCTGATGGTATTTTGGTAGGGATTGCGTTAAATTCCTTATTTTCTTTTCAGATAATTTATTGTTAGTGTATAGAAAGACTACTGATTTTTATATGTGGGTTTTTTATCCCACAACTTTACTGAATTTGTTTTTTAGTTTTCATAAATTTTTGGCGGAGTCTTTAGGATTTCCGTTGTCACCTACGATTCTATTCATGTCACCTACAATTTACTTCTTCCTTTCTGATTTGGATGCTTTTTATTTCTTTTCCTCACTTGATTGCTCTGGCTAAGACTTCCAGTAATATGTTAATAGGAGTTGTGACAGCGGGCACCCTTGACCCTTGTCTAGTTCCTGATCTTAAAGAAATAGCTTTCAAATTCTCACCATTGAGTATGCTGTTATCTGTGGGCTTGTTATATATGGCCTTATTTTGTTGAGGTATGTTCTTTTTATACACAATTTGGATTGTAGATGGGCAGAGCTGCTGGTTGGAATCTGCTTAGGCTCTGCAGCATGCAGGTTTATGATCTGCCAAGTCCTGAGGGCTGGTTACTATAAGTTACACCCTCTTTTCCATTTCTATATTATCCCTAACCCCACATACTACACCAGTGATTTCCCCTGAAGCAAGACCTGAGTGGGCCTCCCAGGAATAATCCTGCAATGCTGGGATAACAGGATGTTCACACTGGGCTCTTTTTTTAGCAATCCCCCCCAGAAGTTATAAGTCCTGGGGAGCCCTCTTGATGCAGCACTGTGCTGGCTTGGGAGGGGCAAATGTCAGAGTGTAGCTACTCATCTTAATCTTCTAATGCTGTCCTCAGTCTCTGTAGTCCTGGGGATGCTTCAGCCTCACCCCTGGGTTCTGGGATTTTTACAACGGCGTCTTGTCTATGGATAGTTGCTAGTTGGCCTTCTTGTGAAGAGGATAGAAGTCAGAAACAACCTATACTACCACCATGATGACATCATTCTCCATTCAGTGCCGCCAAATTTTAATGAAAGTCAGACACAGTGTACTGGGTAATGGGAACTGAAGTAGATAGAGCTTTAGTATGAGGTTATCTGGCTAGGAATTAGACTGTGGTTACTGTTTGCTTTGTCTATACATGTCAGAGGCCTTAATTTCTGCTAATCTCCTTGTCTTTCTCACCCTGATGTCTTCAGGTTTCCCTAGACTCTTCTTAAATAGAGTCTGAACTTTGCAGTTCTTTTAATTGTAATCACATTTCATATGCTGTTATGGTGTGGGGGAGGGGAGGCATTTCATAATCCTTTGAGATGTCACACTTTTAAGTGTTCCTATAAGGTAATGGCTCCCTGGGCTTTCTACTTCAGGTAAGTTTGTCTGTATTCTATATATTTACCTGTCTCTCCAGTTTTGGGGGTGATGATTTGTCTGGGGACCTCAATTCTCTGACAGATCTAAGAAAAATTATCAGTTTGTTTTTTTCTTGTTTTGAGGTAAAAGTGGCAACTTCCAAGCTATTTATATATCAGGGGGCAAACCAGTAATCTTAAATAGTGTATTTTAAAACACAAAAGTTATTAATTTCAGTAAAGTCCAGTTTATCATTTTTTCTTTTCTTGATCATGATTTTGATTTATCTAAAAAATATTTACCCAATCTAAGAATATAAAGATTTTTTTCTACATTTTCTTATAAAAAATGTTTTTAGTTTTATTTCTTACATTTAAATCTATTACCCATTTTGAGTTAATTTTTCTGCATGGTGTGAAATAAGGATCTATTTTTATTATTTGCATATTGATACTCAGCTGGCTTAGTCTTCAAAACAATTTATTGTAGGGGCACCTGGGTGGCTCAGTCTGTTAAATGTCTGCCTTCTACTCAGGTCATGATACCGGGGTCTTGGTATGGAGCCCCTGGGGTACTGGGACCAAGCCCCTGGGTCTGGCTCCCTGCTTAGTACGGAGTCTGCTTCTTCCTCTGCACCTCCCCTTCCCCCTGCTCAAGCTCTCCCCCCACCCCAATAAATAAATAAAATCTTTTAAAAAAATTTGTTGTAATGAATATACTTTCCCTATTGAATTGCTTTGGCACGTTTGTCAAAAATAATTGACTACAAATCTGAATTCATTTCTTAACTTTCAATTGTTTCATTGATCTATATGTCTACCCTTAAGCCCGTACCATACTTTCTCAATTACTGAGCTTTATGGCAAGTTTGAGATTGGAAAGTTAACGTCCCCTTACTTTGTTGTTGTTTTCAAGATTGCTCTGGCTATTTTGAATATCTTCCATTTCCTTGTTAATGTTAGGTTCAGCTTTTCAGTTACAATAAAAAAAAAAAAACTGTTGGGATTTTGACAGAATTTGCATTGAACCTATAGATCAATTTGGGGAGAATTGTTGTCTTACAATATTGATTCTCCCAATCTATAAACATTGGTTATCTCTCCACTTACTTATATCTTTTAAAATTTCCTTCAGTAATATTTTGTAGATTTTCAGTGTACAAGTCTTGCACTTCCTTTGTTTTCTTTATTCCTAATTTTTAAATTCCTTTTGATGTTATTATGAATGGAGTTTTTTTCTTAATTTCATTCCAGATTGTTAATTGCTAGCATTTAGATGGGATTAATTTTTGTATATTTATCTCGTAACAGATTAAAGAGTTTCAAGTGACTATGCTCCAACTCAAACTGTGATGTCATTTGCAAAACAACTGCATGAAGTTACAGTGTTAATTTCAAGTAATTTTAATACTATATCCAGAATAAGGAAGAGAAATCCTTTATCCGATTTTACTTATCAGTCTAGACTGATAAAGCATGTCCCATTCTAGAAATGACACTGCTAAGTTCAGCAGGGACAAATGAAGTGTGTCTACTAAAGCTTGGGAGGAAAGGCTCAAGAGGAAATTCAGTATATAATGTTGATCAGATTCATTTCTGTTTCAACCAGTTACCTGATGTGTAACCATGACTATTTAACACCTTTGAGGCTCATTTTCCTCCTCTGACAAAGAGATAAATGTTGCCTACCTTATATAACTTGTTTATATATCTCACTTCCAGTGAGATAGTCCAGCTTAACACCTAGTTTATCATGGGCACATAGCAGGTCCTCAGTAATTATCACTATCCATTCATTTATGCAAAGCTATGCCTTTCACTTAGAACCTCAATAAATATTTTTTAATTGTATATTTTAATTAATTTCTCAAAAGAGAAAAAACTATAATGTGAAATAGGGAGCAGTCTTAATGCAGTGTTACTCTCCAGGGCAGAACCAGACGTTGCCAGTGAAAACAGCTATAAGAAGGAGAATATTTCAATCAAATATAAAAGTGAACTCTTAATGAAAAGTATATGAACACAGAATTAGCCACTGGAAGACATAGTATATTTTATGAATGAATAATGAAAAACTGGGGCGCCTGGGTGGTATAGTCAGTTGGGCATCCAACTCTTGATTTACACTTGGTCGTGATCTCAGGGTCATGGGATCCAGCCCTGCATCAAGCTCTGTGTTCAATGCAGAGTCTACTTAGGACTATCTCTCCCTCTCCTTCTGCCCTTCCCCCCATGCGCTCTCTCTCTCTCTCTCTCTCTAACAAATAAATCTTTAAAACAATAATGGAAAACAACTATTCTGGATGTATTTGGGAAATGAAACACTAATAGGAAAAAGGAAAAGAACTATCATGTGAGCATCTCTTTAAATTCCAGAATTCTGTGATCATCAGCAGCCTCACTGAGAGCCGATGGGAGTGCATGCAATCTCTTAGTAAAACATAGCAAAAGAGATGCATTTTGATTCCTGTTGGTATACCTGATACTAAACAATATGGTAGAGAAAACCTTGAAATTACATAAAACCTAGATTTGAATGCCAGCTTTCCTATTTCCTAACATGTCACTTTTGGCAAGTGATTTTATAATCTAGATCCCTTATCTATATAATGTAGATCAATGATTTTCAAACTTTTGCATGCCTATGAATTACCAAGTCACCTGGTAAAACTGCTTATGGTCAAGCTTCACTCCCATAGATTATTAATCAGTAGATCTGGGGCACAGCCCAGGAATGTGTATTGTTTTAATAACCTACCTAGATTTTTTTCTGTCAATATTTCCTGGCAAACATTTTGAGAAACTTTGATGTTGATTTCTTACAGGTTTGTCATGATAATTATATATGATATTAAATTAAATACACAGTATTCAGTTATATTACAACATCCTTACTAATACATTCTAAAAAAGCTGCTTCGTAATTTTAATATCCGAGGTCTCCATATTTTCAATGTCAAGGTCCCAAACTTGGAATCAGAGATTATACATTTTCTTAGGTATCTTTGTGGGTTCATTCTATTTCCTGACCAATGCAGGCCAGAAAGGGTCACCTAGGAAAATGTCCTTTGGATTCTTTGCCCGCCCCCCCCATTTTTTTTAGTAGACTTAGAAAACTTTAAGAAGATCACCAATGGCTTAGCAGCATATTAGACTATCAGTTCGGTATATTAAATGATAATAATGGAGACACATGGAGAAAGCAAAGGATGTACCTGCTCCATCCCATTTATCTGAAGTTTGCAAATGTGTCTCATATTGTTTAATGGCATATCAAGAATTAAAGACATTGAGCATTCAATTTTAATTTTCACTTAGAGATTAAGACTTAATGATAATGTAAATGTGTTTCACAATATTTCTGACTCCTATAGATAGCAAACATTTAATTTTTCTTAATGTGCTGAGAAAATTAAAAACACAATAGCTTCTCTTTAGCATCGAGAGCACGAGCTCTGTTTCTTCCCATGACACCTGCTTGCAAGTCCCTGACCAAAGGGAGTTTATTTAACAGCAAGTATTGACTAGGGAAATGAGAGGGGAAAATGTGCAGAAAATAAATCCTAGAGCTGTGAGTAGAAAATGATGCCAGCTTTTTTATGCTAAAACAATTTTGGCAGAGATTTAAGAAATCCTAGTTTGCTATTATACCCAGTATTCATTGTGTAGTATTTGATGGACCTGATGAGTTGTTGGCAGATGCTGCACTAACAAAATTTTCTAAGCAAGGCATGCCCTGCTGTAATTGGGCTTAGAGACCACACAACATTATCATTCTGGGCTAGACTTCATCAGACATCTGAAGAGGTTGGCTTCATACAAGACATTGTTACTGTCCTATAGTGGTTCCTTCAAGAAGGAACAGACATGCCTCCAGATAATACAGCATGGTACATAGTTTCATAAGGTCTTCAGAACGGGTTTCTGCTTTGCACATTAGATATAAATCTCCATGTTACCCTACTATAGCATCAATTTAAAGTTGCAAGAATGTGAACTTAAGTGTCAGTTCTTATCAGAAGTTGCACAGAAACTGTAATAACAATGGTTAACTTATTAATGACTCCTGGGGTGGCTGGATGGCTCAGTCAGTTAAGCATCTGCCTTCAACTCAGGTCATGATCTCGGGGTCCTGGGATCGAGCCCCATGTCAGGCTCCCTGCTCAGCAGGGAGTCTGCTTCTCCCTCTTCCTCTACCCCTCCCCAAACCCCACTTGTACACGCACTCTCTCCCTTGCGTTCTCTCGCGCTCTCTCTCGCTCTCTCTGTATCTCAAATAAATGGGTAAAATCTTCAAGAAATAATAATAATTCTTTGACTCCTCCTGTCTTGAAAACACAGAATGGCTTTCTCCTCTTGGTTCCCATAGTGCTTGGTTTATATATATATTTTATCCTGTATTACAGTCCATTTTGCATGTTGCTTATTTGTACAGAGTTCTCATTTTGCATTAGATAATAAACA
This sequence comes from Leptonychotes weddellii, assembly GCF_054177405.1. Taxonomy (NCBI): domain Eukaryota; kingdom Metazoa; phylum Chordata; class Mammalia; order Carnivora; family Phocidae; genus Leptonychotes; species Leptonychotes weddellii. The sequence continues at coordinate 29,835,795 of NC_138379.1, read as the reverse complement.
ATTTCAGGACAGGAACCATAAAAATATTGGTATTTCCTTCAGGACCAAGCAAAATGCTCATTTAGCAGATGCATATTAATATTTCTCTAAAACATCCAAAATTATGAAATTAGGGCTGTGGTTTTCAAAAGCTTAACTATTTCATATGGAGTACTAAATATAGTACTAAATATCATTCTGTAATAAAGATGACAAATTTATTTAGTGCAGAAAAGTGGCATCACAGAAAAACTTAACCAAAATGTATTCATGTTTTTAAGTAACTCGGCTTCTTAATTCCATTTTTTTCTCTATAATATTTGAAAAATCCCTCTTTTCAGCCTCCAGCCTGTCGCATATTTTATTTAAATATGCAGAATCAACTGGACTTACGTACCTGCCAAAGAAATTTTTTATTGGTAGAATTTCAGGTTGCCCAGTTACACCTTTGCATTAATTATTTTGAGTTCTTTTAGTGTTTTAGAGAAAGATCATAAGAGATATAACTAATCTCCCTTGTGAAGTAGAACCAAATGTTTAATACCAATAACAAAGTTATAGTGATCAGCAGGATTAGATGTAAGCTAAAGACTTTAAATGGATTTCTGATAAATCATTCGATCCGCTTTAATTCTTAATTATTATTCATTATTTCCGAGAGAAGGAATAGAGGGTAATTTAAAATAAACAAAATGAAAAGAAGGGCCATATGCACCCCAATGTTCATAGCAGCAATGTCCGCAATAGCCAAAATGTGGAAAGAGCCGAGATGCCCTTCAACAGATAAAGAAGATGTGGTCCATATATACAATGGAATATTACTCAGCCATC
>NC_138379.1:29792016-29834485 GCF_054177405.1 Leptonychotes weddellii | reverse complement strand
ACCATGAGAGACGATGGACTCTGAGAAACAAACTGAGTGTTTTAGAGGGGAGGGGGGTGGGGAGATGCGTTTGCCCAGTGATGGGTATTAAGGAGGGCACGTACTGCATGGAGCACTGGGTGTTATATGAAAACAATTAATCGTGGATCACTACATCAAAAACTAATGATGTACTGTATGGTGACAAACATAACATAATAAAATTAAATTAAATTTAAAAAATAAATAAAATAGGGGCGCGTGGGTGGCTCAGTCGTTAAGCGGCTGCCTTCGGCTCAGGTCATGATCCCAGAGTCCTGGGATTGAGTCCCACATCGGGCTCCCTGCTCAGCGGGAAGCCTGCTTCTCCCTCTCCCACTCCCCCTGCTTGTGTTCCTGCTCTCGCTGTCTCTGTCAAATAAATAAATAAAATCTTCAAAATAAATAAATAAATGAATAAATAAATAAAATAAACAAAATGCAAAAGAAGCCATTTTCCTTTTATAGGCTTTCCAATGATTGCTAAATCAGTCATGGAGCTCATTGTGACTTTTGTTAAATGAACATTAAGTAGAGTCCTGGGGTGCCAAATAGTGAGCCAAGGTTCAAGAAAGATCACAAGGCAAGGGAAAGTGAAATAAAGAACTTCATTAGTCACAAGTTTTGGAGGAAGTGCAATGCATAGGTCACTGGGGCAACATGGGCAGGGCAGGGCAGGGGACAGGCAGAGGGGAAGCAGCAGGACCTGAGGCACATGTGTTTTCTTAGGGTTGGTGGGTAGAGTGCTTTAGGAGTCCTTGGCTAGGCCTGATTGGTCAATTTAAACCACAAAGAGCAGGAGTCTTGGTAAGATCTAAGGAAGGGGGAGGAGGGAGAGTCTTAGCTAAGGAGAAGTTGGGGTTGGGGCGTGGTGGACAGGAGAGGCCTTATCTCCAGGGCATTGGGGAAATCATATCAGGAATTTATACTTTCTTGTGACCCTGCTGGCTGTTATCTAGGACATGCCCTCGTAGGAAAGGCTAGTGTCAGTTCCAGCAGACCTTTTAGCCACACAAAATGGATGCTGAAGCAGCAATATTATGGAAATTTAGCTAAACTCTTAAAAGTGCCCTTTTACAAGGGTCATTCTAAACATGACTTTATTTTCATAATTTCTAAATGGGATATTTGCATTGAAGCTAAAGATGTGCCTGTATCATAATGAAAATCTTTTTTTAAAAAAGATTTTATTTATTTATTTGAGAGAGAACAGGGTAGAGCGAGCATGAGTGTGGGGGAGGCTCAAAGGGAGAAGGAGAAGCAGTCTTCCCGCTGAGCAGGGAGCCCGATGTGGGGCCTCGTTGCGGGGTTCGATCCCAGGACGCTGGGATCACGACCTGAGCCGAAGGCAGATGCTTAACAGACTGTGCCACCCAGGCGCCCCTATAATAAAATATTTTGAGACAACTAAATGCCTAAGTTAAATTAGTTAGATTGATCTGATGCATTGAGGAGGGGAAAAACAAAACAAAACAGGAAGAATAAAGGCATCCAAGTTTAAGGCTATTTAGGAATAATGAACGGTAGGTTAATAAGATTTTTTTTCTTGCCCTGTTAAATCATAAACAGAAAAGGATGAGACAGACCGGAAGAACCACAGACCTGGGGGGAGGGGTGGCGGCAACAAATCCTTTGGCAATATCAAGATTCTCTAATGACCGGCGTCAACGTGTTGATACCAGGGTTGTGAAATTGAAATGACCGAGTATCAGTGTTTCCATTCTCGTAGGATCCAAATATTTATTGACAAAAGAGAGACATTTTGATTGAAGGAGGCAGAAGCAGAGAATGGGAAAGGAAGGATAGAAACTAAACTTCATTGAGCACCTACTATGTGCAAGATACTCCATTGGAAACCATTCTATATTTTAATTTAGTCTAACTCTTCCAACAACCCTCTCAGGTAGATATTATTTTGCCTACCTCACAGATAAGGCATCAGAACCTCAGGAAGATGAAGTAACTTTTCCAATTCCATACAGCTAGTAAGGGCTGAAGGAATTCTTTTTTTTTTTTTTTAATTTTTTTTTTATTCTTCTGTTAATCCCCATACATTGCATCATTAGTTTTAGATGTAGTGTTCCATGATTCATTGTTTGTGCATAACACCCAGTGCTCCATGCAGAACGTGCCCTCCTCAATACCCATCACCAGGCTAACCCATCCTCCCACCCCCCAGGGCTGAAGGAATTCTAACCTGAGATGGCCTAACTCTTCACTCCATTCACCTAGCCAAGTTACCTGTTTTATCTCATTTCACACTGATGTCACTTTTGACTGTCAGCATTGTTATCCACATTTACAAATGAGGAAAAAGTGAGGTTAAGTTGGTATTTTCCAAACGTCATTCCACTGGCAAGTGCTAGCCGGCGATGAAGTTTTCAACAGTTCAAAGATGTAGAAAATGAACATTGAATAAAGAGTCAAATAAAATATTAGCGGATTTTCCATGAATCAATCAATGTCTCTCTATCTCTCTGTCTCCCTCTGCCTCTCAAGAATAATTTCCTTTGACTCTGGATCCTTTATATATATATTTTAGTATTAAAATGATCTTTCTTTTCTGAAACACTGTTGTAATATAGTTGAGTGTGTTTGTTTGTTGCTTTATTTGTTCCAGTGTCAAAATTTGAAGCTGACAATCCTCATGTTTATTATTGGTGTTTAACTTTATTATTTTATAAAATACTAAAGTCCAGGAAACTCAATGTTCATTAATTTACCCCATTATCACAGATATGGGAGATAGAGTTGGGACTCAAATTCATTTACACATGGCTCCAAAGCCTGGTATTTCCACATTAAAATGAAGGTCCTTGGGACGCCTGAGTGGCTCAGTCAGTTGGGCCTCCAACACGATTTCAGCTCAGGTTGTGATCTCAGGGTCGTGGGATCGAGCCCTGTGTCAGGCTCCATGCTCAGCATGGAGTCTGCTTAGGATACTGTCTCTCCCTCTGCCCTCCCCCTCATTCACGCTCTCTCTTAAAAAAAAAAAAAAAATTCCTGATAATTCTCGGATGCCCCACCATTATAGTCTTCCCACCATGTTGTGATTGTGTGTTTTCCATGTACCAAGATAGTTAGCTGGGCTTGTCTCAACTACACAGTTTTATTGTTACTTTGCCTATTCTTTGGCCATAATACAACGTTTTGTCAAATAGCTAGCTGTTCATTGCTCAAAAGCACAGGAACAAACTGGTTATTTTGGTGATGTTGGTGTGTATGTGAGAGATAAGTATAATCACTTCAATAAAAATGTATTCATGGCTTATCCCATTTCATAATTTATAGACCTAGGCCCTAGGTCTCCTGTATGATTGAATAGGTGAGCTGAATATTGAAGCAGCTGAACTTGTGCATATTTTCCTCGTCAGTCTTTGTATTTTATTCACTCCAGTTTCTGGATATACGTATATTACTAATCAGGTTAAATTTTACCTAACTGAGATGGAATATTTTGAAGGCCTGTGCTAGCCTTTGATTGCACAATTTTATGAAATTCTCAAGATTACTATTTAAATTTTTTTGTCTCTTAAAACAGAAAGTAGTTACTTTGCATAATTAGTTATTCACCAAAGTGAGTTACACCTCTATCCATTTTTCCACAAGTAAAATTGCATTTTTTAATCATACATGCATGAGGGAAAATGACATCTGAATTTTTCCCTTTTGTTCAAGAAAATTTGAGATTCAAATTGATAAGGAAGAGCTTAAAGTGTCTAGGCACTGTTCCAACTTAAAATCACATTTTTAAATGAACATGTATATTCTCCTATAGGGAAACCATATATAAACAGTTCTTCTATAGATGGTTGTAGCTCACTGAAAAGTGACAGAACAGCCACGTCCCCCAAGAAAGAAGAAAAAGAAGAAAAGAAAGGCGGGGTAAGTGGGAGAAGAAGACAGAGGGAAGGAGAGAAGGCAGGAGTGGGAGAGGAGGTGGAAGAATGGATAGATAAAGAGATGAGTAATTTCAGAGCTGGAAAGGCAGACATATAGACATGTGTTATGTGTTATTTGAAATCAACAAAAATGTTAAAGTGCAACAAAACTCTCTCTTTTGTTCTCCCCAACTTTATTGTTTTGTCGGTATCAAGAGATTATTTCTGTCTGTTTTACATGGCACTTCTTATGCATCACTGTGATTTGAACTGTATAATTTTGTATTATATGTTTTTAGCTTAGGTGTTTTTCATATTAATAAATATCCCACAGATGTTGTCTTAATGACTTACAAAATATTTCATCTTATTATTTTATCATTATTTAATTAACCAGCTTACTTATATTTAACCATTATTTTGTTTTCTTTTTTACTGTTATACAAATCCCAAATTAATACTTCTGAGTGAAAAGGTTTTCTTCTTCTTCTTCTTTTTTTTTTTTTTTTTAACGTGGATCGTTTTCTTCAGAGAGACACTATCCCAAGTGAAATATACTGGATCATGAACATATTTAAAAACCATTGTATCTATCTTATTAAAATATTTTCCAAAACATCTGTATTAATTTATTTCCACATCGGCATTGTAAAAAAGAAATACAGAGATTGAGAGAGAGAGAGAGAAGGCCAATTTCATCATGCTGGAGCCAACAGTAAATGTATAATTCTTGTTTGTTTCCTTGTTTGACAGAAAAAAATAGCTTACGATTGTAATGATGACATAATTTTTTAGTGTAATTAGGTCATATCATTTTTCTTCAATGACATGAGAATGGCATTGTATTAATACAAATGCATCTGAAAAAGTTCATGTAGAACTACTTTTCCTTCCAAACTGTGTGAGCACATATATCATTATGTAAATAATTATTTGATGCAAACAGTATCAGGGAGTCTGCTATGATACAACAATAGGTATGATTTATTGAGTATTTCATATGTATCAGGTACTTTGTTCTAGGTGGCTTACAAATTCGCTATTATCTTCATTATCATCATTGCTACTACAATACATTGAGATCTTAGTAGTAAGAGGCCCTGAGCTCAGTGTTTTAAATCATTCTCTTATGTAATTCTTACAATCACTTATAAAATAATATTGTTCTACATTTTACAAATATGGATGTTTAGATTGAGAAAAAAATGAATCACTTGTCGAAGACCATGAAGCTAGTAAGCCGTAGATTTAAAGATTTGAACATTGGTTAAGACAAACTTCTTAGCCTACAGGTTAAACCACTACCTTATTCTGTTTAGTCATAACATCTCTTGTATAAAATAGCACTTTTCACTTCTTTCCAAGATTGACGGTTCCGTTCCAGGTTGTACCAGAAAGAATTAAAAGAATGAAAGTCAATAATTATTCTAGGGAGTATTGGGGAACGAGGCAAAAAAAAAAAAAAAAAAAGTGTGACAGAAAGTTCTGTATATGTGTATGTATTTAACAACAGTAATATAAAGAAAATCTATGAGCCTGAGTAGGTGACAGCAGAGACTCCTTCTCTTAATGCCCAGCCATTTGTCTTCTGAGGCTTTGCTGTCGTTCATCAAGGTGAGTGTGAAGGCCATGCTCCTATATCACATCTCACTTGTTTAAGAAAACAGTCTCCAAATCTCTCATCCCATCAATCTACCCAGTCTTCTGTACTTTATAAGCAATGGGAAATCACAAATTTGTGTATGGGGGGTATTTTTCTAATTTGTTTTGATTTGATTGATTTTTTGTGCAGTAAGTTGGCATGATGGAATATATATTAGGAAGACATTTCTAGAGGCTGAGTGGCAGATGGATTGGAGAAAACAAGGTTAGAGAGAATTGGATAGTTTAGTTCAATAATCTCGGAAGGAAATAAAGGGATAAACCCCATGATCTCTGAAAGACAGAGGGGATTAGAGTCTAACATACTGAATTATTTTAATAAAAAATGGTTTACAGACTTACCCATGGAAAGACTGTCGGCTGCTCTCATCTGCAAGTTTCCCAATTTTGCGAGCCAAGATAACATAATCCTCAAGCAAGGACCTTTCCTGAATCTATATGTAGCAATTAAACTATATTGTATTATTCTTGTTGTTACTTTTCTTAGATTCTGGCCAATGCCTATGAAGGGAAAAGTCTCAAGATTTACTATCTCTTGAGTTGAGTTGTGATGAGAAATTGAACATGTTTTGATGACATGTAGTGTAGAAGTTTCAGGCACAAAATGCAAATCATTTGAATAAGGAATTTTTTTGTTATTGTTCTTTCAGTTGCATAATTTAATTTATTAGTAAGGGACTTGTGACATAAGTTCTGAAACTCCAACTCCAGATATTTGAGTATTTAAACCTAACTTCTGAAAAATGTAGCCAAGTTTCAACTTTCTGTCAGCCTGGTGAGAGAAGGAAAAGGGAGCTGCCCTGATGAGTCCTGGGGGTCTCCAGAATAGTGCAAATGAAAGACAAGTGCTTATAAAAATGGCATAGATTCTGGAACTTTTGCGGAAGGAAGAAGGTTCTGCTGAGGCATGGAGGGTTTTGTTTTGTTTTGGTTTGGTTTGGCTGTTTGTTTTTTAAAGATCTGTTTATTTGATAGAGAGTGCGCACGTGCACGAGTGGGGGGAGGGGCAGAGGCCTAGAATCTTCACGCAAACTCCCCATTGAATGCAGAGACCAACGTCAGCCCGGGACTCAGTCTCATGACCCATGTGATCATGACCTGAGAGAAGGATGGCATTTTTAAGCAAGTGTTATATGGACTGATCACTTTAAAGCCCTACTAATGAATCTCTATCTTTTTTTTTTCAAGATTTATTTACTTATTTGTCTGAGAGAGAGAGAGCGTGCACACAAGCAGGAGGAGTGGCAGGCAGAGGGAAAAGCAGGCTCCCCGCTGAGCAGGGAGCCCGATGTGGGACTCGATCCAGGACCCTGAGATCATGACTGAGCCAAAGGTGGATGCTTAACTGACTTAGCCACCCAGGCGTCCCTTTTTCTTTTCTTTTCTCTTTCTTTTTTTTTTTTTTTTTAAGATTTACTAATGAATCTCTTTAGATTCCAACATAGAGAAAGCATTAACTTGTAAACTTCCTTAGACTGCAGGCATATCATTGCAGGATATTTAGTGTACCTATCTCTTCATAATTGAAATTGAGTATACATATCACTGCTTGGCCTACAGCCCTTCCATGAACTGTCCCTATTCCAGTTATCTCTCCGTAGTAACTGTCTCAGCTGTCCTCAGCACTGTTACCTTTGATGTGTTCTCCCACCATAACACTGTAACTTCTCCTTCCTCCTGCTGACTCTGTCACAAACAACTCTACCCATTACTCAGGGATGAATTCCTGTGGCTTCCTTCATGAAGAAATCCCTAGTCACCCTAACTATCCAAGAGTCATATTTTCTTCTTTTCTGGATAATACATCTCATTGATTCATCAGGCCCCGATGTGTACCTACTATTTACTAAGTTATCTTTGTTAAATGCTTCAAAAGTATAGGAGGAACTATTTTGTTGTTAAAAATTGTGTCCTTAGCTAAAACTGTAAAATGTAACATGACAATTAAAATATAAGACATTACAAAGTTAAATAAGAATGTGAGAAAAAGTAGTATGGAATCTTGGAAAGGTCCCAAATTCACTACAAGGTGGACATGGGTTTTATTTGCAGCAACAATACCTTTGTGGCCTTGAGAACATTATATAGCTGTTGTTCTCCTCATGTGTAAATATGAGGGCTTGAGATGAAGGGGACAAAGAGATTAGATAATAAAATGTCAAGAGAGAAGGGTTATTAAACAGAGAATTTTAAGACCATGACAGAGCCAGCAGTATTAATAGCAACAAAGTCATTGGGAGAAAAAATTGGGAAAGAGATTATCTGTTATTATTACATTTTAAAAAGGCATCTGTATATTGTGTTCACACAATTATTTTTAAATTATCACCCCCGAAAGAGTTTTTATTTATAATTTAACTACCATCTACCTTCACAAAGTGTGGAACCAGTACATTAACTATAGTTAAATTATCAAAACAATGGTAAAGCAACACAATAATAAGATACTTAGGCTCACATGATATGACATATAGGTCTTCTGCCATAATATCTGTATTAGTTTTCAGTTACAAACTGTCATGGAGTAAATGGCTTTAAGAGACACTAATTATCTCTCATTTTCCACGGGTCAGGAGTCTGGCAAGTTTTAACTAGGTCCTGCTCATGGTTTCACAAGAGTAAAATTAAGGAGTTGGCCAGTAGCATTCTCAAGCCTGTGTTTTATTGGATAAATCTTTAAATATATCAACATCATTTTGCATAACCTTGAAACTTCTATTTTCTCATCTTTTCTTTAAAAAGATTTATTTATTTATTAGAGAGAGAGAGTGTGTTAGTTGCTCATGCCCACATGCAAGTGTTGGGAGGGGCAGAGGGAGAGAATCTTTCAAGCAGACTCCCCCCCCCAAGCGTGGAGCCCAAATGCAGGGTTCTGACTCACCACTCCTGAGATCATGACCTGAGTTGAAACCAAGAGTCAGACACTTAACTGAGTCACCCAGGCGCCCCTCTCGTCTTTTTTCCTCCCAACAAAGAACATTGTGTTAACTGTATTATTTTAATAACAATAATTTAATAATTATTATTTTTAATTTTATTAATTATTAGTTAATGATTATTAATTGTCGTTATTTTATCTATAGTGTCAGAGGGGAAGTATTGGTCCTAAGTGATTTTGCTTCCCTTCAAATCAGCACTCATGTCTCCATTTCCTTTTCTCTCCCCTTCCCCTCTTCCGCTTCTGTGCATGGGAATTATGTGACTGTTGATTCTGCCCCATATGTCATGTGTAATGTCAGTGGCAACTCACCATAATTGTTGGTGTATAATCATTAACGATGCTAATACTAGTATGAAGGTAGAAGAGGGAGAAAGGGGAGAATGTTTATTTTGTTAGTATTTATACTGAATATTTTTGTATATTTTCTCATTTTGTCCTCAAAATAATTCTGTGAATTAGCTCCATTTTACAGCCAATGAACTGAGGCCCAGAAATAAGTAACTTATCAAATTATTTTATCAAGACAACCAATGAATAGGGGCGCCTGGGTGGCTCAGTCGGTTAAGCGTCTGCCTTCGGCTCAGGTCATGATCTCAGGGTGCTGGGATCGAGCCCCGCATCGGGCTCCCTGCTCTGCGGGAAGCCTGCTTCTCCTCCTGCCCCTCACCCTGCTTGTGTTCCCTCTCTCGCTGTCTCTCTCTCTCTGTCAATTAAATAAATGAATAAAATCTTAAAAAAAAAAAAAAAGACAACCAGTGAATAGACATCAGAGCTAAAACTCAAACCAAAGTCTATTTTACTCCAAGCATTTTAACCATTAGGCAAAATTACCTAATGTGTCTTTTTTTGTCTTCCTTAAGTACATTTGTCTGGAATTTTTGGCAGTCTGGGTGATGTTGGCAGCCAAGTGAGAGGGTTCCATGAAGAAACTTCCCTTTATGTTTTCACCAAGTGAATGTCCACTTTATCAATAGCTACAAAGTTGATAAGATGCTTATTAAGGCATGATACCTGCAAGTGATAATTATGTTGCTCTTATATCTGTTGCCTCTCTGAGAAACACTAAGAATTTTATGAACGTCATCTCATGAAATTTCTACAGTGCCTGTGAGGCACAGAAAAAAATAAATTTAAAGGTAGTGTTCATTATAAGATCAAAGTATCAAAAAAGGTTTAAGCTATCTTTCAGCCACATAAAATTTTATTTAATGTTGAAGTTTAATAAGTTTTCATTGCAGATGATCAAAAGCTTGTCTGAAATAGTCGGCTGTGCTTGCATTAATGAAAGAAAAAACTCCACTGCAAATCCTGTAGTATCTTCCTCATGAGAATGACCCCAAGTGAAGCACCACACAAGACAGGGTTTTGAGGTCAAATAGAACTGGGAAATTGTTATATGTCCTTCTAAGAGATTTGTAATGTATTTGTGCATTATGAAGAAGTGGATTTCAAATTTGACTGTGCATTTGAATTGTTGGAGTGCTGATTAAAAATAAAAATGCAAGCCCCATAGTCTAGGACTGAATTACCACCTAGAAGTGTTATGTTTTAACAATCACCTTATGTAATTATGTGAACAAGTCATTTAAGACTACAACTTTAAGAAATTACATGCTAAAGGCTTTGAGAAGAACTACTTTAAATACAACTGTTTAATATTCAAATAAACTTTTCCCCAAAACATGTATGACCTACAAATGCCATTATCCTAAAATATATTTTGGGAAAGCTTATACTTTGCAAGATACTTTCTGCATTGATCATGTTTTCTGAGCTTGATTTCATACAATTATTTGTTAATTTTTCAAAGGCTGAATGCCAGCATGATAAAAACACAAGCCAGCTGTATTACCACAACAAAAGTAGAGTAATTATACTATTCTAGAGAAATTTTAGATTCCAGGTCTAATTCGAACCCACAGAACATAAAAACAAGCACATTTCTTAGCTTGTGTACAAGATTCCTCTGTGCCTCTATCTAAAATTCTTTGGAATAAGGTAGTCAAGGTTTTGAGATTTCTATTATTATAGTTGTTATCTTACTTTGCTATTATAACGTAGGCTTATATAGAAAAAGGGGCTCTGTGTAACCATTTTGGAGTCTCAATCAAATAAACCTAAATCTGATCATATGAAAAAAATCAGGCATTTATTAAAATTCTGAAGGACTAAAATATTTTCATAGCCAATGAATTTTGTAGCCAATATTTTCACTATTATTTATTCAGAGATTTCATATTGGCCCCTTGTTATCTGTTGGCATCAAGCTGGGATATACAGCTGACAAATGTTACCTCTAACTTCAAGGAACTTAAAATATATTGAGGAGCTAGGCATGCTTATACATATAAAAACATTGTTAAGCGATACAGTTTTTATATGCATTGTACCTTTAGAGCAGACAAGTATGACTGAGTGCATCTAGTGGTGAAAATGGCATCCTAGGGAAGGAATGAGTAGCTGGTTGTCAGGATGTCACAATGAAGAGAGACTTTGGTGAAGGTGAGGTGGCTGGCATACATATAGGCATGGAATGGTAAAGGAGCATAGTGTGTATTCAATTAAGTGCAATACAGTGTGAGAATAGGAAGCATATAAAAATAACTTTGCTCTAAAATCTGAATTGGACTAGGTTAAGTCTCCTATAGAACCTTTCTAGTTGTCATCTACTTGTAGAATTTATAGGATGTTGGGATTTGAAGGCAACTTAGGTCTCCTCCCCGCTGTAAGATCCCAAGGAAACAAACGGACTTGTTCAAGTTCAGAGCTACCCAGTGGCCATGGACTCTTCGACTCCTAGGCTCTGTTGTACACATGGAAAGGATTAGAAGAAATCACTCCCCCCCAAAAAGAAGCATATTCTTACAATAAGCAGTTTTTGTAGTTACTTTGAAAATGTTTTTAAAATAAAGAGGAAGAAGGGACGCCTGGGTAGCTCAGTCGGTTAGGTGTCTGCCTTCGGCTCAGGTCAGGATCCAAGAGTCCTGGGATTGAGCCCCGCATTGGGCTCCCTGCTCAGCAGAAAGCCTGCTTCTCCCCCTGCCCCTCATCCCACTTGTGCTCTCTCTCTCTCACTCTCTCATTGCTCTCTCTCTCTCAAATAAATGAATAAAATCTAAAAAAAATAAAGAGGAAGGAAAAAAGGGAGGGAGGTAGAATGAGAGACAGTATGGAAAGGGAGAAGAGAAGAGAAGCAGACAAGGAAGGAAGAAAGAAAAGGAGAGAGAGAGAGAAGGAGAGAGCATGGGAGAAAGGGAAGGAAGGGAATGTCAATATTTTAACCTTGGTTAAAATGGAAATGAAGCCCAATTGGAATACACTGCCAGCAATTCTTCAAAACTGTTGAGGTTAATAAAGATGAGAATTCCTGGTTAGTAAAATATAAGATCTTATTTTCCAAAATGTAATCTTTTTTAAGGTACTGATGAGTTTTTGCTAGACAGATTGATGATTATACTGTTTAAATTGCTTCGGGGCTTGCAATATTGATCTTCCTGCCACTGTAGGGACCACTGACATATTTAAGTCTTAAGAGTCCAGATGCATCACAGATACAGTAGTTTTATAATTCTTTACTTCAGTTTAACTGCTTTTGCAAAGAAAGAACTTTCCACTGGAATGGAATTTTGTTGTAGTAGCTGGTTTTCATAAGCACCACTAAGATCCCCAAACCACCTGTGAGTGTTTGATCTCTCCTTTGGCTCCCACTCAGGATGTGATGAGTTTATTTTGTCCCTAGCTTGCCCTTTCAGCTTGCATCAAAGTGAAGGAAGTTTCTCAGTGAGAAGAATTCGGGGAATTTTTCTATCCCCTCCTTCATTTAATTTAACTACAATGATCTATTTTCATTTGCAGGTTTTACAAGATGGCAGGACCTGCTCAACAAAGCACAAAAACATTCCCCTAATCAATACCACTAAAGAGCCAGTGACTGCCCCAAAGGTATTTTATTTGTTTGTTTGTTTTGATTTTGTCAGAAAGAACTTGAATCCTTTGGGTCCAGTGATTTTTCTCTAGCTGAAGCAGGGATGTTGTATTGACTGATACAAGATACTTCCTTCCCCTAGTGCCTCTGGACTTTCCATGACCACTGTGCCAGCCACTAAGTTTTTGGTTCAATCATCTGAGGTCCTCAGAACAAGGGTGAGGGAGGTACATCCCCCCCACCCACCCACACACACACACACACACAACCAAGAAACAAAACAAAAATAAATGGATAACAAAAAACATCTATTCCTTATGGAACAAAAAAAATAAAAAAGAGGATTTGGGGAAACAGAGGAGATAGAAAGAAGTACATATCCCCAACAAAAACAAACAACAAACACAATTCAGGAACTTAATTCTGAACTTCCCTCTGTACTGTTCTATATTTGACCAAAAATATTCTATCATAGCAATTCTTAGGGATCATTTCACTTAACACAACATTTCCAAACTTTTAGGTTAGATTAATCAGAGTTGAATGGTTTAGCTAAAGTCTTCTCAAAATAGTTTTTGAAATATCCACCATTTATAAATAATATTTTATGTACTTCCATGAAATAGAAGTATTAACACATTTACATTTATTTTATTTTGGTCTAGCATTCATTTTCTATATTTGTTGAGATATAAAAATTTATATTACTGTTGTTAAGATTTTAATTTTTACCTTAAACATATATTTATTTTAACTATTCTAATTGTTTTTTCTGTATTGTTTGACAGAAATTGCAAATGCCTCCTTGTACTGAATGTGAGGTGAAAAAAAACCCGGAAAAACAATTGACCAACTTTGAAGGGAGGGCAACTAGAGAAGAAAAAATACTGTAACTATCAAGAAACTGTGTTAAAAACATCCACTTATGATTGTCTTCATACTCTTTTTCAACCACAAGCTTGATGGAAATACTAAGTTTTTAAAGCATGCAACTTTTTCACAATTTTCTGTAACTTTATATAGTCTACAAATTTTCCAGAAGATTCCAGGCCAATTATGATCCTTAAGCAATAACCTAATTAAAATGGATATCCACAGTCATAAATAGTCATTGTCATCGGTAAATTGCCCAGCATAAATTGGTCAGTTTTGAACTCAAATGCAGTGAACAACATTTAATTCTTCTGGTTCATTGGGTATCTAGTACTTCTGTGATCTAGTTTTGAAATCATCTGGAGGATGATAAAAATTTTGTGGATCCTTGGCATTTTTAGAATCCAAATTTCAACCATATCATAAAGATTCTGTTCCACGTTGGCCAATGGGAGTTACTTTAAGGTTAGAATCTGTGTCAGTCTGAATATATTATTTGAGGGTGTTTATTGCCATTCTTTTTATTATTTGGAACCATGTCTAAATAATGTTAAGGCAAATCTGTCTGGTTTTTAGTCAATTAACAGAATTCATTAAACATGTTTGGTATGATGTAGACAAAATATGTGGATGAATGACTAAATTTCTGACACAATTGATAAGATCTTTTTTGGCATTCTATAGACACATCCCTATGGTTGTCTGCTGGAATTACTCCAAGTTAGGAATTGAGTTCTTTGAAATGCTTGGCAAGATTTTTGTGTGTGTGAAATTGGGTAGTGGAATGTGGGATGACAAGAGGGTTGCAAAACAGAAATATGTGAGCAGATAATACACATTTTAAAATGGGGATTTGATGAAAGTAAAACAGCCATGTAGAACCAATAAACCCAGATTTGTATATTTTGAAAACAAATGTATTATTAAAACAAGTCAACAGCTGTGATCATCGCTGAAGTTGGGTCTCTACGTAGGAATACACTAATCAAATAAATGCACTCCTGAATAATCTGAATGTAGCTCACAAGCAACAGGAATTGATACGTGAATAATTGTCTGATTGATAAGACTGGTATAGCATCAGACTTAAAGACTCAAATTAATGGGTTAAATGATCCAGTTAAGTTGTCTGCACTGAATATATTCACTTCTACTGGCTAGACCCATTTTGCAAATGCACAAAGCATATAAAACAGTTGTTTTTTTTTTTTTTTTTTAAAGATTTTATTTATTTATTTGAGAGAGAGAGAATGAGAGACAGAGAGCCCGAGAGGGAGGAGGGTTAGAGGGAGAAGCAGGCTCCTCGCCAAGCAGGGAGCCCGATGCGGGCCTTGATCCCGGGACTCCGGGATCATGACCTGAGCCGAAGGCAGTTGCTTAACCAACTGAGCCACCCAGGCGCCCCAAACAGTTGGTTTTATAGAATGGATCTGCCAAGGCACAGTTGATATATTTGGAGCACTGTATCCTGGCAGGCTATCTAAGGAGATATTGTTAATTTAAGAAAGGAAAGGAGGGAAGAAGGGAAGGAAGGAAGGAAGGAAATCTTTAATCAATAGATGAACTTAAATTCTGATATATAATGGCACACCTTTGATCACAATGACATATTCCAAGAAATTTAGTGGTTTGGAGAAATGGCAGACTATCATAAATAGTATAAGTATTATTGTGATATAACCATGTAGCAGTTATGCTTGTGCAGTAATTCAGTGTCATTTATCAGTATTTTTTTTTTAGACTGCAGGCTATCCAAGAAAAAAGAGAATTTATTTTATAGATGGTCCTTAGAGGTTTCAGATGAAGTGACCAGGATAGAAGAAAAAAATCAAGGTCCAAAGTTCCTCTGACTCCTCAGCTCTAATATTGCTAGTTTCTGAGTTCTATTCCTTATAATTTCCCCACTGTCCCCCAAAACCCTAACCATCTCCAATGACTATAAAAGGAGAGCTGCTAATTTAGTTTTAATTTAGTTTCACTTCCCCACACCCTCCCTGTGCTCCAACTTCCTTCCATCGACCCTATGGAAAGTTAATCATCATTTCACCTTAGCACATGTTTTGAGGCACCTTTGGAACTAATAAAAAGAGAATCAAGCTGATATTTTCTGAAACTTTTATAAGATGGCTTAATATTAATCAAATTTGAACAGTTTCATTTGTAAATTATTTTTCCTATGCTCTATATCTCTAATATGTGACAATAATCAGTGTGTTTCTCTTAATTACTGGCATGATCAAGTGGGATTTACATAAGTATAATGTATAGATTTTTCTTTAACAATAGATGGCATTATGCATCCTGCAGAGTTTACTGTGGTTTATGCATTGCATTATTTGTTTCAAAACAAAAAAGAATCATAGCAGAAGTGCTTTATAAATATTTTTAAGAAAAGTATTATGGAAGTTCCTTTTAATAGTCAAGCACAGAATTCCTTTTTTTTTTTTAGTATGTTATGTGACTTTAATGAATGCATTTTATTTTTCTCAATCCTTTAATTGCTTTAAAATAGCATCCAAAATGTTTAAAATGCTTTACTTACATGTGCAGCTTTGTCCATAAAAGAGATGCTGTCGCTTATTATTTCTTTTAATCAACAGCTAGATAAATTGATGTTGTTTTCGAGGAGTTAACGTTCACAGCCTAACTAATCTCATGTGGAAGAAAATATTAACTGGTAGTATGATTCTATTATGTGCCTATAATGGTAAGCAGTAAAAAATTACTTAAGATTTGCATAATATAAATTGACTCCTATTGAGAAACAAACATACTTTCCAATGGAATAAACTTGTTTAAATATAGGTACTAAAGAAACTAACAAAAACATATTTCTCTAGTTATTTTAAAATACTAATCAATGCTATATATCCATTCTAAGTCAGGAATTTGTTTTGGACTTTGTTTTTCCTTTTATATGCATTACATTATATGTAAATTGGATGAGTGCCTAAAATGTATAAGACCTGAATGCTGACTGTCTATCCAATGCCAACATGCTCAGAAGAAAAGTGACTCATTCAGTAACTCCTCTAGATGTGGTTTTCTGTGTGATCTTAAATCTCAGAATACTGAATATACTAGATGGCTAACTTTTTTTTTTGTTCTTTAAGCAGATATTTAGCATTATAATGCTATTTCAGACACAATTCTGTTTCGTAAAATATACTGAATTACAAGTCCAAAACAGTTATGTGCGAAGCAGACATTTACTGTTTTAGATTACAATGTGGATAGCTGGATTAAAACAGTATCTGTGAACTTTGCTCTAATGGAATCTTATTTTTATAGCTCAGGTACTGTAAGTAGCACTAATTGCCACAGAGGCTGAAATGATTACTGATGCCATAGAGTAAGGTAAGCCAGCCAGACCTAGAGAGTTATGAAAACATAGACTTGTTTATTTAGGGGACATTTTCTTAGTCACGTGTACAGTCTTAAATTTCCCCAAACTATTTGTTGGATTATGTTATATAGTATTAATGGTCAATGATGAAGAATAAAAGTTACTGAAAGATGGCCTATTTTTCCTCAATAAAGATTTGTTACCAAGACTACAATGTATATCCTCCTACATCAACTAATTGAAAAAGCAAATATTGACATTAAAAATAGTACCTGCTTATATGTATCAAGAGCTAAGGACTTTTTTTGAAATGTCACCCCGGGAGTATCTTCAACCTCTTTTTGCCAATGGCTCAGAAATCTTTCATTTTATTTAGGGGTGTGGTTTTTTTCATTTTGTTTATTTTAATAGAGTTCCATGGTATCAGAGATTTTTGTATTTTTGTTTGCAAATGAGTTTCAAGTGCTCAGAGATAGCTACCTCATAGAAGGTGCTCAAATATTTGTTGAATGAATTAATTCAGAACCTGAAGCAGCAAGGGAAGAAAAAAAGAAGCAGAAGCGAGCATATTCTAGTGTGATCAGGAATCAGTCATAAGATGTAGTCTTTTAGGAAGAGAAAATACACAAAATGTTTTAGTTTGGGTTTTTTGTTTTGTTTCTAAGCTATTTTTTCTTGCTTTTTTTTTTTCTTTGAGAGATTTATCCATGGGCTTGTGCCTATGACTTTAAGCAGAGGAGACGTGGCATTTCTGGATGGATTTTGGAATGCTGTTCAATGTAATAGCCACAATTCACCTGGCATGTGTGTGTCTTTAGTTGGGATCTAGCTTTGATGTTCGCCTGGGTTTACACAGGCCACTTGATTTCATTTAGTATTTAAGTTTCTAACTTCTTGGGCCTTAAACTGTTGGACTTAAATCAGAGATTTTCCTGTGCATTCTGCACCATTCTGCAGTTGTATCTGCTCTCCTAGTCCTTTAGCAGACTCAGCTCCCAAGGCTGCTCAGGAGGTAAATGCACATCTAAAAGATGGGGCTCTGGACTCCACAAACCCTCACCTTCAACTAGAGTATCTATTCTTTCATATAATTGATTTGTTGGGTTTACACACCCTAAATATACTTTTTTTTTTTTGGCCATTTATACTGTATTTATTTGGTGTGTGTGAAGTTAATTTTTTAAGAGAGTTTTTTTTTAGATTAACATATAATGTATTATTTGTTTCAGGGGTACAGGTCTGTGATTCATCAGTCTTACACAATTCACAGCGCTCACCATAGCACATACCCTCCCCAGTGACCATCACCCAGCCACCCCATCCCTCCCACCCCCTCCACTCCAGCAACCCTCAGTTTGTTTCCTGAGATTAATCTCCCTCTCTGGTTTCATCTTGTTTCATTTTTCCCTATGATCCTCTGTCTTATTTCTCAGATTCCACATATCAGTGAGATCATATGATACTTGTCTTTCTCTGATTGACTTATTTTGCTGAGCATAATACCCTCTAGCTCCATCCACATTGTTGCAAATACTTTTAATGAAGAAAGGGAGTCCAGGTTTAATGTGATTTGAAAAATCACTGACTACAGTAATCTCTACGATCCCTTCTCCCCATGTGTTCCTTCAGTCATCCAGTCATTCAGCTATTCAAAAAATATCCCTTTGTCTGCCATTCCACTTTCTGTCCAAAATAGCACTGGCGAAAGGAGTAATTGTGAGCACTCCTATTGCACTTAATGTTCCAGCCCCTTCTTATAGAGCTCTTTAAAAGATTATTAAATATTCTCTTATGTGAGACCGATACTGCAGTTATCCTTATCTCACAGAGGAAACCGAGGTAGAAAAATACTAATCGAATTGCCCAAGATCGCGCAGCTGGTAAGAGGAAGGGGTTTGTTACAGACGCGGCAACGAGTTGCTGGAATCCATGTGCTGAGCTAAGTAACCACGTTGCCTCTCCTGCAAAAGCCAGAGTCCTGCCTTCAGGGAGCTTACGGTTTAGAGAGGGAGCCATCACAAATGAAGGAGGCACACAGCTAAATGAATGACTGTATAGGAGAGGAAGAATTTTTGTCCTCTTGCCTTTCATTTGGTTTAAGAATTAAATGGACATGAGACAGATTAACCGCAGGGAGAAAGAAAAAAAAAGTTTTCTTACATGTGCTTAGAGACCCAGTCATGAAATTAAAACCTAAAGAGATGACCAAAGCAGGCAGGTTTTATCCTTTTTAGACAAACAGGCAACAAATCTGTGAAGAATTGACCCGACAAAACGAACAAACAAACAAACAAAAAACAACAACAACATTGAGAGCTTCAGTTGATAAGACATTTGAAAACAGAATTTGGGCTGGGATAGTAAATTAGTAAAAAGTCACAAGGGTTGTTTATACAGTCTTTCTGGCTCTGAATTTCCTGTCTCTGGTAATAAGGATATATCTTTACCTCCTGGTACAGGGAGGGTAACTTTCACATGAGAGATTTATTTTCTGTTTTCTGGAGACAAAGTGTGGGGAGGGTCACAGAATTCTTTCTGCATGGCTATTTCTTAAGGGACTTTAAAAAAAAATCATCAATATGCCAAAGTGGCACATTTTGGGGTAGCCAGCTCTTGGCCCCTACAACTGCTATAAAAACAAAACTAAACAAAACAAAACAGGGTTCTCTTGACAACATACCACAAGGCAGTGGGGGGAGTGAATGCATCTTGTCTGTGTGAAGTCTTCACTGAGAAAATCATATTAAACTAAGATTGATGAATATATACTATTTTGCATGGGTGTCCCAAACTTCAAAAAATAATTTTTATAGTGTTCACAGATAACTAGCTAACAATATTTGAAAGTGAATACTTGAATTCAAATAACCAGGTAATTGTGAGTTGGTGCTGTTCAAAAAACAAAAGGGGAAAATTTCTGTTGCTTTCTGTTCCCTGAAGACATACGAGTCTGTTAGGTATAGATGACAATGAAATGTAGGTTTCTTCCATGGAATCCTTCCAAAGAGGTTTCTTCTATTTTCTTCCATAAAAAAATAGAAATTTTATTTCTCAGCCTTATACGTGGGGTAGCATCTCTCTCTCTCTCTTCCTCCCTCCCTCCCTCTCCCTTCCTTTCTCTCCCCCTCCCCCCACTCAGAAAAGCCATACATTTGATAGCAAAATGATTGATCAGGGTGTCTGTGCAGTACTTCTCTAATCCCATGGTAGCATCTGCATCAGAAGTAAAGTAATTGTGGTATGTTTTCCCCCTTCTCCCCCTTTTTGTATTCTCCGCTCCTTAAATTCCTTAGTTCCTTGAAGAACACCATTTCACTTCATGTCCTGCAGACACAGTAACATCTTGGGAAGGTCATATAATGCAATATATTTGTTCCTAGAAAATCAGGCTCTATTTGAGGCTCCTGGAAGAAGCAGTTGACCTCTGCACTTGATTAACTGTCAAATGAGCATACGTTCACAGGCAATATCTCTACCAAGGGTGAGAAGAAGAAAGAGTAATCTATAGTGGGTCAGGTCCTTTTTCTGACTCTGCTTATCTTTACTCCTTTTTCATGATAAAGCACCCTTTGTGAAAGTAAGTCAAGAGATAGATATTCAGCAGACAATCCCAGCTCAAATTTAGAAGATGCAGCAGAATGGAGCAGAGGATGAACACCCCTGATAAGTTCCTGTTCAATTGGCAGCACATTGAAAATAATAAGTTGGTGCTTTTTCCTCTGCAAATTTCTGTTTTACCCCTTTATACTTCTTCAGTCTTGATCCTAAAACTTCAAAGATTTTTGCGTCAGAAATCCTTAAAGCGGCTCCTCAAGACTTTCCTTGGAATAATGTGTCAAGTATGTAAATCTTGGGGTCCACTTGGCAGAGCGTCCACATCTTTGAAATGGTCATGTTGCCCACATGATAAACTGTGCTGCTGTCAGTTGGCTTCTGAAAGCCACTGAGAATGACCGGAGGTGACTCTAACACAGTGGAAAAAGAACAGTACAATACGGGTGAGAGGAGCAGGTCATGAAGAGCAGATTTTAAAATCTATTCTTCCAACCCCTGACCTAGAGCCTCCTTAAGTAGATGTGGCATAAATCAAATAGAATGTATTTACTAGATCGGTTTCTGGCCATTTGTTACACAGCATATAGGTACATAATTTAATGCCTACTGGAGCAATTAATGTTTGCGAATTTGAAAAAGATATGATATAAAGAATAAACATCCTCTGAGTAGATGGAACTGAGGACCAGAGAGGTGTGTTGGTAAAAGTAAATTAGATCATCATCAAGTTGCTGAAATGAACTCTTGATCGTACTTGACAAAGAATACACCTTCTCTTATTTTATCCTCCTGGTTGTAAAATGAGCAGCTTGTTTTTGTGTTTGATGTGTGTATGCATTTTCACCCTGATAGGATCAAAAAGAAAAGAAGGTAGGGAAATAGGAACCCCGAAAACAATTATCCTCTTGCTTCCCATAATGGAGACATGGACTGGTTTTTTTTGAATGAAGGCCTAGGATGAATCTTCCTTCTCTACAGTGCTAATCCCACTGTCTGTCATTTCCTCTTTCATTGTGACTTTATTTGGTGGCGGGGGTGGGGGGGTCAGGGTACGCATTTAAAGGTGTTTTTTCCTTTTGGCATTGGAGTTCACAAATAAATTTCAGAGATTTCTAGGATGCATTTGTTTTATCTATGGACATAGGATCTATTAACTGAAACCTAACAATTGTTCATGTATCTTCTCATACACTCTATGTGCACTGTATGCCTCTGTTCATGCTCCTGTTTGCAGATGCACATGGCAAGAATCATTATAGCGGCTTCCATACACATTTATGCTTTCTGGCATTTTTGAACATTCTAATTGGTGGATGCACAGATTTAGCGTCTGAATATCTTCATATGTTTACTTCCCTATCTATGCATGTATGTGTCTGTATCCATGTGCTCCTGGATATAAATTCAGCAAAATATGCATTTAACAGTCGAATGCCTTTTTTTGCTGCCCTAATTTCATTCCTATTTACATATTTCATGTTGTTTTAACACAGGTATTTTCTTTTTCTTTCCAAGTTTTTATTTAAATTCCAGTTAGTTAATATACAATGGAACATACAGTTTCAGGTTAACACAGGAACTTTAAAAGCACAGTACATAACTGTGTACGTGTAGTTAAGTGAACTTTCAGTGCAATTGCAATGAACATAGTATACTAAGTTAAGCTGCACAAACAGACACAACAAATTATTATCTCCAATCAGCCATGAGATATAGGCAGTCATCCCCATCCCGCATAGACACAGGTGCGGCTCGTGTACCTCTTCATGTCTATTGATTGGTCTACAGTTTGACCTAGACTGGGAAATTATACTTGGAGCTATTTGCTGGATGTTCTAAAAAGGGGAATTCCTTTAAGCATGATTTTGTATGCATGGAGACGCAAAGGCATTTTAATAACTATCCTGATAGTAACCAAAGTATTTTTATTTGGAGGAAATGAGGTAAGTAATTACACTATTCACTTTGACTATACTGAAGCAAAGGTACACTGTTGGAGAAATAAGAATGAAGTCGTAAGATCAAGGAAAGAGAGGTAGTTCATGTATCTCAAATGATAATGAGAGAATGTTTCTAACCACAGGAAATTGTAGAAATTTCCAGGTATGGATTACTTTAAAATCACGACGCGTCTGAAAACGAGTACTTGTTTATGAGAAAATACTTTGCTTAGGTTTTCTTTTTTGTTTTCTTTTCTAAAAGAGTTACCCAGTTACTTTGTTCCCTAAGTGTTTTATTTGAAATTTGGGTTAAATACAGTGAAATGCACGGCTATACCTTGCAGAATGAAATACTGATTATTCCTTGGAGCAGCTGCCAAGGTTAGTTAGCTTTTCCTTAAATTCTGGTACACTTTGTATAATTTTCTTTTCTCAGATAATCTGAAGATAGATTTGTCTGATTGACTCCTACTGCACAGTTTCTAGGAACTCCCACTTCACCAGCTGACCTGGTAGGTAATTATTATTCTTTGACACATCATAGAACTTAAGGTCTCCTCCCTCAGGTAGTCACAAACAACGCAAACTCACTGATTCTCTCGGAAGGTTGATCTATGTGCTTGGCTCAGGCCAAGAGGTAGGCAGGCACGATGGTGGTGGTAGATTTTTTTAAAGAAACCCTCCGCAGCCTTCCCGAAACCGTGTCTCCATTTTGCGTCTTGAAACACACTACTTCCAGGTCAGCTTTTCCAAAAGTTACTTTGCTACATACCTGAATCTAAACCTTTGGGTGTGGGCACACAACTACACTAGAACTGCTACAACACAATTATAAGCAAAGACTTTGGAGTCAGACTTCTGCATTAAACTCTTTGTTCAGCTTATTAACTGTGTGAACTCAAGCAATTAACTAACCTCTGTGTGCTTCTGAGCCTTCACTGGTAAATTGGGAATAATGAGGTGATATACTCATGATAATAATAGCTATGTCCAAATAATAATAATAATAATAGCTATTTGCACTAAATATTAAATGAGATCACATAAATAGAACAAATAGTAAGCATTTAATATACACTACCTATTCCTATTTTAAAGGTTAAAAAAATAAAGTATGACTTTCTGAAAAAAATAAGACTATAAAATAAAGTATCACTTACTGAAATAAATAATAAATAAATAATACTATTAAAAAAGGCATGTACACATACATAAATACATTCACAAATGCCTAAAAGGAAAATTATTATGCGTGTGGAATTGGACACATATATGGCAACTCTCTCTCTCTCATTCTGTGTGTGTGTGTGTGTGTGTGTGTTGAGCAGGACATATGATTTACTTTCAAGAAAACTCTCCTAATCGTGATTATCTAAAGAAAAAGATTGGATTTGTCCAGATACTGCTAGATGAATGACTCAAGATATGATCATCCTTTTAAAATTTGTGGATTGTGGCATCAATTGCCTCTCCTTTTATTCACATAATATCATCGCACATTTTTCTCCTAAAACCATCTAATTTCTGTTTCCTGTTGAGACTCTAAAATACTAATTAAGAGATTCTGTTTTTTTCCTAAAAATTTTATAAGTGTATAATTATTTTCTTTAGCCTTCTGGTGTTAATTATTTTTTAGATTGTTTTTTATTATTTATCCTAATAGATAATGAATAATGTCTGGGGAAAAATGAGAATTTACCCTAACTTGCAACAATAATAATTTTAATAAGATGTTTATATCATAGTCTATAATCCAAGGAGACACATGGCAGTTCTGTTTAAAATTTAAGTGAGTAGGTATGTGAATAGAATATTTACATGCTCCAATGATATTTTTTTATAGAAGAAAAATATATGCATTCCAGATTGTCTTTTGCTTTCCAAGTTTCAAACTTGAAAACCAGTACTAGTTTTGCTGGGGCCTTTAAAAAACCAATAAAACATTAATCAAAACCAGTACTAGTAGACCCAGTACTAGTTTTGCTGGGGCCTTTAAAAAACCAATAAAACATTAATCAAAACCAAGCCTCATTTCAGATTTTATGGTAGAAATGATTCAACGCACATTCATTACTTTTTTGAAATTAGATTTTTATTCTCATTTGGGAAATAGAAGCATCAACTTTCCTCTTCAATCTTTCTTCATTCCCACTTCAAAGCTTCAAAGCCTAGTGGACTTCCTTATACCCTCCCTCTTTCCAATTCTCTCTTTTATTAAAGGAAAGTATATGAACAGACTCCTTCCTGATGTGTCCCGAAATTTCTTTTGAGGGAGTAAATGAGATAAGGTCTCTGTGGACCTAAAAGCCCCTTGAAAAGTTTAAAATTCTTACAACCAACACAGTCATTTAATATAAAGTTTTTATACCTCTGAACTACTTTTAACAGTTTTCAAAATTGTCATTCTGTATCACCCTTGCCCCCATGATCTAGTCACCAAATAGTGTCCATACTGATTTTTAAAAAAAAAAAAAAAGTTGCATCATGTCATTCCTTAAAACTATCCAATGGTTTTCAATATCACTGAGAATTCTATTTAAAAAAACATCACCCTTATCATGGCTTACTATGCCCTACAGTGCTGGCCCATCCCACTTTTGGCTTCACTTTCCATCACTCTCAGTGGCTCACTTGGCTCCATTCATACCGGCCTCTTTGCTGTGCCTTGAACTTGCTGAGTACTTAGTACCTGCTAATTTCTCTGACTGGGATGTTGTTTTCCTAAATATATATTCAGCTTACTCGGTTCTATTCTCTCTACTCAAAGAGGGATTATCCTTGATTTTCCTATCTAACATAAGTACCACTCTTCCCACCACTTTGCTGCCATCACTGTCTATCCCCTAGCCTTGCTGTCTCCTCTGCATAAATTGCACCACTATATGACATCATATTACATATGTTTTGTCAGTTTCCTACTTCCAAAATGGTGTCTCCTGGAAAGTAAGGCTTCATCTGTTTTCTCCATTGCCTTATCCCCAGAATCTGGCATGAGTAAGTGTTCAATGGACATTGGTTGAATAAATAAATGTAAAATGCACTTTCTCAAAGGGCTTTAATGCTTCCCTGTCAGGAACAGTGAAGTGAGACTCACTCTACAACTTAAAAGAAAAAGAAATCCTCGGGCCAGTCCATAGCCTGTGACTTGGCGGATAATCAGTCTATTGGTCTTGCATAAGTCACTCAACACAGTAGAAGGGTGGTGTTGGTGTTCACATTTTATGGAGCTCTGAGCACTGGCACTTACCCTTCCCCACCCAAATTTCTCTAAAGTCCCTGATAGAACTAAGTACTAAAAAATGACCACAAATAAAAAGCTTAACTCTAAACTTAGTCTAGAAAAAGAATAGACATAACATTTCCAACACAGAAAGATGAAAATTTGAAACAAGGAAGGTGAGTTTTAGCAAAAAGCTAGTTTTTATAGGAGATCATCTTATCAGATTATGAATGTGCTCAACGAAGTGCTTTAGGAGACTTGAAGCAGATTTTCTTGTGGTGGAGCTGAGAAGTCTGAAGTTTTATTTGTACTCAAGACAAGCCTATGCAAGCTAAAGTTTAAAACCACCGAAGTATGTATGACATGGCACCTGTGTAATTTCTATTTTTTTAAACTCCAGAGTTGTCCCATTTTCCTGTTTTGACATCGGCCTGGTTATACAAACTCACCCTATTCTAAGGTTTTTCCTTGCACTACACTTACAAACTCTTTATAATAGAAAATAGGTCCCACCACCTTTCAAATACTGCAGCTTTTCAGCAAGTAATGAAGCAAACTTGCTTGTCTCCCCATTTCTAGTCTACTTCTGATACAGCAATGAATATGCCAGACAATGTCACCAAGTTGGCAAGGCAATGACTTTGTTTCACCTTCCCGCTTGGACATATTGAAATGCTGAACATGGTCACTGATAGCTGATAGTACTAATAATTATTCCCATAGCAATTATCTAACTGACTGCCTTGAATGATGACTCTGATGCAATTTCCACAGCCACAGTCCCTTCTGGAAGCTATTGATTTCTTTATTTTCATGGAATTGTAACCTGTTTCAAACTGTGACTTTGTTTCCCCCTTCAGGATATAGGATTTTTATATTTGGCAATAGATTTTAGGTATTGCAGGGAACTACAGATTTTAGAGGAGGAACAAACTGAAGACATAATCAGGAAAAGGAGATGAGAGAGGGAAGTAAATTATAGGAGCTAGAAGTTTGCCTCCACCCTTATCAGAGAAGTGACTGTGGAGTAACAAATTGGAAATTATTGATGATTATGAAAGGAATTATAATGTGACAATTTCCAGCAAGTTTGCCGGTGGGTAGGTCATTAAGGAGCCTGAACTTAGACCATTTCTTGAATATATTATAATGTTGGCCTCAGGCTCTTCTGTGCCTTCAAAGAAGATTAGGAAGTGCAGCTCGCCTTGAATTCAGTAAAGATGCTCTTTTGCATTCCTCAAGAAGCAGCAAAAATTCCAAAACTTAGTTTTATTTTTTTCTGAGTGGACTTTGAGTCAAGATAGTAGCCTAAATCTTTAATGAAAGAGATGGGATCTAAGGGAATAAAATGCAAATCAGAAATTTTGACTCTTTACCCTCAACGTTTCCATTACTTAAAGTGCAAACTTCTCACCAGGAACCACAAAGCTCTACAAGATCTGGCCTCTGGTTACTTCAAATTTGACCACATCCCCTGCCACTCACTCACTGCTTCTTTCACTGCTCTCTGGCAAAATGCCTGGTGACATGCTTATAACATATGCGAGGAAAATACTGCCAGCCAGTACTCCTAATCATGATGGCAAATACTCACACAGTTCTTACAATGTGCCACATCATATGTATGTTAACCCAGTCTTCACCACAACCAGTGAGATAAGTTGTATCAATTTTCCATTTTATGCCTGAGGACGCTGAACTACAGAAATTTAAATTAAATCATCCAAGATCACATAACTAGGAAGTTAGCAAAAGTAGATTTGAACCCAGGCAATCTGACTCCAGAGTTGCTATTTTTAGCCACCATGCCTCTACACACCAGACCACAACTCTCTCTGGCTTCATATGCTCCAATGTCTGGCCACCACACTTAAAATAAAATCCAGGGTAGGGGTTCTTTGAGTTCCTACCCCTTTAAGCCTGTCCTCTCACATAAAACCACTACCTAATATGCAGGGCCCAAGGCAGAATGAAAATGTGGAGCAACTGTAAAAAATTATTAATGATCTCATGACCTGATGGGAGAGCATCAAACCACATGGGCAGGGCCCTTCTGAGATGCAGGACCTTTACTGCAAAGGTGACACTTGTCAAGCATAATTCCTAGAGACACAAAGTTGAATAGAGCTTACCAGATTGTAGGTGGAAGAAGGAACTGAGAATTATTGCTTAATGGCTACAGAGTTTCAGTCTTTTTATTTAAGATTTTATTTATTTATTTGAAAGAGAGAGAGCACAAGCAGAGCAGAGGGGCACAGGGAGAGGGACAAGCAAACTCCCCACTGAGCAGCGAGCCCGATGCAGGGCTTGATTCCAGGACCCTGGGATCATGACCTGAGCTGAAGGCAGATGCTTAACGACTGAGTGATCCAGGGGCCCCCAGAGTTTCAGTTTTGCAAGATGAAAAAGTGTTCTATAGATTGACAGTAGTGATTGGCTGCACAGTATAAATGTATCACTGAACTTTCCACTTAAAAATGTTAAGATAGTAAATTTTATGTGTATTTTACCACAATAAAAAATTTAAAGGAAAAATGAAATACAAGATTTATGTCATTAAAAAAAATAATCATTGCAGATTTCAGTATCACATTTTCAACAATTGATAGTATACCTAGAAAGAATACCAACAAGACAATAGAAGACTTGAACAACAATATAAAACAAAGAGACTTAACAGGTATCTATATAGCACTTCACTACCAACAGCAAAATATACATTTTTCTCAAATGCACATGAATCATTCTCTAGGATAGACCACATACTAATGTCATAAAATTAGGATAAATAAATTTAAAATAAGTAGAATCATACACAGTTCTTTAACCATGATAGAATAAAATTATACAGAAATAGCAAAGAAATTTGGTGAATTCATAGATACGTAAAAATTAAACAGTACACTCTTAAATAACCAGTGGGTCAAAGAAAAAATCATAAGGAAAATTAGAAAATATGTTAAGATGAATTCAGGTGAAAAAACAACATACCAAAACTATTGGGATCCAGTTAAAAGGATGCATAGAGATAAATAAGTCAGTTACAGAAGGACAAATACCATATGATTTCACTCATGTAGAATTTAAGAAACAAAACAAATAAGCATAGAAAAAAAGGAGAGAGACACAAATCAAGAAACAGACTCTTAACTATAGAGAACAAACTGATGGTTACCAGAGGGGAGGTGGGGGGTGGAGAGGGAAATGGGTGAAATAGGTGATAAGGATTAAAAGTGCACTTGCTGTGATGAGCACCGGGTGTTGTATGGTTGTGCTGAATCACTATATTGTGCACCTGCAACTAATATTACACTATATGTAACTAACTGGAATTTAAATAAAAACTTTTAAAAATGTGTACATGTAAATACCTATATTAAAAAAGAAAGAAAGATTTCAAATAAAAAACCTATATCCTATTGGTTCTGTTTCTCTGGAGAACCCTGAGAGATACAAACTTGATATGAAGAGTGGTCCTATAGGCATAGAATCTTAGTGATGAGTTTTCTGAATTGGTTCTGGAGTATCTGGAATTAGCTCTCTAATTATATTAAAGGCATAAATGGCTCTGTTTTTAATGGTAAAGAAAGTACTGATAGTCCATTGCATGATAGGTCAGTAGAGATACACCAACTACCATATTGGATACTCTTAATCAAAAATTCATAAAACTCACATTCTGACTGGCTATGTAGTTGATATCTTAGAACATGTTTGTCAAATTAATGGGTATAATGAGATTTCTGGTTGCTCATAATTGCACTGGAGAAAGTGGGAAAAGAAAATAATGAGTTCAGGGATTCAAATTCCCAGTTTAAATTCCTTACAAATGACCTGAAAGTGTCTATAACTTCCCTAAAAGAAATCTTATCTCCTGTAGCCACAGAGCTGACAGTTCTAAAAACCTACCCAGAGTCTGCTCTTGCAAACTACTGCATTACAACACAAAGTGAATCCCCAACCTCACAGGTGTCTGCACTTAAAGTGAGGACGAGGGAAAAATAGGATCCTGATAGTTCCAGAGTTGAGCCAGTTTATAGACCTATAGTCCCTTGAATGAAGGGAGATCAAATCCCCTTCAGGAAGGGCCCTGCCAAATTTTATACTGTTAATCTTTCTCCCAGCCCTCCCCAAAGAGACCCATGGCCTTTTACTAGGTGACTGTGTGTGGGAAAAAAAAGAGATAATCAGATTTTTAAGAGATTACCAGACATAGGTTCTGAAGTGAAGCTAAATCCAGGAGATCCAAAATGTCACTCAAGTTTATCTCAATACGGATCCAGTGTGTCCACAAATCCCTGATGTGGTTATTTTCTCAGTGCCAGAATGCATAATTAAAACAGACATATTTAGCAACTGTAAGAATTTCCACACATGTTCCCTAACCTGTAGTGTAAGGGCTATTATATTGGGAAAGGCCACATGGAAGCCATTAGAAATGCCTCTACCTAGATAAATAAACCAAAAGCAATACAACATACCTGGAAGGACTGTAGAGATTAATGCCACCATCAATGACTTGAAGGGTGCATTCCCATTACATCCTCATTCAAATCTGCCAATTCGTCCTGTTTAGAAAATAGATGGATCTTGGAGATTAATGGCTGGTTATTGTAAACTTTCCTAGGTGCTAAACTCCCAAGTTCATTGAACTTCCAAAGGTGGTTTCATAGCTTGAGTAAATTAATATTTTTCTTTGTACCTGATATGTAACTGTTGAATTGGCAAATTCTTTTTTTCTCAATATTTGCTGGTAAAGACCACCAAAACCAGTTTCCTTTTAGTTGGCAAGGCTGGAAATACAACTTCACTGTTTTATCACAAAGATGTATCGAATTTGCAGCCCTATACCACAATTGATTCCACAAGAAACTTAATTGCCCTTATCATCCACAAGATATCCATCATATAGGCCCATTACATGAAAGTAGGTTGATTTTACCTAGTGTTCAAGAAGTAACAACTCTTTAGACTTATTGGTAAGACATTTGCATGTCAGAGACTGAGAAATAAATCCAATAAAAATTCATGGGCCTTCTACCCTAGTGGAATTGTTAGGGGTCCAGTGGTATGGAGCATCCCTTCTAAGGTGAAAAATAAGTTGTTGAATCTGGCTGATTTTAAACACAAAAACAAAGCACAACAACTAGTGGGGCCCTTTAGCTTATAGAAACAACATATTCCTCATCTGAGTGTGCTAACTCTGGCCCATTTACAAGTGACCCAAAAAGCTGCTAGTTTTGAATGAAGATCAGAACAAAGGAAAGCTCTGCAGCAGGTCTACTGTTACATTACTTAAGCCATATTATCTAGCTGACATAATAGAACATGAAGTGTCAGTGACAGATAGAGGTACCCTTGAAGACTTTGGCAGAGCCCTATAGGTGAATCATGGGATTTTCTGGGACATTCCTGTAGGTCAGTCTTGAAGAGAAATTCTTCTAGAGGGCAGACTAATGTATCTGGTGATTCACTTTACATAGAAAGAGAAAGGTCTAAGTATATACTGATTCGTGAGTGGGAGCCAACAGTTGGGCTGGATGTTCAGGGGTTTGGAAGAAACATGATTAGAAAATTGGTGAGAAGATATTTGTAGAAGAAGCACATTTGTAGACCTCAAATGTGATTAGGATATTAGGAACCTATGTTTCAAAAATAATTAATGCATAACAAGTAAGATTACAGTATAAGTAACTAGTGTATATTGTACAGAAAGCAAGTTTAATGGTGAAATAAAATTTATAACACAATTAAAGATTACTTCAGTATCTGCTTCGAAAAACCCCATCTGTCTGAGAGTCTGTTCCCCACACTTTTTTCTTCTTTAGTAGGTTTGACCTTTTCAGATGGGAGAATTTCATTGATTATACAGAAAGTAATTGAATGAAACACACAAGTAAATATTTTGTGCCCAGCAATACTACAAGAATAAAATTCCATTTTCCCACATCCAAACAGATTGTTTTAAGTTCTCTAACTGTAATACCTCTAGAATGACTGCATTCCTGGCTTGAATGATAACTTCTGCATCAAAAGTCACAGATCAGTTCACACAAAGATGTGAGATATATCACATCAGAAAGAAAAGTGAAGTGATCTTATATTTCAGGAATTCTGGATGACCTCAGCTGTCTATGTTAGCAAACTTCATTGGTAAGAAAAATAAGCAGTGACAATAAAAATGGTCTATTTTCTACTGTATGATTGTGGGACAGATAGAGAAAAAAAATTAGAAGGTGATAACAAATTATTATTTTTAAACCTATTAATTACCCACTATAGTATTATAAAACTATCAAAGATCACACCAAAATCCTAGGGAATCTTCTGGACTTTTGCAAAGATTTTTCCATGATTGGTCATATTTTGATATTAATGTGTGGTGCTTGTGATGTTGGCCTTCTATTAATTAATCATTCACTTAATACATTTCTTGCAACTTTCTTGTGCCTTGTTCCTAAGATAAGTTTTGATCACATCTGGAGGAGAAAGGAGAGGAAACAGGGTTAACATAGAGAACAATGAAGGAGGAGGTATCCCACAGACGACAGTATCTTAGAAAGTAGTATCAGGCCCTCAGCAAGGCAGGAAGGGAATATCAAAAACAGAGTGCAGGGATCAATATCTGAAGGTCTGCCATCCCACATCCACTAATATTCTTCCAGATTTTCCCATTAGTCCAACCTGGAAGCCAGAGGTCAAGAGAATCCCAACACAACCAACTCCTTGTTCCACTAAGTATCTATTCTTGTCTGTGCTAAGAAAAAACTTATATTCTGAACCCAGCCACAATATTCATGCCAGGATGACATCAATTCAGATATAATTCTAACCTGAACTTAAATTGTAAAGCAACCTACCACCAGAACTCTTCATGGAAGATAACAATGAAAAGCATTAAAAACAAATCTACAGTTGTAGGTGGGAAACTTTAAAACTCCTTTTTCAGTAAAAGATAGAAATTGTGGAGAGAAAATCAGCAAGATTAAGGAAGTGGACCTGTTTCTAAAAGCTGCTTTTTAGAATCTGAGGCTCCACCTTAAGAAACTAAAGAAGAAGAACAACAACAAAAAAAACCAAACCCAAATTAGAAGACTAAAGACAATGATAAAGATAGTAGACATCAATGAATGTGAAAACAGAAAGAAATCAAAGAGAAAATAAGTGAAAAAAGAAAGTCAATTTAGTGTAAAGATAAAATAGAAATGATAAATCTCTAGGAAACTTACAAATAGAAAGGAGAGGAGACACAAATTATGAGTCCTGAAAGAAGGGATATTCCTACAGATCCTTAGGACAT
The DNA here is from genome assembly GCF_054177405.1 of Leptonychotes weddellii. Taxonomy (NCBI): domain Eukaryota; kingdom Metazoa; phylum Chordata; class Mammalia; order Carnivora; family Phocidae; genus Leptonychotes; species Leptonychotes weddellii. The sequence goes on along the minus strand of NC_138379.1, from coordinate 29,801,824 downwards.
TTATAGGATAATATAGGAAAATACAAACAACTCTACACACACAAATTTGACAACTTATAAACATGTACCTAAGCCTCAAAAACTGTAAAATATCAAAATTTAATGAAGAAGAAATAGATGACATTAGTGTTCATATAGATTAAAAATGAATTCATATTTAATCCTTCAGATTAAAAACAAGACCCAGATGATTTCACTGGCAAATTTTATCACATTTAAAGATAAATAGCACTAATTCTAAACAATTTCTTCCAGAAAATGGAAGAATAAAGAATAAAAACTTCCCATCTCATTTTATAAGTTCAGAATAACACTGACATCAAAACTTAAGACAGTACAAAAAAGAAAACTACAGACCAATATCCCTCGTTACTATAGCCACAAAACCTTCAACAATTTGTAAACACAACAGCAACAACAACAACAAACACCTAGCAATATATGAAAAGGAAAATATACCATGGTCAAGTAAAATTTACCCCAGAAATACAATGTTAATTGAATGTGTGAAAATGTAATCGATGTGAACTTATGTAATAATAGTGTGAAGAAGAAAAAAAATACATGATCCTATCAATTAATACAGAAAAGGCATTTAATAAAATGCAATATCCATTTATGATAAAAATTATCAGAAACTAAGAATACAAAGAAACCATCCCTTTGTAGATAAAGGTCATCTACAAAAACTACCTAACATCATATTTCATGATTAAAGAGTAAATGCAGAGTGAGAGTAAATCCAGAAAGTTGGGAGGAAGGCAAAAATGTCCACTTCATTCCCATTTAACATTGTAATGGAAGTCTTAGTCAATGCAGTAAGACAAGAAAAAGAAATATAAGTTACACAGATTGGAAATGAAGAAATATTTTTCTATTTACAGATATTATGGTTGTATATCTAGACAATTTCAACCACAAAAAACAAAAACAAAAAACACACTTAAAATTAATGTGTGTTAAGGAAGATTCTAGATACAATGTCAACACACAAAAAAAGTCAATTGTATTTCTACATACTGGCAATGTGAATGGAAATCAATTTTTTAAAACAACGGTTAAAAAATCTGAAAAAAGTAATATTAAAATCAAAGGAAAAACATATGTAAGTTCTGTATGCTAAAAAATACGAATTCTGATAAAAGAAATTAAATATTGAGACACATATTGTGCCTAAAAATATGGAGACACGTATTGTGCTCAATTGGGAGTCTCAACATGATAAAGATATGAATTCTCCTAAAATTGTTCTATAGATCAAAAATCTGGTCTACCACAGTTGCCATGTGTAGATGAATGAGAGTGTCTGTTGACAAGAGAGCAGCCAGAAATCCCATTTCCTTCAAAATGTATAGGGATATAAGCCTCATGTGTCTTCATGGCAACTTCATGCTAGAGCTCACCGGTGCTTACAAAAATACTGTGACCTAATAAAATTTTCTTTCTCTGACAAGTGTAAATTTACATCTCCTAACATTCTTTGATTCAATTCAAAGGTTTTTTTTTTTTTTTTGAATTTCAAACAAAAGGTTGTTTCAACTTCTTTTTAGCTCTCTATACATCCAGTAGAAATTATCTAACCTACCTTCTTTATTTTCTTTACAATACCCATTCCCTTTCTTAAAAATATTGCCAAGAGTAGTCTATTTCTAAAAGTGTTAAGAGTATATATGATTGGGAAACTGTATTAACAGTTTGTAAGAATAATAACACTTTTAGAACTCACCCAAGTAGTCAGGGTCAGTGTTATATTATGCGACCCCCTCAAAGCAAGAGAAGTTTTATATAGAGATTTTATAAATAGCTATTTTTATATATTCTATAGTAACTATTTATATATATATACACTATATATACTATATATATGTAAGATTGCATTGTGCCTAGTGCATAGAAATCATGATTTATTACTCATATTATTCATACTGTTACATATAACTCTTACATACATAAGAGTTCATGTTTTATATATATGTATATACACATACTATATGAGCTATATATATTATATGTACTATATATACTCTTTGTACGGTATATACTTATATACTATATACACTATATATAGAGAAAGAACAGCAAACATTATTTGTCTTTTTGTATGTGTGTGTGTTTTTTAAAAGATTTTATTTATTTTAGAGAGCAAGGGGTGGGGGGAGGAGCAGAGGAAGAGGGACAGAGAGAGAATCTCCAGCAGACTCTGCGCTAAGTGCAGAGTCCAACCTGGGGCTCTATCCCAGGATCCTGAGATCATGACCTGAGCCGAAACCAAGAGTCAGGCGCTTAACCAACTGAGCCACCCAGGCGCCCGAGCAAATATTATTTGTACTATTCAAATTATAATTATGTTTTATCACTTATACCATTTTACTTTTGTATCTTATATTGCAATATTTTATATTTTATCAAAAAATTGAAATACAAAAAGAATAACTCACTCATCCAAATGCTATAATACCTGGAAATGACAGAGCTGTAATGTGAACATCTTACTCTAATTTTTGTGTTAGTTTTAATGCAACTCAAAACTTCTTAATTATAGAAGTGTTATTGGCTTTCACTTCACTAAGTTATGTGCATAATACAACCTTATATCTGAAGGACAATTTATTTAAATACAAATTTTAATTCTACTTGTAAAGTGATTTGAAGATTTAATGAGGAACCTTGGGGCTAACAAATTTTGCTTTGTTGTGAATGAGGGTCATGTTGGAATGAGAGTCTTTAATCATGATATTCCCCAAAGGCAAGCCAGAAATTGACTTATACTAACGTGGGAGGTGTTGTAAATGTGATTGTAGATGTGAGCCAATGGAGAGACAGGTAGTGATTCAAAACTGTATTTTAAAATCTATTTTAAAACTAATTTAAACAAACTATAGTTACCCCTTTGGGGAACATTTTTATAGAACTCATTCTTTTGAAAATTGCAGCTGAGAAAATGGTATGTGTGTGACATTACATTATCCATTTTTTAAATGAAAGTTGTAAAAATGAATATTACTTAGGATAAAAAGACATTAAGAGAAATTTATTCTGCAGAGTAATTTCAGCCTGCATTCCTAAGCTATTCAAGAGCAATCTGCTGGTTGAATCACTATCTATGCTGGAATAAACAATTTAAGGCAAACAAGGTGCATTCAAATAGAATCATGACAATGATTTACATCTATAAAGTGAGCTGCATTTATTTATTTATTGCATTGACTGTAGGCAGTTAAGCTGTCTCATAGCATAGCACGTATATTTCCTAATTCACTGACATTATCACTCCGAGAAATAAGTATAGATAAATTACTGGGTTAGTGATAAATGAAAGTATGTCCTGGGAAGATAATGACACTTACTCAAATGCTTGGAGTATCTAGGGAGACAAGGCTTATAGGCAACACTCTGATGACTCCTATCTAGGATGTAAGGATCAGCCAGGTGACAGCATGTTATGGAATCCCTGGGAGTGAATCCATGAGGAGGACACTACTCTGTCCATACAAACAAAGTAGACAAAGAGTTTATTCTATGCCCTGTCAGTTAGCAGAGAGAGAGAGAGAGAGAGAGAACCTAACTCCAGAGCTAATTTCCTAAAGTTATGATATAAGACACCAATGATAATGATGGAGAAATCATATTAAATGGTCTCTATGCACTAGGCACAGTGCAATCATAACACTCCATGAAAGGGATTTGTAAAAGACTAGCTGAACTGTTTAATCCCCTCTAACCAGCTAGACACAATGATAAACATTTTCTCTTCAGCTGACTGAGATTAAGGCTTCTTTTATAAATCACTCTCCTGTAACAATCTGTGTACTCCTCCCTATAAAAGTATAAGGTAAAACCACCTCACCAAGACACTCTAATCTTTGGATATGGGAGCTCACCCTATGACAATAGCCTTGATAAAATCAATTCCCTTATTTGTTTGGTTTTTGTCTTTGACATACCTAATGGTCCTTTACTTTTGATACGAATTGCAAGTTTTTTATTTTAGCTCCAATATAACATAGAGTGTTATATCACTTTCAGGTGTACAGTATAGTGATTCAACATTTCTGTACATTACTCAGTGCTCATCATGGTAAGTGTACTCTTAATACCCTTCACCTCTTTCACCCATCCCCCCTCCACCTCCCACTGGATATGTTTATTTTAAACAAGTACCCTCAGTTAAAGTTTTTTTTTTTTCAACAAGAACATTTTTTACTTGAAGCATACTTCAGAATACATGGTTCTAAAAGATACATTTTTAAGACAGGTATTATTAATTCAATTTTTAAAATATATTTCTCTGATATTAAATATAGGGTTCACCAAGGATCCGTGGTCCAAAACTCAGGGTTTTTTTCACATTAAATATGCAGCTGAGTTCCATTTCATGAAGATATCATATGTGCCAATAGTCTAATGTTGTCAGAAGATTGCAGAATGAAAGTAAATGAATAAATCTTAAAAAAAAAAAGGTGGGGGTTGCCTGGGTGACTCAGTCTGTTAATCATCCAACTCTTTTGTTTTTGGCTCAGGTCATGATCTCAGAGTCCTGAGATAGAGCCTTGCCCTGGGCTCTGCACTCAGTGTGGTGTCTGCTTGAGATTCTCTCTCTCCTTCTCCCTTTGCCCTTCCCCTTGCTCCTGCTCCCCTTCTCTCTCTCCCTTTCTCCCTCTCTCTCATATCAATCAATAAATCTTTAAAAAAAAGATTGCAGAATGATCTATCCTTATATTAATTATTTTTTTCATTTAAAAATTTTCATTTCCTTTATTTTTTAATATAATTTTATCTTATTGTATTATGTTAGTCACCATACAATTCATCATTAGTTTTTGATGTAGTGTTTCATGATTCATTGTTTGAATATAACACCCAGTGCTGCATTCAGTACATGCCCTCCTTAATACCCAGCACTGGGCTAACCCATCCCCCTAACCCTCTCCCCTCTAAAACCCTTATTAGTTTGTTTCTCAGAGTCCATCATCTCTGATGATTTGTCTCCCCCTCTGATTTCACCCCCTTCATTTTTCCCCTTCCTTCTCCTAATGTCCTCAAAAAATTAAAAATAGAGCTACCCTATGACCCAGCAATTGCACTCCTGGGTATTTACCCCAAAGACACAGATGTAGTGAAAAGAAGGGCCATATGCACCCCAATGTTCATAGCAGCAATGTCTGCAATAGCCAAGCTGTGGAAAGAGCCGAGATGCCCTTCAACAGATGAATGGATAAAGAAGATGTGGTCCATATATACAATGGAATACTACTCAGCCATCAGAGAAAGGATGAATACCCAACTTTTATATCATTTCATTTATTTTATTCATTTTTTGAAGGCTTATTTATTTATTTATTTATTTAGAACAGGGATGGGGGAAGGGCAGAGTGAGAGAGAGAATCTCAAGCAGACTCACACTGAGCTCAGAGCCCAACACTGGTCCATCTCAGGGCCCGGATATCATGACCTGAGCCGAAATTGAGAGTCAGAGGCTTAACTGACTGAGCCACCCAGGTGCCCCTATTCATTTTTATTAACTCATTTCAAATACTAGCATTCATATTACTAAAATCTGTTAATTGTTCAGCATATCACAGCATAACAAACATATTTTCACACATTAATTCACTCCTCTATCCTTCTTTTCATTCATTCAACAAATACTTAATGCTTTCTACATGCAGGATGATGTTCTAAGCACAGAGACTACAGCAATGGAAACAACAGACATGACCCTCTGACCTCAGTGCCTTCGTGGAACCTACAATCTCTGGTGGATGTAAGGGAGCGGGGAGGAGGGACAGACAATAAATAAATACACAAGCAGCAATGTACAGCATCTCAAATTATGGAGAGAGAGAGAAAAATGAGAATAGAAAGTATGGTTATGGGTGGAGTGTAGGTGGATGCAATAATGCAGGGCCATGTAGGCTATTTATTATGATTTTGTCTTTTACTCTTGAGTGAAATGGAAAGTCATTAGATGTTTTTAAATAAAGAATTTTGAGTAAAAAAATTACAAAGAAATATATTTGAAAATAATTACTTGGTAAGTCTTGAGATTAGAATACAGAGAAGCAAGGGCTAAAGTGAGAAGTCTATTAAGGAGGCTATTATAATAATCTAGATGCAGATTATATTGAATCATTGAGGGCAGTAGTAAGACCTTCAACAAATTTTGTTCTCCATTTAAATGTATATTTCTCTTTTCCCCAAAGAATCAATATTCAAAGTGAAACCATCACATAAGGAAGGGTGTTTCTTTAACTTTGTGAATGGTTTTAAATATTCAAAAACATTTTTCCAATGAAAGGTTATCTTTCAAAATAGTAGATTTTAGAAGGTAGATAGTATATTTCTCCAATATAGTTTTGGATTTCATTTTGACATTTGATTTTATACTCAAGAAATAATAGTAGTATGTTAAAAGAAGAAAAAGAATCCTATGGGCCATCTAGTTCAATACTGCATTTGATATCAGGACACTTGGTTACAGGTGACAGATATTCAACTCAAAATAATTTTTGCAAACAGAGAGAAGTATTAATTCATGTGACTGGGAATTTCCAGAGGTCAAGCAGGATATATCTGGCCTCAGATATTTCTAAATGAAGAATTTCAGTGAAATTCTCATTTAGGGTTGCCTGGATGGCACAGTTGGTTGAGTGTAGGACTCTTGGTTTTGGCTTAGGTCGTGATCTCAGAGTTGTGAGATCAAAACCCCATTGGGCTCTGTGCTTAGTGCGGAGTCTGTTTAAAGATTCTCTCTCTCCCTCTCCCTCTGCCCCTTCCCTGCTCTCTCTCTCTCTGAAATAAATAAATCTTGAAAGAAAGAAATTCTCATTTATTCTTTTTCTCTACATGTCACTCCACATTTTTTTTGTAGAACTTCCTGGAATTGTAGCAAAGTTGTCCACCAGCTATAGAACACTTACCTATTTCCTGTATAACTTCATCAGAAAAAGTATTCCTTTTTCCCAATAGTCCTAGCAAAAGACCCAGGATTAATTCTGGTTGACCTGGCTTGGGTCAGAGACAACAATTAAAAAAACAACAACAAAAAAGTGTGTCCAGAGAGATGGAATTCAGTTGTCTAGTTCCAGATCACATTCAGCACTCTTTGGAGCATAGGTTTGGGCTCTTTACAACTCACACACACACACAAAAATGATCTCTATACTTAGAAATCATATTAAAAGTTACCTATTTGGGAAGTATAGTATTTCATGTTTAATATTTTTAAAAAAACAAAAATCATCCAGGCATATATATAAAATCATAAATCTTGATATATATCAAGATATGAATAAAATATATAATAAAAAATTACTATAAGTTGATGGATATGGTACCTGTGTTTCTTAAAGACTAATTTGGAAAATAATTTCAAGATATTAACTAAACTGAATTTGTGAATATAATTTTTGGTATATTTGCTCAAAATATATAATGATTTTTAGTATATTCACAGATATGTGCAATCATCACTATGGTCAATTTTAGGACATTTTTATCACTTCAAAAAAGACTTACTCTTTAGCTATCACTCTCTTATCCTCTATCCTGATCCCAGCCCAAAGCAAATATTTACCTACTTTATGTCTCTATTGCATTGCCTATTCATTTAAGTGGAATCATACCGTATGTAATCTTTGGGGAGTGGCTTTCTTTCACTTATCATAAATTTTCAAGGTTCATCCACATTACAAAATATTTCAGTATTTCTTTCTTTTTAGGAACACATAATATTCCATTGCATGGCTATTATTACATTTTGTTCATCCGTTCATCAGATAGTGGACAATTCATTTGTTCCTATCTTTTGACTCTTATGTTTAATGTTGCTGTCAGTATTCATATACATGTTTTTGTGCAGTCATATGTTTTTCTCTTTAATATTTACCTAAGAGTAGAATTGCTGTGTTACATGATCTTCAGTGTTTGAGGAACTCCTGGACTGTTCTCCAAAGTCCCTGCATCATTTTGTTTCCACCAGCAATGTACAGTGTTCCAATGTTTCCACATCCTTGCCAACAGTTACTAATTATAGCCATTATAGCCACCCTGGTGGTGTGAAGAGGTCTCTCCCTATGGTTTTGATTTGCATTTACACAATGACTAATGGTGTTGAACATCTTTTCATGTGTTTGTTAGCAATCTTTATATCTTCTTTCAAGAAATGTCTATTCAAATCCTTTGGTCACTTCCAAAAATTGGATTATTTGTATTTTTGTTAAGAGTTCTTTGTATATTCTAGATAAAAGTCCCTTATTAGTTTTGTAATATTTTCACCCATTCTTTGGGTTGTATTTTACTTTTCCAATATTGCAAATTTTGCTTTGAAGCACACATGTATTTAATTTATATTTGATATTTATATAGCCATGAAAGCTTTCTTATGAGGATTATTTGTGTGATGTATTTCTAACTCCTCCTTGAATTTATATTTAAGTGCTTCTTTTTAGAAAATATACACTTTCATCTCACTTTTTCATCCTGATTGTAAATAAGGTGTGTTTAGACCACTTACAGTTAATATAAATATTGATGTACTTTTGTTTAAATCTTAGTCTTGTTATTTGTTTTCTAGTTGTTTCAGTTATTCTTTGTTCTATTTTCCCTATTTTTATGCTTTATTTTTAAATTAATTATATTAAGATTTTTAACCTCCATTTTATCTCCACTGTTAGTTTATTAGCTATGTTTTTATGCTATATTTTACACTGTTGCTCTAAAAATGTACTTGAAACTACATTTTATCATATCAGTTTATTTTTAAACAATATCATACTGTTTAATATATATTGTAGGAACAATAGTGCAATTAATCCTATTTGTTCCTTCCATCCTTAGATCTACATGTATCAAACATTAAAATTCTATATGTGGGGTGCCTGGGTGGCTCAGTCAGTTAAGTGTCTAACTCTTGATTTTGGCTCAGGTCATGATCTCAGGGTCGTGAGATCAAGCCCCATGATGGGCTCCATTGCTGGGCATTGAGCCTGCTTAAGATTCTTTCTCCCTCATTCTCTGCCACCCCCCAAAAAAGAATTCTGTATGTATAAGTCCCAAAATATATTAATTTTCTTTGAATTATATTTTGAAGATTTTTAAAGAAAGATGAAGAAATTATACATTTATTTTTGTATGTATTTTACCATTTCTAGTACTGTTTATTTCTTTACATACAACAAAGTTTCCAGCTTTCTTCAATTTTCTTCAGTCTAAGGTGCTTCATTTAACATATCTCAAAATGCAAGTTTTCTGAAGACATATTCTTTAGGTAGTTTTTGGTCTGCAATGAGTCTTTATTTCAGCTTCATTTATAAATGCTGCTTTCATTGGATAAAGAATTCAACATTGACAGATTTTTTTTTTTAGCAAGTTAAAGATAGATCATTTTCTTTGTCCGTGCATTGTTTCTGGTAAGTAAGCAGCAATTCTTAACATTTCTTCCCCTGCAAACAATTTGTCTCTTTTCTCTGGCTGATCATATGATTTTCTTTTTATGACTATATTTAATCCATTTGAATATGAACTGCCTTGGTATTTTTTTTCTTCATGCTTATCCTGCTTCACTTTTTTAAATTTTTTAAAAAATTTTTTTGGCTTATCTGGTCTCTTTTACTTTTTTTATTATGTTATGTTAATCATCATACATTACATCATTAGTTTTTGATGTAGTGTTCCATGATTCATTGTTTGCGTATAACACCCAGTGCTCCATTCAGTACGTGCACTCTTTAATACCCATCACCAGGCTAACCCATACCCCCACTCCCCTCCCCTCTAGAACCCTCAGTTTGTTTCTTAGAGTCCATAA
>NC_138379.1:29784482-29791916 GCF_054177405.1 Leptonychotes weddellii | reverse complement strand
GCTCAGCATAATACCCTCCAGTTCCATCCACATCATTGCAAATGGCAAGATTTCATTCCTTTTGATGGCTGCATAATATTCCATTGTGTATATATACCACATCTTCTTTATCCATTCATCTGTCAATGGACATCTTGGCTCTTTCCACAGTTTGGCTATTGTGGACATTGCTGCTATAAACATCAGGGTGCATGTATTCCTTCGGATCCCTACATTTGTATCTTTGGGGTAAATACCCAGTAGTGCAATTGTTGGGTCGTAGGAATGCAAGCTGGTGCAGCCACTCTGGAAAACAGTATGGAGGTTCCTCAAAAAGTTGAAAATATCTTGCTTCACTTTTATTAAGCATTTTTGGATTTGTGGATTTATAGTTTTCATGAAAATTGAAAATTAAATGAACATTATTTCTTCAAATATCTTTGCTGCCTATCTTCACTCATTTCCTTCTGTGATTCCAGGTACACATGTATTAGAATGCTTGATATTCTCTTACAGGTGACTTTTTTCTTCTTCTTCATTTTCCTAACTTCAGGTTCACTAATGTTTTGGTCTGTGGGGTCCTATCTATTGATAAACTCATCCAATGATTTTTAAAAAGTATGATTTTTTAGCAGTTCTATTCCTGCATTTTTATATCTTCCATTTCTCTCTTGTGTATGTTCATTTATTTCTTTACATTCCTGAGCATTCTTATATTAGCTTCGTTAGAGTATGTGGGATGGCTGAACCCTACAATTAAGATGTGACAATTCTGGAATTTGAACCACCACTCCAGCTGGTCAGAATTTGAACATCTCCCAGCCCTGGGTGAGTGCTAAGAATTGGTCATCTTGTAGAATTCCAGTAGTTATTTAACTGGTCTTTGTGATCTTAGTCTACAAAGGCATAGCTATTATTTAGTTGTAAGGGAAATAATACTTCTCCTCTACTCTTCTGATGTCTTGACTGGAGCCCTTATAACTAAAGACAGATTAACAATAGGAAAACAAACAAAAATTTATTAGCAGTACATCTCCTGTATACATGGACGATACCTAGGGGGAAATGAGGAAAAGCATGATAAACATGAGCAAACTTTGTTATGCACACCTAAGTCTGCACCTTTTCCATTGATAAGGGCCTAAAGTGTCCCTGGGGATTAGCCTTTATTCCTCCTGGTAGAGAGGGAAAGAAGGATAGCTTTGAAAATTTATATCTTGCTTTTAGGCAAATAGGGGAAGGCTGGGGACTTTTCTTGGATCTGCTTCTTATCAAATGCCTTCAGCTCAAAACAGTCCTCAAGCCAAAATGGTGTATTGTGAGGTGGCATATTCTGCCACTTTTACAGCCAAAACCTAAAAGGACATCCATGAAAGCTTTGGAACTTTCTCCCTACAGTTTCTCCTCCCTGACATTTTTCTCTATAAATCCTAGCTCCCTCCAACTCTGACATTTGTTTTCTTATTTCAGTAAGACTTCCATACTCTACTTAGGTTTCATCTAGCCCCCTTAAGCCATAGTGTGCCTCCATACAGAAAGATAGGACAATAATAGAGGTCGTCTCATTTGTTAATACAAATATTTCAGTCAATACTGCCTGTTGTCCAATATCTAAAAACGCATGTTTCATATATTTTGTTTGATTATTTTAATTGTTTATGATGGCAGCCCATGTCCTGTATTTGTTATATTTTCACCATTGGCTTTTTTTTTAATGTGCCCTAAGCATGGTTGATTTATATTGTAGAGATTTTACAATCTTTTTTCTTCCTCAGAAGACGGTTGGTTTTATCATAGTATGCAGTTCATTTATTGGTTGGTCAGCCGGAATTGTGGAACATCAGGGAACATTTCTGAAAGCCTAGAATGTTGCCCAAGTCCCTCTACATGTGAAGGATTAAATTTCCAAATTCTGTTTGATTCCTTGGATCTTATCAGGACTTGGTTCTATTGTCCAATTCCTTGAAAACATTGCCTTATCATTTAAAAAAAATTTTTAATTCAAGTATAGTTAACATTCATTGTTTTATTAGTTTCAGGTGTGCAATATGGTGATTCAACAATTCTGTACATTACTCAGTGCTCATCATGATACTTGTACTCTTAATCCCCTTCACCTATTTAACCCACCCTCCCACCCACCTCCCCTCTGGTAACCACTGGTTTGTTCTTTATAGTTAATTTTTTTGGTTTGTCTCTTTTTTTCTTTGTTTTGTTTCTTAAATTCCACATATGAATGAAATCATATGGTATTTGTCTTTCTCTGACTGACTTATTTCACTTAGCATTGTACCTTCTAGATCCATCCATGTTGTTGCAAATGGCAAGATTTCATTCTTTTTTGTAGCTAATATTCCATTATATATATATATATAACTTCTTCTTGATCCATTCATTGATCCATGGACACTTGGGCTATGTCCATAATTTGGCTATTGTAAATAATACTGCAGTAAACATAAGAGTGCATATATCTTTTTGATAGTATTTTTTTTTTGTATTTTTTAGGTAAATGCCCACTAGTGCAATTACTGGATCATTTGGTAATTCTATTTAATTTTTTTTATAAAGCGTTTTTTTAGATTTTATTTATTTATTTGACAGATAGACACAACAAGAGAGGGAACACAAGCAGAGGGAGTGGGAGAGGGAGAAGCAGGCTTCCTGCAGAGGAGGGAGCCCAATATGGGGCTCGATCCCAGGACCCTGGGATCATGACCTAAGCCGAAGGCAGACACTTAATTACTGAGCCACCCAGGCGCCCCTAATTCTATTTAATTTTTTGAGAAACCACCATACTGTTTTCCACAATGGCTGCACCACTTTACATTCCCACCAACAGTGCACAAAGGTTCCTTTCTCTCCACATCCTCGCCAACACTTGATGGGAAGGGGAGGGAAATGGCACCTACCAGTTCTTTTGTTCTTGGAGAAGTTCCCCAAAGATCCCTGCCCCTCCAGAACAGGCTCTGAGATTAGTAAATAAATCTCCTTCCATATACCTCAGACTTTTTCTCAAATTGCTGTTTCTGTGCTGTATGTTTTTTGTTGTGCTGTCTCTTTATAAAGAGGTAAAGAGGACTCTGCCCTCCTAACTCTCCCAGGGCTGAGCCAGCTGGAACCTAGTTCCAGGTTTTAAGCTCCACTGATTGTTAGGTCCCTCTGGTTTCCAAAGCCAAATGTTGCAGGGATTCATCTTCTCCGTGTTGGTCCCCCACACTTGGAGTAGGGCTCTGCTCCTCTCCCACTTCCCTGCCTGCTGTGTCCCTCCCTCCCATGGACAGTCTGTGAGTTCATTTGGCTCCGTATCACATCTCCACCCTTCCTCCCTGCCTCCATGTGGCCTCTTCTCTATATTTAGTTGTGGAGTCTGTTCTGCCAGTCTTTAGGTCATTTTCTGGGTTATTTATACTGATGTGGGTGTTATCTAGTAATATCCATGGGAAGAGGTGAGCTTAGGATCTCCTACTCTGCCCTCTTCCCCAGAAGCCCCTCCCTTATCTTTTTAATACAGTTTTGTGGGTACTTAAATTGGGCCAGCTATTCCAAAATCAGCTTCCATTATAGATGGAAATAGAAATCAAGCCATAGAATTTTACGATGGCTTGCTATGCATTGTTATTTTAGGAAGGGTTTACTAATCCAGTACCCTTCCTATACACCACCACAGTACAATATACTTTTTATCAGATTCCAAATAAAACTATGTAGCAATGGCTTTTTGTTATTTTATGATCCCCTACTAGACTCTACACTCTAAGAGAGCAGGGATCCTGTTTAAATTACTTTCTGTTATAACTTTGGCAGTTAATACCTTTCTGGGCACAAAAATAGATGCTTTAAAAATATCTTTTGGTGTCAATTGACAGATTAAAAGATTTCAGGACAGCGAGGCAGAGAATTGTAACTGGAATTTTACAAATGAGCCTCCCCTAGTAGCCCAGGAAACCTTAAACACAAGAGTATTAAGAAGGTCAATGCTGAGAGTTAACCCTACTGTTCAACTTTATGAATAAGAAGATTTTACCTCTCTCAGCCTTAGGCCCTTTCTCATTTCCATAAATCAAAATAGCATAGTTAATATTTGCCACCTTTAATTTCAAACCTCACTTTCAGACCAGTTATTTAAAATATGTAAAATGAGTTCTGACCCATACTGTACAGTTTAAAGAGCCATTGACTAAAAAAGTGTGGACAAGGGCACACTGATAATGTGTAAAAGCATGATTATAAAGCATCATGATAACTAGAAATATTGCTATTTTGTGTGATATGCCAGTCCAAAGTTTCTGACGCCTTGCTGGGAAAATTAGTTAACCTGTCTGAGGCTGTTTCTTATTTCTATAATCAAGCAACTGGATGGGATGCCATACAAAGTTGCTTTCAGCTCTGAAATGCTATGACTATTAAGACAACCTAATTTATTACAGTAACAACTAGTTTGCCCTGTGGCAAAAAAAAATCCTTCTTGTTTGTTAGAAAAGATTTTAGCTTGTACTTTTTGCACTTGGCTTAAGCAGTTTTTCCTTAGTAAGATCATATCCAAGTCCTCCTTCAGAGAAGAAAGCATTTTCCAATTCAATGCTTTGTTAAAGGTTTTTTTTTTTTTTTTTGAATTAACTGTATTACTCCTTAAGAGATCACTGTGGGTACCAACTAACTCATCTTAAATAAAAATTGCATTAGGTCAATTGTTCTTAAAGAAGATGAAAATCTTATAAAGAATCTATTTGCCCAGTGGCCCTATCATCCACACACATCACATACCATTAATAATTACATATCACCAGCAAGATATTTATATTTGGCAAATCTAACACTTAACAGGGTTTACTATGGCTATCAAAATAGCATATTTTTCTTAGCAGATAGTTTTGGGGGTTCCTGCGTGGCTCAGTTGGTAGAGCATGTGATGCTTCATCTTGGGGTTGTGAGTTCAAGCCCCATGTTGGGGGTACAGATTATTTAAAAAATAAAATCTTAAGGAAAATATCTGCGAAAATGACTCTTTATGTAATCTAAAATAATCTATACATATTTCATGAACATGTTAGTGGTAGGGCCCTTGTAATAATATATTGGTGATTTATTTGGCTTTCTTGATATTCAGTACATTCTTCTAATTCTTCCATGAGAATAAATAACATTATCCCTGGAAACTCATGAAATGGGAAAGAAGTATTTGGTGTAGGTCTAAACAGCTGTTGTTAAGCTAAGATCTTGAGGTTACCCAGGTTAGAAGGAGAGAGAAAATAAAATAAGCAATTCTACTATAGAGAAATATGTTCTGATGATTTATTTATTTATTTATTTATTTAGTTAGTTAGTTAGTTAGTTATGTGGAGAAAGAGCTTGTGACTGGGGCGGGGGGCGGGTGTAGATGGAGAGGGAGAGAGAGAATCTTAAACAGGCTCCATGCACAGTGTGGAGCCTGAAATAGGGCTTGATCTCACAATCCTGAGATCATGACATGAACTGAAATCAAGAGTTGGATGCTTAACCGACTGAGCCACCTACACCCTGTTCTAATGATTTTTAAAGACACACATGGGAATAATGATTTAATAGACAAATATTGCGTTATGTAACAAATTCTAACCCTTTTTTAAAGATGTATTTTGTTAATGTTTTTTATTTTGTCCAAAAATTATGCACCTTACTACTTTGATTTTTATCTCTTCCTATAAATATCCCTGCATGCTCATGTCTATTAAATTAATGTTTGATTTCATAACCTAATAGTATGTGCTATAATTTTGTTTCTATACTATCATTTCTCTCTAAGAACTAAGACCCCCAAAATGACATTTTTTTCTTTTACAATAATTCAAACTTATAAGAAAAGTTTCAAAAACAGAACATTTCTGTCTGCCCTTCGCCCTACTTCTCAAATATTACATCTTACATAACCATAGAATAAATGCCAACAATCCAGGTTCTCTCATCTTAAGTATAGTTTTTCTGCCTCTTTAGTCTCCTTCCATCCTGGAAAATGTCACCATCTTTTTTTGTCTATATGCCTAACCATTTTGAAAAGTAGTGGTCTATTATTTCTTAGAATACCACTCAATTTGGGTTTGTTTGTTGTTTACTATTGTTTAAAAATGTGGTTTTTGCAAAAAAGTGCCACAGAACTGATATTGTGTGCCTTCTTCGTGCATCATATCAGGAGATACATAATGCCATTATGTCTGATTACAGGTGTTGTTACCTTCAATCAGTTGGTTAAGGCGGTGGCTCTAGGTTTTTGAATTATAAAGTTAACTAATTTCCATTTATGATTTTAAAGTACTTTATTGGATGACACTTCAAGAATATGCGATTATCCTGTTTATCGTGATAATTTTAGGAAGTGTTAATGTGGTGTTTCTTAAATGGGGAATATTTTTATCATCCCTTCTACCTTCACTAATTAGAAATCTACTAAAAACTATCTGTTCTTTTCCTCTTATTTATCATTCATTTATTTATTTATTTCAGTGTGACATTAAGGATATTTATTTTTTCTATAGATCACAATTCATTATTATCATTGTTATTAATATTACTTTCTTATGGTAAGACCACTTAACATGAAGTCTCCCCACTTAACAAATTGTTAATTTCACAATCTAGTATTGTTAAAAATAGCCACAACATTGTACATAGATCTCTAGAATATATTCATCTCACATAACACCTTGGTTTTTACTTGGCAGATCATGCCAGCTTCTTCCTGGAGGCATTCCTGAATAGAATACGTGCATTAAAATAATATTTCCAGACTCTGTGAATAACAAGTGCAATTTAAAAAAATCTGTCTGCAAAACAGATGTCATATTTGTCCACATGTCCTCTGTACTCACTGGCATCACCTTACTTCAACCACCATAATTTTTAAAGTTAGCTTCCATTTAACTATTATGCTATCCTGTTGCTCTCAGAAGTAGATATTCAGGGTAGCAGTTAATTTCCTGTTACTCTTCTTGTCTTAAACTGGCCTTTTTAACAAACATGTCTTAAATTTGGGGTTTTATTTATTTGTTTATTTATGAGACATATAAAACCAAACATTATTTATTTATTTTATTTTTAAAATTTTATTATGCTATGTTAATTACCATACAATACGTCATTGGTTTTTGATGTGGTGATCCACGATCCATTGTTTTCGTATAACACCCAGTGCTCCATGCAGTACGTGCCCTCCTTAATACCCATCACCAGGCTAACCAATCCCCCCTCCCCTCCTCCCCTCTAAAACCCTGTTTGTCTCTCAGAGTCCATAGTCTCTCATGGTTCATCTCTCCCTCCAATTCCCCCCCCACCATTTTTCCCTTCCTTCTCCCAATGTCCTCCATGCTATTCCTTACATTCCACAAATAAGTGAAACCATATGATAATTGACTTTCTCTGCTTGACTTATTTCACTTAGCATAATCTCCTCCAGTCCCACCCATGTTGATGTAAAAGTTG
>NC_138379.1:29734744-29783982 GCF_054177405.1 Leptonychotes weddellii | reverse complement strand
ATCATGACCTGAGCCAAAGGCAGACGCTTAACGACTGAGCCACCCAGGCGCCCCGGGAAGTTTCATCTAAGACAGAGAAGAGCAGGAAAGAGAGACCAATAGAATAATCAGCTGTAACAACATAGTTAGCTATTTTTTTTTTAAAGATTTTATTTATTTATTTGAGAGAGAGAGAATGAGAGACAGAGAGCACGAGAGGGAAGAGGGCAGAGGGAGAAGCAGACCCCCTGCTGAGCAGGGAGCCCGATGTGGGACTCAATCCCGGGACTCCAGGATCATGACCTGAGCCGAAGGCAGTCGCCTAACCAACTGAGCAACCCAGGCGCCCCCATAGTTAGCTATTTATATTGTTTGTAAAATAGTATCATTTGATAATAATTACTTACAATTTTCTCTAGTCTAGAAATCAGTGATGTTTCTAAAATCAACGATGTGCAATATTTATTTTCTATTCCTCTTGCATAGTTTGCTTATAAGCTAATATACAGGTATGCAGCGTGTCTGTAAATAGTTCTAAGTTAAGACTGAATGACTCAATGGAAGGCCTTGTTTGTTTGCTATATTTGTATTTCTTCATGTGTATAAACTCTAAACATTCATTGTGACTTTCCTAATGCCTCCCTCTAAGCACTTAATCCTCTTCTCTCTAAATATGATAAAATCTATCAGATGACAGGAAAACAAGAGGACAAGTCAGCTGAGGACTGTGTATTTTTAACATTCTCCTCTTCCAGAAACTCTCTGAACAATAATGTGATTTTCATCTCCTTAGAGACTTTTGTAGGACTCCTCCCTATCATGGATGCTAGAATCAGTTTCCAGAGCTAGAAGGGGCTTTAGAGATTACATTAAAAATAACACAACTACTCAGCCGTAAAAAGAAGTTTTATCATTTGCAACAACGTGGATGGAACTAGAAAGTATAATGCTACGCGAAATAAGTCAGTCAGAAAAAGACAAATACCATATGACTTCACTCATATGTGGAATTTAAGAAACAAAACAAACTAATATGGGTTGGGAGGAAGAAAAAGAGAAGCAAACCAAGAAACAAACTCTTAACTATAGAGAACAAACTGATGGTTACCAGAGGGGTGGTGGTGGGGGATGGATTAAATAGGTGCTGGGGATTAAGGAGTGTGCTTGTGATGAGCTCTGGGTGTTGCATGTAAGTACTCAATCACTAAATTCTACATCTGAAACTAATATTATGCTGTATGTTAACTAGTTGGAATTTAAATAATTTTTTTTAAAGAAATAACACAAGTGACCCTGGCGTGTGGGTCTGAATTGCCACAAATCCTGGAACCCAGTATCCTAGTTCCCATTCTGTACCATGTTGCCATGGCCTTCCATTTACTGCTTCTCAATAACTAACCAAATTTGTTCACTTGTGATGGCATATTCACAAGGGTAAAAAGAAAAAAAATAGTTGAATCTATGTTGCTGATAAATCAGCATTTACACTATGAGCTCATGACTGCTTAACTCTGATTCTAAATTTGGGTAAATAAATGTTCTCTCCTCACACATAAGATTGCTAATTTGAGCCTCTGGTTTGGTTGAAATATGTGCAAGATTGTGTGGTTTTACATCCATTTGCCCTCCATTTGTCACTGTTGCTGCGGAGGCTCAAAGGAGAGCCTGACTCATTCCATCCACAAACTAGAATTGTGCTCAGGAAAACACTCTCAGATCCCACTTGGGATCAGTCACTATCATCATAAGCCACGCGACGGACTGTCAATAGTTACCTTGCTTGTGAATGCCTTGACCCAGCACTTCTTTCCTACTGTCTTTATTATCACTGTAACTGCCCAGTATTCCCTGGGAACAATAAAATAGTTTGGAAACAAGAGTGCTGAATTTGAGGAGAATATTAAGATTTGCTAATTAAGCAATAAGTTAAGAGTGGTGTTTGTGGCCCAGTTCTGGACAATAGATAGTATAGATATAGATAGAAATATTATAGAGAAATTTTTCATGTTTGATGTTATCTCCCTATTAGAGATGAAGAAATAAGTATTTGTATGTTAATTTGCATTTGGTTCAACTTAATATTAGGTTAAGGCAATCACAAAGAGTGGGTAGAAATATAAAATAATAGTATTTCTAACAACATATAATTTTATTTCACTATCATGAAAAAAAGTCACAGATAAACAGGTCTATTATGGTGGACTTACCATCATTCCTCTTCCTAGCACATCCTGTATATGCAGCTACCATCTTTTGGTTCAAGAAGGCTGCACGAGCTCGAGCCATTGCTTCCACATTTTAGCAAACAGGAATGAAAAACCACAAAGAAGGACATACACCTTCTGTATTAGTGTGGTTAGGCTGTCATTACCAAATACCACAGACTGAGTGGCTTATACAATAAAACCTATTTTTCTCACAGTTGTGGAGGCTAGAAGATAGGGAGGGGAAGGTGAATATGTAGAAGAAAATCAATGTGCTGATGATGCTTTTACTAGAAATGAAATGGATGCTGGACAGGAAAAGAAACAAACAAAATCTCACTACCCAAAGCTAGAGATTCCAAAATATACACATCTTAAAAACATAAAGATAATCTAAATACTAAATCCAAATGTATAGAAGATCAGAAGAATTAAAAATGAGAAATGACAGGTAAAGGAGCTTAAACTCTGTGGCTGAGAATAATAAATAAGAATTAAATGCAGTAAAATTATAATTATATTAAAAGTACTTAGAGGGGCGCCTGGGTGGCTCAGTCGTTAAGCGTCTGCCTTCGGCTCGGGTCATGATCCCAGAGTCCTGGGATCGAGCCCCGCATCAGGCTCCCTGCTCAGCGGGAGGCCTGCTTCTCCCTCTCCCACTCCCCCTGCTTGTGTTCCCTCTCTCGCTTCTCTCTCTCTATCAAATAAATAAATAAAATCTTTAAAAAAAAAAAGTACTTAGAATTAAACTATCTTATTTCTATAAAAATGCAAACACATAAAGGCATTAATCAAATATCCAAAAATTAAAACACTGTTAGGAAATAATGGATATAAGTGTAGTCTTGAGGCAAAGAGGATATTCCAAAAAGAGACAAAGGCATCATAAAAGAGAAATAAATGGACTTGACAGCACAAAAACTATGAAAGTTTATACAGTCAACAAACCATGTACTCTGATCTCATTAGAGTCTTTTGTGACAGCTGTGTTGGTTTTTTTTTTTTAAGAGAAGAATAAAAACTAGCAGGAAAAAGTCACATGAAATCAGAATCAGCCTGTTTGATCCTGTAGAAAGTCCTAAGCTTCATATTTCTGAAGATCTTCAGTATAGATCTTCTACTTACGTTTGGTACTAGTGCCCAATCAAGTAGCATATAGCTGTCCTCAAAGGACCTGGTAAGAGGAAGATTTGCTGTTAGCCTGGAGGATTAGGGGTAGTTCCCACCAAGCCATTCTGCTCCCTGGGTGCCTCCCTTTTAATAACCATCTTTTTTCGTTAGCTGGTCTTAAGCAGTGGAAGTATAGGTTAGGCACATTGCACAATGGGTGTTATCTTCATTAAAATGAATTCATTACGAGTTAATGTCAAATCTGAAACATTTCCAGATAGTGTTGTTGTTGTTTTGTAAAGTGGAGACGCTTTAAAATAAAACTGATGTTTAAGTGTGTCATTACTGTCTTTGATCCCAGCACGAATAATTTAAAAACATGAATTGTGCTACTCCTGACTAATTCTGGCGGCATCTGGTTTGACTGATTTCCACATTCTGCTTTTCAAAGTTTTTAGTTAAAAATTTCAAATCAAAATTCCTGCTATCATTATGTATACCCACATATACACATATGTATGTAAATATGAATATGTATGCACACACAGGGTGATTTGTATATACAAGCAAATTTGTATACCTGCATACATATGCATATGAATACACCACACATTTGTGTGCTTATACGTAGACATAAGCATACATGTGCACATATATGTTTGTGTATAAATAGACATTTTATATTATATGTAATACATAAATTAATAATTATATATTTTAAATTATGAATTTATATATAGATATATAATTGATGAGGGAAAGATTGTCTTATTTGTTTTTCAAAATGTCTACTTTTTTTCCACTTGTTCCTGTGAGAAATATTTTTCCAGCTATAAATGCTTAAATCTTTTTTGATTCAGAGTCTGTTTTTGAGAGCCATTTGTACTTCTGATTCACAGGCCTTCTCCATAGTTGATCTTCTGCAATGGTTTTGTGACAGTCTCCTTCTGAAGCAGGCAAAGAAATAGATGAGATAACATAACCTTATTTATTTACGAGGGTTGTATTTTCATTGATTGACATCTGAACCCAGAGGAAATATGGTTTCATTTTCCACCAACAGGGTGAATCAAGATTAAATGTCACCTAAATTCTCTCAAGTCAAGAATTCCCTTTATCATTCCAAAAACAATAGAATGGTTTCAATTAGCCTGAGCACAAAGCCTGAAACTTAGTTCCTTACGCCAATTTGTCATGATTTGTATGTAATTGAGAGGAAACTAATTAATGCATTTTATATTTTGCTATTAATTAGCAGACATTCTGGAATCTTCTGTCAGAAATGTCAGAGCATTTTGTAGGTAAAAAAATTCTCTTTTAGCTTTCTGGAGATGATGGTACAAATTCTTTTCTTTGAAGATAACTGGAATTCTTTGCTTGGATACTAGCACTCACAGTTGAAAATTGTACTACAGAAATAATAACTTTCCCCCCACTATTATTTGAAGCCTTAGGATGGGGAAAGGAAGAATAATTGGTTGTTATGTCTAGTCTGTGACAGATTTTGAAAACTATTTTGAAGTGTTTACTCTTTTATTCTTTAATGTTCCTTATGTGAAGGTAAAATAACCAAAATCAATCATGTAGAGAAGAGATAAACACTCACTTCCTTGAGGGACTGAGATTTAATTACGGTCAAACTAAATAGTATTCAAAATTTTTCATGTTTAAAGGAAGATACTGTGCTCAGACAGTCTCATTTAGAAGAGTTCTACAAGTCAGCTGCTCTGTAGCCAGGCGGCCAGTCTTAATTGGTCTTTATTATCACTGGGCCATAAAAGAAAAAAAAAATCCCAAGTGAAGACTTTGCATGACAAAAATGAGCATTTCAGCTGCCACACGCAATTTGCTGAAATCCATATAACAATTCAACATGTCTCTAATGCAAATATCTCAGTAAAAAGTTTTACTTCCAACAATATTAAGGAAGACAACAGAGGACTAACACAGAATGAAAGAATACCATGAAAAGGCTGCAGGCAAAAAGCCTATATTAACTGTGTGTGTGTGTGTGTGTGTGTGTGTGTGTGTGTGTGAGATAAACGTCATTATAGGAGGCTGACATTCAGCAGCATGTGTGTGTTAACACAGAGTGCATTTGGGATTTCCTTCTCTTTAGACAAGTCAATTCACTTTCCCTGGCTGACTCCTCAAAAGATTTTCCTTTTTTGTCAGGATGAAGCAGATAATTCCTAACCGAACAGCAGCTTTATTTATAGAGTATTCAGCAATCAAGTCTAATGAAGTCTCAGGCCTCAAATAAAATTTGAATCACCTATTTTAAGGTACAAATTGAAGTGTGAGCAATGCAGAAGCATGGGCATCACCTCAACACTTTGTGTGAATGTAAGATGGCACCCCTACACTTACAGACTTTTTCAGAATCTTCATTTAAACAACACCCCACGTGATGCATGTGCATATTAGTCTAAGAAACCCTGCTTGACAATATCTCTTCCAAATGCTTATCCAGATCCAATATCCTCATTTACTGGGTAATCAATATCTCGGGTACCCTATTTCACTGTTGGATAACTCCAGTGATTATGAAGATCTTCCTTACGTTAAGGCAAAACTCTGCTTCTCTCTTATATACATCTAATGAGTCCAATTCTTCAAGGGCCAATCACGATAAGGTTTCTTTCTCTTTCAGGATAGAATTTCTGATACTTAAATTTATCACTTGTTCTACTTCCTTACTCTTCTCTAATTCCTTTAGTCAGTGCTCACAGAGTAGTTATTTCCCCAGCCATGTTGGATGCTCTATATGAACTACGTCTTGATGATTTTGAATCAAGGTGTGATCTCTCAATTGAAAAAGCAGTACTCCAGTGATCAAAGTGGAGTTGAGCAAATACTGCCTCCTAGATCCTGCATATTTTTTCTCTATAAATGAAACTTACATAGTATATAAACACACATCCTATAGGTCACAGTGTATACACAATATATACACTATATATATATATACACAATATATACACACACACACACACACGCACAATATATACACTACACAATATATACAATGTGTATATATATACACAATATATACACAAAATATACAAATATATTACATAGTATATAAACTTACATAGTATATATACACACACCATATAGATCACAATATATACTCTATTCTTAGACCACTTCAGAAAATATACTACAAATACTTCATTTTGCTTTTTAAGTAATTACGCATATCATATCTTTTATTTATTTATTTATTTTAAAAAAGATTTTATTTATTTATTTGACAGAGAGAGAGACAGCAAGAGAGGGAATACAAGCAGGGGGAGTGGGAGAGGGAGAAGAAGGCTTCCCACTGATCAGGGAGCCTGATGCGGGGCTTGATCCCAGGACCCTGGGTTCATGATCTGAGCCGAAGGCAGACGCTTAACGACTGAGCCACCCAGGCACCACTCATACCTTTTTTTAAAAACACTAAGCAAACTCCATTAGATTATGTTGATGAGAACTCCTTGAGAAAGGGCACAGGTCGTACCTTTCATTTTTACTGTGTGCTGTAATCTCTAGTACATGTTAGGCTTAAAATAATGATTTTCCAGTTGTTTTGTCCAACTTTGATGTATAGAAGTAAAATCACATGCATAATGAATGTTGGCAAGAATGGAGATTCTGAGTTGCAGACCAGCCTTATCTCACTGGTTATGTGACTTGGAACAAGTTTTAAGCCTGTCTAGGCTTTGTATGCCTCATCTGTAAGAGAAGGTACTAGAATCCACTAACTTTCAATCATTTTTTTAAATATGGATTTTTTCTTCCTCAAGGGAAACCTCACTTGGACCTTACTTGGAACACAAATCTCATAAAATGATGAAAGGTAAGCTACTCAAGCTAAAAAGGGGATTGACAGGATGCCTGGGTGGCTCAGTTGGTTAAGCGTCTGCCTTCGGCTCAGGTCATGATCCCAGGATCCTGGGATCGAGTCCCGCATTGGGCTCCCTGCTCTGCGGGGAGCCTGCTTCTCCCTCTGCCTCTGTCTCTCTCTCTGTCTCTCATGAATAAATAAATAAAATCTTTTAAAAAAAATAAAAAATAAAAAAGGGATTGAAGAGGAGGGCAAGACCTTCCTGGAAAATGAGAAGGAAAGTACTCTAAGCTAGTATGTATTTGAGTATCTCAAGTAAATGTTATGAAAGGCAAAAGCTCTACTATGTGCTACAGACTGAGAATTAAGTTTTACTTTTCTACCAAGAATGGCTTACATTAGTTTGGATATTCCTTATATTTTGAATATCCTCTTATATTCTCTTGTTTTGTATCTTTCAATAGTGCACTTATTTCTTAATGTTTAGAAAGTCGAAATGTGAAAAAGAACTCTTCATGAGCCTTTTTTTATTTTAGTAGAAATAAACATGAAAGCTACCCTCTTAAATGTTTAAATGTGCCGTAGAGCCTTGTTTAATACAAGCACGTGGTTGTACAGCAGGTCTCTAGAATGGTTTCATCCCACCTGACTGAAATTCTATACCCATGGAACAAAAACTGCATTTCCACCTTTCATTGCCCTTGCCTGTCTATCACCATTCTAACTTTGTGCTTTTATGACCCCTTGATATACCCCCTATAAGTAGAATTATGCAATATTTTTCCTTCCCCGTTGCTGGTTTATTTCATTTATCATAATGTCCTCGAAGTTTATTCATGTGTAACATTACGGGATTTCTTTCTTTTTTAAGTCTGACTAATATTCCACTGCATTTCTATACCACACTCCCTTATCCATTATCCTCCAATGGACATTTAAGTTATTTCCATTTCTTGGTTGTTGTGAATAATGCTACAATACATATAAGAGTACAAATATAATTTCTAGATTCTGCTTTCAATTATTTTGGATAAATACTCAGAAGTAGGATTCCTGGATCATATGATCATTCTATTTCTTTTTAAAAATTTTTTGGGGGAAGCTCTATACTGTTTTCTTTGGCAGCTACACCACTTTACATTCCCACTAATAGTGCACAAGGGTTCCAATTTCTACACATTCTTGCCAACATTTTTAAAAATTTTGTCTGTGTGTATGTGTGGCTTTTTTTAATAATGGCCAGTGTCTGAGGTGATAATTCATTGTGTGAGGTGATATTTCACTGTGTTTTTTAATTTGCATTTCTCTGATGATTAGTGATATTGAGCATGTTTTATGTACCTGTTGACCATCTCTATATATCTTCTTTGGAAATATGTCTATTTAAGTTCTTTGCCCATTTAAAAAATCAGGTTATTTGGTTTTTGATATTGAGTTGTAGGAGTTCTATATATATTTTGAGTATTAACCCCTTATTTAAATGTATTGCAAATATTTTCCTATTTCATAAGTTGCCTTTTTACTCAGTTGATTGTTTCCTTTGATGTGTAGAAATACTTCAGCTTGATGTATTCCCACTTACCTATTTTTGTTCTTGCTGTCTGTGCTTTTGGTATCATAGCCAGGAAATTATTGCCATGATCAATGTCGTGAAGATTTTCCCCAGGTTTCCTGCTAAGATTTATAGTTTTAGGTCTTACATTTAAGTTTTAATCCATTTAGAGGGTTTTTGTTGTTGTTGTTGTTGTTTTGCTTTGCTTTGTTTTGTTTTTTGTATGGTGATAGACAAGATTCTCATTTGATTCTTTTGCATTGAATATCCAGTTTTCCCAGCCCCAGTGTTTGAAGAGACTATTTTTCTCCCCATTTTATATTCTTAGCACTCTTGTGAAGATTATATGACTGTATGTACATGGGTTTATTTCCAGGATCTCTATTCTGTTCCATCATTCTATATGTCAGTCTTTACGCTAGTACAATATTCACTTGATTACTGTAGTTTTGTAATATGTCTTGAAGTGAGGAAGTGTGAGGCATCCAGATTTTTTCTTCTTTCAAAATGTTGTTTTATTTGAGGTCTTTTGTAGTTCCATATGAATGTTAATTTGTTTTTCTATTTCTCCAAAATGCCATTGAGATTTGGCTAGGAATTGCACTGAATCTGTAGATTGCTTTGGGTAGCAATATTTCAATGATATTAAATCTTCCAACCCACGAACATGAAATGTCTTTCCGTTTGTTTGTGTTTTCCTTAATTCTCAAAACAATGCTTTGTAGTTTTCAGTGTATTTGCCTCCTTTAAGTTTATTCTTAAATATTTTATCCTTTTTGTTGCCTTTGTAAAAGGATTGTTTTCTTAATTTCCTCTTGGATTGCTCTGATCTGATCTGCATCTGATCATGATTCTCTGATTTAACCAACTTTTCTTATTAACTGCCATAGTGCTCATTCTGGTGTCATTGGATAAAATCCTCTCAGGTGTATTAAATATAAAGCATTTTACAGTTCATGACTGCAATCACTGTCAAAAGACCTCACAGCCATCCATTATACAAAAAAGTCAGAGGAGAAAAGAAACTGATGTTACGGGTTTTAGATTTCAGTGACTTATTTCTTAAGGATGTCAGAAAAATCAGATGTATTGGTATAGTTCAGTCCTGGAAACTAGTAGAAACATTTTCAAATTAATGTTATTTTCTTAGTGATTTAAATTTGGCTAACAGTCAACTTTACTAGTGTTTTGAGTTTTCTGGAGCATGTCTTGTTTTGCAAAGTTTCTTATTGATGTATCCCTTGGAGATGCAAAGATAGCAATTTGTATCCCCAAAAAGAAGACATTTGATTAAACTGGATGTATAAATATTAGAAGAAAATATAAGCAGTCACTCAAAAAATAATTTAAACAATATCTAATTCATCTTCATTCTTTTTCTCAACCAAACAGGGCCAATGAAATAGAAAAATTGTTTGAAAAATAAGTTCATATTATGTAACTTATTTAAAATTTTAGAAATCCCAAAAATAATTATTATGCAATCCAAAATCAGCCTTTAAGACTTCTGATACACCTCAATATACCTTACTGATATAACTTATGATTTTTTTTCTTTCTGGCCACTGATTGACATCTGATCTTTCTAGGGAATTGTTATTTAGTTAAGACTTAAGAACAGTTGAGAAACAGTTTTGGATAAAGGTATGTTTTTTCACAGCTGGGACTTTAATTTATGGATTTATGTCTATCACAAATTCAAATAATATCATGTTTCATTTCATCTTATATTTTAGCAGGAACTAGTCTGACGCCGGCTCTCTCTCTGTAGAATTTATCATATTTCCTCCTTATGAAAATAATGTAATATATTTGAAGTGCACAGGATTTTGCACAGTATTTAGTACATTTCTATCTCTTATGAACCACTTTCTTTTCACACACCATGCACCCAAAATGAAACATTCAGACTTGAAAAACTGAAAAACTCTTTAATTTTGTGGCTGTGATGAAAATAATGTGTGTGTGTATGTGTTTGTTTTTAATAATGATTGATGAAACACGGATGTATGTCTATGTCTCCTACTTTTTGCTGACCTGAGAGAAACAGCCAATCATTCTGTGAGACTGATATCAGGCTCTTATTTTTAAAATTATGTCAAAATTTCTACAGTGTTTCTTGCCTTTAGCAAAAAAGGATCATTAAATGTTTGTGAAAAATAATGGTTAATGTATGCTTTTATGTATGTATGTATTTTTTGCTTTGCTTTCTCTCTGTACTTAATTCTCAACCAAATGTATTAGAGAAATATGATTTCTGATACTCCTCTTTTCACAGGGGGAACAACTTCTCTACATTCTCTTAATGATAATTATTTAGGTATTAAATATTGCTGAGTTTCTAAAGGGAATTCTTCATAACAGATCTTCCAACTATCCTGAAAGGGAGTTAAGCTGGGTGCATGGTCTCTCTTGTGAAGGTGAGGACACTGTAGATCCAGAATCAGTACATGAATTGCTCCAAGTTCTTCAGTGTCTGAGATGGAAACCCAAGGTTTATTTATTTACTTATGCCTGACCTCCCTCATCACAAGAGATTTTTCCTTAAAATCTCATGATATATAAAATAGAAACACAAGGCAAAAATATAAGCGTTCTGTTTAGTTATCCACTTCTTTGGTAAAGCTTGAAAGAACTTTTTGCCATTAAAGAATGGTCATCACTAGAGGATAATATAAAATTTGTAACACTAGCATTTTCTCTCCCTTACTTTTGTTCTACTGCTAAGCAACCATTTGGTACAAATGAGACAATATAGGGAAACAAGAGAGACTTAACTCCCATGAAGCCACTGGTTTCAGGCAAGGGTTAAACGTTTCCATATGCTCAGAGACAAATACCTCCTTCTGGGAAAGAGAACAAACCAGAGATAACAGCTGACAAGGAGTAATTGCTGTCTGGCAAAATTAGAAGTAATAATTTAAAGCCTGCTTGAACAAGTATTTCTCTTTTCCAGGATCCCTAAAAGAATGTCGACCATGAACAAAGGTATCCTGTGATTGTCTTGTGTCTACTACAAAGTAATGACCACAAAATAATGACCTTGGTACTAAAGAATGCTTCCCCACTCCCAGCCTCTCACCCTTTGGAAGAGTGCTTTTATAAGCCTGGCACACTACCCCTTTCAGAGGAGGACGTTCCTCTTTCTTTTTTTTAAAGATTTTATTTATTTATTGGAGAGATTAAGAGAGCTAGCATGAACAGGGGCAGGGGTGGGGAGGGTCAGAGGGAGAAACAGACTCCCTCCTGAGCACAGAGCCCAACATAGGCTCCATCCCAGGACCCTGAGATCACCACCTGAGCCAAAATGAAGAGTCAGATGTTTAACTGACTGAGCCACCCAGGCACACCGACATTCCTCTTTTTTGTCAGCTCCCAATATATAAGCTCCCTCTAATAAATTCCACCTGCTTTCTTTCTCTTAAGTTCAGTGGTCATTTCTATGACCTTGAGGCTCAAGAACCTGGTCTTGGGGGTCCAGTAACACAAATACATTTAACATTTTAGAGAAGTTTTCCTAAAGAATTGGGGATGCTCTATATATGTTTTCAGGTCTCGATCACTTTGCCCTTGAGAACCAGGACTATTCTTGAGATGCTATAAAAGTTTTATTGAAGAAGAAAAAAAAGAAGAAGGAGAAGGAGAAGAAGAAAAAGCTTTGAAGGACTGTGGGACAGACTTTGGATTACAATGAATTTATCACAATTATGTCACTGGAAGTGAACAACGCTCCTCTACATTTCAGCTTTGCTTTGAAATACAATTATTAGGGACCACATTTAAATTTGCCTTGTATCATCTTCACCCAAGCTCCAATATAGCTGTACACATAGTACTTGCTTAGAAAGTATGTTTTTTTTTCTTTTTAAAGATTTTATTTATTTATTGAGAGAGAGAGAATGTGCACAAGCAAGGGGAGGGGTAAGCAGACTCCCCACTGAGTACAGAGCCTGATGTGGGGCTCAATCTCATCACCCTCAGATCATGACCTGAGCCAAACTCAAGAGTCAGACATTTAACTGACTAAGCCACTCAGGCACCCCAGAAGGTATGGTTTCATTTGACTGTATCTGGAACTGCTTTCTAGATAAATCCATGGTAGTTTTCCTTGGATGAAAAATTTGTTAACACGTAAGTCTCATTGACATTGTATCCACCTCATGTGTTAGTATGGATTGGATGGATATATGCTGTCTTTCTCTTTGGACTTGCTTTATGGTATACCAGTGGTAGATCTTTCAAAATCACTGTCCTGAGCTTCCTTCCCTCATCATCAAAATAGATCTCTAAGTAACTCATCTTGGAGAGTTACTATAAAGATTCAGTAATATAGTGATAATAACATGTGTGAACTACTTATAGAGCACATTTAAACCTCACAGCACCCCTATGTAGTGAATATTGCTCTTATCCCTAAATTGTAATAAGGAAATAGAGAGAGTATTTAAATTGCCCAAGATCATCCAGTGGTTATTGACAGACCTGGGCTTTGAATTAGGCAGATTGCTACTGGATTCTGTTCTCTTACTCCTTATGCTATGAAAAATGTCTGGCATAGTATTCATGGCCATTAAATATTTGGTGCTCTCTTTTCCATTGACTCCACTCACATACCAGACAATGGATTAATTTTAGGATGCATATTAAAGTTCTTTTCATTGCATCTTTATAATCCATGGTCCTTTCTTACTAGTTGGTGCTGAAGAGGTTCAGCTTTCTGGCTATGGTATAAATTCCCTCCTTTAGTATCTTCCATCAAATTCTTACCTTCTACGGGAGACTCCTGGGTGATTTTAGACTTTTTCCCCCACTTATTTGAATATTTTAAGAATTTATACTTTTAATTTAGGTCTTTTTTGTTACAAGGAAATTATTTTCTCTTGGCTTCTATGATATACATTCTCCCAGTTTTATTCCTATTTCTCCAAGACTGTATTTTCCATCTTTCTTACTGATTCCTCCTCTTCTCTGCCTCCCTCAATGTTGGAATTCTCCCTCCTGGGTTGGCCCTGTACATCTCTACACATTTATTCACATTATAACAGGAAAGCCTAGATTTATCCTGATAAAACACATGAAAATTAGAATTGAGATTACAGAGATTGAAGGACGCAGTGTAGATTTATAGACTCGCTACTAACTCTCTCCATGTGTCACATGTCTTCTCTTTCATTGTATCTTTCATTCTCAATGTTGTCTACACATTCACCTTTCTATGGTAACTAGATCCCTCTACCTATTTTAGTTTCTTGTTTCTTTACTTTTGTGCTGCTCCCACTACAAAAAGTAACAGAATGATCTGTTACTCTAAGATAGTAAATACTTTTTTGTGACATATGACATTCTCTATGATCTGGCAGCTGCTTCCATCTCTAACCTCGTTTTGAGTTATGTAATGCCATGCTCACTGTACCTTCTCACATCGCCTTACTTTCTGTTAATCAAATGCCCTTGGCTTGTCCCCCTCCCCCGCTGGCCTTTGTATCTTCTGTTTCTTGTGTCTAGAATAGCCTTCTGCTCTAATTTTACATGACTGACACTTTTATCCAAAAATACACCTTCTGAACACTTGATCTGGTAAATCTCTCTAAAGTCATTTCATATTCTTTTATTTTGTTCACAGCACTTATAATTATCTAAATATATCTAATTTATCCACATATTTGATTGTCCTTTTAATATTTACTTCCTTCTACACCACTACAATTGCAAGTTTATGGAAAGAAAGCCTGGGTTTGTTCTTTCTCAGTTGTAGCCCCAGCACTTCCTGCAATGTCTGACAAAGTTATTTCATTTCCACATGAATTTAGAGCCATTTCAGTAAGATATTAAATTGAAAATATCTCTAAATTGCCCAGACAATCATTTCAGTAAGATGAAAATTATTGTTTGGTCTTAGAATGCTTCCATTTAAAATAAACTGTTGTGATCTGGGCAGATATAGAGATCTCTGGCCCACATCTTCCTTTGGGAAAGATCAGCTGTCAGCACTTCCAAGATTGGCTTCAACGGCAGACAGCCACCTGGCCCAAGGTCATGCCTCTCCTAAGGCAGCCCACATTGGTTGATCAAGTTGTGGTATTAAGGATGCCGTGGTGATAGGACCAATTCCCCCATATATCAAGCCAAGAGGGCAGCACTTAGCCACAGATGCTAGATGATTTCAATTATTATGATGGCCAACAAAGTTAGAGTGGTAGCCAAGGGGGCTAAACCCAACGATAATGATGAAGGTTAAATGGACACAGAATTCTGAGGAAAAAATTGATAAACAAACATCAAGATTACTCCTCCAATTGTACCACCAGAAGAAATCAAGGATTAATGCCCAGTAGCCTAATAGTGTCAACTCAATAAAAATGATATCAGTATAATCTCTTTTCCAGTATTCAGGCCTGAGAAGGTTTTTATACCCATAAAACAATGATGGGAGAGATGTCTGTTTGTCTAGGAGGAAGGAACTTGCAACACTACAGCAAGTATATAATCATTCTCCCACTTCTTCCCCCAAAGGAATCTAGGCTATTTTTCAGTTAATTGCACAATAGGGAAACGGAAATACTCAGGTGTTTTCAGGACTGTTGAACACAAGTTCAACAAGCAGGAATACATGTGAGACTCGGCTATTCACTTGATTGCCTCTTGGTACCTCTATGTCCAATTTGACCATAAATGAGCAGGTGCAGTCACCCCAGGCTGGGAAAGACATGGTGGACAGGCTTTAGATACCTGAGGGATAAGAAACTGAAAAGGTGGGGCCCCTCGGTGTCTCAGTAGGTTAAACGTCTACCTTCGGCTCAGGTCATGATCTAGGGTCCTGGGATCAAGCCCCACATCCAGCTCCCTGTTCAACGGGGAGTCTGCTTCTCCCTCTGCCCCTGCCCCTGCCCATGCATGCTCACTCTCTCTCAAATAAATAAAATCTTAAAAAAAAAAACTGAAAAGGTGCTGGTTGACTGTGAGAATGATAGGATGCAGAGTAAAAGATGGAGGGATAGGATGAGTGTCAATTAAAACACTGAGAACAACCCTAATCAGAGGTATAGTTGTACTTTTTATAACTTTTTTATTCTCTTTCAGGAAAAGAGTTCCTCCAGTCAGCTATTCGAATGTATAGAGAGAAGTGGATCTAAATGGCCCTAAGAGTGTACTGACCATATCCCTCTTCAAGAAAGTATTTGCCCAGTGGGGTAGAGGGTGAGAAACAAACAGTATCTAGGGGTCAGTTCCTCAGGATCATTCTCATCAGGAAAGAGTCACTTCACTTGATATCATGCACTTCTCAGGGCAACTTGCGTATAGTGATTGAGAAACAGAAGCATAAAATCCCAGCAATTTTGGGCTGTTTCAGGCAATATTCACTCCAGAGATCCTTTCTTAGTTGGTCATGGCTTGATTGAGTCTGCATCACAGCTCAAATTTTTCTGTTTGATCCTGTTTCCATACTCTTTGTGGAATACGCACCTAATAAACATCTTATACCCAATCTCCATCTAATTATTAGCTTCTGGAGCACACAACTTATAACAGATTGCTATTTCTTTTAAATAAACTGTATGTCATGCATTCTGCTACAAGAAATGGAGACATAAATATCCCCCTATATCAGCTGTTGTTAAACTTGGGACCATAGTTGCATCTTAAAGGGTCAGGACATCCTTAGATATTTTAAGCAGACGGTGTATGTATGCATGTATGTGGTGCTGTGCGTGTGTGCTGCTACTTTTTTTTTCAGGGAGAGAATGCACATATATTCACAAGAGAGAATCTATAATTTCCATCCAGATGCCAAAACGGTACGCAACTAAGAAGTCTGACTCACTGCCATGCATGATGAAAGCAGTTATTATTTTTTTTATAATCCTGGACATCTAACTACCTCAGAATTGACAAAACAATAATTGAAATAGTTGAACAGTTATTCTTTACATGTTCTAATCAATTAATATACTTATTAATACCATAAGCACATGTAAAGTTGAGGATGAGTTGGCCATGGCGGGGGAAGACAAAAATAAAAATGAAAGATGAGTAAGCCTCCTTCAGGAATGTCCAGTATAGATGTTTAATACATGAATATTATTTACATTATTTTTTCCATCGGAATACTTAGTATTTTTTTAATGAATGAAAAAAATGCCGTACTGTATTTTGTACTGTGGCCATGAAGCATTTTGGAAGCATTTTCTGGCTTAAATTAACACTGAATTTGCTTTCATATGTATGAGAATACCAGAGGCTAATTTCTTTGTAATTTTATTAACGAGTTACAGAAAAGTATGCAAATTTTATTCATTATATAATTGAAGCTACCCCAAAATATCCCAGAATCTGACAGTCACCTTAATGCCCTGTGGCCTTCTGGACTCAGTAATTACTCAGATTTGACTGCTCCAGCTGTGATTGACTTTGAAGCAGGATTCCAACAAAAAGATCACATACACACATGTGCATCAATTGTCTTGTATTACCGCTCTTAAGATTTAAATAAGCTTATTCAGAATCTTCATTTAAAAATCAATAGAACTAAAAAAATAATAATAATTAAAACTTTAAAACTACTTGTGGATATATGTATCTTTTTATATAATGGTAACAATTTATGTAAGGATTAGAGTATCTTTGTACAGTCCAGTATTTTCCTAAAGAAAGTAATAGTCACTTTACATGAACATGAATTGAGTTTTTAATCAACACACAAAGAATTTTAATTTATTCAGAATTTGTTTCAGTGATGTAGCACTGTGATAATACACATTAAAAGAAGGAAACGAAGCAAAACATTAACGATCAAAGAAACATCTCTTCTAATTATTCTGATGACTTTCTATCCTTTCACTTGTCTGAAATAGTAATCCTATAAATAAGAAAGAAATGTGCTTCATTGAGGTTTGAATGTGGAAAGCTATGTCTAAATTGAAGGAATTTCTAGATATCTTGTCAAGAGCATTGACATAATACTTAGACATAACCCAAACATAATTGACATTGACTGAGGGAAATCCAGACCTCCAAAAATAGGGAGAATTCTCTAGAGAGAGGTGTCCTGGCAGATGTTTATCTTCTGCTTTTATCATAAAGAGTTAAGTGAAAACAATTCAGAAAAGTCAGTCCTACTAGTCATAAAATAATTCATCAATAGGAAGTTATTCTAGCTAAAGAAACAGTGAGAATGAAGGGCTAAGAGACTCCCATGATGTGGTGTGGACCACCTCACACAATGTGCCACACTTACAGGCTTGACTGGGGAGTCACCGTCTGCAGCAGGGAACAGGACGTCTTGTAAGGCAAGCAAAAGCAAGGCATGTCTATATGTATTGAGATGGCCTCATTTAATCTTTGTAGCATTTTCAGCTGGAGATAGTACCATGAAGGAGGCAGTGATAGAAGGTAATGATTTCACAAATTTGAGCATCATTTAACAATGGGGAGCCGGAGGCTCTTTGAGCAGATTGGCTGACCCAGTGTGGTATTTTTATATTCCAACCAGGCAAGTCAAAGGCAAAGCCAGGACACAACATGCCAGCTCCCTGGGTTCTCAGTCTTGATCTCTCTCCAATATCAACTCTCTCCAAAAACAGTCCTTCCGTTTTCAGTTTTAAAATCTATTTCATGCTGGGAAATGTTTACTTCTACCCTATATCATGTGCAATATTAGATTATTAGATGCTTTCACATGTTGCACTTAATTATTAGGACTTCCTAATGAAATAAGGGCTGTTGTCCCCATTTGACAGATAAGAAACAAACAAAAACCAGATCCACCAAGGCCAACAAGATAATAAATGCAGGACTATGGGAATGATATCCAAGAATGACTCAGAGTTCTCTGTTCTTGAATATAAAAATTTGCCACTTTGTTTTCATTTAGATTTTACAAATTTAGGGATACTCACTTAGAATCACGATATTTCCCTGGTATATTCAATATTTTAAATATTATAAAATGTCCTCTTTATCTTTAGTAATGATTTCTGTATGAAAGTCTACTTTATCTTATACTGATATAGTATATATGATATATAAACATTTGCATGATATATAATTTTTCATCATTTCTCTCTCAGCCTTTCTTTATCCTTGTATTTTAGTTGGCTATATCTTTTTTAATCTATATATTTTTAATGCATCTAACACTCCTCATTCTTCATAAGAGGATTTAGATTATTTAATTGAATTTAACCACTATGATTTGTTTGGGTTTAAAGCTACCATCTTACTATATGTTTTCTATTTCTCCTACCTTTATCTCTTTACTTGCATTCTTTTTGATTAATCAATTCATAAAATTTTATTTTCTCTATATTTGCTTGGAAGTTATACACTCAT
Organism: Leptonychotes weddellii; assembly: GCF_054177405.1. NCBI lineage: Eukaryota > Metazoa > Chordata > Mammalia > Carnivora > Phocidae > Leptonychotes > Leptonychotes weddellii. Next base: position 29,764,976 of record NC_138379.1, on the reverse strand, counting down.
TTATAATTTTGGCGAAGGGGTACTTACAGTTTCAAATGTCTATCTTTATATTACAAAACTCTAATGTTAAGTGATACTTACCCCCTCTTCCTCAACAAGGAAAAGATCTTTATTTATCTAATTTCTAAAACATATGCTATTTATTTATTTATTTTTTTTTAAAGATTTTATTTATTTATCCATGAGAGACAGAGACAGAGACAGAGAGAGAGAGAGAAGCAGAGGGAGAAGCAGACTCCCTGTCGAGCAGGGAGCCCGATGCGGGACTCGATCCCAGGACCCCGGGATCATGACCTGAGCCGAAGGCAGACGCTTAACCATCTGAGCCACCCAGGCGCCCAACATATGCTATTTTTGATGTAATTCATATCCATGTTTAAATTATCTTTAAATTAATTAATTTATTTATTTTGGAGGAAAAACTAAATCTTATTTATTTTTATAACCAAACCACTAGTAAAATGCATCACAGCCTTGAAACACCAAACGCAGGCTATATTATCATTTCAAGTAATCAGTTGGTAAAAAGACAACAAGGTCCTTATCAAAATGATAAAGTGCTAGAGCTGGGCAGAACACTGCTGCAAAGGCCCCAGGCAAAAGTGGCATTTGGTAACGGGGGAGGGGGAGTTGCCCCTCTTTTGTTTTAGAAGAATCACAGCTCACCCCTGAGTCGCTTACTTATTCTTCTTTGACCTTCCTGTTGCCATGGGATTGCTTCAGTAGGGTACTGTTATTTCAGGGGGCTAAATAAGCAATACTGAGTTTAGGCTTTCATTCCATCCTGTTTTATAAAAACCAGGTTTTTCCAAATCCAGTAGTTAATAACTCCCTTAATTAAGGCAACATTTCCTCCTCCAGTGTTCATTCCTGGATACTCCCTTTCCTTTATTATTTTTTTAAAGGTTTTATTTATTTATTTGAGAGAAAGAAAGAGAACAAGTGATGGGGAGGGGAGAGAGAGAGAGGGAGAAGCAGACTCCCCCCTGAGCAGGAAGCCCGATGCGGGCTCGATTCCAGGACCTGGAGATCATGACCTGAGCTGAAGGCAGAGGCTTAACCTCTTGAGCCACCCGGGTGCTCTAAACTCCCGTTCCCTTCAAGGGCAAGTGTCACTGCAAGACTGTCCCATTGCTCTGCTGCAGCTAGCCTCAGGGCCCGTCGCAGCAGCCAGTGAGAGGGAAGGTCAGCTTCCCATACCCAGCATAACATCGCCTCTCATGTGGTTGCAGGGTCTCCTAGCTGAAGGATGTAATGTGTACTTTAAGAAATGCATATCCAAATCTTGATAGCCGGAAACAGATATGAACTGTTCAAAGTTCCTCCCTAAACTACCTCTCCCAATTCCACATCTTACACCAACTGCAAGCCCTTGTACGTAAAACAAAACCAAGCAAAACAAAGGCCCAGAAACCTTTTTTTTTCCTTTCTAAATTAGTGACTGTGCGGGTTTTGTTTTACAGCTTATGGAAAATGATTTGGTGATCTTTCTGGTCAACAGGAGGTTGGCAATGAATAGAAACATCTCTGCTCACGCTCCACCAGACCACAGGCAGTTTAGACGAAACTGCCAGCCTGCTGGTACCTGTGGACTATGAGGAATCTGGTACTGTGGAGGGCTCTGGCTTGGTACAAGGGAGGTCCCTCATGCCAGGACAAGCACATGAAATTTAGGCTACCAAAAACCCTCCTGCACTGTCTCTGACCCAAATTTTAGCACCAGTTTTTTTTTTTTTTTATTTCACTTTGTAGGGTTGAAACATAAAGGAACCAGGTGTCCAGAGGCAAGTGACACATGCCTCAAACTTGCTTCCATCCTTAATTTCTTCATACTCTTCACTTAAAAGACTAAAACTCCCAATTCTGTTTTTAAATAGATTCCTGCCATCAGCTCTGAAGGCCAATTGCAAAAACTTCTATTTCCCCATGGAGGAAAGAGACTCCTTCATCTTGGTCATGGTTGGGCTGAGGTGCGTGTGGTCATCCACACACTTGGTCACACAACTCTCCAGCTGCCTCGTTACCTGAAGCTCTTTACTTCCTGCATCTCCTGAATCTTTGGCTGTGTCGTTGCAGTACATGGTACACCGGGCCAGGAGGTCCTGGACTCTCCAACTCACTGGTCCCCAGGGCCTGGGCTTAAGCCAAAGGCGCACATTCAACGTTCAATGCAACATTCAATGCAACATTCAATGTTCAAAGCAACATTCAACATTCGGTGCATTGGCTTCATGGACACCTGGCTGTTTTCACAATAGCTGGCTCTGCACCAGAACATGAAGCCTTGCATCTTCCAGATGTTTCCTCCGTCCACATTCTTCACCATGGAGTCCATGTCTTCCTGCACCTGGAGCTGCTGCAGCTCCTCTGTGGTGACCCAGCACTGCACCCCTCGGAGCTGGCGCCAACATGGACTCTGGCCCATATCCAGACTGTTGAAACAATACTAGATATTACTAGTAACATTGCATATAGTCAACAGTTATTTAGATTTACCCACACATTTAGGCTCTCATCATTGTTTGTTGCTGTTGTTTTCTGTATCTCTGAACTTACATCTGACATCATGTTCCTTCGCTGGAGGGATATTCTTTAGTATCTAACTTGGTACAAGTTTGCTAATAGAAAAATCTCTGTTTTGTTTTGTTTTATGTTCTAAGCATGCATTTTGCTCTTGAATGACATTTGCACTAAGTATGAAATTCTGGGTTGGTAGATATTTTCTTTCAGCATTAAAAAGATACTACTGCATTATCTATCAGACGCCATTGATTATGTTATAAAGTCATCTAAAATTCTCCCCATTGCTCCTTTGAAAGTAGTTTCCATTTATTTTCTGATTGCTTTTAAAAATAGTTTTCTTTGCCATTCTATTTACTGAAGTATCACTATGATGTGTTTTGTTTTATTTTATTTTATTTTTTTAAAGATTTTATTTATTTATTTGACAGAGAGAGACACAGCGAGAGAGGGAACACAAGCAGGGGGAGTGGGAGAGGGAGAAGCAGGCTTCCCACTGAGCCAGGAGCCCAGGACCCTGGGATCATGACCTGAGCCGAAGGCAGATGCTTAACGACTGAGCCACCCAGGTGCCCCATTATGATGTGTTTTAATGGATTACATATTGGATTTATTTTTATTGTAATTTGCATTATAATTTTATTTATATTTTTATTTATAATCTTTATTCTGTGGATTCTCATTTTATATCAAATTCAGGAAGTTTTCAGCATATATGTCTTGTTATATTTCCTATCCCCACGATCACTCCCATCTCTTACTAGGACTCAAGTCACTTATGTTAGATCCATTCACTGTATATAACACTCTGTTTTCATTCTTTCTAATCACTACGTCTCTAATAAAAACCCAGGAGTCTGTCACTGGAAAAAAAAATCTGCTAGAACTCTTAAACTAAAGAGAAGTCCATGAATACTATATATTTTTAGGCTCTATAATAACTGCTTTAATTAGCATTTTGGTGTATGATATTTTGAGTTCCCATTTAACTATGTGATTCTGTGTAATTCTCAAAATATATAGGGGTTTCTGTCTGTATAAGTGTGTCTAGGGAATACTAAATCCTTTCGTGACTCAGGAAGTAACACTAAATGGTTTTTCTTTAACACTTGTAAAATAGTTTCTTAAAACAAATCATAAGTTTATACAGTACCTTTTCCACTACTGATAGGATTCATTTTAATTTCAAATTTATTTTTCAATGGGTATGAAACTACTGCCAGTAACTAAAATGATCTATTGCTCTCTCATACCACACAATGAATTATCTAAAATATTTCATATATACACTGAAATGAATTTTGACAATTGAAGACCATTCTTTAATAGTATTAGGAATTTATAGGTTATTTTCTTGAATAGAGAGAGATAAATTAGTTGTGGCATGGGTTCAAAATCGACACCTCTGAGTGAAATGTAATTAAAACATTTTCTCGTTCTACTGCTCCTTGGCCCGTTACCCTCGATAGACCCTTAATATGCACTTTGCCATACAGCCCATTTTCACCAGTAAGCACCTGATGTCTGTAGTATAGATGTTGGGTGCTTATGTAAAGACTGGGTGAAGTCTTGCTCAGGGAGGATAGAAACCGGGTTTCAGCATTTCATCGTGAGTGGATTAAATAGTAACTAAGTTTCCTTGCACTTATGAGATTCTGTAATTCAGTGAATCTGTAAAATCTACTGAGTCTGGATATTAAAGTCCATGGGGAATTCGGAAACTTTTTTTCAGTAATAGACTCCTGACTTCTTGATAAGTAACACTAGTTTACTAATTTGTGTTTATTAATTACCTCAGTGTGTACTGGGACTCTTACACAGATCATTGGGGATAATTCATGATGAATTATGATTAAAATGAGCAAATATGGAAAGAGTTTACTTGTAGAGTCAAAGAAAGCTCTTTGTAAATTGTGTTTGAAGTTTGTTTCCAGAGATGATTTAAAGGTCTATGAATGCCAGTGTTAACACTTTTATTAAAAAGTACTTTTAAAATGTAGACTTCTTTAAGGTGCCTGGGTGGCTCAGTCGTTAAGCGGCTGCCTTCAGCTCAGGTCATGATCCCAGGGTCCTGGGATCGAGTCCCGCATCGGGCTCCCTGCTCAGCAGAGAGCCTGCTTCTCCCTCTCCCTCTGCCTGCCTCTATGCCTACTTGTGCTATCTCTGTCAAATAAATAAATAAAATCTTAAAAAAAAAAATTTTTAAAAATGTAGACTTCTTTATAGGTCAGTAAGACTCATAGTCCTCAAGACTATCTCAGCTTATAGTTTTCTTCATTTTTCATAGGTAAAACATCATAGAACTAAAGAATTTTAAGAGCAATTTGATTAAACAATTCAATTATCTGATGAGAAAGAGAAATCTAGAGAGGTGGAATGGAATGTGTTACAAACCCAGAATTAGGTCATGGGATTGCTTATTGGATTTTGGCTTCTCTAATCTTTGGAATCTGGACTCTAATAATCAAGTCTTGCCAAAGATGTACAGATTTAAACTTTTTAATAATGCTGATTTTGACCATCATTAAATCTTTCAAGCATAGTGTTTGGGCAGAAGCTACGTGTTCATTTTTCAGAGACTTGACACAAGTTTTAAGTGTTTAATGAACATTGTAGATGGGGTTTGGGTTCAATGGAAATTATCTGTATAGTCCTAACCAAGGGTGAGAAGCTTTAACTCAGTAATTATATTAAATTTCATGTACTTCTCTTAATGCTTATTCTGAATTGATAAACCTGAAGATCACTTTTCTAAACATGGAGATTTGAGCCCCTTTGTATTGAGTTTCTATCTTTATAATGTTTGCCGGCAGTTTACTAATTAGCATTTTTAATTACCTTTTGTGTGTATCAGAGTCTTACCTAGATTTACAATGATTACTGGTGATTACCTAAGCTTAGAGAAAAGCAAATATGGAGAATGTGATCTCTGGATGCAGACATAGTTGTATCACTAAATATATTTGGAAGAATTCCCATAGATAGAGAAGTTTACAAGTAATGGCGTTTAAGCCTTTGACATATTTGTTTGCGTGTGCATAATTCAAGGACTAAAAATTAAGTGACACAGTCCTCTAGAGGTAGGAGTTTTTCTCTGTTTTACTTAGACATTTTTACATTTAAATTTTATTAATACGTTGAATATTCTTTATTGAGTGCCTATTCTGCTATATAATCAATTTAAAACTGTCTATGTTCTTATAGTTGGCATTAATCAATTTCACAGATCAAAAAGGGAGGGATTTTAGAAGTCTTCTAACCATTTTCATTAATTCTCAGATAAAGGTCTCTAATAGGCATTGATGAAGTGTGTAGTGCAATTGATGCACCCAGAATCCTTGGAAGGATTCTGACGATTTGGGGTGTGCTCTATTATGACTTGTCTTATTTTGACAATTCTTTCTCTTCACAAATCCCTTTTATTCTCTGCTTTTGCGTGATGGAAAGTTATGAGTTTGATAATATTCTCTCCTTTGATTTATTCTTAGAAATATTTTTAATGTAGCTTTTAGTCACCTTGTACATACCCAACAAAAATGTTATTTTTTCTTGTAATTAACTCCTCACCTTCTGTGTCACACACGATTTTTTTTTTATCTGAGTGATCAGAGAAAGTGCATAGGAGGAACACATTTGAAGAAATGAATAAGTCAAATGGATTCTCTATGAGGCCAGGAAGAAACTAAAACCTCTGTCTTCTTAAAAATAAAGCTGATATAAAGTTGGAGAACCCAATTAAGCAAATTTGCCTTTAAAGATGTCAAGTATAAATTCTGCCAGATCCTAAGACACACTTGGCCAAATCTTTTGCCTGAAAAAAACAAACAAACAAAAAAGCAGGGGCACCTGGGTGGCTAAGTCAGTTAAGCAAGTGCCCAACTCTTGATTTCGGTTTAGGTTGTGATCTCAAGGTCATGAGATTGAACTCTTCCCCTCCGCTCCCAGCTTGGGCTCCACACTCAGTGAGAGTCTTTCCCTCTGCCCCTCCCCCCACTTGTACTCTCTCTCTCTAAAATAAATAAATCTTAAAAAAAAAAGCAGACAAAATTTCTGATAATCTGAAGAGTTAACAGAGACAGGAATACCCCAGTGCTAAGCCTCACAAAGGTTGCAGATTAATTATAAATTTTACAAAAAGTGTTAATGATTGGTATAAAGTGATAGTTTATAAATTAAAAGCAGAAAAGGGGGGAAAAAAGAAAAAAATTATGAGTAAAACTATAATTGCAAAAATACTGCTTTATCTTCATTATTCTAATAGTGAGAAGTATCCAAATACATATATGAATTAAATATAGCTCCTACTCTCAAGAAGAATATAATATGATAGATTAAGGCAGGTAAATGACTATAGCTTTTATCATGGCACTAATTATCATGGCACTAATTATCATTTAAAGCTCAGTGTGTGACAGATAATTACATTCTTACATAAGCGTCATAATAACCCTGTAGAATAAGTGCTCTTGTGCTCTATACTTTTGCAAACCTACACAATACCTACTTGCCCCTCAATGTGACCTCCCTGTGAATGAGTGCTCTATGCCAATGTCAACCATGCTCCCTAATTTTCTAGCTTCTCTTGAAGTTAGGGGCAATGATATCTAACCGCATATCTGCTAGTGGGACTTAGCTGGAGTCTTGAATTTTTTGTTTCCTGATAAGCGGGCAGAGCCTAAGCTTGTGCCTTGAACACTGATGTGAAATTTGGAGTTGCAGCAGCCATCTTGTGACTACGGAGAGAACAAAAATGAGGAAAAACTCTACTACAGATGACGGAGAAGAAACAATGAAAAAGGTTGTATTCCTTCTGGCTTTATAGAATAGTTGAATCAACAGTTATGAGGATTTCTGGTGAGAAAAATATAACAATATGTGTTTAAGTAGCTGTTTATTTAAGTACTTTGCTACTTGTAGTTAAACACATTTCTAACAAATAAAAATTTATCTCACTGGTGGTATGTGGTTTACCAGGCTAGGTCACCCTAAGTGAATAGCCTGAGAACTGAGCTGACTCCAGAATCCATGTTCATTCATTACACATATTAAGCTAGAAAAATTATGCATATTAAGCTAGGAAAAAAAAAGGAACAAAGTATTGTGTCTAGTACAGTAGATCAAGGAAGGATCCTCAGAGAGAATAGGGTGTGTGGACCATCTTCTAGCAGAATGACAATGTTCATTTTTAGAATGTTTTTCACATCAGAAGATACTTAGTTAGGGCCCAATCTTCACCTTCCAGCAGGATTTAGAAAAGTCTTTATTAAGATTTGAAAAAACACATTAGAAATAATAAAAATGTACACGGTTTGTCTCTCTAAATTTAATTTGCCAAAAGTAAACTATTTTTCTTAGTGAGTATCTAAACATTTTAAAAAACTTGGATAAAAATTTTGCTCTTTTCTATGAAGGCAACTAAACATTTATGTGAGCAGCACTTTTTACTCATTTTTGGGGGTGGTCAGTAAGGTAACTTTTTATGCCGAAAACATATATGGATTCCTCCCAGAGCAAGCCCTGGTGAAGATGAGCCGTGCTGAATTGCTCGTTGTGTTCTATGATGACCGTTTTTAGTTAGCCTGTTCATATTATTTGACATTTAAAAACAGATGGCAAATATATTGTGAAACAAGTAGAACACAATGTTCAAACCATAAAAAATGGACTGTGTGGCCCCAGAGACCATTCTCAGCTTGAATCTGTGTAGATCTGTGATATTTCTTTGAGCTCAAATGAGCTCTGCTGATGCAGCTACTGAAAAAACTTATTTTGTTTGAGACCATTTGTCATAAGTTTGGGGAAGATACTCACTTTTTTTTTACTCCTGTCCTCTTCCATTAAGGCTGTTTTTCTTCTTACTTTTCTTATTGGGTTTCGGTATGGTAGTCTGATTTTTTAGAACATTTTCCCTTTTGTAATATTCAAAGATGCATTTTTCATTTATTACGCTTCTAACTCTGTCTTTTAGTATATATGTATGTATTTTGTATAGTTATTTCCTATGAGAAAGAATTTTGGACTTCCAAAGAATATATTCAGTAAAATAGGTGGAAACAAATTTAAAGTGTGAAATTAAGAGCTGGAGAATTATGAGTGATAGGAAGGGAATAAAATGTGGATGTGTAAGCCTGAATTTCCAAGAAGTTCATAAAATGAGCTACAAATATGGTTTCTATGGATATCGTTTATTGAATGCCTACTGTGGACCAGGCATCGCACCATCCCACCCACCCTTCACCATTCCCAACACACACATTGAGCAGCTCGGTTACAAAGAGCCATTTCATTCATAGTTTCAACCATTGCTTGGATACTGACATGTCACAGTCAATTTTCCCATTATAATTAGGAGTTTATTTCAATTTAATAATTTAGGGTCATATATGATCTCCTTTTTGGAAATATTCAAGCTGATTTAAAAGCTATTGTTAAGTGGTGTATATTTTATACATCATCTATCTTCTATCTAGCTTACATGAAAGTCTGCAATAGGGTTCAGAATCTGCTTTTAGCTGGGTTATAAAGAGAATAGTCTGTTTTCATCTGGGCTGGATTTTTCCTTTTTCAGATAATACTGAGGTTTTTATGGATTACTCACAATTCTTATCCTACACAATCTGTACAGATAGAATTTATTTTTTTCATGTAAGTAAAAACTTTTAATGCTCAAAACAAGTATATACTTCCAAATATATTTATTTAAGTGATACCAATAATTAACACACCCATTACCTTACAATTTCTTTCTTCTTTCTTTCTTTCTTTTCTTTCTTTCTTTCTTTCTTTCTTTCTTTCTTTCTTTCTTTCTTTCTTTCTTTCTCTTTCTTTCTTTCTCTCTCTCTCTCTCTTTCTTTTTGGTGAAAACACTTAACAAAGTTCAAGTACACAACACAGTCTAATTAACTATGGTCACTATGCTATACATTAGAGCCTCAGAACTTGTTTATCTTATAACTGAAAACTTATGCCCTTTTACCAATCTCTTCCTATTTCTCCATTGCACACATAATTGATATGATGCAGTGCTGGTCTTTTTCTGTCTGGCTTATTTCTGGTTTATTTCAGAAATGCTATCACTATTTCTTTATTAAAACTTTTGAAAACAGTAATTCCTTCATTTTTTTCTTTTTAAAAGTTGTTTTATTTTTTATTATAGGTCCTTTGCATTTCACCACACATTTTATAATTAGCTGGTAAATTTCTAAATCAAAACCTGCTGAGATTTTAATTGAGGGTGTCTTGAACGATGATCTGTGAATTTATAGTTTTAATTGGGTTTGGAAAAATTTTTAACCAGTATTTCTTAAAATGTTTCCTTCTGTCCTCCTTTCCTTTCTCCTATTTTGGAGACTCCCATTTCATGTGTATTAGGCTGCTTAGGAATATTTCGTTTATGGTCATAAAAAACTTATATCTCTTTTTAAAATTTTCTTTGGGTGCATTGCAAGTATTCTATTTTCTATATCTAACCTATTATCATTACAGTCCATGTATATTTTTTAAAACTCAGACATTCTGTTTTCCTGTCTCTCTTTATCACACTCTTGCTGTCTTCTACCTTCTTGAACATATTGATTATATTAACTGTTTTGACATTATTTCTATTAATTCTACCATCTAGTATGTCTCTGATTCTACTGATTTCTCTCCTTATTATGGCTTCCATTTTCCTGATTTTTTGCATGTCACAATTTTTTATTGTATATCAAACAAATTGTTTTGATTTTATGTCAAATTATAAATTTTACCTTCTTGGATACTGTATAACTTTTTTTTAAAGATTTTATTTATTTATTTGAGAGAGAGAGAGAATGAGAGAGAGAACGTGAGAGGGGGGAGGGTCAGAGGGAGAAGCAGACTCCCCACTGAGCAGGGAGTCTGTGTGGGACTCGATCCTGGGACTCGAGGATCATGACCTGAGCCGAAGGCAGTCTCTTAACCAACTGAGCCACCCAGGTGCCCCTGTATAACTTTTTTATACCATTAAAATTCTTGAGGCTTTCCCTTGGATATAGTTAAATTAAATGTACCTGTTAAAACTAACACCAATACAACACTGTAAGTTTTTATCAAAGGTGAGATAAAAAGGGAAAATATTTATTGTTTAGGAGACTATTATAATAAAGCATTCAATAACTGTAAAGACTCACAAACATAGTGAGTAAGGGACAGGCAAGGCTAGGTAAGGAGAGACAGGTAGGGGGCTACAGGACTAAGCTCATGCCAGGGGCTATGTAACAGGCTCACAGAAATCCCAGCTGTGGAGAAATGTTATAGAGGAGATATTAACCAGAGAGAAGGGAACACCTTATTTGTTCTAAAGATAGACATGATATTCTCAACATATTTACATGTTTGTTCTGAATGTTATTGACAAGAAATTTACCAAGTCCCCTCCTCAGTTTTCTATAAAACACAGACCATAAAAGCCCTCAGTGGCAACCCATTTGGGACCCCTCTCACTCTAGAGAGCTTTTTTCTTTACTTTATGTTCTCACCTTCACTTAATAAACTTTCACTTCACTTCACTCTTTTGTCCACCAGATTCATTCTTCAACTCCATGAGACAAGAACCCTGCAGCCCTGCAACAATAGCAGAAGGAGGTTTAGGATATGTATCAGAGAGAGTTGCAAATGAGAAATTGTCAGTGGCCAGGATGTCTGGGGGACTTAAGAGAGGAATATGTAATAATTGATCTTATATTTTTTATTGCTATCTGCTGTGCTACGTATAACTTAATATTTACAAAATCAACCCCTATTACAGCAGTATCTAAAACCCTCAATAAAATTAAGAATTCATACATTCTTTGATGTAATGACATTTAGGGTCATTAATGGAAAATATACATTTGGGTTGACATCCAGCAGAGACAATAGCAAATCCAAGGGTGTCAAGATAGAATAATTTCCAAAAGTCAAAGTAAGAGAAAATTGAACATAGATTTAACCATTTTGCGAGATCTCAATTTCCCATAGAATGTGGGAGTAATTCTCAAGAGTTTTATAGTAAAGGAAATGGTAATTCACAATGACATGGAGAACACAGAGGCATGAAAACTGGAGACGTTAATATTACAATTTTAAATATTAGAATATCTATGAAAAAAACTTGGCAGAAACTATGATAAGCTGTACATTCAATTTCATAGTATCATCTTTGGGAATCAGAAAATATGGCTTTAATTTTGTTTCTGATATCAGCTCACTACATGATTTAGATAAATTACTTAATCTCCAGATCTACAAAGTAGTATGTCTAACTTCCCATCCTACTTTAAAATATTAGAACTATAAACATCACAAAATCATTACCAACTATGGTATAGGAGAGCACAGAAAAATAAATTATCATTAGCTCTTGTTTTTTACATTGATTCTAAATTTGTGTACAGGCCTGGTCTAAGTTTTCATGGAACCAGTAGTAGAAAAGCAGTAACTCTAAATTAGGTGTTAAAACATCCTTAGAGTGATTCAAATTAAACAAAAATTGTGATCATTAATTAAGCACCTACTAAGTACAGTTACATATTAAATTAATATAATTCCATACAGTAGTCTTTGTTAACACATCTGATGTATGAGAAAAAAATAGTTCTGTGAAAGCTTATGATCAAAGAGAAGAACTGTTTAGTGTGTGTCATAGGAAATGTCATACACATAAGCTTCATAATTTCATCCATGAATTGCATGGAAAATAAACAAAACAAAATAAAGGAAAAATATGGCCCAAACAGTCATCTGATACTCTCTTAACTCTGTTAAGTGAGAGAAACTTCTGTTCCCAGGAGCTGTTTTTCACGTATCACATGGCAACATTTTTATTCCCTAGGAACAGCTTGAAATGAGGCGACAGCAACTCTTAAGAGAATTGCCTGCATGTTTTGCTAAATTCTTAAATGTAATGCTACTTAGGTTTTCAGATGTCCTGGGAATATTTCCAACTGTTTCTCCATATTTCTACTTGGTTCAATCAATGCTCTATTAGGCACAATGGTTTTGTAGAACTCAGCCATGAAATTTTATGACTAGGTTTTCCATCCTCTTGTATCATTAAAAGACAAAGAGTCTCTTTGCACAATTTGCTAGAAAACTTCAGACAAAAAGTTCTTTTGATTATAGTGAATTAAACCAATAATGCTAGGCATTGTCTGATACTAACTTTAATGAAAAGCAATCCTCACCATTACTGTAGATCATCGGGGATCTCTTATGGGTTTAGTTGAATTTGTTCGAAGAGAGGTTCTTGGCAGGATTGCATAAATTTTGATATGGTCAATTTGCCTGAATGACATCCAGAAAGCCACATGAAATATTATTAAAAACAGCTAAGTGAGAGACTTAGCTGAAAAATTGTGCTTGGTCTTATGAAAAATAATCCATTGTATTTTGTATGGTTGAGAGAGGTAGGGAAACAGCTAATATTTTGATTTCAAAATAATATCTCTAACATACTAAAAGTTTTAAGTTATCTAAGAAAGAGTAAGGTCATATGCAATGTTTATTTATTGAGAATTTAAACTAATCTTTCCAATAAGGGGTTTGAGGAAATTTACAAAAAGACAGATCCCATAGGACCTGTAAAATAAAAAATAAATAAAATGCAGAGTTATGAGGGAATTGGTATCTCTGAAAACTAGGCCCATGTGGCTACTGTATTTGAACATTGACTTTACCTCTGAACCTTTTTCAGGTGTAGGTTAAATAAAGAATACACACACACACAAATATACACACACATAAGAATTATACTATATATTATATATTTCATGTTATGCATGCATATGTTACTTATATATATTAAACTTTCTCATCATAATTTTAATATTGGAATTTATTTCTTGTTTACTATGTTAATATTTGCTGAGCACAGGTTATTACCCTCTTATTTTAATTCTCACAATAAATCTTTGAACTATATGTATTTCTTTTCTCTATTTTACAGGCAAAAAAATACAGCCTTAAAGAAGTTAAGGTAATCTGTCCAAAGTCACACAGTTGGTGTGTGTCAGAAATAGGTTACACATTCAAATGTGTCTATTTCCATAATCTGAGTATCATTTTTCATAAAGTTAAGAGCCTCAGGTCACTGTTGGTTAGTTATAAGATGGGTCTATATTTGTTCACTGAATTACATAATGGGCTATATTTCGAACAGTTTTATTGCTATTATTGTCTTTTTGGGCAAGAAGTTTTTAGAAAGCAATGGTGTAAATTTTAAATATTTCAAATACTTAAGTCTCATCTTGATTATATAAACTTACAATGATGCATTTAATACCAATGTCTGCACATGAACATGAAATAAAATGAATAGATCACTGTGAGCTTTGGTTTCCAAATATCTAAAGCAAGGATCATAATATCTAACTGCACCTGTTTGGGGAGTGTTTAAAGGGACAGTGTGTAAATTTCCTAATACAACTACTCACATACTCATGAAAATACTATTTCCTTTTGTAATTTCTCCCACTGTTGTGTGAGTAAAGACATTCCTGTGGGAACATAGAGCACAACGGACTAATTTTTCTTAACCTTATTGGTAGTGTTGATTCTCTCCATTATTAATTTATAATAAATGAATGTTGTGTTGGATCATATTATATCAACTTGTTATGCTGGAAACTCCATTTTCTTGGACCACTTTCCATGTAAATTTCCAAATTACAGCTGGAAGTATGAGGACCTAGGATTAGATTTGGACAGCAGAAGGGAAATAATCATCATCACCATTATTGGAAGTTCATCACAGTCAGATACAGTAGTAATTTCAGTCATACTCAGTGGGTTTTAGCTTCTCCTCTTTTCCAAAATGTATGTAGATCTTCTTCTTAACTTCTTGAATAGCAGTGAACAACTTTATTTTTTCCTTCAATTTTTTTTTTTCTGAAAAAAGAAGCTAATTACTTATGGGACCAGATGATAATTTTACTGACAAGTTATTGAGTACCAACTCTATCTGGGCATTTGTCCAGTTTAATGCCGTTTTGGTGGCAGGTTAGAAAAAATCTCTTGATCTAGTTAAATAAAAAGGAAAAGTCTATTGGAGGGATACTGAGGTATCTTTCAGAGCCCAAGGAGAGTTGGATTTACTTAGTGCTAACATCTTGAATTAGAAAGCAGTCAGGTAACTGCAACTGCTTCGTCTTCTCCTCTCCCTGCATTTCTCCCTGAGATACTCCTTTTATGTAGTCCTTCATTAAGGAGAGATTTTTCTGTTTCTCTATAGTTAAAACACTTGGTTTACTTTTCCTCAGTTCTAGCCAAAGGATATTTCTGAATCTTTGATTTAGATTTCTTAAAGACTCGGCCATCTGTCAAACAGTCATCCAGTGAAGTCAAGGACAGAATAATGCTCCCCAGGTACTTCTTCTAGGGGTAAATTCTGAGAGAAAGGTTATCATTATGTCCTGTGAAAATATTCCCAAGATGCTTTCCACAGCATTGTGCTGGATGGCTTAAGTATGTTCATCTAAGCAATATTGTTAATAACCTTGAAAATTAAGCCAGCTAAGAAGGCAAAAAAATAGTCACTCAGCTGATGATACGTTTCTATGATTTGAATCCAGTCAGTTAATAAGGTTTTTTTTCCTCCAAGGAATCAAACACAATTTATTTTAGAACTAAATAGGACAGATTGAGTAAAAGAAAGCTTTATCCTAAACTTTCCAGTTATAAGACACGTGCTGCAGTCCTAAATGGCTTTAACTTAAGACATCACCAAGTTTACTTTGCACTTTTATGAAACAAGGCCCTGTGTTTTATATTTAGGAGCTAAAAATCTAGATGAAGACATAGTCACCTCTCCTACTCCCTCCTCAAATTCTAAAACATACACACATTGTGTACAGCCTTGATATAGTAAACTAAAACCTTTTATAAATAACTTGTTAATTTTTTTAGTTTCCCACTATGTATTTGCTTTGAGTAAACATGTATGAATGCACATGTGGTAATTATGCAAATACAATTATATTTTATGATTTCATGTAACATTACAAAAGCTTCCCCCTCCCTCCATGGATCTCCTTTGTCTTTATAATAAATACACATTTAATGGCTATGTAAATATGAGTGGTATTAATATACCATTTCAATATGACTTTGCATTTCAATTATAGCAGCCTCATGTTTTTTTTCATGATGGATGGTTCATTAATAAGCATTTTTTATAGCATAATATGTTGTGTTTGTTGAGTTATAACTTCAGAATAAATTCCTTGGATCGGATCACAAGGTCTTTACACATGTATGTTTAAGTACTGTGTCATCTTATCTTGCTATTTTTAAGAAGTTTTTAGCAATTTGAGTACTAATGATACAGTATCTATGCTTCGGTTTTGCAAAAACTTTGTTTGCAATGCATATTTTAATTGATTTTTCTAATGACTTCGCTAGTGTAAAAATAGTAACTCAGGGTAATTTTAATAAACATTTTTTTTTATGATTCCCAGAGGTAAGCATTTTTCTACATGTATGTTTACTCTTGCTTTTCTCTGTGTGTCCATTGTCTTTTTGTATTCATTTAACTATGAAAATTACATTCCCAAATGTATACATTTCCATTTAGGTGTTTTCTTCTTTTGGTAGTTACAAACTGCTTGCAAGGCTAAAAGAGAAAAAAATGTTTTATTTGGCATTTCCATTTGCAACACTGTTACATCCATTAGGATGAATGACACATCATGTCATAGTGAATGATATTTGATAGATGACTGGGAAGTTTGGAGAACAAAACTCTTTAGATCATATTTACAGCTACAGTGATGCCAGATGCTCTTTTCCTAAAGCTGCCTTATTGACTGAATTTGAAATGGCTAACAGGCAAAACAAAATTAAAGAGAAAAAGTATGATAAATGAGCATTTGGAAGGCAAAGTCAAGGATATAAACAGGTAACCTTTCCCTTGAAACCATGTTTTAAAAGACAGACTATAATTCTTCTGAACTACATAATGTAAATAACATAGAAGTTGGCTTTAAAGTATAATTGATTGTACTCTTTACAGGAAAACATCAATCAAGAGACAAGCAAAACAAGGGTGGGATGTATCAAAAGAAACAGAATATGGAGTTATGGCATGAGAATGATGAAGAACGATCCTGAGTTGTTAAGAAAATTACAAGCCATTCATTTTTATTTTCAATTGTTTCCTAGATAGTGATGGTTAAAGTGATTAACACAGGATGGGAATCGACAAATAGCATGCCTGGGCTAGGAGTTCCCTGGAATAGGCCATTCTGCAGTATAATTTTTATTTGGCCATAATTAAATACCCTGTTTCTCTTGCTTGTAATAGTAGGCTATGGGTAAATGCTGAAGAAAGGTTCTGATAGAGTACAAAATTCCTTCACAGTTGCGTCCCCAGTTTTGGCTGATAAAACCAAAAGGGGGTTTGGTTTCTGCACTGAGTCTGACTCACATTACCTAGGACCTCAGGGCCATCTGCACCAGGGTTATTCTGCCATCTATCCAACATGGGTCAAGATGTCTTCTGTCACCAGGCCTTCAAAACAGCACCTTTAACACATATCTGTATGGTTGGGAAAAACAGTTCTGAATATGAGTCAGTGTGTGTTCTGGAAATTTTTCCTTGCGATAATTTTTGAGGCAGAACAGAGACTGATGTCATGGGAATTCAGTTGTCCTTCCAGATAATCTAGACTTACAGTGTTCCCCAGTCAGGCAGAACCATGTTCATGCTCCAGATCTACTGTCTCTGGTGGTGTGGATCCTGACAAATGACTTAATCTTTCTGGGTCTCATTTTTTCCCACATGTAAAATTTAGAGATATTGCTGTGTGACACCATTGGGAGGATTAAAAAGAATTCTTTTTAGAAATCTTCTGATGATAAAAAAAAAAAAATCAACCAAACAAACAAAAAGTTGCTTCTAGGAAGAAAGTAGCCCTACAAATGATGTGTTTTCTTTCCTTTTATTTATATTTTAGATGATGGTACTTTAGCTTACCTACATTTAGTGTCCAAGACATCTCCTTTGCTCTCACCATTTGACTGTGTTTTCTGGGTAATTGCAAAAATGTTCAATTGACTTTGACTATGCAAATACACCTACATTTGGAAGACTGTTTAATAATTTTAACAATTTTGGAAAGATTTGGAAATAATTAATCTTAGCAACAGACCAGTTTGTTAGAGGTCAAACATGGTTAAACATAATGCAGAGACTAACAGATATAGATGATAGATAGATAGATGATAGATAGATAGATAGATAGATAGATAGATAGATATGTATATATTAAGTATATATATCTATAATTGTGTATACCCTCACATAAACATACTCAGAAAATGAATTCACCACATACATATATAATACTGTGATTTGACTTCCTATTGCAACACTGATTTATAAAAAATTTCCAATTGTTTTTTAAGTATTCCTTAACCACAACTTTTTTAATGGCTATAGAATATAGAATTTTTAAATGTATCATATTTTTTTACTAATTCCTTTATTAAAAGACATTTTGATTTCCTCTGGATTTTAAGATTAACATTTGGAGGATGATATCTGTAATAATCTTTAGTAAGTTGCCTTTTTGTTGTTTATTTAGGATAGATTTATAGAAGAATTATTATCTCTATGGATGGAAATTTGTTACATTACCAGGATAACCTTACCGAATTACCTTATAGTAAACTCTATTTTAAATGCTGCAGCCACAGGATGTTTATAAAAAGTAAATAATATTTTGAAACTTTCTAGTTTAAATCCCTCAATGGAATTCCATTACTCTGAGAATAAAATGTACAATCTTTTTTCTAATTGAGATATATAATTGACATACAATATTGTATCAGAAAGATTAAATTAAAAATAGTAAATGAATACCTGTGATATTTGACTATATATATATGTAAAATATTATCTCATAAAATAAAAAAATATAGAAATAAAAGGAAATGATAAAGGGGAAATAGTTGCATCATACATGACAGCTACTTTGTAACCATCCTTTTTTCTTACAAATAGCCAATCTATTTGTAAAAAAGCCAGCCCTTACAATATGCTTCACATTGTGCCTAGATCCCTGCTCCTGTCCTCCTCAACGGAGCTTTCCTTCTACCAGGATAAGAGCTATAAAATAAATAAATACACCCACTAATGCAATGGAAAGCAGCTAGGGAAAGTGACTTTTAGAGAGGGTGGTTTAGGAAAGCCTCTCATAGAAGTGATACTTAGATTGAGATATGAAGGGAGTGATCAGGATAGGAATACAATATCCAAGCAAGAGCAGATGCCCCAGACTTGAGGCGAGAAATGCCCTGATTTGTTGAGAAACCAAATGAAAACAAGCATGGCTGAAGAAGAGTGAGTAGGTGGGAGTGTGGTTTGAGGTAAGGTTAGCGAGGTGAACAGAAGCCAGATCAAACAGGGCCCTGGATTATGTTTAAGATTGTGCATTCTGTGTACAATGTGGTGACTGTAGTTAACAAAACTGTACTGCATATTTGAAAGTTGTTAAGAGAGTAAATCTTAAAAGTTCTCATCACAAGAAAAAAATTTTTTTGTAACTATATGGGGTGATGGATGTTAACT
Source organism: Leptonychotes weddellii (assembly GCF_054177405.1). NCBI lineage: Eukaryota > Metazoa > Chordata > Mammalia > Carnivora > Phocidae > Leptonychotes > Leptonychotes weddellii. Next base: position 29,745,889 of record NC_138379.1, on the reverse strand, counting down.
TAAACTTATTTTGGTAATCATTTTGCAATTTATCCATATATCAAATCATTAGGTTGTACACCTAAAACTAATACAATGTAGATGTAGCCATGTGATCATATTATGGACTATGGAATGGAAAGAGTTCCCAGGAGAGCTATGGTTTTCCTGAAAAACTGGGACAGATTCAGGTGGTAGTACTCTTGCTCTTCATGCCCTCATCAGGAACAGAGATGGCATTTCTCCAGTGAAGTGTCAGTTTGTGCTTGAAACAGAAACAAAGGAAAATGTGTTTAACTGATTATAGTTGAGTCCTAATATGTTCAGCTAAAGTCAATTCTAATTTCTAATTTTAGAATTGTTCCCCTACCCCAATAACATTCTATTAACTTCCAGTCTTTTTTAAAAAAATAATTTTTTCTGGATGAACTTTTTTTTAAAGATTTTATTTATTTATTTGAGAGAGAAAGAGCACAAGCAGGGGAGTGGCAGAGGGAGAGGGAGAAGCAGACTCCCCGCTAAGCAGGGAGCCCGATGTGGGGCTCAATCCCAGGACCCTGGGATCATGACCTGTACCGAAGGCAGACGCTTAACCGACTCAGCCACCCCAGCGCCCCTCTGGATAAACTTTTAAAACAAATGTTTTATTGGCAAAAATATTTCACTGACATTTTGTTTGGAATTATAGTAAGCCAAACAATAAATAAATTAGAGAGACTCAACATGTTTATGGGGTTCAGTCTCACTGCCTAGGATCACACATGGTATACTTATTCATTTACTCATATATTTTGTTTTTTTGTCTCTCAAGAGAGTTATTTTCTTTTTCTTATAAGATCCTTGGATTATTGGATTATCAATTCTCTAATAACTTTGATTTTTACTGAACCAGTGGAAAAGAAGGGATCAGTAGGATCATTTAGGAAATGTTTTATACCAAGAAAACCAAAATGAATAAACACCAAATTATTCATATTAGTAAGGGAAATCATTGTCATCAGAAATGAAACAAATACTAAAAATAGATATGTTTTCTATTTATACATAGTAACCAAATAATGATATGAAAGGCCATTACATGCCCTGTGCAGAATAGTCACACAACTGTAAAGGTTTAACATATTCAGAAAAAAAACGGAAGAAAAAGTAGATTACCTCCAAAAGTATAGCCAAGACAGTATTTGTCTTTCTCGGTCTGATTTATTTCATTTAACATAATGACCTCAGAGTCTATCCATGTTGCTGCAAAAGGCAGGATTTCCTTCTTTTCTAAGTCTGAATAATATTTGCGTGTGTGTGTGTTGTGTGTGTGTTGTGTGTGTGTGTGTGTGTGTACATTCAGAGCCAGAAATGTGTCAAAGGGAACTTTGTCTGGTATGGATTGACTGGAAAACATATTTGGAGAGCTTACTCATGTTTCAGAATTCCTGGTGACATTTCTTTAGTATAAATTACCAGTCAATGAAGCCTCCTGATGAGTCTGATTTGAGATCATCCATAGAAGAGGACAATGAAGCTATCTGGAAATATCAGACAGCAGGGGAATGCATCTATTACCTCACTCTCTTGCTATGATGTTATGCGGCCAATTTTTGAACAATGAGATTGATAACTCCTGTTTTTTTTAATTTAAATTCAATTGGCCAACATATAGTATGTCATTAGTTTCAGAGGTAGAGTTCAGTTATTCATCAGTTGCATATAATACCCAGGGCTCATCACATCACATGCCCTCCTTAATGCCCATCACCCAATTACCCCATCCCCACCACCTCCCCTCCAACAATCCTCAGTCTGTTTCTTATAGTTAAAAGTCTCTCATGGTTTGTCTCCCTCTCTGATCTCCTCCCATTTCAGTTTTCCCTCCCTTCCCCTATGATCCTCTGTGCTGCTTCTTATATTCTACATATGAGTGAAACCATATGATAATTGTCTTTCTCTAATTGACTTATTTTGCTCAACATAATACCCTCCAGTTCCATCCACACTGATGTAAATGGTAAGATTTCATTCTTTTTGACGGCTGAGTAATATTCCATTGTGTGTGTGTGTATGTGTGTGTGTGTGTGTGTGTGTATATACCACATCTTCTTTATCCAGTCATCTGTTGATGGACATCTGGGCTCTTTCCATAGTTTAACTATTGTGGACATTGCTGCTATAAACATTGGGGTGCAGGTGCCCCTTGGGATACAAAAATCAAACAAAACATTTAGTCACACACTAAAGTATAGGAGCACTACATTTGTATCTTTGGGGTAAATACCTAGCAGTGCAATTGCTGGGTCATAGGGTGATAACTCCTGTTTTTATATGGATTGTGATGAAAAGAAGTTTGGATGTAAATAGAGTCAAATTTAATTTAATGATAAATATAAAATCCTAATATTTTCTGTCATTTCCAACTAATTACTAGGCTGCTAAAGGTTTGCACAGTGGTCAGGAAGTAAATACTTTGGGTCTTGAATATCTTATTGTACTTTTAGACAAGAATAATATGGTCCTGTTATTTTAACTTTTTAAACTTTAAACATATTCAAGATAAGAACATGCCATCTCCTAAATGTTTCGAGCAGATCTCAGCCTCTGAATAACCAGTGTTGTGGCTGGACCAACCCTTGTGATTTTTAATATGATTGCAAAGTGCCCTTCAAAAATAACCATCAGGGGGCGCCTGGGTGGCTCAGTCGTTAAGCATCTGACTTTGGCTCAGGTCATGATCCCAGGATACTGGGATCGAGCCCCTCATCGGGCTCCCTGCTCTGCGGGAAGCCTGCTTCTCCCTCTCCCACTCCCCCTGCTTGCGTTCCCTCTCTCGCTGTGTCTCTCTCGTCAAATAAATAAATAAAATCTTAAAAAAAAAAAATAACCATCAGGAAACTTGAACAAATAATTTATTACCTACAAGTCCTAGAAATTACATGGCACACCTGGGGCCACACAGTGAGGTCACATGCAGAAAGAGAGAGAAAGAGAGCATGGGTCTGGTTCTATTTTTAGATTGAGGTCTAGAGTAGGGGTGTAGGGTTTTGTGGGCTCACTCTTTTTTTAAATTTTATTATTATGTTAATCACTATACATTAAATCATTAGTTTTTGATGTAGTGTTTCATGATTCCTTGTTTGCCTATAACACCCAGTGTTCCATTCAGTAGGGCCCTCTTTAATACCCATCACCAGGCTAACCCATCCCCCCACCCCCTCCCCTCTAAAACCCTCAGTTTGTTTCTCAGAGTCTGTAGTCTCTCATGGTTTGTCTCCCCCTCTGATTTCCCCGCCTTTATTTTTCCCTTCCTGTGATCTTCTTCTTTTTTTTTTTTTAAACATATAATGTATTATTTGTTTCAGAGGTACAAGTCTGTGATTCATCAGTCTTACACAATTCACAGCGCTCACCATAGCACATACCCTCCCCAATGTCTATCACCCAGCCACCCCATTCCCTCCCACCCTCCACCACTCCAGCAACCCTCAGTTTGTTTCCTGGGGGCTCACGCTTTATTGGTGAATTTAAAATATAAGAGTGGGAATTTAAAGCACAGGAAGAGGACAAAAAAGAAGTAGTCTAAATGGTCAATTACCAAAATCAACCAAGAAATTTAAAACAAAGTATCCTACTATGGGGGGAGGGAGGAGAAAGGTGCCTGACCTTTAGTTTAGTCCTGACTGGCAATGTGTTTATTCAAAATAGCCATCTTTGAAGTAAATATCTCTTTGAAGTGGATGCCTGGGCAATCAAAGCTTAAGTTAGGCACTTGCATTACAAAAAAAAAAAAAAAAAAAGAGAGAGAGAGAGAGAGAGAAAGAGAGACAGAGAAACCACCTTCAGATCTTACACTACACCAAATTAAAGTGACTTCATAAAAATGGGAATTCAAAAAGCATCATAAGGAGCCATATTGCAAAGGTTTGGACTTCACACATGATGCATTTTATTTTAGCAGTGGAACATGGCATGTTCTGTGTAATCATCTTTTGACACCCAACACATTCATATAACTTACCACCTATACTGACCGCCTTTCATCCTTCTCTATATCAAGAAACAGGCTGTCTGAATAAAATACATGGTTGTTTTCAATCAGTGTGTAAAGCAATGTTGGCATCAGTGTGTTGCAACAACGGCAATGTTTCAATAAAGCTCAAATAGAGTATCTTATTTAGACCATCTTTCATTGACGTTTAAAATTTTTTAGGATAAGGACTGCAAGTCTTAATAGCACACATTTTAAAATTCAAATAAAAGATTTGTGGTTCTTTTTATTCAGAGTGATCCCTTATATTTTTAGAGGACCTTAGAGCTTTCTAAACACTTACATATATTTACCTTATTTTGGCCCTAATTCTAACAAAAAACTTTATACAGAAGGAAGAATTGACCTTAAACATAAGAAAACTGAGAATTAGAAAATTTACATAACTTGTCCAAGACCATGCACTAAGATCCAAACCTGGAGCTGACAGCCTGGTCCTGACATGGTGTCCTGGAAAATATTTTAGTCATTAGAGAGCATCTCCTATAAATCAATAAGAAGGACTGAGAAAGGGCGCCTGGGTGGCTTCATCAGTTAAGTTTCCAACTCTTGGTTTCAGCTCAGCTCATGATCTCAGGGTCCTGAGATTGAGCCCTGCGTCGGCTCCCCACTGAGTGTGGAACTTGCTTAAGATTCTCTCTTTCTCTCTCCCTCTGTCCCTCCCTTCCCACTCTCTCTCTCTAAAAGTAAATAAAATATTTAAGAAAAGGAGTGAGACAATTCAGTATAAAAAAGGGCAAATATCTTTATTAGACATCACAAAAAATAATATCCAAGTGGCCAATAGGCATAAGAAGAGGTGTATAACATCATTATTTGATCATCAGAAAAATGCAAACTACAATCACTAAGAGATACCATTACTTACTCACTAACGTATCCAAAGATTTCTTTAAAAAATTAATAAGGTTACATAGCAGGTAGAAAACTCATGGATTGCTGGCCTTATCTGCAAAGATAAATATATGCCTATCCTATGGCCCCAAAATTCCATCTCAAAATTTATGTAGAAGTAAGTTCATAGCAGTGTATATATATATATACACACACATATATATGTTCATATATATATATGAGTTCATAGCAATATATATATTATATACATGTATAATATTATGTATATTATAATTATATTACATCTTGTGTATTATAATTATCTTTTATTATTATATCTTATACTATGTCTTATATAGAGAGATATATATTATATATTTGTCTATAGAGTGTAGCTATATTTTTAGGGTATGCTTGGGAGGAAGCATGTAGGATCTTGGATGTGTTTCACATCTTGATGTAGTTGATAGTTATATGGGTGTCTACAAATACACAAATATGATGAGAAGTGCACTTAAGATTTGTATACTTTATTGCATATATGTTAGTACCTCAGTAGTTCTAAAATATAAATTGACAACAGGTAAAAATCAATGAGCTATTTTAGCACACGTTTTAACACTAATGCCAACAAGCACTCCTGCTCAACTCTAGACCCCAACAGTTAAAACTAGAAGCAGACAAAACTGCTTAACTCATGCTCTAACTGAAACTCATTGTTCTTATTTCTTATCACACTTTCTGGAGACATTGATGAAGGTGTTTTGCAATGACCGTCAGAACATTCCAACTGCCAGGCCAGCAAAGTCCTGAAGCAACAGGATACCTAGATGAGCACATTCCCTTCCTTGCCCATAATCATACGCTGAACACATACCATCCCCTACCCAGGATCATGTGCTCGCTGCCTGCTCTCTTGCACATCCCACCCCACCCACAAACCTCTCCCTATGAGACTCTAGGTGTCCATCTGGCCAGCAGAAAGTTCAGTTGTTAAGGCTTGAGCTTGCCAGCTTCCCTGGCTGCTGGCACCCAAAATAAATTGCTCCCTTTCTCTTTTCCATACCCTTGTCTCTTGAATTATTGGCTTCTCTTGTGATGAGTGTGAGTTTGTTCTTCAACAGTGTTGGCAAACCCAGTTTGCCAGGAACTATGCTTTCGATTTGTCTGGCCCCCTCAGGATTCCCTGCAAGGGAACCAGTGGCCATGGCAGCCTGGCAGACTCACCTGTTCCTTTCCTGAGTTAGTGGCTGTCACAGGTCAGTAACACTAACACACTAACTGAAACAAAAACAGTAAAGGAAAAGAAACTTCACAAAAAACATTTAGCAGGATTTTCTTTCAGTAAAACAAAACAGCATTGTAATTTATATCATCAAAGAGAAATTAGGAATTATATCCATGTAAAATCTTGAGAAATTATCAACACAAAAGGAATATCCAAAGTAAAGTATTTTTTTTTAAAAGATTTTATTTATTTATTTGACAGAGAGAGAGCGAGCACAAGCAGTGGGGGAGTGGCAGAGGGAGAGGGAGAAGCAGGCTCCCCACCGAGCAGGGAGCCGGACACAGGGCTTGATCCTGAGACCCTGGGATCACAACCTGAACCTAAGGCAGATGCTTAATCAAGTGAGCCACCCAGGCGCCCCAGTAAAAAAGTATTATTTAGACATTAATAATGAATACATAAAAATAAAACCAACAGCAATGTAAGAAGGTAAAGAAATCTCCCAGAAATTTAACAATGAAGAAGATAGTTGGATTTTTTTTTTAATTTAAGAAATTAATCCAAAAGCACTTCTGACTACTATGTGTGTTCTGAATAGGTTAAAAAAAATGGAGAGGAACAAGTTACTAAAGAAATAAAGAAAATAATGTAGGAAATATCCAATTTAGCAGCTTTTAAAAAAATTTTTGCTAATTTATTCCCAATAACTGAAAGGAAGTTTGACAAATAATAAGCACTTAAAAATAATTATTTAATGAATAAAGGGCTTTTCCAGGATTGAATTGTGCATTCAAATAGAAAGCCCCCACCAATTTCCCAGTTCAAAGAATGGTAAAAAGACTTTTTAAACCAAATCATTACAAACATTCCAAACACTAAAAATACATAGTCTCAGGCTCTAGAAGGTTCCAGAGATAAAATCAGTTTAAAATAAAAGAATATGGGTCTTTGACCTACTCAATTACTGTGGTGGTAAAGATTTAACACAACTACCACTCCCACTGCCCCAGCCTTGTGCTCCAATGCATCGCACCCTAGTAACTGCTGCCATGTGTAAATAGTGAACCATTCTAACTAGATTTTTGTGGTCAAATGCTGAAGAGTTGCCTGAACATGATAAATTACAGAACTGATAAGAGAATAAGTGGGAGATTAGGTACATTGTGAGAAGTAATCTCTTACACTGCCCGAAATTTTGAAAATTTACTCCGTAGTTCTGAAATGGGTGTCTTCAGGAAAAGAAAGTAATAGGGTACCTGGGTGGCTCAGTTGGTTAAGGGTCCAACTCCTGATTTCTGCTCAGGTCATGATTTCAGAGTCACGGGATCAAATCCCATGTCGGGCTCCACACTCAGCACAGAGTCGGCTTGTCCCTCTTCCTCTGGTCCTCCCCTTGCTCACCCTCACTCTGTCTCTAATAAATAAGATCATTTTTTAAAAAAATAAAGTAATAATGATTATAGGAACCAAATAACATTGATAGCATTTCTAAACAGAAGAACATTCCTTGAAACTATATGGATGAATCAAAATGCATTAGAGCAATTTCATGAGTGGAACAGTATCATTGGGATTTCATGCACAACTAACTCTTTAAAGAATAATGTTTGATAACCCACTTGGTTACCTTCTCCCTCATTACAGATAGCACTCTGACCATTTTAGAACACAGAGTTAAAATCGAATAATGAGACTTCCGGTTTGGGCTCAACGTGTAAGAAGCTTGGATATTGCCATTCTGTCCTAACAACAAGTAAAAAACTGAACAAGCTGAAAGATCAATAACTCTTTTTAAATCTGTAAAAGAAGTGAGGTCACGGGGCAAACTGCTTCCTTAAAATTGGAGAGTCTAATAGGAGAATACAGAGAATCACAACTTACTGGAATAGAAAACCCCCAAGCAGCAACCTCTGTAGGAACTAGTGTCATGGTAGGGAAACTGGAACTGTAATCAATGAGTTGTAGAGACTCAATATGGACAACTGCAAGAGTTAAAAATTCCAGGGACCTAGTCATAGCAGGGTCCCTATGAGTTTGTGATGTGTGCTTCTGGGAGCTCTACTTGGTCTTCACAGTGAATACTGGAGAAAAATCATCTCATGCTTCTAGCAAGGGGAGGGAAAATGTTCCAGAACATCTGTTCTTCTTAAGAAGTTCTGCCCTCAGAAGAAACTAATTAAGCATCATCTAACCTGCTGGGATATTATTAGAGCCCAACGGACCTTGGGGAAGAGCAATATTTAACTTCGGCTTCCTTTAGCCTTCTACATTGGAGGAGGAAAATATTGAGCTGCAGTCACTGTCGCCATCCTGTCCCACTTAAGGGACACATGTGAAGTTCATAATCCAGAAGTACAAGCTCATTAAAAGACTGAAACCAAACCATGGCACCACAGAGTGTGTCCCCTACACATACATCTTACCACCATGTTACTAAAAGCCTATTTACATATGTTTGTTTTACCCAGTACATCATGTCTAGTTATCAAGAAGAAAAAATTACAAGACCTACTGAAAGGTAAAAAAAACCACACAGTTTGAAGACACAGAGCAAACATTAAAACTAGACTCAGATATGTGAAGAATGTTAGAATTATTAGACAGGGAAATTAAAACAGCTGCTAAAATAATGAATAAAGTAAGCATTGTGCAAGAACAGATGAACAATGTACAAAGAAAGATGGAAATGCAAAAGAAAGAATTAAAATGAAATGCTAGAGATTGAAAACTTTGTACCAGAAATGAGGAATGCCTTTGATGGGCTTATTGGTAGACTGGACATGAATAAGAAAAGGACCTCTGACCATGAAGATATCTCAATAGAAACCTCCAAAACTGAAAAGTGAAGAGAAAAAAGACTAGGGGAAAAAACAGAATAGGACATCCAAGAACAATAAAACCACTACAAAATGTGTAATATACACATAATGGGAATGCCGGAAGGATAAGAGAGAAAAGAACAAGAGAAAATAGTTGGAACAATAATGAGGATGTCCTTAAATTATTGTCAGATACCAGCCACACATATTCAGGAAGCTCAGAGATAAAGATAAAGCAGGATAAATAAAAACACATATACACACAACCATCCCTAGGCATATCATTTTTAAACTAAAGAAAATAAAAAATAAAGAAAAAATCCTGAAAGAAGCCAGAGTTAAAAAACAAAACAAAACAAAAACAAAAACACCTTACCTACAGAGAAGCAACTATCAGAAATGGATTTGACTTCTTTTCAGAGAGTAGAATAAAATATAGTATTAGAAAAAAAAAGAACCCATCAACCTAGAATTCTGTACACAGTTATCCCTCAAATTAGCCTTCAATACAGAACAAAGACTCTTTCAAATAAAACCTGAAAGAATTTGTTCCCAGTAGGTTGCCTTGCAAGAAATGTTAAAATAAGTTTTCACAGAGAAAGAAAAGACATAGGTCAGAAACTCGATCTACATAAAAAAATAGAGCATTGAAAGGAGAAATAAGTGAAAATAAAATAAAAACTTGTTTTTCATTCTTAATTAATTTAACAGAAAACAGTTTGTTCAAAATAATAATAGGAACCACATATTCCATTTTGGATGCTTATGTGTATGTGTAGGCATATATGCATATATAAGTGCTAATGTAAGTGTGTGTGTGTGTGTGTGTGTGAGTGTGTGTGAAATGGATGATAACAATGATACAAGGAATGGGAGGAGGAATTATGATTATTTTGTTATTATGAGGTACTTGTACTCCCTGTGAAACAGTATAATGTTTTTGAAAATGGATTCAGATTAGCTGTAAATGTATATTGCAAATTCTATGGCAACCATTAAAAAAAGCATAAAAAGAAAAATTGATATGCTAAGAAAGGAAAAAATCATATAAAATGTTCAATTAAAACTACAAAGGGCAGAAAAAGAGTAGAAAACAAAAATGGGATCAAAGAACAAAGGTGACAAATAGAAAACAGTACAGATATGGTAGAAACAGATGGTAGATATTAAAACAGATATGGTAGATATTAATTGAACTATATCAATAATCGCTCTGAATGCCAATGGTCTAAATGCACCAATTAAAAGACACTGTCAGAGGGGTGGAGCAAAATGGCGGAGGAGTAGGAGACCTGGATTTCGTCTCCTCTCAGGAATTCAGCTGGATAGGGATCAAATCATTCTGAACACCTACAAACTCAACAGAAGATCGAAGAAAAGAAGAGCAACAACTCTCTGAACAGAAAAGCGACCACTTTCTGGAAGGTAGGACGTGCAGAGAAGTGAATCCCAGGCGATATTCGGGAGGATAGATGGTGGGGGAGGGGCCTCCGTCGGCCACCTCTGGCAAGTGATAGAGCCACGGAGCACAAAATCGGAACTTTTAGAAGTCGGCTCCGCTGAGGGACGTCACTCCGGTGGCTAAGCGGGGGGTGGAACCCTCGTGGGACAGTGTGGTCTCAGGACCCTTGGGGTCACAGAAAGACCAGGGGTGCCTGAATGTGGCAGAGCTCCCAGGGATCGGAGCGGGGAAGCCAGCTGCAGAGACAGAGCCGAGGAGTGGGCTCTCAGCTCGGGGTTGCCATAAACCGTGATCCCCGGCACAGTCGGACCACTGCTCCTCCATCAGGGACCCAACAAGTGGCAGATCCAGGGAGACTCACCTTCTTCCCCTGGGAGGAGAGGTGTGGGAGTGCACCGCAGGGATCTGCTGGGTTTGGAGACTCCACACGGGGTCGGGTGCCAGAGATAGAAACGCGCGGTCACAGGCCGGATGAGCACGGAGTGCGGCCGGAGACCGGGGAGATGGGAGTGACTGACGGCTTTTCTCTGGGGCCTCACTGAGGAGTGGGGTCCCGAGTTCTCGGTTCCTCCAGGGCGGAGATTGGGAGGCCACCATTTACACTCTCTGCCTCCAAAGCTGTATGGAAAGCTTGCAGGTAACAAAAGCTCCCGAGAGCAAACCCGAGCAGATTACTTAGCCCGGACTGGGCAAGCGCGGGGCAATTCCGCCTCTGGCAAAGACTTTTGGAAACCACGGCAACAGGCCCCTCCCCCAGAAGATCAGCGAGAACAGCCAGCCAAGACCAAGT
>NC_138379.1:29624570-29734244 GCF_054177405.1 Leptonychotes weddellii | reverse complement strand
GGGATGGGGTGTCTGGGTGATAGATATTGGGGAGGGTATGTGCTATGGTGAGCGCTGTGAATTGTGTAAGACTGATGAATCTTAGACCTGTATCTCTGAGACAAATAATACATTATATGTTAAAAAAAAGAAAAGAAGAAGATAGCAGGAAGGGAAGAATGACAGGGGGCAGAAATTGGAGGAGGAGACAAACCATGAGAGACTGTGGACTCTGAGAAACAAACTGAGGGTTCTAGAGGGGAGGGGGGTGGGAGGATGGGTTAGCCTGGTGATGGGTATTAAAGAGGGCACATTCTGCATGGAGCACTGGGTGTTAAGGGCAAACAGTGAATCATGGAACACTACATCAAAAACTAATGAGGTAATGTATGGTGACTAATATAACATATAATAAAATAAAAAAAATAAAAAAAAAGAGTACCAGATCTTCCTAATTCAGTAAGCTCAAGTTTAAAAAACGAGAAACAAAATTCCGTAAATGAATCATTAAGTGAATGGTGGCAGTGACTACTCTCACCTGCACTTCTTGACTTCTGGACATGTGCATTACAGTGAAAGGAGAGGCCATGCCATATGTGGTGCGCATGTTTAAGGCCTAGACCAGATCTCATTAGATAGGGCCTCTATCTTGCATAGTGTTTTCTCCCAGTTGGTACTATCCTAAAGATTTTTGGAAGGTCATTCCACAGTTCCATCCAGCCAGCTCCTTCTGAGTGATGAGGCATGAGTAAAGACTGGTAAGGCAACTCCACGTGCTTGAACTAACTCATTCAATCTCAGGCAAATACATCCATGTTGGTAAACTCAGCTTGATAGAATTGTTTTGGTTGGGTTTTCCTTTTGCTAGTTTGAATTGCTAGACCATGGGACTGCCAGGTCACGTCTGTTCTGTACCTCCATGAAATAAGGAATTTTTAAAAAACTGCTATAGACACTTTCTGATTTTCCTTTTATGTCCTGAGTCAGGCACTGAACATTTTTACTTTATTCTTTCCTTTGTATATATATTTCTACTCTTGCTAGAAGCCACAGACTGTACCACATTTCTCTTCAATCACCCTTGTCATAATAGTGGCTAGGTGCCACTGTCATCTCATTTTCCGACAACTTGCCCTCTACTCATACCACTTCCCATCCATCCCCAGGTAAAATGTCAGTAATCATGATGCCAACACAAACCATGGATTATCAATGACTTAATCCATCTATCAAGAAAGATATACATGAGCTCATCAAATCAACTCAACTCCAGATTCCTGTTTTTAGGATCCGTTTTCCCAGGTCAATTCCTGGGACCAATTACTATGTCAGTCAGGATCCCAGCCAGAAAATAGATGCACACTCAAAAAGTAGAGTAGAGCTTAATGAAGAGACTATTTACAAGTACAAACAGGGTTGCACAATTTAAGAAGGATGTTGAAGCACTCTGGGGCTAACAGCAGCAGTAAGCTGCTACAACACCAACCCTGAATGGGCAAAAGTGGAGGTAAAGGGAGTTATTAGCAGAACCCTGTGAAGAGGCTCTGGACAGAGGTGAGGACCAGCCATCAGGATCTGTGGCATTCAGGAAAGGGACTCACCCACTGCCAACCCAAGGTCCAGAAAGGACAGAATTAGGACATAAATCTCTTTCTCTTCTCTCCAAACTTCTAATCACTTGCTGTTGCCTCCTCCCCTCCCCACCCAGTTAAAACCCAAACAGACAGCAAACGCAAAGAATCTCAGTGATGTGTTCCATAGAATCACACTGCATCAAATCAGAAGAAGGTAGAGAAGAACGGAAAAAGGGTAAAAAATGGAGTATCATATATGTGCGGCACTGTCATCTTTCTCTCCCGTGTATACAATCGTCCACCTGGCAATATTGACCAAAAGGATGTGGTCTCTATGAATGTAATGTTCTGAAGCTTCGAATGTATTGAGCCAAACCTACTATTCCTCATTTGTTCTCAAACTCTGAAACTTGAAGCTTAGGTATCTCAGCCTAGATGATGGTGCTTAACTGATGTGCACTTTCATATGCATTCCTTTTGAGCTTTTTGCAGAGTGATGAGCATGCTTTAGAGTCATTTGAAAGTGACTATGTTTTGTTCTTTCTTTCTTAAAAAGCAAATAGACCAATTGGGAACTAAAATTGCATCAAATCACTGAAATGCCGTGGCTATGACAACTACTACCTAGGCACCAAATTAGAAATGAACTGTCAGAGATAACGCTCTGCACAGTCTCTTGTTATATCAGACGCCTTAGTTTATTAGGACATAAAGGCATCCTGATGAAAAAAGAAAAGAGTTTGGAAGATAGAACACTTAACTAAACACATTTTGAAATCTATGATAGCTCTAGATAACTTGGTAAGAAAATTTTCATTATTCTCAAAAGACAGTATTATAAAGAGTATTTATAAAGAGTCTGTATTAGTAATCCTAATATCAGTCAATTTATAATTATTTATTTATCATCTACTGCATGTCTAGCACTGTTCTAATATGTCTTTTAATACACAAAAACTATTATATACCTCACTTAAAGAGGAAATGTAATTGACTTTGAAAATAGGGAGGAAAAATGTTGACTTATGAACCAGTCAGATTCTCCATTTGCAAACAGCAGGTTCTACACTGACTAGTTTAAGCATAAAAGGACTTTAGTAGAAGATGTCAAGTAGCTCACCATAGCTCTGAGAGGTCAAGGTCCAGGCTATGACATGTGCAGTCATGGAAATCTCTCAAACTAAACCAAGGAAATGTTGCAGCAAAGACCCTCTTTAGCCAATCAGAGTAGAGATGCAACAGTCACATGGGGTCCTGGTCATGAAAGTGTCTTCCACGCTATGCCCAAAAGCTGAATGTCTTCACCACTACCCCCACTGGAGATATGGATTCATCAAAACCCTTGCTTCATTACATTGTTTTTCCAAGAAAACAAGGTGAATAAGAAATGCAGAAGTAATTTTAAGGTCAAGCCACTAGAGAATACACATTTCAGATTTCACCTCAAGTGAGAGAAGTATATAGATATGTATACAGACTTTGGAGGTATAGGAAGCTTAGAAACTATACCTCTTTTTTTTTTTTTGACAGTATTATAACTTTTATTTTTTAAGCAGGGTATAAAGAGAGAAAATTATTATAATAATAATTATTATTATTATATTTTTAATGTCTTATGTTCTCCGGCAATCTTTTTTTTCTCTTCTTTTTCTTCTATGAATAAGAAATAGTCTAAGGTTGAAGTATAAATTGCTGCCTTGCTTATATGAGTTCGAAGGTGACAGAATCCAGAGGCTGCAGCCTTTGGAATCAGATTAAAAGCTAAGGAAGTCATCTAGCTCAATGGGTTGAGTTTAGCAATGAAAAACACGGTCACATAAGCGGTTGTTACTGATATTTAGGAAGCCATATAGTAAATCCGCAGTGCTTCTCAAGTGGCAATCTTATTAAAATGCAGATTATGATATAGTAGACTGGGGCAGGGGGACACCTAAGATGTGCATTTCTTTTTTTTTTTGTTATTTTTCTAAGATGTGCATTTCTAACTGGCTTCCTGATGATGGCTACACTGTAGGTCTCAACCCACACACTGAGTGGTAGGTTTTTAAAGACTAAGAATAAGAGGTAATAATAAATATTCTATCAGGAAGAAATTTAAGTGTTAAGACTGATTGGAAAATCCTGGCTTAAATTCTGTCAAACAGCTACTTTCTTATAGATTTCTCAGAGCCTGTAATAAGCTAAGACACATAAAGACAGTCATGGGGCCGGGGGGTGGGGGAGGTGGCATCAGGGGAGGGGGAGGCTTGGGAGGACGTTTGGAGGTTATATAATTTTGCCTTTTCAAACTTGATTATAAAAATCCTTATTGCTCACTCATCATTTTAAGGAAACAGTATCTATTATTGATATTTTTAAAAAATATGCTGTTTGGGGGCACCTGAGTGGCTCAGTTGGTTAAGCAACTGCCTTTGGCTCAGGTCATGATCCTGGAGTCCCGGGATCGAGTCCCGCGTCGGGCTCCCTGCTCAGTAGGGAGTCTGCTTCTCCCTCTGACCCTCCCCCTTCTCATGCTCTCTCTCTCTCTCTCTCATTCCCTCTCTCAAATAAATAAATAAAATCTTAAAAAAATATGCTGGGGGTGCCTGGGTGGCTCAGTCAGTTGGGCGTTTGCCTTCAGCTCGGGTCATGGTCCTGGGGTCCTGGGATTGAGCCCCGCATGGGGCTCTTTGCTCAACGGGGAGCCTGCTTCTCTCTCTCCCTCTGTGATCTCTCTCCCTCTTGCTCTCTCTCAGATAAATAAAAATTAAAAAAAAATGCTGTTTGACTTCATAACTACTATAAATCAATTAGAATTTTCTGTATCGTGTCATATATTAAATTGGATTTATATTATTAGTAATAGGGATTTTTTTTAAAGAAATATCACTCTTTGGTGGAAGGATATAATTCATAACTGGATTATCTATTAGAAGATTATCTCAGGGGGAAAAATTGTAACCATAATTCATAACTGTAGCACCTAGTGAGAGAAAATCCCAAAGAAAGAAAATGCCTAAAAGCAAATATATATAATCAATAAGGACAGTCTTCAAGAGCTATCTATAGAGGGTCTAGAAAACCTCTGATAACAGAATAATTTTAAAGCACATAGTCTTCTTACAAGTTGTTTCAAATTCATTATCTCTTCCACTATTCATTTGTTCTTGAATGCTTTTGAACATTTTTTTTTTTTTTGTGCTTCTCTTATTCTGCTAGGCATGGAGAAAAAAATAATCATGACAAAGAAAAGGATCATTAAACTTGAAGAAAGTTCAAAGAAAATTTTTCAAATCAAAACACAAAGAGAAAAATGTGTATAAAAGCCTTAAGACAATATCTAAAATTGGTCTACAATGTAAACAGTTTAACATGTTTATAATAGGAGTCCCAGAAAATGAGAGATATAGGGTAGAAAAAATATGTTGAAAAATAATGACTCAACATAGATTTAAACAAAATGGTCCTATTAAAGTGGGAGTGCTAGAAGCAGGGGAATGTTCTAATTGGTCTTTAGGTATATTGGCAGTTTTTTTTGGCTATAAGGGAGTGGCTTGGAATTTCAAAAGAAGAAAGATTGTTCAACAATAGAGACCACAGGTTTTCTGAGGCTGGCCATTTGCTGGAACAAATAGGGGTACATGGGGAGCTTTTTAAGGTCAACCTGTCATAATGGTCCTGGTGGAGGCTGTCATGCCTGGCGGTTTCTCAGCATGAACTGATGGAAGGAAGTAGAGAGTAGGATGGTAAAAAAATAAGTCTAAAAATCAAAAGTCCTGGACTCTGTCTTGGTTTTTGTGTTGGTCAGGGTTCTCCAGAAAAACAGAACCAATGATGATAGATAGAAGATAGATGATAGATAGATAGATATAGAGATATGATTTATTATAAGAATTGTCTCTTGTGGTTAAGGAGGCTGATGAGTTCCAAGGCCTGCTGGGCTAGCCAGCTAGCCAGGAGAGCCAATGATGTACTTCTAGTCTGAAGGCTGGCAGGGTCCAAACCCTGAAGAGCCAATGATTCACCGAAGGCGTAAAAAAAGCAATGTCCAATTTGAAGGCAGTCAGGCAGGAAGAACTCTCCATTACCAGGGAAAGAGTCAGTCAGCCTTTGTGTTCTATTCAGACCTTCAACTGATTGGATGAGGCCCACCCTCTTTAGGGAAGACAATCTGCTTTACTCAATCTACTGATTTAAATAGTAATCTCATCCAGAATTACTCTCAGGGAAACACACAAGATAAAGTTTGACCAAATATGTGGGTACCTCATGGCCCAGTCAAGTTGATAAATAAAATTAATCATCACAGTTTTGATACTCATTTATTGTACAACTCTGGGCAAACATTACACATTTCTGGGCCTAAATTCTCTAATCCATGTAACCAAAACCATGGAATAAATGATCATCATGTTTTCATCCTTCAAGTTATATTTTTCTGTGGTGTCAAAAGGATGAGATCTCAGGTTATTTGAAGGGAGCTGAACAAAAATCATTGACAAAATTATTTTGCCATGTCTTGCCCCAGCCCCAATGTTGAAACTTTATGTAAATCTAATACTATCTAGCTTTGCACAATTTTACAAATTTCATCTTTTATCTCCTGTAGTATCAAATGAGTGATATTTTCACGGCACAGATTATATTCTTTATTTTAAATAAGAGGAAACCAAGACTCTAGTTGGTTAGGATTTAGTTTCTCCAAATTGCAAAATATGTAGGACAGACCACACTCTCAATTTAGAGCATCTTGACCTGGTTCAAGATATAGTCCTGTCTCTCAGTGTCTCTCAGTAATCCTCTCTCACCTGTTACTTAAACAAAAGTAATTTGTCTTTCTTTGTTATTCTACTGTTATCATTTTATTTTCTTAAACTTCTGTGTGCTAGCTTACAGGGGCTTTTTTGCTCCTTATTCTGTTTTATTTCTTTCCATACAATATTGGTGTTCTAGATGACAAGAGTACCAATCAAAATGTAATTATAAATGTTTCAAATAACACATTAAAAACGTTGGACATTAGTAATGTATGATTCATTTATTTTTCCCCAATCGTACTTGCATTTTCATGAATGTGAATAAGGCTGTAATTTTGAAAAAATACCATTTTTTATTAGTGGTAGCAAAATCTTTTAAAAATCTTAGTGTAAGAGGATGACAGT
The DNA here is from genome assembly GCF_054177405.1 of Leptonychotes weddellii. NCBI lineage: Eukaryota > Metazoa > Chordata > Mammalia > Carnivora > Phocidae > Leptonychotes > Leptonychotes weddellii. The sequence continues at coordinate 29,727,550 of NC_138379.1, read as the reverse complement.
GCCAATTATTACTATCTACTTTCTACCTCAAATGGTAGCCCAATTAGAAGACAGGACTATTTACTCATAGTGCCAACAGGCAGCAATCACTAGAAGATATATTCTGATCCACATCAGGACTCATAAACTCTTCAGAAAAATTGTGTGCAAATCATCAATAGGCCCAAGGTAAGATGACTGATGAATAGAATAAATGTTATAAAGAATGAAAAGCTCACAAATTAAAAGAAAAATGGAAAGTTTGCACCTTTGCAAGACAAACCCCTGGGTACATTTCTTTATTCAAATTCAATCAGTTTTAACTACTCTAATTTTGGCCTAAGATGATCACTGCTTGTGTGTTCATGCTTGGTTCTTTATGAGATAATTACTTTCAGCTTCGAACATGTAAAGTAATAAATGCCTTCCAAGGCTCAAATAAAAATTCGCCTCCTGCAGGTTAGTTTTTGAGCTTCGAGGTTTCAACAGGAAATTCTGTATTTCTCTTATCTATTTTAATAACTTTCTCAGTTCAAGTGCTTATATGTTCTACAATTTTAAATGCCTCACAGAGAAGTAATACAAGTATCTGTGAAAGGGTATGATGATGATTTGAAAAGCTGCACTTTGGAATTTTGCTTTCTATCCACCACTGTGGACATGTCCTATGTCAAAATCATTAGGACTCAAGATGAATTAATTCTCCTTATACACTTAGCTCATTTGGTATCATCATTGCCTATTCTCATAGCCCTCCCTTGCTGTTAGAAGGGAGTGTGAGATCCAATAATATTAAGTCTGGCTTTCTGGGGCGCCTGGGTGGCTCAGTCGTTAGGCGTCTGCCTTCGGCTCAGGTCATGATCCCAGGATCCTGGGATCGAGCCCCGCATCCGGCTCCCTGTTCAGCGGGAAGCCTGCTTCTCCCTCTGCCACTCCCCCTGCTTGTGTTCCCTCTCTCGCTGTGTCTCTCTCTGTCAAATAAATAAATAAAATCTTAAAAAAAAAAAAGTCTGGCTTTCTTACATAGAAGTACGTATACATGCATATACAAAAGAACAGGCTCAGTAAGCATTGCAAAGATCTCTCCCTTTTTGACAGAGGATGGTATCTATTTTTTTTTTTAAGATTTTATTTATTTATTTGACAGAGAGAGATAGCAACAGCAGGAACACAAGCAGTGGGAGTGAGAGAGGGAGAAGCAGGCTTCCCGCCAAGCAGGGAGCCCGATGCGGGGCTCGATTCCAGGACCCTGGGACCATGACCTGAGCCGAAGGCAGACGCTTAACGACTGAGCCACCCAGGCGCCCCAGACAGAGGATGGTATCTTAAGAACATTTTCAAGCTGTGATACCAGTATCAGTGTTGTTGACAGTAAAACTTTTATTCAAATGCTATACAAAAAGTAAATATTTACAAGTTAAAACACACAAATCAATTGAAAAATAGGAAAATAATATGGGAATGTTATACAGAGAAAAGAAAAGTTAATGGCCAATAAACATATTAATGTGGATGCACATGTGGTAAACTCAGCAAAATTCAAAGGGCTGCTGAATTTGAAAAAAAAAAAAAAAAGCAATGCCAGTCTTCTAGTTGCTCCAGTTTTGGCACCCATCAGACACATACATTTTTGGAATGTCTTCATAATTGTGCACAACTGTCCCATCTGACTGTCAGAAATAGATACTAGAAAAGTTTATATCCTTGGCTCCTCTTTCAGTCTTTCATTTGCAGCCTTTCTCATAAATGTAAGCAAAGTATGTTTCTTTGTAATTTTAAATATTGCATATGATGGGTCTAAGTTGGTCTATAGATAGATTTTTGAGTTTGTTTTCTGGAGAAAACAATAGAAGAGACAGCTGTGTTTTGAAGACCGAGGGTAATATTATTTCTGAAAAAAAAAATTCTGCTTGTTAAGTTTTTTTCCTAAATTCTAATTTAATGGAAAACTAAGGTGATGAGAAATGTGGGTAAGGGATGACATGGGGAAGGAGTGTATAAATATAATTGTTTATGGTCAAATGTTTCCAATATAAACTTAGCAGAAAAAAATTTTTAGTCCCTCAAAATTTATTTCCACTTAGAAAATAAAGTTGTATATTGGGAAACACAGAGTCTAGAAATTAAGTGACATTCTCCATGTCAAGATTAGCTTTTATTCAAATCCTCATTCTAAACTGATTGAATCAGTAAGGGGGTGGAAGAGTGTCTAATTGTTAGTTTTTGGTGTGAAAAAAATGGCAAATAAATAGATTTTTAATCTGACTATGACTGCTGTCTTTTTGTGGTAAGAAAAACATTTTAGTCAATCATGTATCACAATGAAAAATATCCAATGGAAACAGCATTAGTTTCTTGTTCTACAATATCTTATTAAAAATATGTTTTTTTGTTGAAGGTGATCACTTTTTGATTCTAGATAACCTATGCTCAGCTCAAGACCCAAGGGTAAGAAGTTTATAGGAAATCTTTCCCTTTGTCACTCTCAGCTTAAGTTACTTCAGTGCAAAATGAAGAAGTGAATTTTTTTTTAAAGATTTTATTTATTTATTTGACAGAGAGAGACACAGTGAGAGAGGGAACACAAGCAAGGGGAGTGGGAGAGGGAGAAGCAGACCTCCCGTGGAGCAGGGAGCCCGACGTGGGGCTCAATCCCAGGACCCTGGGATCATGACCTGAGCTGAAGGCAGATGCTTAATGACTGAGCCACCCAGGTGCCCCAAATAAGTGAATGTTTTAATAAAATGTCCAGTCCTGAGTGTAAATAGGAGAAAAGTGGCAATGATGCACCTGATCTCTTAAGACTTTCAGACATTTGTTTTTTTAAAGAGATTTTATTTATTTATTTATTTATTTATTTATTTATTTATTTGAGAGAGAGAGCATGAGCCGGGGAGAGGGCAGAGGCAGAAGGATGCTCCCTGCCGAGTAGGTTTTATATTAAGGCGACACTGACTCAGAGTGATGGAGAGGCACCATTTGCAGGATGGCCAGGATGTCATTTACAGGCCTTAGGTTTTGTCAGTTTGGAAAGTATGGTGAAATCTTTGATCCCACTATTTCTTTTTCTTTTTTTTTTTTTTAAGATTTATTTATTTATTTGGGGGGGAGTGTCGGGGGGGAGGTACCGAGGAGAGGGAGAGAGAGTCTTTAGCAGAGACTCCATGCTGAGTGTGGAGCCCATCCTGAGGCTCAATCTCATGACCCTGAGATCAGGACCTAAGCCAAAACAAAGAGGAGGATATTTAACTTACTGCACCATCCAGGCACAACTTGATCCCAGTATTTCTGACCCTATTTAAGTTCCTGATAACTGCCCTCCCCTCTCCATCAACTAGCCATGGGTAAATGGTACAGGGCAGGATGCTCCTTCACTCAGGGAAATTAGCCTATGTATCCTGACAGCTTCAGATATGGTAAGAAAATTACAAACCAATGTTAATTTATAGTAATCTGATTTTAAAAACATTTATTGAGCACTTACTCTTTATCAAGTTCTATGCTAATTTTCTGGAATAGGAAAATGATAATCCTGACTTCAAGGAGCTATCTTACTGGTTTGGGTTACCTAATATGCAAACAAACAAAATTTAGCACACTATGATGAGAGTAAAATAAACAAAGACGTAAATCTGAAGAAAGAAGGAATAATTACTTGAACTTGGGTTGGGAGAATATTTTCAAGACAGTTCAATGGGATAGGTTTAATCTGATATGAGACTTGGAGGGAAAATTAAGAGTTTTCCAAGAAGACAGAAAGGACATTCAAGGTAAGGAATCACATTTGCAAAGGCATATTCAATAAACCACCAACAATTAGATGCTGGTTTTAAGAGATAAGGGAGAGGAAGGAATCTAGGATGATTCCCAGAATTCAGATTTTCATCTGCATGATGCTATGTATCAAGATAGGATGTATAGGGAGTAAATAGTATCTGGAAAAGGGCAATAAGGGGAATACTGTTTGGGTGTAACCAATTAGAAAAAAAAAAGAAAATGGGTTATATCAACCACAGATGTGGCAAAAAACAGATGGCACACCAAAATGAGGTAATCTACAGAGTTTTAGTAAAGAGACTATTTTCAAAGGTGTGTGAAAGGTGAAGAGAAGCCAGAAAAGCCAGTACAGCAGGGCACATCACCACTCGTAGAGGTGAAGGATGAAATATTTACCTGCATGGAGATTCAGATATGTGTGAAGAGGGATTATGGTCTTTGACCACAGAAATGCAGATTCCTGGGAAACCCTGCAAAAGAGAAAGCTGTGGCAATAAATACCCTGGCCTCATTATTTTCTCTCTGTCCTAACTACTGTTCTCTCCACTGGCTAAACCCAACAGAATCTAGAAGCCTGTAAGTAATTCATAGGGTCCACCCTGGGTACCATGCGGAGCACGAAAGGATTAGAGGTTTATCTAAACAGGCGAGTGGAGGACATCTAGTCCAGGTCTCACCTACTGCTTTGGGGATTTACTGCTTACATTGAAGGCAGGTGAAAAATTGTTCAAAAAACTGCTTTTTCTTTGAAAATATATGAACTACAAATTTATAACATTCTAAAGATAAAACTTAAAGTTTTATAAGTTATAAAAATATCATCATGCATGTGAACATGTCTTACTCAATTGTCATACCAGCAAAACCAACTCATTAAAATTCTTGCAGTGTTTCATGGGTCCAACTTAGGAGTCAATCCATTCTATTCCAGTAAACAATTGTTAGACTCATTCCATCTGTTCCAAATTAGAAGGTACCTGATTTTCTATAAAGACACTATTTCCTATGACTTAGATAAACAGAGATCATTGATATAGTTCCAAATTTTGAAGTAATATGAAATATAAGATGATAAAGAAATATGAAATTTTATCGTTAGTAATAATCTCAGGTAAATCACAAATATTGTATTTTGCCTGGTATAGACATAAAAAACTATATGAAAATTGGGTTTAAATCTTGTGAGTTGCCCAGTGCCACGAGCACTTCTGTGTCTTTAGATGATATAAGAAAGCAAAGTGATTGTTTCTCAGGACTTATGGTCTAGAGAGCCTTTGGTGCAACAATACAATTTCACAAGTTAACTATGGGCACAAACATTAGAAACTTCTATGAACATAAATTTGATGGGCCACTAAAGATTTTACCATTTTCTTGGGTCTAAGTTATGGTAAGTGCCATGAATTACTTTGCATTATCTACTGCTGTTGATTTGCATACAAATTGCAAAAACAAGGAAATGTATGGGGTCCATGTCAGAAATTTTTAAGCAACTCATTTTCCTTGTACACTGTTGCTAAAAATGATAGTCATTATGAATAATCAGGACATAAAATAAATGTTATTTTATTCATTTTTAACATCTAATTAAGCTATTTTTTGAGCTTTAAAAGTATTTAAGTTTCAGGCCAGAGGTCACGGTGAAGAGAGAAGATAAATAAGAAGAGCTTTACTTTCTAGACTTTTTTTTTTTTAAAGATTTTTATTTATTTATTCATGAGAGACAGAGAAGCAGAGGGAGAAGCAGGCTCCCAAGGAGCAGAGAGCCCGATGTGGGACTCGATCCCAGGACCCTGGGATCATGACCTGAGCCGAAGGCAGACGCTTAACCATCTGAGCCACCCAGACGCCCTATTTTCTAGACTTTAAAAGATGAAACTTTAGAATTAGCACAGAATTAGCACAGAATGGCCATATTCTCACACTTTCTGGTGTTCTAGTTAATAACATGTGTGGTAAAATAAATTTTGATAGGAATTACTAGATTTTTCTTATTGTAGACAACCTCAATAATAAATCTTGAAATTCTGGAATTTAAGAATATATGGTATGTTGGCAAAAATGAGAGTCAGGGGAAATAATCCCATTTGTGCAAACATCAATTGAATTGAATTGAAATTGAAAGTGATAAAAATTTTTCTGAGCCTCAGATTTGCCATTATTTAATTTGAGAGTGGAGAATAAATGTTATTTAAATAATCCATCATGCCCAATATCATAGCCCTTGAAATTATGTGGCCATATTATAAAAACATCTCTATAATTTTGTCTAACTTTGTATCATGTTCCAGTTTTGCACTAAGTATATAGATATTCTTTCTTTACTCAAAATCTGTTTGAGTACCTCAATTTCTTAACTGGATAAAAAGTCTATTTTAAAATCCAGGAAATTAATCTTTTGTTCTTCAGGGAAATATTTTATTTTAGTATACATTTTTAAAAATCCAAACAAAGTCCTAAGTTAGTAGAAGGAAGGAAATAACACATTAGAGCAGAAATAAATGCAATAGAGGCTAAAAAGACAATAGAAAAGATCAATAAAAGCAGTATCTGTTTCTTTGAAAAAAATAAACAGAACTGACAACATTTAAGCTAAATTCACCAAGAAAAAAAAAGAGAACTCAAAATATAAAATTAGAAATGAAAGACAAAACATTACCACTGATAGCACAGAAATACAAAGAATCATGACTACAATGAGCAGTATATGCCAACAAATTGCACAAACTAATAGGAATGGATAAATTTTGGAAACATACAGCATACCAATGAAGAATCATGAAGAATTTCGGAAACATACAACATACCAGTGAAGAATCATGAAGAAACAGAACATCTGAACAGACTGATTACTAGTAAGGAGATGGAATCAGTAATCAAAAACTTCCCAGCAAACAAAAGTCCAGGGCCAGATGGCTTCACTGGTGAGTTCTACTGAAACATTCAAAGAATAATTAATACCCATTCTTCTAAAGTTCTTCCAAAAAAATAGAAAAGGAGGGAACACTACCAAACTCATTTTACAAGGCTAGCATTACCCTGATGTCTAAATCAGATAAGGATGCCATGAGAAAAGAAAATTACAGGCCAATATCTCTGATGAACATAGGTGCAAATACTCTCAACAAAATATTAGCAATCCCTATTCAACATTACATTAAAATAATCATACACCATGATCAAGTGGAATTAATTCCAGAAGGCAAGGGCAGTTCAACATTATTTCAATAGATGCAGAAAATGCATTTGACAAAATTCAACATCATTGATAAAACAAACAAACAAACCTCTCAACAGAATGGGCATAGAAAAAATGTACCCTAACATAATAAAGGCCATAAACGGGAAGTCCGTAGTTAAAATCACACGCGATGGTGAAAAGCTAAAATCTTTCTTTTAAGATTAGAAACAAGACAGGATGCCCACTTTTGTGATGTTATTCAACATGGTATTGGAAGTCCTAGCTTGAACAATTAGGCCAGAAAAGGAAATAAAAGGCATCGAAATTGGAAAGAAAGAAGTAAAACATCATCAGGGAAATACAAATCAAAAGTATAATGAGATACCATGTCACACCAGTCAGAATGGCTAAAATCAAAACAGAAGAAACAAGTGTTGGTGAGGGTTTGGAAAAGTAGGAACCCTTGTGCACTGGTGGTGGGAATGCAAACTGTGGAAAAGAGTATGGATCGTCCTCAGAAAGTTAATCATAGAGAACTATCCTATGATCTAGTAGTTGCACCACTGGGTATTTACTCAAGAAATACAAAAACACTAATTCAAAAGGATACATGTACCTCTATGTTTATGGTAGCATTATTTATAATCACCAAATTAGGGAAGGAGCTCAAGGGTCCATTGATAGATGAATGGATAAAGAAGATGTGGTATATATACATACAACAGAATATTACTCAGCCATAAAAAAGAATGAAATCTTGCCATTTGGAACAACATGGTTGGAGCTAGAGAGTATTATGCTAAGTGAAGTAAGTCACTCAGAGAAAGACAAATACCATATAATGTCACTCATATGTGGAATTTAAGAAACAAAACAAACAGGCAGAGGAAAAAGAGAGAGAGAAACAAACAAAAAAAAGTGGGGTGCCTGGGTGGCTCAGTCGTTAAGCATCTGCCTTCGGCTCAGGTCATGATCCCAGGGTCCTGGGATCGAGCCTTGCATCAAGCTCCCTGCTCAACTGGGAGCCTGCTTCTTCCTCTCCCACTCCCCCTGCTTGTGTTCCCTCTCTCGCTGTGTCTCTCTCTGTCAAATAAATAAATAAAATCTTAAAAAAAAGAAAAAAGAAGATTCTTAACTATAGTGAACAAACTGATGGTCACCAGAAGGGAGGTAGGTGGGGGGGGGTGAAATAGGTGATGGGGATTCAAGTGTACACTTATCATGATGAGCACTGAGTAATGTATAGACTTGTTTAATCACTGTATTGTATACCTGAAACTTATAGAACACTGTACATTACTATAACTATAACTAATACTGGATTAAAATACAAAACTTAAGAAATAAAAAAAAAATAAAGTTAGCCCATTATTAACCACTATGGTATATTGCCTGTTTCACACTGCTTTATACAGCTCATTCCGTTTATAGAGTTGCTGCTTCAGTGAGTTCAGGGGCTGATTTAAAAAAATCCATTTAAGAAGACATTTTTCCTCTCATAAATGAATTCCAGTATTATTTTGAAGGTAGAAACTGAGCATAGATTTCCCTCCTGCCTCTTTCCACTATATTCAACAATTCACCAATGAAATGAAATGAAACCAATTTAACAAGCCTAAACTACACCTACTGTGTCAGGCCCACCTAACCCCCACATTCGACTTTCTTTTCACCATATGGTGCTTTTCAACCAAAACTACTATCATCACACTTTGGTTCCCTTGTCTTGGTTGGTGAATTTTCAGTATCGGCAGATACTTATTCCAATTAATAAGCACGTCACTTATATGGAGACACTGGAAACACATTAAAGTATAAGCCACACCTTGCATCAGTACTTTACTATGTGATCCCTGATATAAACCTCAGGGGACTTTAATGAAGTAGGGTAGTAGTTATTAGTAATAATGATATTATTATATTCAATTTCCTGATATGAAGAACAAGGCACACAGCTGCTAAAAGGAAGTCCTACTTCTCAGACTGATTTGTGTTTTGATTTTTACTTCATGTCAATATTCTTCCCATAAAATCATACTGTCTTGCATGAAAAAAATTAAAAATTGGTGGCATCTTTCGGTCATAGTAACAAAAATTATTTTACATAAATATAAAACAACTAAACCAATTAGAACACATTTATGAAATGCTATGGTGTGTTATACACTATTCTGAAAGTTCTACATTTATTGTATCTAACCCTTATAACAACTTAATAAAGTTGTTATTAATATTGTCATTATATTCATTTACAGATTTGTAAACAATTCAAAAGTTAAAGTAACCTAGAGTGATTACACAGCTTGTCAACAGTGAATCCATAATAATAAGGAATAAGAACTAGGGTGTTTAAATCCCTTCTGTATCTTTAAGATATTTATATATTATAAATCATAGAGATAAGTATTATTAAAATTATTTTCATTATTGTAAGGAATCATATGATTTATCTATGTACTATATTAAATTATATCATAAAGTAACAATACAGAGGTATTCTAATTTATTTTTTAATAAAGGAAATGTCTCCACTAGCAATATCATAGCTCACAGAATTTGTAAAAAAGCAACGAATGAGCTTTTTTAAGTCTTTATTATTGTATCACATTAATATGTAGGTATTTTGACTTTTTTGTTTACTCCTGAAAGAGATGGAGTCAAAAAGGTACAGTAAAATGTAATATAAAACATTGGCACTAATGAATCCATTCTTTAATTATTTCTCTTTCTAATTTAGGATTACCAAGAAAACAGTCCATAGTGGAGACTGTAAGGGAATATTTTTATGAGCAGATTACACATTGCTTGAGAAAAATATCTAGTAAGTATGTTTAAATATGCTTAATATCAAATGAGACTCAAGGCTCAGATTTTTGAAAATTATCTATACTAGTTGTTCTTTTTTTTTTTAAAAGCAGAACATTATTATATTCGAATACAAAACTTCTGTACAACCAAAAAGTAAAACATCACAGTAAAATGGTGGTGAGAACACATGGTATTTCATTTGCAATGCATGGTAAATGGTTAACATCCTTAGTCATAAATGATCTTTTAGAAACCCGTAACAAAAACACTAATATTCTGAGGGAAATGAAAAAAAAAACACGGAGGAAAATGACTAGTAAGGTTTAAGGACATATGAAGATGACTGAACTGAACAGTAAGAGAAGGAAAGCAATTTTTTTGTAATATCACATTTTCAAAGATTAAAACATTGAACTGTAATGTTAGTACTGTTTAAGAAAACAGAAGTCTCATAAACAAATATAGTCCTAGTATTTCCACCTTTTTGGAATTAAGTATATCCAAAATTGATATTACGGGTCAAAAGTAGAAAATTTCCCCAAATGGTATAGATTATCCTTATCAATCTTGTCTCCCAGTGTTTGTTTATACCAGTTGTTCTTAAAAAACAACTATAAGAAAATTCCCCATTAAAAAAATAAAAGTATATGAGATACTAATTCCCAATTCAAACATAGTGATTCAGAATTTTTGATGTGGGATCATTAATTGATGTTATTAACAGGTACCTTGGATGATTGTTTTGCAGCCAAGTTTGAGAATGACCAGCTTATAGCACCTGCCCCCCTATCGTCATAGCCGTCATTAGCCAATGCTGTAAGACATTGGGACAACCTTCAGAACAATGGTTCTTAATTTGAGGGACTACAGAGACTTCTGTACAGGTCTGAAGAAAATTATTAGGACCTCTATCCATACAATGCATGTAGAACGTTGCAAATAATTTCAAGGAAGTTTGTAAATCAAGGATTCAATTCTCTTTGAGACTGCCTGTTTCTACCAAAGTCTTCCCTCTAGTCTACCTAAAGTTTTGCCTTATAAAAATTATGATGTTGTATATGATTTAAACTGCTGCTGTTTCTTAAATATGACATTTCATATTGGGTTTGGATAGCAGTTTTCTTTGAAAAATTCTTTATTTAGGCTTAAGAGTACAAATTCAATTTCCTGAAACAAGCATGATTTAGGCAGATTAAGAGATACAGTTCCTGTAATAAATATGCTTCACAAGCTTTGTGTTCTGCATTAACCTCAAGGTTATAGATTATTTATTTATATTCCCTAAGGATTAGATGAAACTTTGCAGTTAAGGTGAACTATCATGACAACAAGAAAAAGATCATCTAAGGTTTTACTTAAAATACAACTTTGCCTCCCCTGGCTGATCTCGAACAACGCTCTTTATGTCTATAGTAATCCAAATGTAAAGATCCCCTGTATTTTCTTTTTACCTTGTTTTTTTTTTTTTTTAGAGATTTTATTTGTTTATTTATTTATTTTAGAGATAGAGAGTGCTCAAGTGCAAACAGAGGAAGGGCAGAAAGGGAGGGGAGAGAGAGAGAATCTGAAGCAGACTCTATGCTCAGTGTGGAGCTGGACGCGGGTCTCCATCTCATGACCACGAGATCATGACCTCGATTAGCCTGGATTAATAGAACAGATTCCTAAAAGCCTTCCTATTTCTGGGTTTGACCTTCTATATTAAATATTTCAAACTTGACCCTGATATGTAAAATATGAATCAAATTACATTCTAGCCCTGCTCAGAATCGTCCAATGGCTTCCCATTACATTCAATGATATGACCTCTTGATTCTCACCTCACTCTGTACCACTCTTTTCCTCTTTCATTGTGAAACAGCCACACTAACCTTTCTGAAACTCAAAATAAGCAAAGTCCAGTCTTCTCGCTGGTCAATTTTATTTGACTAGCATTCTGTTCCCTTGGAAAATCACATACCTTATTCCATTACTGTATTTATATCTCTTCAAACATCTCCACCAGGCACACATTTTTCTGCTATAAACCAGAAGTATGGGCAGATAGAATCTGGGAACTCCCTCTCTAGTTCTTTTTCTTCTTCTGAGATTCCCCCTCTTTCCAGCAACCATGATTGCTGTGACTCAGTACTCTCCTCATAGTCTACTTCTTTCTTCCAGCTTCCAGCTCCTCATACAAGAAGTGGCAAAAATGGAAATTTACTCCAGATAATTCCTCTTAGTGTATGTGCTTGCCATCAGAATCTGCATGCCTCTCATTATTCTCCATTGCTTTCTGCTATCTGCTCTGTGTATTTTTTCCAAGTTTTGTAATTGTTACCTGTGGAGATGTTGATCTAGTAGGGTCTTAGCCATATTGGCAGTGAAAGATAAATTCTTCACTTTGACTAATATTCTCCAAGTATAATGACCAAGAACCCATCCTTTCATCATCTTCATCACCTTCCAACATATAAAAACTGACTTTATAGATTTCATTTATTTTAAATGTTGCCTGAGATGATGTGAGACATTTAAATTGAAATTTCCAGCATGAAGTTGAAGATGCAGGGCTAACAATCAAGGAGATGGGGCAGAACTGGGCATGAAAAGAACATCATGGTGTAAGTTGGGGCATAGATTTGGTAGAAAATGTGGAGAGAGAAAAAAAACAATGAAAGTCTAAAATCTAGTGGTTAAAATAGTGGCTACTCCATTGTACAATCATTTGGACAGGTTACTTAATCTCTTTAAATTTTAATTCCTCATGTGTGAAATGAAGATAAATAATTTTGCCCCTAGTTAGTTTTGAGAACTTAGTGATATCATGTATGCCAATTTTTTATTTTTATTTTTCAGAGTTAGCTTTTATTCATATGTTTATTTATTCTACAAAGTAATATTGTTAAACACCTATCATACATCTTTCTCAGTGACACCATTTTAAATAGATGAGAAACAATTTCTACCTACGTGAAACTCAAAAGATGGAAGAGACTGTCATATAGAGTGAATACATGCCTTACTGAGAGCACAGTACAATGAACCATGAGAGCAAATAGTGAAGCCATCTAACCTAGATTTGGGAAATCTAGGTAGGCTTTCCTGAGGAAGTGTCATTCAAACTAAGATTGAAGGGTTAAGTCAGTTAGGTGAAAAAGGAAGTCAGTAAATAAAGAGTGTTATAATATTTGTAAGAAATTGTAGTATATGATTTTATAGAACCAGGGCATATAAATCTTTTTGTCAGTATTGACCATGAGGAACGTAATAATTAATTATTTGCCAGAACAAATGCTATCTAATATATTCCCACAATTATACCATGTGAAACAGAATATTGGAAAGAGAATTTTTTTCTTGTTTTTTTTTAATCTAAATATAACACATTAATTTTCATGAAGTCCTAGTAGTTAATTTTTGCCTTCATCTCCCTTGCCTTTTGAGATGTGTCCAGCAAGAAGTTGCTATGGCCAAGGTCACAGAGATTGCTGCCTGTATTCTCTAGGATTTTGATGGATTCCAGTCTCACATTGAGGTCTTTCATCCATTTTGAGTTTATTTTTGTGTATGGTGTAAGGAAATGGTTCAGTTTCATTCTTCTAAATGTGGCTGTACAATTTTCCCAACACCATTTGTTGAAGAGACTGTCTTTTTTTCCATTGGATATTCTTTCCTGCTTTGTTGAAGAAGCTTTTCAACAGTGAAGGAAACAGTCAACAAAATCAAAAGACAACCAACAGAATGGGAGAAGATATTTGCAAATCTCTTGTCAAATAAAGGGCTAGTATCTAAAATCTATAAAGAATTTATCGAACTCAACACCCAAAGAACAAAGAATCCAACCAAGAAATGGACAGAAGACATGAACAGACATTTCTCCAAAGAAGAAATACAAATGGCCAACAGACACATGAGAAAATGCTCAACATCACTCGGCATCAGGGAAATATGAATAAAAACCACAATGAGATACCACCTCACACTGGTCAGAATGGCCAAAATTAAAAATTCAGGAAATGACAGATGTTGGTCAGGATGTGGAGGAAGAGGAACATCTACATTGTTGGTAGGAATGCAAGCTGGTGCAGCCACTCTGGAAAACAGTATGGAGTTTTCTCAAGAAGTTGAAAATAGAGCTATCCTTTGACCCAGGAATTGCACTACTGGGTATTTACCCCAAAGATACAAATGTAGTGATCTGAAGGGACATGTGCACCCCAATGTTTATAGAAGTAATGTCCACAATAGCCAAACTATGGAAAGAGCCCAGATGTCCATCAACAGATGAATGGATAAAGAAGATGTGGTATATGTACACAATGGAATACTACTCAGCCATCAGAACAAAAAGAAATCTTGCCATTGCAATGATGTGGATGGAACTAGAGGGTATTATGCTAAGCGAGATAAGCCAATCAGAGAAAGACAATTGTCATATGATCTCACTCATATGTGGAAATCAAGAAACAAAACAGGATCATAGGAGAAGGGAGGGAAAAATAAAACAAGATGAAACCAGAGTGGGAGACAAACCATAAGAGACTCTTAATCATAGAAAACAAACTGAGGGTTGCTGGAGAGGAGGGGATTGAGGGGATGGGATAACTGGGTGATGGGCATTAAAGAGGGCACATGATGTAATGAGCACTAGGTATTACATAAGACTGATGACTCACTGAACTCTACCTCTGAAACTAATAATACATTATATGTTAATTAATTGAATTTAAATTAAAAAAATAAAATAAATAGATCACATTCAAAGGTCGACATGATTCTTTCATGCATATTTTTGGTATATATATAACACAAATGTTTAATAAAAGAAAAAAACGAAAGCTTTCTGAACATGGAATTTTAGCAGATTTTATTGTTTGTAATTATTTTCCAGTTAATGGCCAGAAATTATTATTCTAATGAAGTCATTGTTAACAGGAAACCAGCAAAAGACTCTGATGTTCACATGTTAAAATTGACCAGCATGAGGTTATAGCCACAGTCTTTACATGCTGAAGGCAATAAGTGAGCAAGAACATTTTAAAAGTTTCACAAGTTCCAGGGTACTTGACACATTTTCCCTAGTCGATAAGAGAAGTAGAGAGAAAGGAACAACAATTTAGGAGTCAGAGCACCTAAGTTCTGGTCCTGACATTTGGCAACTCAATTAGTCATGGTCCCTTTGATTCCTCCTAAGATAAAATTCAGATGTTATGTTGCCCAGGGCTTTTCTCAGCAAAGTTCTCAGGAGTCCTCACTTTTCCATATTATTCTTCTGTCTCACATGTGTCTGCTGTATTATGAGAAAATTTCTGGGAACTTCCAAACATCTTTGCTTTTTACATCTCATTGACAGGAACTTGGCACTTGTCCATACCTCCCTGGAGGAAGGCTGGGCAAATGCAATCTATGCAGGTATGTCATGTTCTTGAATAGTGATTCAGGTTTCAATTCTTCTGAAAGTAAATATTGATTCTTCAGCTAAGTCTAGTGGTTTTATCCACAGAATCATCAATAATAATATTAATGGGAATAGAACAGAAATAATATTAATGATAAACATAATTTATACTTTTAAAAAAAATTTTTAAGTTTATTTTTTTTAAGTAATCTCTACATCCAACGTGGGGCTCGAACTCACGACCCCAAAGTCAGGAGTTGCAGGCTCCTCCAACCGAATCAGTCAGGTGCCCCCATAATTTATAGACTATTCCAAACAGTCAGTTCCATTTTTTTGTGAAATCAGAAGCAGTTTTAGTTCTCAGTAGCACTCTCTCTTGCCTGCCTCACCCTGCTCTTAAAATTTCTTCCCAGGCAGTAATGGTGTCAGGTAAGGCAGGTGAGCTAGTGTTTGTGTAAGTTTTTGTATAAATCGGCATTGAAAAAATCAGTTTACTATTTTCAGTCCATTTACTAAATGCACATGATACTTTTCAACATTCATTCATTTTTCTCCTCCCACTAAGGGCAGAATATACTTGCTCACTTCATGTGATGTTGAGTTTAGTTTGTGATTTGTTCTGGACATGATAGTGTTAGTGGGACTGTCAGAAAGAGGGACCCAAAATGTGTTTAGCTTTGGTGTTCCAATCTGCCATGAAAGTGAGACAGAGCAGGGGCTGGACTTGGGTCCCCTCAACCCTAATAGTAAAATCCAGCATTCCTTGATTGCTGAAACCCTCTGCCTCTTGAGTGGCATATCTTGGGGAATGTGGAAGCAGGAAGTTTACCAACAGAGGGACTTGACCACAAAGACTGTCAAAGACAGAATCAAACCAGTCTGTGCCAAGGTGGACCCTTGGCTGACCTTTCACTGATGTTTTCCTTCATTATAATATTAAAAATCATGCCCAGGGTGGAGATTTAACATGCTAATTACACATGTGATGCATGAAGAAGCATGTCCTTTAAGGGCACAGGTGCTAATAAGTCCCCACCTCTACATGCTTGAACATCACCCTTTTCCTGCCTAGGCCTATTTATAACTCTCCTTGATCTCTGTCCTTGGGGGGTTAGCCTGAGGATTTTTTGTGCTTCAGCATAAAACCCAATAAAGCCTTGCCTGAAACTCCTATTTTGATGCCAGATAGGCGGGGCCCCGAGAGAGGGCCTCAGGCCTTCACCAAGAGAGTTCTTGGCTTTGCGTGAGAAAGAATTCAAGAGCAAACCATTTTGAGAAAGAGTCAAAAATGTATTAAGTAGAGAAGTAAGAAGGGAGCTGCTTCATAGACAAAGCAGTGGTTTCTCCTCCCAGGTGAGGAAGAGGATCCTACTTTATATCTAAGGAAGGATTTTGTAAGTTTTTAAAATTAGTTAACCATATAGGGAGGGGATTATTCTTCAACTTTGGGTTTATCATTTACTTTGGGTGGTTACTTTTTCCATTGTCTTAGGGTTGTGGAATTACCCACAGGGAGCAATTTCAAGAACGTCCAGACTACATGTCTTTTACTGCCAGAGGGAGTGCGGCCTTGTGGTTTTCTGTGAGTCAGATCTTGTGACTCTTTTTATGACCTGCTGACTTTTAGTTTAAGGGTCAGCCGAAAACGAAAATGGCTTTCTTTGGTCAACCTGTCTCCCTAGTCTTTTGTTTTTGTTTTTTAGTTTTTTTTCCCTCCTTTCTCAGGCTAGCCTCTTGTCAATTTCTATTCTTTAGGGAGCCCAAGAACCCAGTTCAGTAAGAAAAGGAACATGGCTTAGCTTTTTTCCACCGCCGGGTCCTCAGAATGAAACATAATTGAGAAGACCTAAACTCAACCTGCAGCCTAAAACAGAACCACAGTCTCAATCACACTTGAGTTAACCCAGAGATCCATGAGCAAGAAATAAATGTGTATTGTGGTCATGAGATTTCTACGTTTGTTTGTTGTATAGAAAAGCTGACAGATACACACTGTTACCTCTATCTTATTTGACTTAATAGATTTCTGTTTTAATTAATACTACCACTTAAGAGACAGCAAGCAATTCCAACTTTGGGACTTATTTCATCAAAATGCTCCTATCTGGAGACACTTCTGCTCGTGCTTTATCTCCTAGATTAGTTGATATCCAGTGAGATTGTAACTGGCAAAACTGTAATGCACTTTGAATTCCTGAAGGCCTTTTAATCAAAATGACACCACAAGGCAAATCCAATAAGATTACTTTTGTCATTTAATGTGCTGAAGATCTAAGTAAGATCTTCAAATAACTCTCAAGGAAACTTCTGGTTTGGATGAGGTTAAGTCCCAGATTGCTGGTCAGCTCACCCTGCAGGGTAACTTTGCTATTGATGAGATGGTCTGTCTACCCAAAGAGACATCAACGAGTATTTTCCACATAACCATATATATATGCCAAAACAAATTCCTATTACTGTTTTGTTTGTTATCAACCAATTCCTTTCCTTCAATCTTTATCTTTGATCTATGAGTGTAGCTTTATCTTTGATCTATGAGTGTAGCTTAATTAATTCTAAAGAGCTAGAAGTACAAAATAACTAATAGCATCTTCTTTTATTGGATTGCTATCAATCTTCTTTATGCAACTGAATTACTCTAGTACTGTTAATCATTGGTATGTCCTGAAATTATTTCCCAATGTAATCAATATAATTCTAGAAACATGATTGCTTACAAGTTTTCCAGATTAATTTCTATGTATATATTAAACACAAATGATTAATTGCTCATCAATGAGTTGTATTTATGTGCACTTTAAGTAAACTGAAAGATTCAGTTGTAGCTACATAAAATTGAAAATGCAAACAAAAATACACTTCGCATAATTTGATCCAGGTTTCAGGGAATTATTTCAGAGCTGTCTACTGCCAAATTGTTTACATAAATAGACAACTCACATTATTTTTTTCTTCCTGTAAGGACAAATATTACTTTCACGACTTGAATAGGTACTTTCTTTTCAAGAAATTCTAAAACCTCATTTTGTCCAAGAGAACTTTTTTCTAGGGCTAAAAACTTACTCTCATCTTTTAAAATGATTTACTTCAGGAAAGCAGCTGAATTAGACAAACACTGAAGAAAACCTGTGAAGATATTTTCACATTTTTAATCTTTACTCCCTACTATTTTATCTAAAAATATCTTACAAAATATAAATTAATAAATACCTAGTTGGACACTCTTGCTGACCTCATCACTATCCTTTGGCATTCATGACCTCATTTTGTACACTTTTTAAACAATTAAATGTATTGAGATCCTGCTAAGGCCCAGTATCAGGATGGATTCAGGAATAACCAACATGAACATGAATGGCCCTCTGATCTCAAGATCTTTGAAGTCCAACAGAGGAGGTCATACAAAACTAACATACCAAAATACTGGGAAAAACTTTTATAAAGAGAGAGGATCATACAGTGATTTTGGAAGAAGAATATCTTTGCCTAAGAAAGTCTAATAGGACTTCTCCAAGGCTCAAGGACCTAAATTGAGCAGGATTTTATGAACAAAGAAGGAAGGTCCAACTGTCCAGGCAGAAGTATGTTCAGTGTTGTAAATGCAGCAAGTTTTTAGAAGATGAGAACAATTTAGGTCTGTGGGATCATAGTGCAATGCATAAAACTAAGAATCTGCCTGGATATAAAGAATACAAGTTGATGCATGCTAAAGGTTTTGGATAATGTACTTTGCCTCTGAAAAGTGTTAAGTAAAGAAATGATATTAAGCCAGTAAAAGTCAAAAGTCATCTTTATTTGTAATGTTCTCATTTTTAAAAAACAAAGCCATTGAATTTGAATATTACTCATAATATCTTTCAAATCATGATTAAAAGAAGTTGGAAGCAAATATATCAAAATGTTTAAGACAGTTGATTCTGAAATTAGGAATATGGGTAATTTTTATAATCTTCTTTGAACCATTTAAACATATTTTTCAATTCTTGAATATTAAAAACAAAAACCAAAATAGAAGGCACCATGAGTTTGGACATTTGGATGATGAATTAATGATGGTAGAAAGAGAAATATAAAAACAATAATCTGAGTAAGAAGTGATGAGATTCTGAATGAAGACAGTAGACTTGGAGGAGATCTAGTTTAAAAGCTCACTTCTATCCAAAGTGGAAGAAGAGGAAGAAGACGAAGAGAAAGAGGAAGGACAGGGGAAGGAAGAGGAGAAGTAGCTGCTTTTTATAAATGATTCCCTCTATCATGGTGAGTCCCAGTTTTCTCTTATAAAAGTAGAGATATGTTTGCCTTGAGACTTGTAGTTTTTTGTTTGTTTGTTATGGTTATAATAAGAAAAATATTGCAAAACCCAAATTGGTCAAATACAATAACCACAAATTATTTTCTGGATTCTTGCAAAGAGACTTCTGAACTGGCAAAGGAAAGTTGGTGTTTACAAGGGTTAAAGCTAAGTACTAAGAAGAATCAACCCACTCTTTTAAGACACATGATAAGGATAAAGATGTTGTTGGCCTTATATGAGCACAAAAAGAAAGAGGGTAGGATTATAAAGTTATCTTTCTGTCTCACGTTTATTCAGCCTTGAGCATTACAGTTTATATCTCTATTGTCTTAGACGAGCCCTGTGAAACTTCACAGGATGTAAATCTTTTTGTATTTACTTAATTTCAAATATTTGAAAAGGGCTATGACTCATTCTCTCAATTTTCATCACTTCTTAACTTGTCTATTTTGTGGGAGCTGGGAAAATCTGGTAGGCCAAAAAGTCAGCTAGTTTTTATCCAGATCAAAATGAAGAGGAAGCAAACTCTTGATTACGAGAGTGGGGAAGGGCTGGGTGGGGGGTGTGGGTGAGCGAAATAGGTGAAGAGGACTTAGAGGTACAAACATTTTCAGTTATAAGTGAATCATGAGGATGTAATATACAGCATAGGGAATATAATCAATAATATTGTAATAACCTTGTATCGTAACAGATGGTAGGTTAACTAGACTTATCATGGGCATGATTTTATAATGTATAAAAATAACAAATCACTATATTATACACCTGAAACTAGTAAGATATTGCATTTTAATTATACTTCAATTTAAAAAAAGGGAGTAGATGGAATAATTTCAAATCATAGTTTTTAACAATAACAAAAAAAATAATAAAAAAAAAACAGATGAGAATTATTAAGCATCAAGTCCAAATATCTAAGGACAAAAAGATGAGGACTCAGGAGCTAAGGAGGTTTAAAATTGAGAGCTCAAAACAGGGAAAGGTGACTGGATTCATTATAAAGGTATATTTTAAATAAAACACAAAATGTAGAGGTCTGTTTCTGTTTCTGTTGCCCTGTTTTTGTTTTATTTTGTTTTTCAGTGGGTGGTGAGTATATGAGAAACTAATGCCGTCCTGATTTTTTAAACAAGGAAAGTGAGACTCAGAGTGGTATCCTTCACTTCACATAATCTCTGTAGGAATCAGGGCTTTTATTCAAAGTAAATTCTTCTGACTTCCAAGTTCATAACTTAGGACAATACTTGAGAAATGTTAAAACCTTTTGAAAGTGTGGATTTTAGGGTGATTAGGTTTTATTTTTTTCCCCTAATGCCTGCTGGCAGAGTATATAGGTAGAAAAATAGCTATATCTCATCTCCTGTCTAAACAATCTCAGTTTTCTCTTGAATCATGCATCTTGACACCTCGAAAACCTCACTGCTCTTTGTTATTCACTATCCAGTTTCCCAATGACTTAGATTCAAGAGTTTTGAATCTTGAAAAGGTATCAGAGGCCATCTATCCTATATATTATAAGCCTTTGATGATTAGGTGGCAATATGTACATAGACTCACTCATGCTTTTCTTATGCATTTCATATACTTGGATGCATTCCATGGCAAAATATTGTAAAGATTATTTAAATGAGAAAGGCAGAGTTAAAACTCTCAAAGTGAATTAAAAATGAAATAGAAAGAGCAGATTTAACTTATAATGGGGAAAGTCATATTTATATTTCAAAATTGAGTAACCTGATTCTAAAACCAAGAGCATTAAATGGTTCTGTGGAACACTGGCTGAGGAATAATTTATTTCTGTAGAAAAAGATGACATGCAAAATTTATTACATTTCTTCTAAAAAGTGGAAGGAAGATGGGATTGAAAGGAATAACAATTTTGCTTGTCTTCCCTATGCCAGAAATGTTGGCAGGTGACTTAAAATTGTAATTTTATTTAATCTTTATAGTGACCATGGTAGAAAAGGATTATCAGTCACATTTTATTGATGAAGAAATTAAGGCTCCTAGAGTCACTGCTTAGAGTCCACAGCAGGAAATGGAAGTCACGCAAATAGGTAGTGGCAAAAATCAGATTTAAACCCAAGTGGGCATGGCTCTGAAATCTAAAATCTTTCTAATCCTAGAAATTTCATTCATCAATGAAAGCCTTGCCTGGTAACTATCATATTACTAACATCAATCTATACACTATGAGCGATACAAACCCTTTTGTCAAAGGGTTTAAAACCTAATCAGAAAACACAATCCAGTTATAATACCTGAATATAAAATGCAAATTCAACTGAGCCCCACATGATTAGGAGATCTAATCAACATGAGATGAAATCGTTGATTTGGACTTTGTGGTAGATTTGCAAGGAAGAGAGGAACTAACAGCAATTCACAATTAAAAATAACATGTGTATGGAACCAACTCTAGCATAGGAACAGAGTGCTACACCAACATAGAGAAACACATAAGATTGATTTTCCGTGTAATCATTTAAAACAGAGCTATCTTGTATTATTTATTATATACCTAGTTTCTACACCTGCAAAATAGAGATAGTGATACTTCACAGGGTTGTTGTCAGGCTTATATAGGAAAATATATCGAAGGTAAACAACAAACTGTTATTCTAAAATTCAAAGTCACCAGAAGGCATTTTCACATTTATTAGAATGTGAAATTCTAGCCACATTTAAAGTAAGTAAATAGTTATCACAAACTGTCAAAAGTTTTATAAAAACACTAAAGATACATACACTTTAATTTTAAAATTCTTTGAATTTTTATGATTCATCAATTATTGAAATGTTTGCTTTTTATAGATCATTGATGTTCAAGGAAAACCTAGCTCTTAAATAAGATTCTGAAAGAAACCAACATCCAAACTCTACTTCAAAGATATTCAAAAGCAAAATAAAAAAGAATAGAAAAAAAAATGAAACTGGACCATTTTCTTACAGCATAAACAAAAATAAATTCAAAATAGATTAAAAACATAAATGTGAGACCTGAAACCATAAAAATCCTAGAAGAGAACACAGGCAGTAACTTCTTTGACTTTGACCATAGCAACTTCTTTCCAGATATGTTTCCTGAGGCAAGGGAAACAAAAGCAAAAATAAACAATTGGGGCTACGTCAAAACAAAAAAGCTTCTGCCCAGCAAAGGAAACAATCAGCAAAACCAAAAGGCATCCTATAGAATGGGAGAAGATATTTGCAAATGACATATCTGATAAAGGGCTAGTATGCAAAATATATAAAGAACTTAGAAAACTCAACACCCAAAAAACAAATAATCCAATTAAAAAGTGGGCAGAAGACATGAACAGACATTTCTCCAAAGAAGACATACATATGGCCAGTAGAGACATGAAAAGATGCTCAACATCACTCATCATCAGGGAAATGCAAATCAAAACTACAATGAGATATCACCTCACACCGTCAGAATGGCTAAAATCAACAACACAAGAAACAACAGGTGTTGGCGAGGATGTGGAGAAAGGGGAACACTCCTGCACTATTGGAGAGAATGCAAATTGGCAAGGCCACTGTGGAAAACAGTATGAAGCTTTCTCAACAAGTTAAAAATAGAACTACCCTATAATGCAGCAATCACAGTACTGGGTATTTACCCAAAGAATACAAAAACACTAATTCAAAGGGATATGTACACCCCTATGTTTATACCAGCATTATTTTCAATAGCCAAGATATGGAAGCAGCCCAAATATCCATTGATTGATGAATAGATAAAGAAGATGTGGGGTATAATATATATATTAATAAATATAATAAATAGTGGATAATATAATAAATACTCCACTAGATGTAGTGGAGTATTTATTCAGCCATAAAAAGAATGAAATCAGGTGCCTGGGTGGCTCAGTCGTTAAGCGTCTGCCTTTGGCTCAGGTCATGATCCCAGGGTCCTGGGATCGAGTCCCACATCTGGCTCCCTGCTCGGCAAGAAGCCTGCTTCTCCCTCTCCCATTCCCCCTGCTTGTGTTCCTGCTCTTGCTATTTCTCTCTCTGTCAAATAAATAAATAAAATCTTTAAAAAAAAAAAAAAGAATGAAATCTTGCCATTTGCAATGATGTGAATGAAGCTAGAGAGTATTATGTTAAGCAAAGTAAATCAGATAGAAAAAAGACAAATACCATATGATTTCACTCATATGTGGAATTTAAGAAACAAAACAAACAAGCAAAGGGAAAAAATGAGAGAGAGAGTGAAATTCTTAATTATATAAGAAAAAATTCTTAATTATAGAGAACAATCTGGTTACCAGAGGCAGGGTGGGTAGGGGGATGGGTTAAATAGGTGATGGGGGGCTCCTGGGTGGCTCAGTTGGACGGCTGCCTTAGGCTCAGGTCATGATCCCAGGACCCTGGGATCAAGCCCCACATCAGGCTCAAAAATAGGTGATTGGGATTAAGGAGTGCACTTGTGATGAGCATTGGGTATTGTATGGAACTGTTAAATATCTACATTGTACATCTGAAACTAATATAACACTATATGTTAACTAACTGGAATTAAAGGAAAAACAAAATGAAAAAAGAACAGAGTAGGTAGTCACATTACAAAATAGAAAGTGACCTTGGGGTTCAAGCAGTTACAATGCACATCAAAAGCTTCAATATTTTAGGGGTTAGATTCTGAGACTGAGTTCCATATTTGAAGCATGGTATGAATTTTATACTTGAGTATATACATACACACACATGCACATCTATATATATCCATATCCATATATATCTATTTCAATTTATGTATACACATATACATATTAAAATATATATTCATGTATATATGTGTGTATATATAAATATGCACACGTCGAAATATTTAGGTACAGCAATATATTGATAGATGTATCAATATCTGTGTACACACACATATTCCTTTAATTTTCAAATGAAGCCTTTGAGATATTTGTCCCTATTTTCTAGATGAGAAAACTTAGGCACGGAGAGGATAAAATGTCAAATTACTTGGCCAATGTAGAACCAGAATGTAAATTTGACAGCATGACTACAGTCAATGTCCTAGCACTCAGTATAGTGCAATTGACAAAGTACGGGCATGGTAGAATGTCTCATAATCCCAGCACCAGTAAACCTTTCTTCCTATACAGAATAATGACTGTGACTGAAAATAAACAAAGGATGTGATTTGTGTGGTAGCTTTGGTAAAACAGAACAAATAGAAACTTTATATAGAAAGTAAGACAACCTAAGATTAAGACCTAGGTTTACCACTTATTGATTTTGTGACATTGGGGTGATTTGCTGAACAACAAAGCTAACATTTATTGAGAATTTACCATTTGCAAAATTCCACATCAGAAGCCTTATGTCTGCCACATTATATAATCCTCTTAAGAAAAATCTGAGGTTATAGTATTGTTATCTTCATTTTGCCATCAGGAAAACTGAGAGGCAAGAAGTCTAAGAACTTCCCAGTGACAAGTCATGATTGTAACCTTGCTCCAGACACCCAGCTTTTAGCTACTGTGACCCACTTTCTCACTTTGGGCATTAACTTCATTTCTCTCTTCTGTTAAAAGAGGGTAAGAGCCTCTGTGTGAATATTATAATGATCAATGGACGGACTTAAGGGATTGTGCTCTAAAGTGAGACATGAAAAATCCCTGAGGTTAAAAGTTCTACAGAGGAATCCATATTGTAGTCTACCACCAGCTGTGCTTAACTGCTCATTTCTTGAATTAGAAACAGTAATGAAGGGGCGCCTGGGTGGCTCAGTCATTAAGCATCTGCCTTCGGCTCAGGTCATGATCCCAGGGTCCTGGGATTGAGCCCCATATCGGGCTCCCTGCTCAGTTGGGAGTCTGCTTCTCCCTCTCCCACTCCCCCTGCTTGTGTTCCCTCTCTCGCTGTGTCTCTCTCTGTCAAATAAATAAATAAAATCTTAAAAAAAAAAAAGAAACAATAATGAAGTGCTCATTGTCAACAGTGAAGAGAAAGACCCGGGTGTGGCAGGAATGCTTTGTATAGGACATTGGTATGGGACTCCAATGGCCCTTGCCCGGATTTATTGGAAACCAAGTTGAAGACGAGCCACACAGTTGAGAAATTAACCAACGCAAAAATACACATTCTTCTATCTTCTATATTTATCTCTATACTTCAAAGGCTGCACTTTAGTCTTGAAAAAGTAGTTTAATTGAGAACCAACTGGGCTCCAGGGAATTTAATTAGCATGTACTCAAGTTAACACTTGCTGAAACATCCTGATTAAGGTTTCAACAGCTTAGTCTTCAGAAAAGAACAACATTTTACTATGTCAAAATGTAATACTATGTGTACATATTAGCATATATACATGTATATTAATAACATGTACAAGTATATTAATAAATAAGATGATTCATGTTCAAGTTGTATGAAAGTATTAGAAATAATCAACAGTTTTTGTATTTATTCATAAAATCCTTGCAAGACCCTATGGGAACTACAAAAATATCAGTAAATTTATGGATTAAGAAGAGCATGAATTTTGGAAATCCACAAAGTCATGGAATGAATCATAGCATTGACATTTATTAACTATATGACCTTATATGAATTACTTAATCTTAGAAACTTTATATCTTCCCCTGGAAATTGGTATAGAAAATGTCTATTTTGTAGAGTTGTGAGAATAAATTGTGATAACATATGTCAGTCACTTATTGTGCATTGGTGGGTGCAAAATAAAAAGTACATTATATTAATGGAAGCATTTAGGTTTACAGATTCTAGTAAAGTCATAAATGTTTGAAAAAGTAAAATAATAGCAGAATTACATTAACTAATCTGCACTAATTGGAAATAATAAAAGGAAAACTGAAGAATACATTGTGAAAGAGTGAGTACTTTTGTAAATGTACTTAGTGTCTGATACTTTTTTCATCCCAAGTATTTGCTAGAATGTGTCTCATATCAGTGTTGTGATCCTGTGTGATTGAATAGGTAAGAATAACTTATTTGAAGAATGTAAATAATAACTTGCAAATACATCTACTTTTTTAATTTAAAAATAATTACTAGAAAGTATTTTAGTTTGAGCTCAAATTTTCAATTAGAAAAAATGTACATAAATAAAATATTACTCAATAATTTCTTTTAGGGACACCTGGGTGGCTCAGTCGTTAAGCGTCTGCCTTAGGCTCAGGTCATGATCCCAGGGTCCTGGGATAGAGCCCCACATCGGGCTCCTTGCTCAGCGGGAAGCCTGCTTCTCCCTCTCCCACTCCCCCTGCTTGTGTTCCCTCTCTCGCTGTCTCTCTCTCTGTCAAAAAATAAATAAAATCTTTAAAAAAAATAATAATAATAATTTCTTTTAACCCAGGTAAGCATTGTTGTTATTTTTGTTTTAGAAGAAAGTAGATTAAACAGTTAAGAATATTCGTAGTGCCTTTGCTGAAATTTAAATTTTATAAAGTTGCCACACACAAGTATCAGATGAAATCAAACTGTATTATATTATTACTATTTTACAATATTTTTAAGAGTGCTGTTTACTAGCTACTGCTGTTTTGCTAAGAGGCAGTCTATTACAGAGGTTAAGATCTTGGGCTCTATAATGGGGATGATAATCATAATTACAGCCATCTCTTGGATTCATTGTTTTGGGATGTAGTAAACATTCAAAATGATAGCTGCTGTAACCTGAAATCATCCTTGACTCTGTTCATTTTTTTCACACTCCCCAGTGATTCCATTAGCACATCTATCATGCCAACTACAGTTTCAAAATAGATCACATTCCTGAATGCCTCTCGCCACAACCACTGATAACACCATGTGTAATCCACCATTATCTCTCACCTCCACTACTGCATTAATATGCTAATTAGTGTCCCTGTTGCTGCTCTTAGCAGTAAAGCTTATTCCCACACAGTAATGATAATGGTAATTTAATACATAAATCAGATTATGTGACTTTCCTACTCATACTAATTCCCCCAGCAAACCTGTATGAAAAATTCAAAATTTTCTCGTGCAATGGTCATAAATGGTCTTCCCCTTGCTCAATCTCTCCCAGGTTCGCTGACCCTCACACTTTTCCAGCACATTCTCTCTCTGTAGACTTTGCCTGGAGATTCCTTCCCCTAAATCCTCATTCCTTCTCCTCTTCTAGTTTTACTTAGGAAATACTTGCCAAGGACCCTTCTTTGACTCCATTTTACATGCTTTCTCCTTATGTGGTTTTTTCTTTAAAGGGCTTATCACTACGGGTGTTTCACTATGTATTCTTCAGCTATCTGTCTTCACCAGGTTATACATTCCATAGAGCTAGAATGTTTTACTTTGATAATTAATGTCTTCCCTCTGCCTGGAGATGTGCCTGGCAAATAGTGCGCTATATACATACATTGAATGAATGGGTGGTCCTATGCTAGGTATTTTGAATATATTATCTCATTTACTCTTCAAAACATTCCTGAAAGGAGTTTATAGTCTTCCCATTTTCACACCTTAAAAAGCTGAGTCAAGAAGATCAAATTAATCCACCGGAGGCAATACTTCGTTGTGAATCAGGATATAATTCCAAATCCAATGATTTCAGAGTGTTCGCTATTTCCATCTTGCTCTTTATTGGATCTTTATGAATCAGAAGCAGACAAATGATGCTTGTTTTTCTGTAGCCATTATCATGGCACTGTAAGTCAGTGTAAGATCTCCATTAAGCACAAATTTTGCAAGGACCTCATCTTTAGGCCATTAAAATCAAATCAAGGTATTGATAACACGCTTCCATCTATCTTATTAATTCTACCCAAATATGCAATATAAATATTCACTTAAAAAACTGTGTGCAAATTTTGAATTTTATATTTCAAATTTAGAAATTCGTATTTCTCCATAACCTTATGAACCTTGAGTCTGACTCGGTACTTCAGGGCTCTTCTTAAAATGGAATTGAGAAATTGCTCTGGTACACCCTCCTGGAACATTGGAATTTTGCCCCACTTAGTACAAAGCTACTGTCTTCTTCTGCTTTAGTCCTTTCGTCCTTGTAATTATATTTCATGAAAACTTCAACTGTTCTCAAATAAAATTATGACATAGTCCTATGACTTGCTTATCAATAGCTGATTTCTTGGCACTAAAACTCATTTTTAGAATCACTCACACCCTCATATCTCCTCCATTGAATGAGCACCTTCGATTTAAGAAAACATTTTGGTAATTTGAGAAATGCAGATGTGGATTGATAAACAAATTATATTTTTCCTGGGAGATCAGTTGTGAAGCTAATGTAAATGCTTCACAGGACTGGTACATCCAAATAATAACTTTTCTGTTAGGTTCCATTGAAATTAGTGATAAGCTGGTTGGTTTACATGTGTCCACTGAAACTATAATTTTTCAACCTCCTTTGTGTGTAGGACTGTTTTCCATAAATTAATTTCTGAAAACTGCAGGAAGCAGAATCATAATATTATGGGAATATGCATCCCCTATATGCACTGTGTGTTTTAATAAGGTCAAATGACTATCTTCTAAGTAAGTAAACATTAAATTTGGAGAAAACAGGTTAGGATGTAGAATCGATGTGATTGATTATAGACTCTTGAGCAATTGCACTTTAATATGTGAATATTACATGCGTGAAAAATGGTGCAGAACAAGTTATGAAAAATTTATTAGAAGGGATAAAATGACCAATCTTTAGATTTGGAACCAAACCATTTTGATTAAAAGGGGAAAATTACTGTAATTAAAGTGAATTCCAGTCAGCAAAATGTCTTTTCAGACTTGTCTCTGATTGTTCTGTCATAAATACACCAAATTTCACTAACCTCTGGATTCAGGCTAGACACAGTTTTGACTTTCTCTTTTAATAATTGATTGTGGGAGTTTAGTCATATCAGCTAATTTCTGCAAATTATTTGATAAGATAAAATTAGAATTTTAGATCATTTAACTCTAAGATCCCTTCAAACTCAAAACTGAATTCTTTGGAGCTAACCAGGATGAAGGATCTGGAATTTTGTATCAGAGTATTTTAAAGAACTGAAAGGTTCCTGTGAAATATACTTAATTAAAAGTTTCCCTAATTAGTATTATGCAGAGAGCTGTTGAAGCTGTAGCCCCAGGGTGCCAGGGTGGCTCAGTCGGTTAAGTGGCCAACTCAATTTTGGCTCAGGTCATGCATGGTCTCAGCCTTGTGAGATTGAGCCCCACGTCAGGCTCTGTGCTCAGTGAGGAGTCTGCTTGAGATTCTCTCTCTCTCTCTCTTAAATAAATAAATAAACAAATAAATAAAATCTTTAAAAAACAAATAAACAAACAAACTGCAGCTCCTTCAGCCTCAGTCCCAGAATTCCAGGTTCAGTAAGTATGAGATGGCACTATGGAAAATGCAATTTTCAGCATTCCCTAGACAAGCCTGTTGATCAGCTAAATTTGGAAACCACTGATCTAAGCTCCATTTGCTAGTTATGAAAATACAGAAGTTCAGAAGATTTACCTATTTTCTCAATCTTTTAAGATAGTTTTGTGTCAATCTTTCGTAGGTAAAAAATGAACTTAGTGAAAGAAAGAGAGAATATTTGTTTGCTTAAATATTTATTAGCTATCATGAATTTTGTGGAAGGTAAAACTCTAATGGTGATATTGTTGGCAGAGGGTGGGGAGTAAGGAGTCACAACATCCTGTGTGTAAAATTGTCAGAGTTTGAAAGATTTCACTGAAAGCCAAAACAAAATATTAGGTCACAATATATAAAGAGAGAATATGAAGTATTTTAAAACGTGTCAGCCAGCATTGTGGTTACTAAGTTTGAGTTATGTGTTATAAAAATTTCATGTATTAAATAGCATTTTTAATAGGCTGGGTGCTATGTAATTTTAAGGTATAATATTTTAATTAATTAGATTTAATGATCAGAAAATTCATCTGGTTCAGGTGATTTGATGAGTTGCATAGTGAGGTGAGCCAGTTTAGATCATTTAGTTTGAGTTTAAACCAAATAGCAGATCTGGGAAAATAAACAGCTGGAAAACATTCTTTCAGGTTTAGAAGAACATAGATTGCCCTGAAAATTTGCTTCACAAACTCCAATATAGATTTTTAAGACTTTGAAACTCATTGGGATCTTACCCACATTTAACTCCTAGATTGCTTCCTTCTTCCTACATAAATTCAGAAATGCATTGACATGAGACACAGAGAGGGCTCCCCAAATCCACAGGCAAAAATGTAAATTAAAAAATGGTGAACATGTGATGCTTACCTGCACATTAGACAAGCTTTAGGCTGCAGGTCCCAGAACACTGCTCAGATGTCCCATTACACATATTTGCATTCAGGAACAATCACAAAAGAAAATATACTGAACAGAAGTTTAGCAACAGTGAGTAAATGCAGTTCCCAACAACCAGAAATTCTCAAACTCTCATGAAAACAGAACACAAATTTCCCCAGAGGTTGAGATCATACACAGTACAGTAAATTCCTCGTTTATGCCCATGTTACATTTTTCCTATGAATTTCCAAATACTTTACCATAGCTTAAGGTTTTTTTAAAAAAGATTTATTTATTTATTTTAGAGAGAGAGAGAGGGAGGTGGGTGGGGCAGAGGAAGAGGGAGAAGGAGAGAATCTCCAGCAGATTTCCCGCTGAGCGCAGAGCCTAATGCGGGGCTCGATCCCATGACCTCGAGATGGTGACCTGAGCTGAAATCAAGAGTCAGACACTCAACCGACTGAACCACCCAAGTGTTCCAACATAGTTGAAGTTTTAAAGTCCAAATGGATAACAGATTTCATAATGTTCAAATTATGGATAAATTAATGCACTTTGTTAATAAACTTAAAGAGCAAAGCAATTTGTAAATTTTAACTTCTCCAAAATAGTGGGAAATTTAACCTTCTTTTCATAAAGGGAGGAAATGAAATTCAGAAAAGTCAATGAGAAGCTGCAGTCACTCAGCCAGTTCTTTACAAATTTGAGACTGAAATTCAACTTTCCTATCTAAAGATCAATTTTACAGATTGTTAACTGAGTCTGTCCTGAGGGTATTGCTTAAGAAAAATGTGAGTCATCATAGAAAAACACTTGTGGGATTAGGTGCCAGGATCCACTTTGTAATAAAAACTAAGTTTCACATTTCAAGTGGCCATATACCCCAGTTTATCAATATTAGTTCTGATTTATATTCAGTGTCCCCATTTCCTACATGGTTTTGCATTTTTGTTGATTTTTTTCATTTCTTCATAAACTATTATCATGAATAGTTGCATTACAATTGAATGGGCTTGGGAGACCCTCAGTGTGCACATGCAGCTTTTGCCAAGGTCTTGTCTACCTGTGTGTGAGACCATGGGCCCTAAACAGAATTCTCACTTTAAACACAAGGTTAAAATTGAAAGAAAATCATCAACAACACATCTTTTCTTCACCAAACATTTCTAGATCAAAATAACAAAGCATCACTTTCAAGGAGGTCGCTCTCTGATAAGACAAGGTACATTCTGATCAAAAACTAGGTCTATGCAACTCCTTTCAAAGTTCAGCGTTGAGCTTGCCGGGTGCTGTGTTTTATGTGGCTGTACTTGGAGGCCACTTGGGGGATAAGCGAGAACGCCTGCAAGAGGCATCAATCAGTGAACCAGGCTCAAGGGAAAAGGTAGGAGATTATGTCATCTGTTCGTAAAATATGTGTGGGACAAAAAGCTTAGCCAGCTTACCATAGAGCAGTTAGAGTAGCCTAAATCCTTGCCACTCAGCATGTTGTTCTCAGACTAGTTGCCCCTCTACCTTGTTAGAAGTGCAGAATTCACATTAAATATGTGCAGCTTTTTGTATGTCAATCGTATCTCAATATAGTGGTTGAAAAAAATGGAGGGACGCCTAGGTGGCACAGTCGGTTAAGTGTCTGATTTTTGATTTCAGCTCAGGTCATGATCTCAGGGTCATGAGGTTGAGCCCCACGTTGGGATCCATGCTCAGCATGGAGTCTGCTTGACAATCTATCTCCCTTTCCCTCTGTCCCTCCAGCTCATGCTCTCTCTCTGTCAAATAAATAAATAAATCTTAAAAAAAAGAAAAGAAATAGAAAGCAGAATCTCAGGTCTCACACTCAGACTTGTTGCATTTTATTAATATCCCTTGGTCATTTACATGTTCATTAAAATCTAGAAAGTGCTAATATGAGCATTTTTACTAGAGAATTTATGATTTATTGAACAGCAAATGGGAAATTACATATTTTATTTTTGTACTTCTTAATTTGCAGTTAATCCATTTAACAGCAATTAGCAGAAAAATTGTTCATATTTAATGGAAAATCAATAAATGATTTCTCCATTTCTAAAGAAACTTGATAATAAAAGTGTAACTATCACAAAATATCCACGTAGGTTGAACTTCTACTATGGGGTCATAATGATATCACTAACCACATGCACCTGTAGGCAAAAATCTGTTGAAGAGTCATAGATATTTATTGCAAAAGTTATTAGTTGTTTTCAGAAGACCATCCCCCAAAATGGTAATTTAAGACCAGAAAACGCAAGAAAGTACTATTACATATCGTGTCATAAAGCAGAGCTTTCTTTCTTTTTTCTTTTTAAAGATTTTATTTATTTATTTGAAAGAGAGAGAGAGCACAAGCAGGGGTGAGTGGCAGGCAGAAGGAGAGGGAGAAGCAGGCTCCCTGCTGAGCAAGGACCACCCCCCCCCATGCAGGACCCCAGGATCATGACCGGAGCCAAAGGCAGACGCCCAACCAACTGAGCCACACAGGCGCCCAAGCAGAGCTTTCAGTTAAGCTTTTCATTTGCTAGAAGTTATTTTACTCATGTTATTCCCAGTACAAGCTATCTATGTCTGTATTGTGTATAAATATACATTTATGAAAAGATAGTAATAGTTGTTAATATGATAACTTCATCGACACAGGAATTTTGCAAACAGTTAAATGATGGCTGTTTTGTATCAGCATCATCATATATTTCAAGCAAAAATGTAAGATTAGTTAATTCCAATAATTTAATTTTTCAAATCCAATACATAATATTCTGCTTTGAAAAGTACATTTTATAAAAAATGAAGTATTTTATATTGTGAATTCTATTGCATTTATGTTTAAAAGTTCAACATCAGAGTTAAAATAATTTGCAGTTATAAAAATAAGTGAATTCTGATGCCACAGAGGGTCAGGGAAAGTAATGCTCTAATAAACTAACAGGAGAGAAATACACTTTAATTTAGTTATAGAGGACAGGTAATCTAAAATTTCATCCAATCCAAAGGAGATAACCTGCTCTATAGAAAGAAGCAATCTCATATGCCAGACATGCACCATATGAGTGTGGATTCTTCATTTTTTATAATTGAACTATAAATTTCAAGGACGAATGTGATCTTAAGAAAGTTAGCACGGCAGTTTGCGATTTTTCTTTTGCAGCTCAACGCCTGTATGGTTTTAGAAATTTTTTAATCTTTAAAAACTACTATTTATGTCAATATAAGTGCCCAGCAATAATTTTGAGATTGCTTTTTAAAATAAATCATTTTAATTTAGTTGTACTTTCTTCAAAATCAGCTGGAAATCTAACCCAATAGAAATAATAGAACACCAAAAACTTTGTATTTGAAGCTTTAATAATTTTCAGTCACTGAAAAATATTTTGTAAACAAAAATTGACTAAAATATAATCCCTTCAAAATTAAAGAAGGAACTGAATGGATTAAATGGTGGGAGCTTACAGAGTACCAGGTCCAAGTTTGCAATTCTACAATGCACGTTGGAGTGTTTTGCCTTGAGAAAATAGCATTTTGAGGAGACTGTTTTGGTTTTTTTTAAGATTTTATTTATTTATTTGAGAGAAAGAGCACAGAGAGAGAAGCAGACTCCCCACTGAGTAGAGAGCCTAACACAGGGCTCGATCCCAGGACCCTGAGATCATGACCTGAACCAAAAGCAGATGCCCAACCGAATGAGCCACCCAAGTGCCCCTGGAGGAGACTCAGTTTTAACTGGTTAAATTTGGTTTCTGGACTGAAGTAGAATGGAGAATGAATGCCTGTAATTTTGTAGCACCTGGATTTATAAAACATTTAGAGTATCATAAATTTAATGTAAATTCTTATAGATTATTTGTTGAAGAAAATATTCTGAAGAGGATGCAAAATGATAGTACTTATAAAAATATTGGGGCTATTATACACTTTAGTATAGAATGTTTCATTCAAAATTTCAGCAGAATTTGCTGTGAGTTACCACTTCCATTAGTACCCACAGAAAGAATATATTCTCAGTTAAAATATTCATCCAAGGAATAAATGTTCTACATCTAGTAATGATGGATTAGTTTGCTGCAGACCAACTTTTTCCAAAGATTAGTTGCAAAGCTGGAAAAATACCAAAAAAAATGTTTTGGAGTTTGGTTTTAGGCTTTGTTTGGTTGTTGTTTTTGTTATTGTTGTTTGGCATTTGAGAACTTTCAAGACAGCTATGTTTAAGAAGAAGCTGGAGCATAGAAGAAAAGAGAAGTTCACTGAGATAGAACCGTTATTTTTTGTTGCTTCTGTTCTCCGGCCATTTGTTAATTTGTAAATTCTGTGGAGCTGAGAACCTATGAGATCGATCAGAAAAGAACAATTGAAATATTGGGACCCCAAACCTGAGCTTCTCTTTTCATGAGCCTGGTGGAAATAAAATTTGGAATTCAGGGCTACCAAGGAACCAGCACCTGCAGGCAAAGACACTGAATGGAAGAAACACACACAGAAGTTAGCCTGATATTCCGTGCCACTTTTCCCAAAAGACACTTTGAATAAGTGACTCAGATAAGAGGCTATGAAGAAGATCTGCAGGTTTCAACCAGGGCAAGTCAAAACAAGAAGTTGTCTCCCTAAACTTGAGTTAACAATTAGAGCATATGCATAAGAAGAAGGAAGGGTCATGCTTAATAGACCAGGCTTCCCGTTAAGAACCTAGAACGACTATATTTGGGGGTAAATGAGAACCAGATACAGACCACTTTCTCAAAGACTATAGCAAGCTTTAATAAAACTACATTTTAGGATGAATTAAGGTAATATATCCCTTGTCTAAATTTCTGTCAGAAAGCACAAATAAATCCATTTAGAGGGGATGATAGGATAGCCTGATCTTCAAATATCTCTTTAGATAAAATAAGAAACTATGACCTAGCTTTCCAGGAAACAAGAAAAAATCCAAAGTAAAAAACAAAGCACAGATAATAGAAACAAACAAAACACAGATAATAGAAACAGAAGGAAAGGTAATCCAAATAATGGAATTATCAAACACAGATTTCCAAATAACTATGATTAATATGCTCAAGAAAAAAAATGAAAGTATTAAAATTTTAACCAGAGAACAGAAATCTAGAAAAAAAAATCATTGGAAATTATAGGACTTCAAAACAAGTAACACAGATAAAGGCTCCAGTGAATACAAGTAACAGCAGATTAAACAACAGAAATAAAGACCTGCTGCTGGAACCTCTAATATCATTTTATAACAAAATGTGGGATATTTATATAGTGGAATATTATTTGGCTGTAAAAATGAATGTAGGAGTGATACATGCTACCACATGAAGGCATCTTGAAAATGTTATGCCGAGTGAAAGGCCAGTCACAAAGACCCAATATTTTCATGATTATATTTATGCGTAATGTCCAGGATAGGCAGATCTACAGAGACAGAAAGTAGATTAGGATTTGTTTAGGGCTGGAAGGGATGGGTGGATAGGAAACTGAAACATTCTTTCTCTTCTAGAGACACTCAGGCCCTGCGATATGCAAATAACAGAATAAAAATAAAAATGTATGTTAGGTTGTGAAGGAGCAATATTACAGCAGTTATAAAACTTCAACTTGATAAGGCTGAACGTGATTTTAAGGCAGATTAGATTTAACCTCTTTTAGTGGACCTCTGGTTATTATGGTCATTTGGAGCTTCAATGATCTAATTCTTTCCCTACTGGTAAAATTGCTTTTAGATTGCTTTTTATTTTATTTTTCAATGAGTTTTATTGGGATGTAATTTACATAAAATAAAGTGTATTCATTTGAAAAGTACAGCTTGATGAATTTGATCAAATATATACATCCAACAAACACTAAAACAATGTGACTATGGAGCATTCCCCCTTAAAATGTTCCAATGTGCCTAATTCAAACCATTTATACCCCACTTCAATTTCCACGCAACCTACTGTCAGGTTTGACTATTTTAAGTCATCAGGTAACAATTCATAATGAATGTACTCAAATATGTCTGGTCTTTTTTCAATCAGCAAGTTTTGGAGATTCATTGTTTTTTATTATAAAATAATATTATCCAATGTATGGACATAACCTAACTTATTTTTCCATGCATCTGTTAATGGGCATTTGAGTAATTTTCAGATTTTTTTCAGATTTTATCTAGTATGAATATGGCTATTATAAATATTTTTTAAAAAACTCTATGTGGACACATATATTAATTTATTTTGTATTAATACCTAAAATGAAATAATAGAATTATATGGAAACCATGTGCAGGAAGCTGTAAAACTGTTCTTTAAAGTACTTGTACAGTTTTATATTCCCTCCAGCAATATATGAGATTTGGGTGCTTAGAGGTTTCTCATTATGGCATTAGGATGTATTTTCCTGATGACTACTAATGGTGAGCATTTTTTCATGCACTTATTGGACACACATACATATTCTTTGTGAAGTATCTCTTCAAGTATTTTGTTCAATATTTATTTTTCTTTGTCCTTTTATTGAGCTGGTTTTGTTCTTTATACACTATAGATATAAGTCCTTACAGGCACACTTGCATTTACAATTTCTCCGAATCTATGACTTGCCATTTCATTTATTGATGATGATTATTGAAGAACAGAAGGTATTTTTTGAAATCATATTTTCATTTATTTTTTCTTCTGTGGTTATTTTTTCTTACATCCTAGCTAAAAAATGTTGACCTACTTCTGAATGTTTCATAGTTTTAGCTTTGAAATTTAGGTCTCTGATTAAATTCAAGTTAATATTGGGGCACCTGGGTGGCTCAGATGGTTAAGCGTCTGCCTTCAGCTCAGGTCATGATCCCAGGGTCCTGGGATCGAGCCCTGCATCGGGCTCCCTGTTCAGTGGGGAGTCTGTTTCTCCCTCTCCCTCTACTGTTCCCCCTGCTTGTGCTCTCTTGCTCTGTGTCAAATAAATAAATAAAATCTTTAAATAAATAAATAAATAAATAAATTCAAGTTAATATTTATAAGGTATGTGAGTGAAGAATCAAGGTTATTTTTTTCCACATTTCGAAAGCAGCTTTTCGAAAAAAAACTTATTTCTTCATTGAATTATCATGATTTTTAAAAAACTCAATTGGCCTGAACAATAAAAATGTCTAAGATTATTCCTGGCTTTTGTTCTGTTCCATTGGTCTGTGTTTCTGTCATTATTACAATATCACACTGTTAGGATTACTGTTGCTTTATAATAGTTCTTAAAAATCAGATAGTATAGTCCTCCAATATCATTCTTCTTGTTCAAAATTGTTCTGGGGACACCCTGGGTGGCTCAGTCATTAAGCATCTGCCTTCAGCTCAGGTCATGATCCCAAGGGATCGAGCCCCGCATCAGGCTCCCTGCTCAGCGGGGAGCCTGCTTCTCTCTTTGCCTGCCACTCCCCCTGCTTGTACTCTCTCTCTCTCTGACAAATAAATAAATAAAATCTTTAAAAAAAAATTGTTCTGACTATTCCAGTTACTTTGCATTTCCACTTAAATGTTAAAATCAGTTTGCTAATTTGTCACCCTTCCCCTGAACCTCTCAAATAATTCTTGGTCTGATGTCAGGGTTTTGGTTGAGAAATCAATCTATAGTTCATTTTGGACTGAACTGATATTATCAAAAATTTTGTCTTACAAATCCAAGAAGGTAATACATTTCTCCATTTATTTAGGTATTTGACATTGTAAACAATATTTTTGTCTTTTATTTAATTTGCTGGTTGATTTGCCAGCACTTACAATTACAATATTTAGTTACTTTCTATATTGACTTTGTATTCTGTGACTTTGTTAAATATAGGTAGTAGGATAAATAGCTTTTTTTGCAGATTCCTTAGAATATTCTACAAGAAGAGCAAGCTCCAACTTAAGACAAGCAATCTTTAGACTGATTTTTACTTTATTTCAATCAGAATGTATTTTATTTACCTTTGCTCCTATACTGAACTGGCTGGGAAGTCTAATATAATGATTAGAAATATATCATGAGAGACAACTTCCTAGCTTTATTCCTTATCTTTTAAGAAATTAGGTTATTCAAATTCTTTTTAGAAGTCCATTTTCAGGTTGAAGGAGTTTATTTTCATTCATAATTTGCTAATCATTTTTTCCCATGAATTAGTGTTAAATTTTATCAAATGCTGTTTCTATACCTATTGGGAAGGTCATATGATTTTTCTCCTTTAATCTTTTAATGATTAATTCCATTAATTGCTCTTCAAATCTTATAAATAACATTGCATTTCAGGAATAAATGTGACCTGATTGTGCTTTGGTTTCCTTCTTATACATTTCTAAATCCAATTTGCTGAATTTTTTTAAAGAAATATTCAGCCTCTGTTCAGGAGTGATATTGATCTGTAGTTTTCTTCTAATATCTTTGTCCAATTTTTGAATTAAAGTAATGATAGCTACATAACATGGGGTGGGAATTACTTGACTCGCTCTATTTTCTGAAAAAATATAAGAATCATGTACTTTATATATAAAACATTTTACAAATGTACCATTGAAGTCATTTTGGTTTGGAATTTGTTTTACAAGAAAGTTTTAAATTGCAAGTTCAGTGCACATAATAGATTGAGGTCAATTTAGATGCTCTATTTCTTCTTTAACAGTTTTGGAATTTCTCTCATTAAAAAATTTTTTCCACTTTATTTAATTTGTCAAATTTGTCATAAAATTCCCTTATCACTTAACATCTCTAGGATCTATAGTGATATCTCCTTCCCTTTTGGAACTCCAAATAAATGTACATTAGATTGCTTGATATTTTCCCACAGGTCATGTGGCTCTTTATTTTTTTCTTTTAGAGCCATTTTATGCTTAAATTTGGATAGTTTCTACCCAACTGTCTTGATGGCACTGACCATTTCTTTTGTAATATCTGTTCTTTGGCTAAACTCATGAAATTAATTTTTCATTTGAGGAATTATGTTTTTCAGCTTTGGAGTTTCACCTTTTTATATATATTTTATTTATCTTTTATTTTTCCACTTTTTCATGGCTTTTTTGAGGATATTATTACTTCATATGTATATTTCAATGCCCTTGCATGTAAGTTTCATCACATCTCTCATCCAGACATATTTTTCTTTATTTTTTCTTTTGGATGTTGTTATATTTTTGTATTTCTTCACATATCTAATTAGCAGTTGATTGGATATGAAACATTGTAAATTTTACATATCGCTTTTTATATTTCAAATACATTTAAAGATTACATGTTGCTAATTAGAACTATCCTAATTATATTAAAATAGTCAAATCCAGAAAAATTACTGGTGATCTAGGGGAGCAGATATTCATTTATCATAGGGATACAATAGATAAACAATTCACAGAGTGGTTATCCAATGACAATACCAAAAGTTTTCAATATCAGTTGGAGCCATTCATATTTCCCCTGAAATTTCCTATTGGTGGTTTCTTGTGTGTTATTGCAGCATTTTACCAATAGTCATCCACGGATCACTATGAACAGGGGAATATATTTTATAAAGACAATTTCAGTACCCAAGATATTTGAAAAATGCTACAATCAGCAACTCCTCCTTTAGATTCACAATGTGCTATTTCATGTTGTAGATTGTGATTAGGTTTGCTTTAAAGAAGCAACTTGATGAATTATTCTCTCAGAATGATAAATTTTACAGTTCCTTATGACCCCAAGTAAATGTTGGCCATTCAAAAAATAACATTACATTCTTCAGTAGAACCCAGGACAGGGAATGTGAATCCTTTACTAATGCTGAGGAATATCTAATACACAAAGGCAAGTTGAATTATTGATGAGGATTTTATGTAACTCTTTGAAATGTAGAAGTTCCCTTAGCATTGTGGCACTTACCTCTTATACTGCACTTAATGAAGCTGAACAAGTTGTGTGTGAGAAAAATCTCTGTTGACTATGGAAAAGAAAACATTTTTTTCATTGAGCAGGCGTTGAACATTTGTACACCAGGCTATGTGTGAAAGTAAAAGATATTAGCAAGACTAGGTCTTTTCACCGAGAAATATAGGATCCAATAAACTTCATCACAGCATGGGACATTTTTTTCCCACACCTGTGTCCTGCATTCCTACCACATTATTAACTATCTGTCACTTGGCTGATGGAAATATAACAGCTATTACCATGTTCCAGAAACCAAATAATCTTATTTGATTCTCGTAAACACACAATAAAACATACTTTATTATTTGCATTTTACTGGTGGATACTAAACTCAAAGAGATTAAGTAACTTGTCCAGATTTAAGCATAAGGTAAAGAGAGCAGGACCAGGAATCTAATTCCAAAGCCCACTAGATTAGTCAGTTTAGGCTGCCCTAACAAAATACCAGAGACTGCATGGCTTAAACAACAGAGATTTATTTTCTCACAGTTCTGGAGGCTAGAAGTCCCAAATCAAGATGCAAGAAAATTGGTTTCTGATAAAGGCTCTCTTCCTGGCTTGCAGATGGCTGCCTTCTTGCTGTGTACTCACTTGGCCTTTCCATGATGTATGTGTGTATGAAGAAAGAGAGAGATCTCTCTTCATTTTCTTATGAGGCCACTGATCATACTGAATTAGGACCCCATCCTTATAACCTCATTTGACCTTAATTACCTCCTGAAAGGCCTATCTCCAATATAGTCACTTTGAGGGTTAGGACTTTAACGTATGAATTTTAGGGAAATACAATTCAGTCCATAGCACCAACCTTACTGTTTTTTGAGTTTTTCCATTCTTTTACTCTAATAAACATTAAAGATCAGAAGCCCAAATTCACATTACCTAGAACATTGGGGCTGAAACAGTGTAATTTCCATTTTGCCCCTTAATCAATTAATTTTATATTTTATCTTCCTTCAGTCATTTTCAAAGGAAAGATCTACATCTCCTAAGATTCCTCAGAAAACTCAGAGGATTTAGTTTCTCTACCAACATGTTAAATATGCCTGGTGGTTAAGCAAAGGCCCTAATAATTTCTAATATCTGTAATTTTAGGTAAAAATTGACTTGGCTGGAAATGGAAAATAAAATATGTTTATGCTTTTTTGTTTTGCTTTGTTTAAACTCTCTGAAGGTTTATATTGCTTTTGGCTAAGTGAGAAACAGATTATGTGTCCCTAGATATCAGCTCTTCAGCAGGCAATCCCTGAGGACTTGTACTTGGGACAAAAGACAAATGCAAATTATTTTATTGTTTCTTCCATTAGTTCCTTTTCTACCCAAAACAAATACCTTAAGTTTGATTTTTATTTAAGCCAAATGTTGTTCAAAAATAAGCTCAAATACTTAAGTTTTCTGGGAAGTATGGCATTTCCAGGATCTTGGAGGCATAAAAGTTTTGGAGATGCTCTGGCCACATCTGCTGCTCCATTCACCTCTCCCAAGGTGCACATTATCATAATCCATTCCAGACTTGGTTTTCTCATTTGTATGATAAAAACTATTCTACAAGGTAGTTGCACAGGTGTTTATTCTTCTATTCAATATGTATTAGTTATCGATTACTGAAGATAAAAACTAGGTAGCTCTCCCCCCACCCCCAGCTGTTCTCATAGAGCTGGTGTACAAATTAGGATGATTTTAGCATTCCTTTGTCTTCATTACCATAATGACGATTCCAGAAGACTGTTGCCCAGGTAATTGTCTTCATTACTCATTATAAAAATTTCCCCCAAATTAGAATGGATCCTAAAAAAGATCCAACAGGTCTTCAGTAGAGAGCCTTACCAGGTAGAGTGTGACCTAAGGCTTTTTTGAAACCACCACCTTGATGTTTTCACTAACCCTAATCTGCTGAGAAACAAAAAAGCAGCCCCTCATAGATCTAGGATCTGTCCTGGTACTATCAGCTAGATCTAGATGTTCTCTTATTGAACATAAGCAACTTCGTAGAACATCAATCTCAGAAAAGGACATTCTTTGACCATAATAAATCAGGACAAAAGAGGACCAAAGTGTCTTGAGTCTGTAAAGAAGTCAAAACTTTCTTTACCAATTACAATTTTAACCTCAATCTGGTCTTCTCTTTCTAGATAAGGTTATTAAGATTATCACATAATTATCCCCACTTCCTGAAAGCATACAATCCCATGCAGAACTGCTCTTTTTTT
Source organism: Leptonychotes weddellii (assembly GCF_054177405.1). Taxonomy (NCBI): domain Eukaryota; kingdom Metazoa; phylum Chordata; class Mammalia; order Carnivora; family Phocidae; genus Leptonychotes; species Leptonychotes weddellii. Next base: position 29,684,743 of record NC_138379.1, on the reverse strand, counting down.
GGTCCTCCCCCAAATTATCTAATACAAGCCCACATCCTATAATAAATCATTCCTAACATCTTACAGAGAGGCTCCTTTGTTCTCCATGGTGTGCATTCATTCTGTCTCTCTGTAACAAGTAATTAACCCAACTTGGGCAATTACAGGTTTGTTCTTGCTGTTTGTCTAGAAGACTTTGTCATTATTATATCATAATCCTTACTCAACCTTAATCTAACTCGAGTCCACCCCCACCCCTCACATTCCACCCACAAACCCCTACACTGAAAGGCCTGCCTTAAACCAAAGTTCAAATTCTGAGTTAATTCAGATCTTACTTTCCCACCTCAGAGACACTCAAAGCTCTGCTGAGGTAGTCTTCTCCCTGTAAGCAAATAAATCTATTTTTGTCATATATATAAGTTATGTAGCTGACACTTGACACCATTTTGAAATAGTCATTCTGCTGGGCCGGTAAAACAACCAACACAATGTAATTTAAGTAGATTAAAATCTCCTTGATATTTTCTTCTACAAATTTCTGGTGCGTGATTATGTTTGTTCAAGGAAATGTGCAGTTATTTAAGTTATTCATAATTTATAGTGTTTATGAAGACACAACTCAAGTCTTTAGAATTGACTTTCTTCCATAAAGCAGTCTGCATGATCTAAATTGTTCATGTCGCGTACATTTTTTAAACCTTACAATGGCTTCCATTTGCACTTAAAATGTAATCTCATTCCTTACTTTGGCCTATAAACCCTAAATGATACGATACCTGTCTATCTGCCAGCTCATTTCTGACACTTTCTCCTCTGAGTTTAGCCCAGTCGACCTTCTTTTCTCCTCTAATGCATATCAAACTTAGCAATGCCTTAGGCTCTGGCACACACTATGTCCTCAGCATAGAATCTTCTCCCCAAAAACCATGCACGGATTTTCAACATTCAGGGATTATTCAGTGGACTTTTTTGCTTCCACATAGTACCACAAAACAAACATTACCATGTGCATTTTGTTCTGTTAGCATATCTTGCTATTTATTTCAGTTTTTAAAAAATCTCAAACAGTCATAAAAACTACAAAATTGTATCATCAGGTTTTGTATAGTCACAAATTAAGGTAATATGATGGTTGAATTTAATTTACCAAACCATGCACCCAAGAAGTGTTGATCAAAGACCAAGGTTCATAACTGATTTCCATTTGTGTCATCTGATTTTAGTCAGGAGAAAGGAAGGGAGCAAACCTACATTTACTGGCCATTAAATGTATTAGCCAATGTGCCAAGTGTTGGAGATCAAACATTATTTAATAAAATCCCTGTCCTCCTGTAATTCAGTCTATTGGAGAAAACAAAGGTATATACAAATAATCAAAGGATAATGTGAAATTTTTTTAAAAAATCGCTAAACAACAAAATGTGTAAGAAACATGGAAAAGAGATTAATTCTTACAGAGTGAAGATGGTCTCTATTCTGTATTTCATGAGGACTTCATAAACAATGCGGTACCGAAATTGAGTTCTAAAGGGCAAAACAAGAATTCACTAAACAATGCAAGATGGATAATATAATTCTCCTCCTCCTGCTTGTCTTCTTTCTCTCTACTTCTTGTTGATACTGTGTCTGCTATGGCTATATTTGTTTATTATTTATTGAACCATTACTCTATAACAGCAGTACATTGGATGTTTTGCAGGAATTTTCTTACTGACTCCCCTTCCCCCAGCCTCCCCCCCAGAGCCCTCCTCAGCCTGGCCTGCTCCTGACCTCACCACCCCTCCCCCTTCCTTAAGCACAAAGAAGGGCTGGACCCAAGTGGGCCCACTGGTCTGAGGTGGGCTGAGTTAACCCTTCGTGGACCAGACACCAGAGCCAGAGGAAGCAGAGGGGACAGGCGGCTGCCTGAGCCACAGCCTGCGCTGCCCCCTGGTGGCATCCAGGGGCGGGAGGGTTCCCAACCCTATGACTGCTCATACTTGGCTAATAAGCAAAACGAGGTTCATAAAATTGAACACATTGCAATCAGGTAATTGGAAAGAAACAATAAAACTTCAGGATTAATGGGGTAGTAAACAATAATTGGGCTTTGTTGGTTATGGTTCGAGGTAATTTGTGCTTATTCTCTATGCTTCTGTGATTCTTCGATGTCTCTTTAAAAATATTAGACAAACCTTTGTTAAGCTACTTATTCTTGACAAAGGTAATATATTATTTAAAAATAAGTCAACAAATAATAAAAATCAAAATAAGTCCAAATTTTGAATGCAAAAACTTGATGATCTACAAGAGATAATTTTATGTCCTTTGTTTCTTTTATCTTTAAAAGTGAATAATCTGGAAAGTTTAATATACTGTTAACAGAATGTAAGATTTAGAAGCAAACATAAATATCGTTTTTGCTATTATGACTGAAGGACACACATTATATTCTTAAAGTAATATTTTAAATAATAGGTATTTTGTTAATATGAATGCAGAAAGCAGGTAAGATATCATGAATTTTAAAGTTGGTTTTAAATTTTTTTAAGGTCTATTTCAACTCAAAGCCTGTATCCAGGTCACTAATGTTGACTGTATAATGGAGGTAAAAATTCAACTTTAGGAGATAGTTTTACAGTTCAACATACCTGTGTCTCAGACTGGTTTCCAGCAAATACTAATAGTGAAAGTATATTTGTCTCAACAACAATATACTGTGGAAAATTTCAGCACACTCATATAGTTTGAACAATGTGTTAAATTTCTTTTTGACCTGCAGTGAAAGTTCATGGGGAAAAATAAACCAACATCTTATCTTACAGAGTCAAATTTGAGAGGATAGAATCTCATCAAAGATGATGTGTAAAACATTTTTAGGCATGAACTTTTTTATAATATCAATTGAAAACATAAAATGGAAACAATATTTTAGATGAAATTGAAAAGCAGATACAATCCAAAACCGTAATCTGAAAAGAAGAGTTTCCCAGTAGTGCAAAAATGGTCCCTTATAAGAGGGAAGGCTCAGAAGCAGAGCCAAGTGAATAGTAGAGTTTCCTTGATGACCAGACTGAATTACTGCTAGTCTGTAATGAACATATACCCATAAAACATGATAAATTAAATATTTATCATATTATAGATAGGAAATACAGATGACAGAAAGTAATACCAAAGTACCATAATTGATATTTTTAAATAAAACAACAGAATGAATGAAACAGAAAGTACATAATTATATCATGGAAGAATTTCAAAATAAAATGCAGAACTTCCCTGAAACAATGAATTGCTGAATTCAGAAATTGAAAGTCTTCCCTGAATTCCAGAGAAAAAATACTGTAGAGTAATAAAAGGCATTTAGCATTTTCAATATCATCTAGTCTTTATTTTACTTCCCCTACAATTTACTTGAATCATAAATTGTTAGAACATTTAAAAAATTTAATCCTATATTTACTTCTCTATCTTATTATTTAAATTTTTTTTCTGTTATTTTTATTGGGTCCAGATAACGGGTAATATTTAATCAGTGCTTTATAGTGGATTCAGAATTTCTTTAGCTTAATAGATGATCAGTTTATATAACTTCTATGAATGTTTTACTTAAATGTATGAATTTCTAATGTTAGATTAGAGAATCTCTGTATCATTAGACCAAGCTTATTAATAAGTTTTTTTCCACAAATATCTTAAAAACTTCCTTATTTTTTGGTCTGTTCTTAGTCTATCAGGTAGTAAGTCAGGAACATTAAAATTATTTTTGTAATGGATTTTTGAATTGTTCTGCTTAATTCTGTCTTTTCTATATTTTGAAACTGTAATAAGAGGTCCATACATGTTTAGAATTCTACATCTACCTAGTGAATTGAAATATATCCATTATATATATATGGCCTCTTTATATCTAATGATGCTATAAATTTTATTTCATTTGGTGATGACCATAATCCTAACCAAAACAATAATAATAGCCAACAATTTTTGAGTATCTACTATGTGCCAAACATTTTTTGTTGCTGTATATGTATCATTTTATTTAATCCTCACAATAAAATGATGAATAGGCTTTATTATTATCAAAATCCTCCAATACAGATGATGAACATATGTAACTTGACCATTTTGACAGAATTTGCAAGAGCAAGCATTCTAAATCCAGGCAGTCTGACTCCCAAGTCCATGCTCTCAAACAATACACCAGCTTTCTTTTGATTAGTATTTCAAGAAATACCTCTTTTCATTCTTTAATTCACAAACTTACTTTGTAAACTTACATCTTAAGTATCTCTTGCAAATAAGATATAGCTGGATTTATTTTTATCCAATCTAAACTTTATGTATTTTATTTTTTTATTTTTTATTTTTTATTTTTTTAAGATTTTATTTATTTATTTGACAGAGAGACAGCGAGAGAGGGAACACAAGCAGGGGGATTGGGAGAGGGAGAAGCAGGCTCCCCACTGAGCAGGAGCCCGATGCGGAGCTCGATCCCAGGACCCTGGGACCATGACCTGAGCTGAAGGCAGACGCTTAACGACTGAGCCACCCAGGCGCCCCAAAACTTTATGTATTTTAGATGGGATTTTATTCATTTCAAATGTACTGTCATATTTGTAATTATTTCTATCATGTTATTTTACATTTGTTTTACCTTTTCAATACATTTTCTGTTCTTTTTTCTTGCTTTATTTTTTAAAAATTGAAGTATACTATATGGAAAGTGCATCAATATTAAATGCACATCGTGCTGGCTTTTGATGTATTGACACAATTTTATAATTACCACCTAAGTCAAGACACAGGATATTTCGTTTTTGTGAAGATTAATTTTATGTACCAATCTGACAGGGCCACAGGGTCACCAGATATTTGGTTAAACATTATACTGAGTGTGTCTGTGAAGGTGTTTCTGGGTGAGATTAACATTAGAATTCGTAGACTGAGTAAAGCAGATTGCCTTCCCAATGTGGTGACCCTCACTGAATCTGTTAAAGACCCAAACAGAACAAAAAGGCTGAGGGAAGGAGAATTTTCTCCCTCCTCTTTGCCTGTCTCTGAGCTGGGACATTGGTCTTCTACTGTCTTTGGACACAGAGTGAAGCTTGTATCATTGACTCTTTGGACTCCAACTGGAAGATGTATATCATCAGCTCTCCTGGGTCTTTAACATGCTGATTGAAGTTCTTGGAATTTCTCAGCCTCCATAATCACGAAAGCCAATTCCTTATAGTAAATCCCTCTCTTTCTGTGTGTGTGTATGTGCTCATGCCCACACTTATGTGTCTTATCAGTACTGCTTTTCTGAAAACTCTAATACACTTTGCCCTTTTAAAGTTTTTATTTTGTATTTTCTCTTTAATTCTTTGAAAGTTATGGATTCCGTTTTTATTTTATTAGTGATATTCTTAATTTTTAATGTTAATACTTAATTTAAAATCTAAAACTTGCCTATGTCTCCCTCCCCCCAAAACATAACAATCTTAAAACATTTTAACTTCAATTATATCCCTGACATCTCACACATAGTTACCTTCCAACATTTTAACTCTGCCTCAGTGAGATTTTTATTACTTATATCTGTCATCATCAACATCATCATTGTCATCATAATTTTTGTTTTTGTTCAATGAACACAACTTGCTAAAATTCAAACCCACATCTGTTTGATACTAGAAAGGGAACTTAACTCATATGCTCCATTTTCTCTCCAAGTATATAATGGTAGAATGGAGAAAACAAATGTGTATAGAGAGAATCCCAGTTTAAATGAGTTTTATAACTGAAAGGTGAAGTTTTGCAGCTTTAAGAGAACAAATAAAGTTGTGGACAACTGTAGAGGAAAGGATGTATTGCAAGCAAAGGGATTCAGGCAAACTAGGGGGATGGCCTTGGGTGCTTAAAGAATGGGACTGAAGCCACTGAGATAATCTTTCTCAGTAATTTGCAGCACCAACCTAGAATAGTTTCTTAATATCTAACTTGGTCTATGTTCCCAGGTAAACACTCTCATGCACTTTTTTTTTTTTATCTTTAGGTTTGTCACATTATAAAAAATATCATTCAAATTAATCTCTCTGTTTAGGTGGCAAAAGTAATCTTAGTTTATGTTAACATGGAAAATTGTCCCCAAGAAGGAGACATGGAAATGCATAAAGATCATCAGCATAAATACCCTTCTACAAATGAAAATAATTTTATATTTCTCCTACAAAACTCCTTCCCTTCACAGATTGTAAAGAGAAATGTATAGAAAGACAAATTAATCAAAAATATTCTCAATCAAAACCAAGGAACTCAGGGTTAGTAAATGACTTACTCTCCATTAAGGAATAGTTACACTATGATTTTGGCATTAATAAGCATTGTGTGTAGTGAAATATTTACCTAAAAGTTGAGTAGTTAGCAAACATACAAAAAAAGGAATATTTTATGCAATCACATGTAAAGTTTAGTTTTAAAAGTCTAAATACCAAAGAGGGGTGCCTGAGTGGCTCAGTCCACTAAGTGTCTGACTCTCGATTTCAGCTCAGGTCATGATCTCAGGGTGGTGAGATCAAGCCCTGAGTGGGGTTCCGTGCTAAGCATGGAGGCTGCTTAAGAGTCTCTCTTTCCATCTTCCTTTGCCCTTCCCCTTGTTCACACTCTCTCTTGCTCTCTCTCTCTCTGAAAGAAGACAGAAAGAAAAGGAAGAAGGAAAGAAAGAAAGAGTGTTAATAGCTATGCAATAAATAGCTCCTAAGGTAATGATTTTGGGGTTTTCTCCATTACCTTTAACAGTTTAATCATAAAAAAAAACCCTCTTAATTATCACTTTTGAAAAAGCAAAGAAAGTTCCTATCAATGGGGAGTTTCTACAGCTATGGCTTCATTTACACTGTTTGGAAATATTTGCCTTAATTTTAAATTCTAAACTAAATGTTAAAATGTTGTATGGATTCATATACCTCTACTTAGCACCGCAAATTAAAAAATAATCCCTTCCAACATATTTTTGTCTTTTTTCTTATCTTTATACGTAATAGTAAAAATAATAAATGACAATAAATATTTACTTTGCAGTTACTTTGGTCCAGCCCTAGTTCTAACTCATTTAACTTTCACAGTGATCTGATTTGGATGCTGTCTATAGAGATAAGAAGGGAAGCAGTTAACAAACTGAGGCACAGTTAATAGCATTAATAAATTTTTAAATGTACAATGGAAATAAGTTTGTTTTGTGAAAGAACAAAATTCAACTGAGTATATTTTAAAGATCTTATTGGTTTTATTCAATGATTCATGAATCCGGCAGCATCCCATCTAGCAGATAGAAAGGAGCTCCAAGGAGCTGAACAAAACAAAAGACTTTTAGGGCACCTGGGTGGCTCAGTTGGTTAAGCGTCTGCCTTCGGCTCAGGTCATGATCCCAGAGTCCTGGGATTGAGCCCTACGTCTCGGGCTCCCTGCTCAGTGGGGAGCCTGCTTCTCCCTCTTCCTCTGCTCTTCCCCTTGCTTGTGCTCTCTCTCCCTCTCTCAAATAAATAAAATCTTAAAACAACAACAACAACAAAATAAAACAAAAGACTTTCATCTGCAGAAGGGATTGGGAACAAGGAAGATATAGTAGGCAAAAACGCAGATTGGTTATTGCAAGACCAGTTTCTTTTAGGAGATAGATGGCGGCGGTCTATCAGGCAGATTAAGGAATTAGTGCTGATCAGGCAGTTCCTAATCAACTGGCTTCAGTTTCCACTTCTGGGAGAGCCTAATCTGTCACTGTCTTGGTTTGGTGACGTGAGGTTTGGCATAAGTGACTCCTTGTGGACCTATTGTCTTGTTTTTAATAATTCCTTCCTTCTGACCAGATTTTCAGCCTACCTGAGAGATGTGATCAAAATTTAAGGCATTAGTTCTGCTCTGAAGAACTGCTCTGAAGTTCTTGCAGTTTTTTGCTGAAGCTCTGTTGTAGTAGTCAAGGTCATGACATTGGGATCACATTCTTGGCATTGGTCCTTCTCTTTGTTCCTTTTCTGATGTTCTAGTCTTACTGTTTTTCATAGTTTCCAGAAGGTGGTTGCAAACATTAAGTTAGTTAATTGATAAAATTTTGCCTGATACACTATAAAGTCCTAGTCATGCATGTTTTGTTGTTAGTAATTGTAAAAGTATTACTGAAACTAGCTAGCTGTATCAGTAGCTTTTCAACAATTAACACAAAAATATCTAATTTTATGAACAGCCCTATTGTACTGCTTTATTTTAATCACAGAATAGCTTTAATTTTTACTGCCAGTAGTTGATTGTTTGGATATTTTACAGGGTAGCTATTATAGCCTTGACAAGGTCACAAGCGAACTTTGAAGTTTAGGTGTGAAATGGCTATGACAAGAAAATAGCTTTTCACTGCTCCTCGGGATGGATGAATTTGAGCCAAAAGTCCTCTTTAGGGTCCAAATAAAAAGACTTCATCAACTGAACTGATCAGTCCCGGAGTTTCTTATCCTCAAATAGCTGCTGTTTATAAAAGTGTCTATAACCTACCTGACCTTGCCCGTTAGTGACATTCAGACTTTTACACATTTGAAAAGAACAGCAGCGAGTCACCAGATGCTCTTTAAGTGCAGCCATTGTGTCTGTACGTTCTCAACCACTGAACTCCCAGGTGTATGCACATTCACATTTTCACGGGTCTCGGCCAGGGTGCCACTTTACTGTAAATGGCTTGCTAGTTAGCCAGAGAAAGCAGAAACATAGTTCTGCTCACCAAAACCACTTGCAATCTCAATCAGGTACTATCAGAGAGTGTGCCTGGAGATAAGCAGGTTGGGCCAGTAGCCAATTTTAAATGGTGCATACAGGTCAAATTTATTCCTTCTTCAAAGCATGTCTTTCCTAAAAAAGTCTGCAGTGGTTCTTGGAAATACATATATTTTTTTAGGTTAAATTGTTAATTATTAAGCCTCCTTACCTTACAGATTAGTCAGGTCTGATTATCTGTAAGCATATGTAACATAGCTAACATATTGACTCTGGTGATCACTGATTTATTTTGAAGAAAGTAGATTTAGTTTTTATACCACTGCCTGTCATTGAGACAAGATGATACTGTTCATTACCCAATATGATCTATCAGTTACTACTTAATACTTAACTTGAGTAAGGCTGATCAACTTTTACTAATAATTGTAATGTGAATATTTACCCATCATGTTTCTAATTTGATGGTGAACTTTTGAATGTGTATTAATCAGTATGTTTAAGTAAGTGAATTTATGAAGTAGTATCTAAGCCAAGAACCAGTATCCTTCTTTAGATTGGAAACAATGAATTATTTCATGTTGGTTTGATAACTTTTCAAGATTTGTTTTGTCAATTTGGGTCTTCCATGAAACAGACACCAAGATAGATTTAAAAGTACAAAAGATTTAGGCGTGTCTGACTCTTGATTTTGGCTCAGGTCATGATCTCAGGGCCATGAGATGGAGCCCTGTGGCATCAGGCTCTGTGCTCAGTGGGGAGTCTGCTTAAGATTCTCTCTGTCCCTCTGCCTCTGCCCCTCACCACCCACCGTGCTGTCACTCTCTACATAAATAAATAAGATCTTTAAAAGTACTATTGGAGGTAATACCTGTGAAAGGTAGAGGGGGAAACAGGAGTAGGCAGAGAAAGACCTCAGAAAGCAATGCAGACCTGAAAACTGTGAAAGAAATTAAGAATGAAGACCAGTGAGAACAGTCCTCACAGTGTAGTGTGGCTCAGAGAAAATTACCACCATTGCAATGGGGAACGTTAGCATAAACACTGCCCATTGAGGAGCCTCACTTTGGGCATAAACGGCCGGAATCTGCCCTCCTTCCATGCACGCTTGTGGTAGGTAGAATAATGACCTCCAAATCTACCCACATCCTAATTCATACATGAATATGTCATGTAACATAGTAAAGGGAAATTAAGTTTGCAGATAGAATTAAGCTCCTTCCTAATCAGTTAACTTTAAAATAGGGAGAATATCCTGGATTATCCAAGTGTTCACAATGTAATCACCTTTTCTTAAGAAGTAGAGGCTCTGGGGAAAAAAAAAAAAGAAGAAGAAGAAGAAAACCCTATAACGGTTGATTCAAATATTGTCAACAGATTGGAATGTAGAAATCCTCTTCAGAATTAAGTATGGGAATTTTAAACAGCAGGCTTGTATGTATTGTCTTGTTTCCAATTTCTCCCTCATTTTTCCTTTGTCTTCCTGTAAGACATTTCATAAACACAAGTTGCATTTACATGGGAAATTTCCTTCTCAATTCAGATTAATGTGATGTAATAAAGATTCTGACTCCATTTGTGATATTCCAAGGCTCCACGTGCCGCCTTTCGCTCTTATCCTACATATATCCTTTCTTGGCACCAGCATGGAATTCAAACCACGTTAACCCTACCATGTAAGCAAGAGAAATTTTACCCAGTCCCACCTCTAATAACAAAAATACTAAAGCCACAACTCCCCCCTGTCATCTAGTTTATTTAGGACCAATGTGAATGGCTGCCTTACTCTCCTAAGAAACGTCATTATACAAAAAATAAACCTTTTCATACCCTCTCTATGTGTGTGGCATCTTAGCCTCATCACCTGAACCATTTCTGGGTGCGGACCTGAGCCCATCACCGGCAGGGTGGCCACACAATCTGTGAGTTTACTAATATTAATATCTAAAGACTCTTAAGACAGTCTCCGCTATCAACCATACGTTCTGCAGTTATCCTAAGACCACCTGAAACACAGAGAAAAAAAGAAACCCAGAAACAATACTGTTAATTTTCTCAGCATTTAGTTTGGGGTTTGATTATAAAACTGATAATGCTACTACTTTGCCTGTGATAGTGAATTCTTAAATTACAGATATTTGACCAAGATTCTAATAGTTGTCAATGGAAGATCTCTCAAGTTTATTGTGCTTCACAAGCAAGCATAAAATCAGAGTTCATCCTTAATCACATTTTCCCTTCAATTAACTCATATATGTATTTAAAATAACTTGGAATAAGGTGCAGAATAATGAAAGCCCTGTGAAGAATACAAAAATGAATAGGTAAGTTCCTGTTTCCCAAGAGGTCACATCCACAAAAAGAAATCCTGTAAGGCAGTTCTGCTCCCAGAGTGGGCAGAGTCGCTCAGCTGCAAAAAGATTCAGAGTGACCTGGGTTTGAACACAATTCTATTGTTTACCAACAGAGGAAATTTGGGTAATTTTCTTAACCATTCTATGCTTCAGTTTTCATTATTTACAAAATGAGGGTCATAATTTTATCTATCCCCCAGGGCTGCATTGCTGCTCTGCTGGAATTTATTTGTACTCATTCATCAGAGCCTTTTATTAAATATTCAGGAAATTTGCAAGCTGATCTTTAAACCACTGGTGGATTGAAACTGACCACACTGTGGGCATTTTCACCGTGAAAATGACAAACACTACAAACCACCAGGAGAGAAGTTGTTTACCAGCACAACACTGGTTGTAGTGATGGCTACGTGCCTTGTGAAACATTTGTACATGTCTGGTGCATAGCAACAGTCCCCTATATATATATATATATAATGCTCAACACACATGTGTTTCGTTATTGTCCAAAACATTGAATAATAATGGAAGCATATAAAGTTAGTAAAAGATATGAACAGGATATATAGACTCGGGGCAGAATTAAGAGCCCCTGTGGGTGTTGAAAAGGAGAAACTTAGTCATTGTGGAATATAGTAAACCCAGTATCAATCTTCAGTGAGACAGACTGTGGTTTTTTGAATCCTTTGAAGGCCTGTTGTGTCTGTTTTGGTGAGTTGTACTTTTTAAGACTTTGTGTTTCCCTTTAGTTAGGCATGGAAGTAGATTGGCTTTAAATTGTAAGTATTATTCCCTTATAATTCTTTTATTATCTGAGCTACTTGCTGTGGTAACACCCCCTGGTATTGGTAAGTTGCTTTCCTTTTCACATTCTGTTCTTCAACCTAGAAGGTGTTTATCAATATTTTTTTTTTCACAGTACCAACTTTTGGGCTCTGTTAATTTTCTCCATTGTTTGCCAGATTTCTACTTTATTGATTTCTGTTCTTTATTGTTTTCTTCCTTCTACTTACATTTGGTTTATTGGACTCTTCTTAAAATTTTGAATGCAATCACATACACTAGTGATTTCTAATTTTATCCTTATTAGATGATATTATATACTCTGTATGATTTCAAAGCTTTTACATTTAATAAGACTAGTTTCTGGACTAACATAATGGCATATGAGTGAACATACCACATACACTTGAAAATAATGTGTACTCTGCTATTGTTGGGTGAATAGAGTCTCATGATTATCATGCAATTCGAGGTGGTTGTTTTACTGATATTTTGTCTACTGTTTGTTTAGTTATCTTAGTAACTGTGGGGAGACAGATGTAAAATATCTATTATTGGTAAATTGTCTCTCCATATGAAATCTAATGTTTTTTTGCTTCATGTATTTTGAAGCTTTTTTATTAGACACAAACACTTTGATGGTTTTTATGTCTCCTGGATAAATTGATCTTCTTGTTATTAAATAGCTATCTTTTTCTCTCCATTCTAAATCATCTGATGTTAACATTCCACTCTAGTCTTTGATGATTGATATTTGCTTGGTATAACCTGTTCATCTATATATTTTCTTACTTTTTTTTTTTTTTTAAGTAAGCTCCATGCCCAGAGTGGAGCCTAACACGGGTCTGAGATCAAGACCTGAGCTGAGATCAAGAGCTGGACACTCAACTGACTGAGCCACCCAGGTGCCCCTCATCCATATATTTTCAAATGATCTATATTATTACAGTTGAAGTACATAACTTTTAGATAGAATGTTTGCTTTTAAAAAAAATTACATTGGTAATCTCTGCATTTAACTAGAGTATTTTGTCCAATAACGTTTACTGTAATTATTTGTGATGGTTAACTTAATGTGTCAACTTAGCTGGGCTATGGTGCCCACTTTGTCAATTAAACACTAATTTATGTGTTGTGGTGAATGTATTTTTAGATGTGTTTAACATCAATAATCAGTTGACTTTAAGTAAATGAATTTGTATGAATAATATGGGTGGCTCATCCAATCAGTTGAAGGTCTTAAGAACGAAAATGAAGGTTTCGTATAGAAGAAGAAATCCTGCCTAAAACTGCAGCATTAACTCTTACCTTGGTTTCCAGCTTTTGAGCCTGTCCTACAGATTTTGGACTTGCCAGATCCCACAATCTCATGAGCCAATTTTTAAAAAACAAACAAACAAGCAAACAAACAAACAAACAAAAAGTACTTTATCTATGGCTAGATCAGTATCAGTATAGAGGCATAGAGATCAATACGGATATAACTATAGGTAGATATATGTAAAACCCATTTGGTTCTGTTTCTCTGGAGAACCCTGACTGATACTTTATTCATGTGTTTGGGTTTAAGTCTACCATTTTATTACTAGCTTTCTTGTTTATCCCTTTTAAGTTGTTCTTCAGTTTGACTTTTTCTATATTGTTTTAGATTATTTAAATGATGTCTAGAATTTTATTATAATTAACTTATTTGATATTTGGCTACAACTTTTTGCAAAATTGTTTACTGGTTGCTCTGGGGATTAAAATTTATATAAAGCTTTATATCCATACCCTATTTAGAATTAATAATCTATCACTTCTTATAAAACATAGAAATTTTGCCTGCACTAGGCCCATTTACCCTCATACCATGTTATACTATAGTTTTCATGTATAGCATATCTAGTGCAATATATTCCTCAAAAATTTTCATAATTTTTGCTTTGAAAGTTATAAATATTTTATAGATATTAAGATGAAAAATAATATTTTACACTTATGTAAATATTTGTCATTTCCAATGTTCTTAATTCCTTAATGAAAATCTATATCTCCATCTTTTACCATTTTTCTTAAGCCTTAAAAATACCCATAATCATTTTTTGGAGTGCAAACTTGCTGTCAATGAATTTTCTTAGTGCTCTTTTATTTGAAGAGTTCTTTTTTTCTCCTTTGTTCTTAGAGGGTATTTTCACTTGGTAAAGAATTCTGAACTTAGTGCTATTTCAGGCATTTTAAAGTTCTTTCCACAGTCTTCAGGCTCCTCTAATGAGAAGTGCATATTCCTTTGAATTATATTTTTATGTAAGTTGTCATTTTTCTTGGTTGTCTCAAGATTGTATTATCATCTTTAATTTTAAACAGTTTGACTATGATGTATCTAGGCATTGTTCCTTTCATATTTATCCTTCTTACAGTTTGTGGGTTTTCTAGAATCTGTAAGTAATCTCCATTTTGGAGAAATTTTGAGCTATAATGTCATTAAACATTTTATTTTATTTTTTCATAATCTCATATTTTTCCTTCTGGCACTCCAATGACAGATATGTGAGAACTTTCGATATTGTCTCACAGGTCCCTGAGGTTCTATTCATTATCTTCAATACTTTTATCTTGATTTATCTTTCCTGCAGAGAAAATGGTTACCATTTTCAGCAGAAGAAGCAGTATCTGACATAGAAGGCACAGAAACACAAATGAAGATTGTGTGTACGGTGCACAAAAAAGAAACAATCCCCTATGGCTATACATAGGCTATGAAGCTATAATCTATAATATTTTTGTGATAACAGCCCCAACAGACTAAAACAAGCCACTTACACTGAAACTGATCCCATAAAAGGAAATGGAAAGTAATGCAACTTATATTTTTCTTTTTAGTCTTTCCTTCCTCATCAGTAAGCAGAAGGTAGATCATGTTAAGCAGAATAGGTGTAAATAAAAATTATTTTTTTTAATTTGAGATAGTTTTGTGCAATGTTTCCAATGTTATAATACGAGTAAAATACATATGCATGTATAAACAGCAAAATAAAAATTGTGTAATTTCCTATTTCACCAGAAATGAACCTTAATGTAAGCTATTGACTTAACAGTAATACTGATTCATTGATTATAACAGAGGGACTACTGTGGTATGGGAAATTATAATGGAGGAAGACATATGTAGAGGAAGCATGAGTATATGGAAAATGAGAAATCTCTGTACCTTCTGCTTAATTTTACAGTGAACCTAAAACTGGTCTAAAAATAATGTATTTTAAACAAAGACAAAACCACAACATAAAGAAACAAACATTTTTCTAAAATGAAAGTCACTGCTGGGATTTTTCTATAATAGTATCATTTGCCCAATGATATTGAATGTATAACCCTACATCTTTCTTTTCTTCCTTGGGATATAAGTTTAATATTGACAAATACTGTGAAATAAAACCCATTCATAGAGGATATTTTTGTGGATGATATCAAGAAGTTATTCTTCCGTGTTTTATAAGAAGCTCTAAACTTCCATTTATTCATTCTCTGCTATAAAAATCAGAGGTGACAAATTTTGATTACATAGTTCACTTGTGATTTCCATGTTCCCATGGCAGACACCTCTTTTTATTTTTTTAAAAGATTGTATTTATTTGTTTGACACGGAGAGAGAGAGAGCACAAGCAGGGGGAGCAGCAGAGGGAGAGAGAGAAGCAGACTCTCCGCTGAGCAAAGAGCCCAATGCAGGGCTTGATCCAGGACCCTGGGATCATGACCTGAGTCAAAGGTGGACGCTTAACCAACTGAGCCACCCAGGTGTCCTTAAACATCTCTCTTTAATCATGGCACTTGATTTCTGCAAGATTTCAGATTTCTTTTCAGCACAGCAATCAAGGCAGACAAACTCAATTGTTTGACTAATAAGTTGAAAACTGTTTGACATCTGTGCAAAAAGTGGTGAATCCTTTTAACATGATTTTAATTTCCTTATCCTCCTGCTTAGGAAATGGAGTTTAGGTTAGCTTTGCTGGTATGTCAGTCCCAGAGGAAGAGACACCGACCTACTGGTTTTAAAACAACACACAATCCCATAAAAGTCTAATTAGTTGGGTTAAATACAGATAAGGTCTTTGTTGGTGAATACATAACTTATCTCTCTACTAAGTCAGCCACTACGCATCTTAACATATTGAGCTCCCAGGTATTTAGTCTTGACCAAAAGACCAAGACTGGAGTTTGCATTTTGCTTAGCAGAGAAGGGATACTTTTGTATAACATGATGGAGTTAATTAAGTATGACTCAAAGATAAAAGTTGGCAGAATCTTGAAATATTTTTCATATTCTAAGCATTTTTTGTGGATTACTAATGAATTATAACTATTAGAAGGAGTATCCCATAACTAACAAAGTAATAACACTCGATGCTCACAGAACTTGGAATAAATCTGTTAGCATTTTCATTCATCCATCATCATCAACATCTAATGTTCATTTACTATTTTCTATGTCCCAGGCATTTTGCTAAGTGCTCTACATATATACTTCATTGGATCTACATGACAAACCTATGGGTCAGGTTATTATTAATCTCCTTTACAGATTAACTGAATTATAGAGTACAAATGATGTTACTAGAGCTTGAATTCAGGCAGTCAGCCTCCAAAACCTGGGGGACCTGTTAATCACAATACCAAATTCTACACACAAAACGGAATATATAACCTCTGTTTCAGGAAATATATCTAACTTTTCTCCAGCTCTTTAAAACACATTCATGTTCTCTTTATATTTTATCTTCATAACAATCTTAAGAGATAGTTATGATGACAATCCTAACTTTCAGAAGAAGAAGCTGAATTTCAGGGAGGCTAAGTGATTTACACACGACCCCAAGCTCGGAAGTAGTAAAGTCTTTACTTGAAAGCAGAATGTTTAACTATAAAGTTCAATTCTAACACTTGCTATGAGTTTAAATATCAAGCATATGAATGTTTAAGACTCAAAATCATTGCTTATGATAGAAGCATAGGTAGTAAACTATGATTAAGGATATTTATACTGTAAAGTCCCATGCAAAGAACTCAAGTCATTGGATATTTACAAGGGAAGAATGTACCTATGTGCACTATTGTCACAAGGTTTGAGCTGGCATCTTAAAGCAGTTTAAGTAAGGCAAATGGAGGCATTTGGGGCAGAGAAACTTTTCTCTGTGGAAAAAGCCATTAATCACATTACCAAGTACCAATTAGCAGAAACAACTTTACACAGAAGCTTTTGTGGTATGGCCTAATACCAAGCAAATATCTCCCCTACTGACTTTTTATGGTATCTCAATTCTACTGCTTATGAATTTTCCTTTGAATTATGATATCCTCTATTTTCAAACACAAGCATACTAGAGTACTAACACCACGCCGTCTACTTCTCCTTTGTGTATGAGAAAGAGAGTTGACATGGCATCATGAGCATGCTAGGCTTTTGGAGTAAAAAGGGGAAAAGTGGTTTCTAGAATGAACATTAAAAAGGATATTAGGCCGGGGCACCTGGGTGGCTCAGATGGTTAACCGTCTGCCTTCGGCTCAGGTCATGATCCTGGGGTCCAGGGATCGAGTCCCACGTCAGGCTCCTGGCTCAGCGGGGAGCCTGCTTCTCCCTCTCCCTCTGTCTCTCCCCCTGCTCATGCTCTCTCTCTCTCTCTCTGTATCTCTGTGTCTCAAATAAAGAAAATCTTAAAAAAAAAGGATATCAGGCCTCAAATACAAGTTGAGTAGAGTGTGTATTTGAATTTTTAAAAATTATGATGGTGAGCTCTGAGAAAGTTTTAAGCAGCAAGGCAGGAGCAATAAAATTAGATATAAATATTTTAAGTGATTTTCTGTTTGTCGCATAAAGATATTAGAGAAAGAAGAGTGGAAATAGTTAACCAGATGGTGAAACCATGTTAAGTTCCCTGTTTAATGTTCTATAGCATTTTTATTAATATGTAATTAACATGATTAAAATTAATAAAACCCTATGTTAATAAATAATAATCACAGTAATTTTAGTTATTTTGTATGGTTTTTACTGACATTCATGGATTTATATAAATTCATTCCTTTCTATGTCTTTGGAACTCTACTAGGTTTTTTACATGGACATATATTTTGTTTCATGTCTTTTTTAATCTATTTGCCTGAATTTACCTCATTTATGATAGTTTTTTTTTTTTAAAGTGGCGAACATAGTTCTCAGTAAATATGTATTAAGTGAATAAATGAATATTTGGGCAGATATGATGAATTGAAAGGTACTACAATATACAGAAGTTTGTGGAATATAGAACACATAAAAAAGTTAAAATGATTAGTGATGTAGCTAAACAGCCAGGAAGAACTCTGGATTAGGCTGCCAGAAATATGAGGCTGGACCTAGAGAGTGGATAAAGTTCCAGATGTGGATATCTGAGTCATCCGAAGAGAAGTGAAAATGGAGAAAATCAATCT
Organism: Leptonychotes weddellii; assembly: GCF_054177405.1. Lineage (NCBI taxonomy): Eukaryota > Metazoa > Chordata > Mammalia > Carnivora > Phocidae > Leptonychotes > Leptonychotes weddellii. The sequence continues at coordinate 29,666,456 of NC_138379.1, read as the reverse complement.
GTGCCACAAACTATGAGAAAAGTCAAGAAATGCAAAGAGAGGAGAGAACTTCAGTTAAATTTTAATAAGCTCGTTTAGACTGTATTCAGGTGCAGTGTTTATTTAGCAAAGATCATAAAATACCTTCTTTAAGTCGATTCCAAATGTTAACAATATCTTTCTGAGTCACTTGCATCCGAGATATGAAAGAAGATGATGACAAATTTTGTATCTCTAATTATGGATGAGAACATGGAGGCTCAGAGCAGTGGGTAATTTGCCCAAGGTTATGAGAAACTTCAATGCACATTGTGCAGATTCCAAAAAAGCCAAATGGCTTTCTGCTATCATCATTTTCCACAGTGTGATCACTTCTGTGAGATGTTTTTTGTTCCCCTAAATGCAGGACGCACCAGGTATTATGGTAGCCATGCATGTATGGAAGGCCCCGATAAGTGTTTCAGTAAAGAAACTTGTTTAATTTTGCCTGATGCTGTCCTGCCCAATTTTGCCTGTTCAGAGACATTCTTTCTTCCTGCATAACATCTGTTGTACTTCAGTCCACACCATATAGCCTCTGTTGGCATTTTTAGGGGATGGAATTTTCTATTCTGGCACAGATATTTCACAAAGGGGTCACTGTGGCCAGCCTTCTTGAGTAATAAGCTTTTAGTTTCATAGAGAAAGAGGAAAATGAGGTCTCCAATAATGCTGAGTTATTTTTATTTGAGAACTGACTTTTCTGAATAGGCTGAAACATGCTTAGCCATTTCTTATATTCTGGCTGGTATAAAATAAAATAATTTCAAGAGCATGTCTCACCATTCCCTATATCCCATAAACACCAGCTATTTTTTTTTCCTAATTGGAGAAGTTAATTGGGTAATGATGGCAATTCTCACACCCTCAATGAGTTTCCTTCAGATATGAATACTGGTCCCTGATATTGGGACCCCTAGTTCCTTTTATATATTCTCTTTGCAAAGTTCCTAAAATATCACAGTAGTGTCTATATTTTTTATTAAGTGTTCTCTGTATCACATAGATACATTTTTTCACCCAGTTCCACTATGCCCAAGAGCTATTTGCATGCACAAGAGCAAGAGCCCCGAAACGTTCTTAGATTGAGAGCGCATCATCTGCTCAGTTTTCTAACAGAGGATTCTGATCTAGTATTATCATCTTGCAGATGAAGAACCACAAAGGCAGAGAACTGAAGGGCTTGTCCAGAATTATAGAAACAAATTAACATTTCTCTCTCTCTGCATCCTGATAATAAAAATCCAGGTATACTTCTAAATTAAGACTTCTTTAATTTATTTAATCCTCAGCAAAACACCAAGAGATGATTATATTTGTTAACCCCATTTTACAGATGGGGAAACTGAGAGGAATATTAAGTCACTTAAAATTATGTAATTGTTAAGTGGGTGATCCAATACTACAATTCAGAGAACCATAATCTGGCTCCAGATTATCACCTAATATCTATTATCACCTGTCTTTTGGTATTGAAACTAAAAAGCTAGTATAAAAATCTGTTTGGCTTAAGATGACTAAGACTGTCCATGGTCATTTATGGCACTATTAAAATGGTATGTTTATTTGTTTACCTCCAAGCAGTCTAAATATATAAACAGAATAGAAAAATCTTCAAGCGGGCGCCTGGGCGTCTCAGTAGGTTGAGTGTCTGACTTCAGAGCAGGTCATGATCTCAGGGTCCCAGAGTGTAAAAGAGTGTAAAAGTTTCTTAAGATACATTTATTGTCTTTGTAAATAGAGAAGTTAAGAAAGGGAAAAATATCATGTTAAAGGCATGAATTGAAGTTTAGTTTTCATTCCCTATTTCTACGCTACACTATGAATGATTTAGCGCATTGACTATAGATGATTTATCTTTACTTTGAAAATCTACTAAGTTTAAATTAAAGTGTTTAATAGGGTAGTTGTAATTCTAAAGTAAATAAAATTTATCTTGTGTGTTTGGGAAAGCAAGAACTGTCTTGTTTTATATGGACATAGACTGCATTTAAACTTCATAAACTAAAGTTTCCAAGTGTAAACATGCTAAAGACTTGTTTCTTCCTCCATAGTACTAGCCTTTCGTGAATCATGTGTTTGGTGTCTTGGTATGTATATACACATTCACAAAGCAAATATAGTCAATATAGTCAATCCAATTAAGCCAGTTTTTTCCCTTTAAGTCTAAATTCTTTTAGGATTTTAGAAATCTCAAAAAGAAATTGCTACCAAAAATGTAAAGTTCATCCATTTTGCCTATGCCTATTTTAGAGATTCATAAAAAGAAAAAAATACTGTTTTAATGTAAAACAAAAATATTTAACAAAATATTTACTTGGAGTATTACATACATGTTTGTGTGTGTTTGTATGTATATATTCACAAGTAGATGTTAAACTAAATGGCTGTGACAGAGAATCATGGATGGATTAATCATGGATAAGGCTTAAGAAAGCTTAATAGATGACCTGACTTAACAATAGGATTCTCTCTAAAATATTCACACTTTCTGGTGTCCTACCCCTCACAAAAAATATACATATATAACTTTGAATTTGTAGCCACTAAACACCATTTTAAATTCATTTATTCATTAATCTATTTACTTATTCAATATCTATTGAGTACCTTCGGTCAAACATTTTTCTGGGCTCTACATTACTGAACAAAACAGATAATAATCTCTGCATTTATGAAGCTCATATTCTCAAGAGAGTAAAAATCCATAAACAATAATGACAAAATTTGCAAATTATATTGTATGGTAAAAAGTGATAGATTTATAAGAGAAATAATAAGTAAAACAGAGAAAGGAAGATTAAAAGTTCAGATGTCAGTTTATTTAATGTAAAATTATTCATATATTTATAAAGAGGCTATGTAACTATATATGATAATGCATTGCTTTATAAGTGAAGAAATACTTTTTTCTCAACCAAGATTTTATTTAAAATCAAGTTAGTTAACATATAGTATAGTATTGGTTTCAGGAATAGAATTTAGTGGCTCCTCTCTTACATATAACACCCAGTACTCATCACAAGTGCTTTTCTTAATACCCATCACCCATTGAACCCATCCCCTGCCTACTTCCCCTCCAGCAACCCTCAGTTTGTTCTCTATAGTTAAGAGTCTCTTAGGTTTGCTTCCCTCTCTGTTTTTATCTTATTTTATTTTTCCTTCCTTCCCCCTATGTATTTAAATAACAAAGATCACCCTCTATCCATTACCTAAATATAATCTTAATTGGTTTCCAAGGACAGTTTGACTTTTAAAAACCCCCAATTCTAATGATATGGAGCCACAAGCTGGTGACCTTCCATTTTTGCTTGTTAGGAATTTTGTCATGGTACTGCATGGAGAACAAGCAGAAATAATCTGAGCCCTCAATCATTAGGTCTCCCTAAAATTTCATGAAATCTCCTGAAATTGATCTTGAGACTTGGTGCAGAGTTCTCTAACATTTGTTGCGAATACCAACAAGTTACCTCTTTATTCACTTTCCTCACTCATTTCCTGGAACACTCCTACCATAGGTCTTTTTCATAACCAGAGTTTTATAAGCGAAGTGTCACCCAAATATCTTACCTTCTAAGATCATATTCTTCCAGTCTTTCAAGCAATCTCTCTGTCTCAACACTTTGTGTCATGTCATCTCTTTTACTTTCTTTTTAGCACTGAAGCTATTTTTTTCTTTGTTTTCCTTTATACTGCTCCCCTCCCTCCTTGAGTCCAGATTTAACTCCCTGAGAGCCCATTCGCTGTCTGTGTCATTCATAGCTATTCCCTAAGGTGTCACCCAAAGCCTGGCAGAGTAAATGTTCAATAATTATTTGATTGATGAACCTCTTTAATAGTTCATGGTTAAAATTTTATGATGTTTATTTTTCCCATTAAGTTAGCATTTGCACATCAGTTGAATGAGCAGTTCAAGTGGAATTATGGAAATTAATTGTTGGTACGAGTAAAAAAAGATGTGGTTTAGTGGTTAAGTAAATGGAAACAGGAATCCAAGTTCTGGATTTGTCACTCCTTCTCTCTGCCTCCATTTCTTTATTTGTGAAATCGAGATAATTTTAATGTCCACCTTAAGTTTTATAGAATAACTGTAATTCTCATCTTTGTGATTGCACCTGTGAATATTATAGAAGGAACACAAGAACAAGTATGACATAATTGCTCACATCTTCGACCGAACTAACCTTGTCTTCTATATAGCATAGCTTTTTTCAGAGACTCATTAAGCTTAGTTCTTTTTAGGAAAAAAAGAGAAAAAAAGATTGCATATAGATGAGGCACATCAAAGTTTCTGAGGCTATGGCTACTGACTTCAGTATTCACTGGAAATTATCTAGAATTTCTGCAACATACTTTGATCTGATATTCCTCAGTTCTGCATTGTGTGCCTAGGGACATCAAATGTCAAAATCAATATATACTTTCAATGTACTTTTCCTTCTCTAAACCAAATTTATTAAGAAAAATATTTTTACTGCCTGGGTAAATATTGTGATAAATATTTTATCTATATATGTTATTGATAGCAGCTTAATAATTCTCTTGGCCCAGTCATTCAGCAAAATTTATATTAAAGTAGTGCCACTTAGTGAGAATAAATATTCTCATTATACTTGAATAAATATTCTCTTTATCGTTGTGCGAAATTCCTTGGGACTCAAATGTGTCCATTAAGTCTTTTTATAAAAGCAGAAATCAGACTCAAAGCTATTATGAAAATATGAATATTTAGAAGAAAATACTCAGAAAAAAATTGGTTATGTCCTTCTAGACCTGAGAAATTCCGATGATTCTTGGTTAAATGACCTTGGGAGTTGATGTGTTTTTCAAATGTAACATTATGTGAAGAGAGAGAATTATTTACATAGGATACCCTTTATTAAAATTTTTAGTCCATCTGTTATAGGTTGAATTGTACCCCCCTCCCACCCCCCACCACCGCAAATTTGTAAGAAGTCCTAACATCCAGAATGTGACCTTATTTGGAAATCGCTCTGCTGCAGGTGTGATTAGTTAAGATGAGGCCTTTAGTGTGGGCCCTAAACCAATGTGACCAGTGCCGTTATGAAAAGGGGAATTTTGGATACCCACATGCACACACAGGGAGAATGCCATGTAAAATTAAAGCAGACAATTCAGACAATTGGGTGATATTTCTACAAGTCAAGAAACACCAAAGATTGCCAACAACCATCGAAAGGCACAGGATAGGGGATAAGTTTGAAACAGCTTATTCCTCACGGCCCTCAGAAGAAACCAACTGCTGCCACCTCGATCTTGGAGTACTACCCTCCAGAACTGTGAGACAACGAATTTCTGTTTAAATCACTGCACTGGTGGTGCTTTGTTCAGCAACACCAGCAAACTAATACATTATCATAATGAAATATGATATGTGTGAAATATGAGACTTGGCAGCTATTCTGGCTTTAGACAGAAGAACAGTCTACGTGGCTTAGGTCCTAGAAAAACATAGGCATCATAAAGGACTCCTTCATAAAGCATCTGTGAATGTTTTATGCAGTCAAAAAAAATGTTGTCCTTATCATGCCTGACTCCCCTTGTCACTGATTAATTCTGCACTATCAAGCATTGCCCTGGAATTGTTATTTTCATATTCCCATCAAATCTAGCCAAATTCACCGAGTAACAGCTATGGGTATAGTATACAACTCAATATAGTTGTATACTCTTCTTAGGTGCTTTCTCCACTTGAATTTAGGCACATGTCCATCCTTTAAAAAACTGCCATTTAGTTAACAAGACAGACGTAGGCCAGTGGCTTTAGTTCAAGGTAATAAGTGCTATATAGCAGCAATTAATGGCTAGTATTTTGCAGAACACTTACTACATAACAGATACTGTTCTGACACATTATATAGGTTACTCCAGTTGATCCCCCAAGACGTGTATGGCATGGGTACTGTCAAAAAACCCCATTGTACCAATGGAGAATTTCAGACCCATTCCCTTAACTAAAATGCTAAAACCAAGGGTTAATATAATTCTAGGATAACAGAGATGAGCAAGAATTATGCATTTAAGAGAAATGCCAAGTAGAAAGATTTCAGGGAAAATCAAACAAACAAAAAAAATGTGGCATTTTAAGTAGATCTTAAGATGTGTAGGAGTTTCCAGGCACGTAATTAGAGGAAGAAGAATACACTTCTTTGAGGAAAGGGTACAAGAGTAAGTACATCGTTGACCTTTGAGTGTACCACTCTTCCCTAGAATTGACAAGGAATAACTAGATTGATAACATTCCACACCCTCCATCTCCATCCCTGCAAATAATTTAGCAATTAGCTATGCTGGTATGTCAGACCCAACTGGTTGAAACCCTAATCTAACACTCTAATCCTCCCTTCTGCTACTTTGACCCTTACATCCTGAATTAGTTGCTGGTACTCTGCAGCCCCGTGCCCATCCCACCTCTATCGCTTAAATTATACTATCTCTCAACGGACCTAGCTGCCATGCAGCAATCCTCATTTCTCAAGTGCACCCAGGTGATTCTGGTGCAGATGAAGCATTGGCAATAATTTGAGGAAACAAATTATGAGTCAGTGTCTGATATACATTATCTAATGAAACTCAACTGGAACAGGTACATATTTATCTAGTTAAATACTGCCGTCCTAGATGAAGATTTTTAAATTTTTTTATTTTTTGTTTGTGTATCTCTCTCTCATCTAATTTTAGGGGGAAAAAGGCTTTTGATTTTTCATACAATGTCTGCCTACTTTATATATATACCTTGCTAGTGTAAAGTTCTCCAAGCTTACTCATTGACAAGAATGTTACAATAATAAGCATAATAATAATAAATCTACATAGTAATTGTGAAAGGGAAGTTAAAGTTATTGCCTAAAAAAATGTTCACTCCAATTTTTGTAGACTGATGTTGGCTTTGTCCTGAAAGTGCAATTCAATGTGACTCCTTGAGATACCTAACTTAAAACAAAACAAAACAAAAAAACAGCATGTTTGTTCCACAGAAAGCTAGCACAAATGTCCATGGGTATACGATATTGTCAACTAACGTTGATTCCCAAATCAGAACTCCACAGAGATTGGTTTTGTTTGAATGCTTCCTTGTTTTGCATCCTTAAGATTTTTAAAATATAAAACTTGGGTCTCGTTTTAGAAAGTTTGAGTAAATAGATCTTAACTAAGTAATCCATAATTTCAAAAACCTTTTCAGGTAAGTCTGTTATCAGCCAGGTTTGGGAAACACCAACCATCACAAGTATGTTCCTTAAATCAATAGCTTCAGAATACAACGGAGGATTCCTATACAAAACTTCATACCAAAAACACAGATTCCTAAACTCTTTCCTGATACTACTGCATTAGAACCACAAGGTATGGGAGCCTAGGACTATATTTTTAAGCAAAATTTTCTGGTGATTCTAATGTGTGCCAGCCTTGAGAATAACAGCACCTCTTATAATACAAATGGTGTTAGTTAACAATTAAAATCGGGCGGGGGGGGGGTTGTTTGTTTTTGTGTTTTGTGGTTTTTTGTTTGTTTTTGTATTTCCACTGTAGAAGCTTAATCTTTCTCAGTGATCAGAGGATATGATGTTATCCAGCAAAAACAGACAACAAAGAGAAGTACAATGTTACAGTGGTTTGGGGAGTTTCTGAGACAGAGCACTAAATTAAAGGTCAGGAGAAGAGCGTTCTGGTATTATTTAGTTGTTTTGCCTCCTATCATTTAACTTAGCTTCTCTAACCTTCATTTTTCTTATCTAAGTAAGGAAGTTATCACATGAATAGTTTTTCCAGGCATGCATTCTTCCTGCTGCAGTACATATTTTTCAAACAGAATCTTACAACCCAAATCTATAAAACAGTTATAAAGGAAGTTTTTCTAATTGAAACGGGGCCAAAACTGTCTAGGTTAAGCTTGGAGGTCCCTTTGCACATGTTAGGGGTCCAAGGAAAGCAATTTGAAAAGCAATAAACTAGATGATCTTGAAGATTCTTCCAAGTCATATATTGTATATTTGCACAATGCTGGAAAGAGAACAGAGCTGGTTTTATCTTCTCTTTGTAGGTCAGAATTAATAATCTCATGGAAACACAGACTAAATCTGTAAAATGAATTTCCCTTGAAAGAGAAAACTGTGTCCTGGAAGTTTTCTAATGTTTAAACTAAAAGACAGCAGTAAAAATCTTATTTTAAAAAGCCGAGTTAGTGCCAAGCAAAGATAAATCCTAAAATATTCTCATGTTATATAGCATAGCTTTTCTTCTGCATAGGAAATAGCATGTGTCCTCGAATATCTTTGACATTTCTGTTTAAAAATACAAAATGAGAAGCCTTATTATCAATGTATCAAGTATTTCTATTTTCATATAACCAGATTTATCTGAAAACTTTGTGCCAAAAAAGACAGTGAGAGTCTCTTTCAAGAACACAGATAACAAACACTATACTTGTCTTGCAGATTCTGATTCAAAGCAATGCTGGAGGATAAAATAGTCACAACATTATTAAAAAAGTTATTTTAGAAAGACTTCACATTAACCAAATTTATGAGTTACCGGATGCCTTGAAATACAACTTTTGTCCTAATGTTGTTACCATTCTGTATATCCCCCAACATTTATCATAAAAATTTTCAAACTTTTTTGAAAGAACTATATAACACCCTATGCAGTCAATAATAAATACTTTGCTATATTGGCTTTGACAAATATATATCCTTCTAGCCACTTCCCTATCCTATCATCTATATGCCCTTTTTGTGGATGCAGTTCATCTAGCATAGGTTGGACATGTTTAATCCCTGGTTATTAACTTGGTACACTCCACTCCTAGAGACTTCAGCCTGAATATCATTAACCAGAGTTCAATATTTTCATTTATTTATTTTAGTGGAAGCGTAATGAATAGAATGTACAAATCCGGTGTGCCATTTGCTGAGTTTTGACAAATGAATATAGTTTTATTACATCAAAATATTGAACATCACCGTCACCCCCAGGAAAGTCATTTGTGTCCCTTTCCAATCAATTTCTGCTTCTCTCAACCTCAGCCAGAAGCAACAACTGTTATGATGATTTTCATCATAGATTGGCTTTGCATATTCTAAAGTTCTCTTTCACTCTGCATAATGTTTTTGAGATGCATCAGTATTTTTACATGTATTCATGGCTTGTTCTATTTTTATGCTAAGCAATATTCCCTTTTATGAATATATCACAGTTGTTTTGTTTTGTTTCCTTTTTCATTCTCTTGTTAATGAATTTTTTAGCTGTTTAAAATTGTCAGCTATCATGAATAAAGCTCTTGTGAACATTTTTATGGATTTCTTCTTGTGAATACATGTATTTTTTTCAAATACGAGTCACTGAGGAGTTTTATATTTAGTTTTATAAGAAACTACTAGAATTTTTTCAAAGTTGCTGTAATAGTTTACACACTCACCCACCAACAGTGTGAGAGTTTCTTCACTCCATAGCCACACCAATATTTGATGCTGTCAATCTTTTTAATTTAAGCCTTTCTCTTGTTGGTGCTGTAATTTTAATTTGCAAGTCACTGATGACTAAAAATGCTGAGTGCATTTTAATATGCTTGCTAGTCATTTATATAACTTCCTTTTTGAAGTATTCAAAAGCTTTGGACCACATTTTATTAGGTAGTTGTCGAACTTAGTAGGTTTTAGAAGTTATATATTCTAGATACCATTTCTCTGTCAGACAAACACACACACACACACACACGCATGCACACACACAATCGCATGTGATAAGTAAGTGTATAATTGTTCCTGGGATGGAGGAAAACATATATATATACACCTTTCATCCCAAGGAATACAATCTTACGAGATAGCAAGGCGTTATCCCCATTTGATATTTGAAGGATCTAAGGCTCAGAGAGATGAAGTGTTTTACCCAAAGTCACACAGCTGATGAATGGAAAAGCCAGGTTCATTGCATTGCATCCTACTGACTTTTTAAAGATGTTTTGTTAAGTATCTCTAAGGCTGTAGAGGAGGTCGGCTGGGCACAGGTCTAATACAGTGCACAGAACCCCTTCTCAGGACTATGCTCCAGCAGGATGTTTTCACATACATGTTTTTACTCTCAAAAAATCAGTCTTGCAATTTACATGTGGCATGTGAAAAATGTAGACAGCAGCTTATGTTTATGAGGGGAGGATCAATTTCAGAAATAGTTAAAAGAGACAACTTTGGAATCAGAAAGTTTTGTGTTTAAATACAATTCAACCACTCACTAGCTAAACAATCCTGAGCAAGTTATTTGTCTTCCCTGACCTTCAGTTCCCACATGTATAACACGGAGGAGCAGACTTTAGATCATGCCATTGTCTTGTAAACTGTAAGAAATAATGCATGTAAATCCCTAAGTACAGTGTCAAATAAGTCCAAATCATGATTTGTGCAATGAATTCTAATGATTTTTACAACTTCATACCTTGCTACGAGTGTTACTTCTGGGCTTGACATACATTCTTAGTTTTTCACCCATGTTTTAATATTCACTTTGAGAAATGCTTTTCTTTCTCACTCCAAAGGTCTTTCTTTTTCCCCTCTGATTGAAAAAAACAAAGACCAAAACAGGCAACGTATTAGGGTTAGGAGACTGAGGTTCTTTCAAGACTTCATGTTATATTCATCAAACATCTAATGAGAAACTCCTATAAATCTAGGAGCCTTATTGCATTGTATTAAATGGGACTTAAAGACCATTATTTGTTATTGTTTCATGTTTTTCAGGGTGGTGTTGGTGGTGAGTCTGGTCCAATTAAATATTTTCTTTGCTTAGAGCAATAAGGTGTGCAGAATAGGCACTCTGTAAATGTTGGATCACTCTTACTGTTTTTCTGAATTTTAAGATGTTTCCCCTAGATTCTGGATCTTTCCTCCATCCTCCAGGGAATGCTCTTTATCCTATTAGAACTGCATTGGCTTACCTGGGCTCTCATTCTTCACAGATTACTTTTTTTTCACAGCCACAAATGGTTTCTATTCTAATTCTCCATTTTAGCATAATATCCAAGGATTAAACATCAAGTAATCGCAGGGCAATAATAAAGTGAAGTAAAATACATAACTCACACAATCCAGTAGAGACAACTGGGATAAGTGGGAGCTTCTCCAGATATTTCCAGATATTTCCTAATAGAAATGCTAGAAGTAACATGTGTAAAGATACACACAAGCGTTATTTTGAGTAGCACAAAGAAAGGCAAGAAAATTGCCACATTTAACTGGTGTCTACCTGAATAATAGATTTGACCTAGCTACTGCTGAATGCTGAAAATAGATTTCCACTCTTATTTTTAAAGCAATAAGATAACATTATGGAGAATTAGAGTGATTGTACCCAAAAAACATTTCATATCCTCTTACCTGATAGCAATATTTTAGAGTAGTTGGCAAAAATATGAAAAAGGGATTGTTTGTAAAATTACCTGCTGTAGTAAAGGTAGAATAAAGGACATGAGCAAGCAGAGAAATAATCTTTTAAAGTTAAAGTTTTACAACATTCATTCTGAAGTATGAAGATTTCTTAACATAAACTTTTTATAAATATAATGTCCAGATGTACAGGCAGCCACATTGATTTAAATTAGTAATGATAACATTTTAAGCATTAATAAATGCTTAAAAGTAATAAATCTTCAAATATCTGAAATAGAGTTCTGGGAAAGGAGAGTGAGAGACAGGAAGAATTGATCTTAGTATGAACAACTTTGAAAGAACTTTATTTCTAAAATTGAGGAACTTGACAAAGTTAAACTCACAAAATCCTCCTGGATAATTCATAGAGAGATTTCATGAGTCCCAGAGTAAACACTTTGTTCTAAGACTGCCCTGGGTCATGAGTATCATCCAAGAGATGAGAGGCAGAAAATATCTTTGAAAACATGTCGTTCATGTCCCAGGCAGATTCTGGTAAAGATGAGCAGACGATGACAGGCAGACTTCTCCCTTCCTCGTGGTTTGCTGAGTGTAATATTTATTTATTATTGTCTTAAAGTTTTGTTTGCATTTGTTCCATTTATCATTGACCACTTCTGAAATGTAAAAACGTTGTCCTTGGCTTTTTCTTCCTTATAAGTTAGCATGCATTGTATGTAAGAGAAAATTTCCCCGGAATAAATTTATTCTCTTCACCTGTTCTCTGAGAAAGGGATTTAAGGTTCAGGATGATTGATTGGCTACAAAGCTCTAGTTTGGGGTCGCTGTCATTTGTCATGTTAGAAGCTATTAAGGTGAAAGGAAACTTTTGTCCAAATAATAGAACATCAAACTTACTAGTGATATCTTACATGGCCACTGCAGCCATCTAAGGATACCTTTTCATGATTGTGCTTGGTGGTGTTGCTGGTGTAGACAGCATGTGGGTTTGTCCTTGCTTTCACGAGTCTTTCTTCAGTCTACACAGGTCACGAAGGTAGGCACTCGTGTGTCTGGTATTTTATCATCAGTCCTTGTCAGAGTGCCCGATATATAGTAAGCAGGTGGTTGTTCATTGTTGAATTGGTGTATAAAGGTGATGTTAGCACTAAGAGGTGCCAGGGTAGGTGTCGGTGATAAGAAATAGATTAGACTATCTGTGTAGCCAGAAAGCCTCAGTTTAGTGGAAGAAAGAGACATGTGTGAGATTATTACACAGATTGGTAAAAACCACCACTATTGCCAAACAGCCCAGTGCCATGTCAGCATTAATTCAAACTCACATAGGTAGACAAGATCAAGTAAGGTTTTCTAGAGATGGCACCAGAGTAAACTGTTGAAATAAATCTAAGATTTAGCCAATTAGAAAGGAAGAAATCAGTATTCTAGAAAGAGACAATAAGAATCAGTGTGAGAAAGAATGCCTGATTGGCATATACTTGAGTTCCCTGTAGCAAGAAGAAAATTTTCTCTCCATTTTCTTTTCTTTCTCTTCAATTCCCAACAATTTCTCTTCTTCTCCCATTACTCTAACAGCAGTACCAGCACCCGCCCATATTTCCTTCAAAGAAAGAGAACCTCAGTTACTATAAGAACAATAATCACAGCATTCCTCAAAATGGCATAAAAGTCAGATTCTCACCCTAGAATATGTGAAGACAGAGGTCCTGCATAGAATATCTAGCATATTAATTTTATATCTTGTTCATACTGCTTTATTTTAAATTACAAGGGGTTTTATCTGGAAAACGCTCTTTTTTGCCCAGGCTGTATGGTGCTAAACTTTCTACTGAGGGCATTGGCTGAAAGTGTAAGCAAAATCTGTGATGCCTTTTTCCTCTCATATCCCACGTCCAATTGTCACTTTCATTTTGGCACTACATAGAATCCGAAACTACTGAATATTTTTGTCACCTTCAGCCCATGTCCAAGCCCACTTTACTTTTTACCTAGATTATTGTAATAGCGTTCTGATGAGCTCATTCTCCTTCTTCTCCCCACTCACTCAACATACACTTAACTGAAGATCCTGATCAGTTCTGTTAAGATATAATTGAGATTGTGTCACTCCTCTGCTCAAAACCTTGTAATGGTTTCTCTTCTCTCTCAGAATTAAGAACAAAGTGTTTAGAGTGACTCAAAAGACTATCTACATGGTCTGCTTCCCAGTTACCTTTCAATTCTTATCCTCTCTATTCTCCCTCCTTACTGCTCTGCCCCTGCCAAACTGGCTATGATGATTGTAACTTATCAGGCCTGCCTGTCTCAGAGCCTTTGCACCTGAGGTCCTTTCCACCTGGAGTGCTTTTCACCTCTGTTCAGTCCCTATTCAAATGTCACGAGCCCTTAAATGACCAAATATTTTATCCACCTAATCTATTTGTAGAATGCTTTCTTTAACCAAAAAAAACAATGTTCACAAAAATATTGTATGAAAAAATAATAAATGTAAAACTATATATAGTATTTGCCATATATATAGACATATATATGTGTATGTGTGTGTGTGTGTGTGTGTGCTTTTAGAAGTCCTGTGTAGAATTTTAAAAAATGCACTGCTAGTCATTGGTAAGAAATTAGGAACTTAGAACATGTTATTTTTTCTCTGTAGACCACAGTCTCTATTTTTTTCTATTTTATTTTATTTACTTATTTTTTATTAATATATAATGTATTATTTGTTTCAGGGGTACAGGTCTGTGATTCATCAGTCTTACACAAGTCACAGCGCTCACCATAGTACATAGCCTCCCCAATATCCATCACTCAGCCACCCCATCTCTCCCATCCCCCTCCACTCCAGCAACCTTCAGTTTGTTTCCTGAGATTAAGCACCTCTTATGGTTTGTCTCCCTCTCTGGTTTCATCTTGTTTCATTTTTCCCTCCCTTCCCCTATGATCCTCTGTCTTGTTTCTCAAATTCCTCATATCAGTGAGTTCATATGATACTTGTCTTTCTCTGATTGACTTATTTGGCTTAACATGATACCCTCTAGTTCTATCCACGTCGTGCAAAGGGCAAGATTTCTTTTTTTTTTTTTTGATGGCTGCATAATATTCCATTGTATATATATACCACATCTTCTTTATCCATTCATCTGCTGATGGACATCTTGGCTCTTTCCATACTTTGGCTATTGTGGACATTGCTGCTATAAACGTTGGGGTGCATGTGCCCCTTCAGATCACTACATTTGTATCTTTGGGGTAAATACCCAGTAGTGCTATTGCTGGGTCATAGGGAAGCTCTATTTTCAACTTTTTGAGGAACATCCATACTGTTTTCCAGAGTGGCTGCACCAGTTTGCATTCCCACCAACAGTGTAGGAGGGTTCCCCTTTCTCCGCATCCTTGCCAACATCTGTCGTTTCCTGTAAAGTCTACATTTTATATAGAGACTCCCACCCACTGTATTTCACAGGACCAATGTTGAAAGAAAAATAAATTTAGTTATTGATGTCAACTAACTTCAATAACTGGTTTTCTGGATAATTATTAGTAGTATTATTGGTAATTGAAATTCTGATGAAACTGTCATTTCTAATATCTAGCTCTCAATGCTTGAGAATAATTCCAAGTTAAAGATTTTGTAACAAGATAACTCTTTAATAACAAACATTTGTTTTTTAAGTAGTGGGATGGGCTTCTTTTTTTTCCAATTTCCAATGAAAGTTAAGGATTTTTAAAAATAAATTAACTTTCTATTAAATGTAGGCCAGGTATGTCAAACATAGTTATAAGCATGGAAAATAACAAATAATGGTCATTAAGTCCCATTTGATACAATGAAATTAGGCTTCTAGATTTATGAGTTAATACTGGCTCTGTAGTTGAAAGCCGGTGGCATGTTGACATAGTAAGATGCTATGCTAGTGATTATGAATATCCAATTGTAACCGCCTTGTCTCTCCATTATACCCATGTCCATTTATTATTATTTAAATTTGTACACAGATTACTAGTAATAATTGCAGTCAACATGATTAAAATGATTTGTGTGGAACCATGATAGTCTTTAAGAAAACGTAATTTTTGCTTAAAAATAGACCAGGAAAACCCCATTTTTGACCTTAGAAGTTTTGCTACTGCCTACCTATCTCTCCAAATTCTACTCTCCTAGAGACTGTTTTTGTCAAGATACAAACAGGAAAGTAGAAACATCTCCAAATATTTAAATTGGGAGCTAATTTAACTTAGAAAATTAGTTATGGAAGAACTGAGAAGTCAACAAGGGAAGGGGAGAAAACCCAGAAATGATTAGCAGGAAGAAGTCACTCTCACCCCTAAACTGAAGAAACTAAGGGAGGAGGTAAGGTTACTGAAGCCAGGGCTGTGGTCGCCTGTCTGACCCTGGATCCATGACAGGGATTTTCATTATGCTTTGAGGAGTGGTGTGGTGAAAGTTAGGAGCAACGGATCAAGAGGGACCAACGATGGAGCAGCTGGTGAAAAAGGACTGGCTGAAAGAAAGCTGCTTGCCATTGGGGAAAAGAGGATAAATGACTAAATGGTCATAAATATTCTAGAGCTGAAGATAAGGGCAAACAGGAAATACACCTTATTCGTTTAGTCATTTGTTCAATCAACAAACATCCATTGAGTACTTACATCATGTGCTAAGAAAGGAAAATAATGGAATCTCAGTCTCTGTGGACCAACAGTGCTTAGAGCCATTAAGAAGAGACTAGAATTGCAACATCAATATCAATATATATGATAAATGAATAGAGGTATGCTTGGTGGGTTATTGGAGCTCAGAAAAGTGAGAAGTAAACTAGAAGTAGAACACTTCAAGAAAGGAAGTAACTTAAAAAAAAAACAATAAAAAAATAAATTAAAAAAGGAAGGAAGTAAATCTTAATCTTGATTTAAAAATATTAATGGGCTTTCGCTTATTGAAATGAATGCTGAGAAGTGTGCCTAGCCATAGAAGTATAAGAGATGTATTTTGATGGTGGGGTCATGGGATTTCAAGAAATTTGGAATGGCCAAGACAGAAAGCATTTCTGTAGTATTGGGTAATGCTAGAGAAGTCAGCAGAGGCCCGTGGGCTGGACTGCATTGATTATTTTGCCTCAGTCAAGCCCTGCCATGACCAACTATCCTCCTCATTCAGAATCACTCCTTGGATTTGTAGAGCATATTATTGTGGACAGTGAAAATGACCTTTAACATTTGAAAACTATTCAACGTTACACATCCCCAAAGAACTCATGGCAATGACTATCTTTTTACATCCTCTACTGGTGGGCTTTATAACTATGTACTGCCCCCAAATTTTCTGGGATCTGGGTAAAGTTTTACTGAGTTAAAGATACTTTATATTCTTTGACAGTTTCAATATCCACAGTTGTGATCTACATCCCTTCTTTTGTTCTGGGCAAACTTTCTAACTGCTTTGACCAATAAAATTCTGAGAAAGAAAGACCTGTGAAGTTAGGAACCAGGACTGAAGAAATGGTCAGATTCCATTTCCCGCTTATGAGCACTATCTGGGAGAACTGTAAGAATTCCACTTACCTTGAGACCAGCAAGTATAGGCACTGATTGAGAGATCGGGATCAGCTCATCCTTCCAGCCATCCAAACAATGACACTGAATTCATGAATAAAGTCAACTGGGTGCTCTAGACAGTCTAGTTTTAGGCTGACTAAAAACCTTAATCAAAACCATGTGAGGGAGAAGAATCACCTAGTAGATCCCTGCCTGAATTTCTTTTATGTCTTTTTAGGGCTTTATTTTTTGGAGCAGTTTACAATAAAATTGAGATGAAATACAGATTTCCCACAAATCCCCTGCCTCCCCATATGCACTCTGTGATCAACATCACTCCCCAGATAGTGTTATTTTTTTACCGAGAATGAACCTATATTGGCATATCATTATCACCCAAAACCCAGAATTTCACCTTAGTGCTCATCTTTCCCTATCTTGATACCAGTTCCTGTTGTGGTTTCAGCTCATGAGGCTCTGCTCTGGTAAACTGTGTCTCTCTGTATTCACCTGTTTTTTCAGTCCTAATAGTGATTTGCCCTGTGTTCTTCTTTCTATGGATCCAAGATTTGTTGATTTTTCAGTCTGTTCATCTTCTTACTTGTTAGGACGGAGTGGTGACTTGTAAGCTCCTTACATAAGGAAGTGGAAACTTAAAGTCCCCCTGCCTGAATTTCTGACCCTAAAAATAACCCACCAGATATAATAAAATGTGTTGTTTTAAGGCACTATGTTTTGGGGTTATTTGTTATACAGCAGGACTTAACCAGAAGTGTTGACTAAGGGGCACCTGAGTGGCTCAGTCGTTAAGCGTCTGCCTTTGGCTCAGGTCATGGTTCCAGGGTCCTGGGATTGAGCCCACATTGGGCTCCCTGCCCAGTGGGAGACCTGCTTCTCCTTCTCACACTCCCTCTGCTTGTGTTCCCGATCTCTCTCTCTCTGTGTAAAATAAATAAATAAAATCTCAAAAAAAAAAAAAAGAAGTGTTGACTAAATAAAAATCTCTAGGATCCAACCAGATGTGCAAATCCTTATGTTGAGCCATTATTTTTTCAAAACAAATATTATTCTCTTTCCTTCAAAATTCCAAGCCTTGTTTGTGATTGTTTTGCTTTGTTTTTCCTGCTAAACAAAATTCATAGTTCATTTGATATTGGTCACTTTATCTTGTTGGTTATTATCTGGCAGTTGCAGAGTGTGAAACATGGTAAAGAGGAACTAAGGATACCAGTTCAAGGTCATCATGGGTCAAATATTCAGACAGTAACTCTTAGGAGATCGCAGGGACAGGTGAGAAGAGAAAGATGGGAGTTATAAATAACTCAGAAGGAGAAGTAATGTGAGATATAGGGAAAGGCAAGGAAAATGAATTCTGGTGAAAGAAATAAACTAAAGACCTTTAAATTTGTTCAACAACTTTGTGAGCCAGTTCCAATATACGTCTTTCTAGGGCGAAAAAAGTCTGCAGGGTATATCTGGTTGTAGACATATAAGGAACATAAATTATCTATGTCTTGATAAAGAGCAAAAGAGAGGAAGGGGAGAAGGAAGGCTGCTCTTTAAATTCCTGGGCATGTACAAGTCTGTAGACTGGTAACATAATGTTATATGAGAGTTTTACTTTCCAGAACAAGCAAGAAAAATAGTATAAAATCATCCCAAAGTGACCTATTAAATAAAATGTGATGAGTAGAGCTAGTTGGACTTGTTCTTTACAACAAATTTCAGACCATTTAGAATGATCTCAAAGTCTAGTTTTTTTATTTTGTTCATGATGTTCTCTATGGAAGGTTACACATATCTTTTGACATGGGGAAAGGTTTCTACATGGAGAGAATGACCTGCTAACCCATGTGATGTTGTGCTTACATATTTTTTTTAATTTTGTTGTTCAGACTTAAAGTTTTGGAAATAATACATTATGCTTCTTGAGTTTCTGTGCCTTTGTGATTTCCATCTGAGCCACTGCATAAAAGATCTTCTGCATCACAGATTCTTACATCACAAGAGCCTCTCCCAAGGGTCTCCAGACTTTTCCATTATATTCCATTCCATTCCATTCTATATCATCTATCTAATGACCAAGTTCCATTTTTCATATATAAATAATTGCATTTTTCTCCTTCTAAGCTACATTAAGATAAATGCTAACCATGTATTTAGACTTAATGCATAGCAAAGAATATATATTCTCTCTAGTTAGATCACAATATAATGCACAAACTTTCCAAAAGGCAGTATCCATGTAGTATGTAAGTGGGATATAGTTCTGTCATTGATTGGAGATGTAGTGTCTTAGTTTTTAAAATAGAAATAAATCCTTTTTAAATGGAATCTTATTAAACTGAAAAAAAGAACCTAATGTTGGGACAGAGGATGCAAGGTGTATCCCTGCTGCTCAGTTAAGATGAGATTCCTCCCTTTCATATAAGTAAAGAGAAATATGTTTTCCATTTATTAGTTACGTCTAAAATGAGAATGTTATTTCCACTCACAGACTGGATTTTTTCCCTTTTCATTCATTGATAGCACAGAGTTAGCCAAAGACACAGAAGACATATAACTTTTATTTGTAGAGATAGACTTCAAATTCAGAAATGAAATTTTAAAATGGAATCTATGATGTTGAATAAAATACCATTATTGTTTATACTCTTATTGTCATGATAATAAGGGATGTTTATGAGTGGATATAAAAACTTTTAAAATAAAAACAAGTCCTTGTATTTTCTCCCTTTGAAATGAGTTGTTTTCTTAATAAACCATTTCAGTTACCTATTGTTGTAGAAGAAACTGTCCAAGCATAGTGGTTTAAAGCAACAGTGATTCATTGTCTCTCATGTGTTGACTAAGCTCATTTGGAAGTTCTTCCGTTCCATGTCACATCAGCAGGTGTCATCATGTGACAGCATCACCTGATAGGCTAAAGGTATAAGGTAAGAGAAGGTCTCATCATACGTCTGCCAGTATGTGCTTATTTTTGGCTTGGCACTTCAGTTCTCTACATGGAAGAGCAGTTCTTCTCGACTCTGTTCCCTCCTGTATTTTCTGAGTTACAAGAGCATTAAAGTTTTATGTCTTTTAAGGGCTAGACACAGAACTAATACAACTGGCCACATTCTATTTTCCAAAACAAGTCACAAGGTCAGTACATATTAAAAGGGAGGGACATCTCTTATGGGAGAGTGACATATGCATACAGTCCGAGGAAGGTTTGTTAATAAATATTTAAAGAGCAATCTGCACAGTCAACCCTCTGGTAAGAAGAATGCATGGCTTCTCCACTTACAACATACATTTACTCACTTCCCTAGGAGCCTCATCCTATTAAATCAAGTTCAAACTCCAGGACCTTATGATCTGCTTTGCTTCCGAACATGGATGAAGGTGTTTCTGATCCTAATATGCAGACCTATGAACTAAAGTGACAAGTTATTTTCCTCAGATGGACATAATACTCAATTTTAAGACAGGAACAAGTTGGCCACCATTGACAGTCCCCTTTAGAAGGCTGTGGGTGGAACGTAAGGCAGGTAGCAATCATGTCTAAGGCAATTCTGAAATCCAGCCAGGTGTATGTCACCAGATCGGATTGGAGGCTGGAAGTCATCCCTGTTAGAGCCTATTTGGATTTGGGAGCTGTCTCCTAATTTATTGTTCTCCCCTTTGTATTTGGCTCCATGTCCTTTGAGTCATCCTTGTTTGTCCATGAGAAATAGCCTGTGTTTTTCGCTGAGAGTATGTCTTAGCTTGCTTCTTACCTATGGAAAGCTGGGTCCCAAAAGTTTAACTCTTTGTTCTTTGTACTTCAAACCGGGACAACTTCCTTAAAAACATTATGGGCTTCCTATGTAACAAATTATAATTTGTCCATTAGAAAAAAAGCCTTTGAGAGGTTCCTGGGTGGCTCAGTCAGTTTAGCATCCGATTCTTGATCTCAGCTCAGGTCTTGATCTCAGAGTCGTAAGCTCAAGCCCAGTGTTGGCTTCTGTGCTGCTCACTTAAAAGAAAAAACAAAAAAAAGCCTTTGAACCACCCACAAGTCTATCTGAAACACTCACATTTCTATTCCGGGCTATAAGATTCATAGAAATTCTTTTTCTTATATGAGAATGTCTAAGAGGCAATAACTTAAATTCTTCAGACATACAAACGAAAGTCTGACAGCCTAATGGCCATATTTTACTATTATTGCCCTGGATTTGGTCTTTGCCTGTCATGCATTTCTTCAGCTGACCAGACTACTGAGATTATCCTAGCGTATAAATACTTCTTCTAATTTCTGCTTGCAAATTTAACAATTCCCCCTATGCTTCTAAAAGAGACTAGTTGGCATATTTAACATTTGTCTATAAATCTCCTTAGTGAGATCGCCAATTTCAAGAGGTATGTTTCTATCTTCCAAGTTACCATAGTTAACAGCCTCATAATTGATATGCCTGTAATAATCAGGATAATACCAGCTGCCTTGTTAGTGTTACTGAGAAGTCTAAAGGAGATATTTTATGTTAATTGTCTATGCTAGAGCCTGATACATGTAAGCCCTTAGAATTTGTAGCTATTTTAATTACTAAAGCTTAAAATCTGTATCCTGTGGCGCCTGGGTGGCTCAGTCAGTTAAACGCCCGACTCTTGATTTTGGCTCAGGTCATGAGATCCAGCCCTTTGTGGGCTCCTCATTCAGCAGGGAGAGTCTGCTTGAGATCCTCTCCCTCTCCTTCTGCCTGCCCCTGGTCATGTTAAATAAATAATCTTTAAAAAAAAAATCTGTATCCTGGCATTCAAGGCTAGATCAATCAATATAAAAAAATCACTATCTAAGCACTTGTTCTCTATTCTTTACAAGAATCCCCTCTTAAAGCCAAAGTAGTATACTCACTATATACCAAATTTATCTCTGGTTTTCACATGGATTTTCTCCCATATATTTTACCCACCTTTTATAAAATTTCTTTCTTGCTTCTCTGATAATCTAGGTATAACTCATTCTATCTTCTCTTTGAAGAATTCTAAAACCCTCCCAACATACACTGAGTTTCCCTTTCATTTATTTTCCGTGATCGTATAATACCTGCTTATGGCAGTAGTCATGTGACTTACATTTCAATTTGATAATTTCCTCTTTTGTAAAATAAATAATAATGACTATATTACACCCCATGAATGTTGTAAGGGTTCAGATTTAGTATCTGAAAGTGAATTGTAAACCCCTAAATATTAAGGACAAAGTCTGAGCCTCAGGTGCCTGATGCCAGAACTTTAATTCATAACCACTAGGTTCTGCCACTTTCAGCTATCAGTTCTGAAAACTTTTAATTGATCCATATCAAAACTTAAAACCTGCCATCATCCATACTCACACTTTCTTCTCTTTCCTCTGTCATAGAAGACAAAGTTTTCAACTTTTATATAAGCCCAATTCCTACACATGTGCTTCGGAGCACATACTCATGTTTTTCTCCCTTCTTTTCAGAAACCCTCAAACAACTATTGTCTTTAATTAAAAGCCTTAAGTAATTTTTGACATGATGCTCATGATGAATGAAGGAATAAAAACTAAAGGTTTATGTGTCTGTAATTGAAAATTGTTTAAAACTGTACTCTTTTGGGGTGCCTCGGTGGCTCAGTTGTTAAGCGCCTGCCTTCGGCTTGGGTCATGATCTCAGGGTCCTGGGATCAAGCCCCTCATTGGGCTCCTTGCTCAGTGGGAAGCCTGCTTCTCCCTCTCCCATTCCCCCTGCTTGTGTTCCCTCTCTCGCTGTGTCTCTCTCTGTCAAATAAATAAAATCTTAAAAAAAAATAAAACTGTACTCTTTAGATAACACCATGAAATGTTATATTTAATTTTCAACATTAAACTGTGATTTCACCTTATATGATAGATGTGATTAATTTATTCTTCAAAGACTATTACAGCCACAAATTAACATGTGGGTTTAAAATATAAATAATTAATTATGTTTGGCAGTTTCTGAGTTATTTCTGATTAAACCTCTTTGATACTTATTCTCTGGAATAAGAGAATGTTACACAAACTTTGCTTTACTTTGTTCCATGAATTGGAAAGAATGGCATAATTTCACTGAAGCAAGAAACATCAGCTCTGTGTTAGGACCTGCGATGGATGAGGGAATAGAAATGATTACAGAGTTGATCAGAATTCATCCATTAGACCCAGCGATGTCACAAAGCTTATAAATACTTATTTTCTTATGCAACCCATGTCCACTGGGAGAAAAGACATGAAACAGTGGTGAGGAAATGGCAGACCATTCTTCCTCCTCTTTCCATGGCAGGCTGGCCTTCAATAGACATAGAAATGTCCATTTTCTAATGACCAAAGGTAAAGGTGGTCTTGCACTCTGGCTCACCACCAAAATTATGCATTTTTAGAAGAGTTTTTTGTCTGATACTTTTGGACTGATGAAGCTATTTACAGAAAGAAAGCTATTACAAGAAAGAAAAAAATATAATGTCAAAGGCTGATCAGAAGGTTTTCAGATCTGAAAAAAATAATTCTGCATTCTTTGTATTTATCAAATCCAATCT
Source organism: Leptonychotes weddellii (assembly GCF_054177405.1). Lineage (NCBI taxonomy): Eukaryota > Metazoa > Chordata > Mammalia > Carnivora > Phocidae > Leptonychotes > Leptonychotes weddellii. The sequence continues at coordinate 29,642,952 of NC_138379.1, read as the reverse complement.
AAAAAATTAGATGGGTACATGTGTGTATGATTTGATCCATGTTCTGCTCAGCATAGTTTCTAACAATGAAATATGTGAGACACTGAAAATATTCATCAGTAGAAAAAAGGCCACATAAATTAGAGTACATTCATATTGTTGAGTATTATTCAGTCATTAAAAATAAATAGTTAGATGTGGCAAATTGTATTAGTGTTTGAAATATCCTCTGCTAAAATTCTATTCTAAAATATTTATCTGTCCTGATGGTGACCAACTTGGCCATGAGTCTTGCTTTGCCAATGAAATGTGAGTAGAAGTAATGCATGTAGCTTCCAAGATGAAAATTTACAAGCCAATGTATCCTTCCTTCATGTTATCTGTGGAGAGAATCATTGTTCCAAATTGGGCTGCTCCATCAGTTTGAGTCCCACAAGGAAAAATTCATGGAGCTGGGGGGTGGGGGTGAGTTGCTCTCCCTTGGTAGATGTGTAGCAAATAAACCAGTATGATGGGGTAAGTCAACTCGATTCTGAGATTACAGAATTATTTGTTATTAGCACAGCAAGATTTATCCTAAACTGACTAATAAGGTAGATTTGTGTGTACAGACAAGGTTGGGTAGTGGTGGAAAATTGAAAGTTATACATGCTAGTTAAGTCTTACAGCTCCTTTGGAGTATTAGAGTTTTTTCCTCTATTAACCAGCTCAGCATATTGCAAGGTGGGATATGCTGTGACTTAACTTTAGTTATAAACCTAGTAAACAGGAGGGGAAGAGTGGCAGGTCTTAACGAAAGCAGCTCTTGCCTTGTGGAGGGGAAGCCTCTGCATTTTATTCAGTCATGAGGGAGATCACGGCTAGCAATGAACCACGTGTTTAAGTTGAATAGGTTTGGAGCATTCAGGGAAGCAAAAAAAACCTGCACAGGCGCCCACTCAGATGTCCTTATCATGTGAGTCAGGATTTTCTCAGCCTGGGCCTTTGCCTTGTCAAAATAGACCTATTTTAGTTTAGCATTTAACTGTCCTTGATATTCAGTCTCTGGTGGATCCTGTGCTTGGTCTTTGAGTTCCCCCATCTTCCTGCAGTGGGTGATGAGAGCTCATCTAAAAGTCCCCCTGATTTCATACCTTGATTTTAATGGCCTGTTACTCATCCTGGGATGTTCATTATCTTCTTGTGTGTATGAATGGCAGCTGTAATAGTCATAAGATCTCACCATTCTTATGGCTACAAATCCTTCACACACCTTGAATACCTGATACATTGCATCTGCTAGTCCAGTTCCTTACAGTATATTAGTACATTCAGCACCAGTGTTATTTTTTGAACAACTGGACTGCCACCTCATGTCCAAGGATATGAGGTTTCTTTTCATGGTGGTAAAAATATTTTAAATAAGGTTATCCTAATGGCTGTACAATTCTGTGAATATACTAAAAACATTGAATTTATGGCATGAGAATTACATCGCAATAAAGCTGCTATAAACAACTTAGAAAAGCATGCTTTATAAAAATGATGGTGATATAAATTTAATGATATTCTATTAACCATTAATTGTTGATATTATCTCCCAAATATTTTCTGATATCATTCCCCAGGGAATATGCATTTTACATGAAGGTCAAGTATGGTTTATTTTAAATAGTGATATTTACCTTTTATTACAATTTATTGTATTGTACCATTTATATCCATTTTCCAATAAACAATGAGGACCTTCGTGTCAAGTATCGTATCTTATGCCTTTATACCTGATTCATACACATATTCAATGAATGCTTGACTGAAGAATAAGTGTATGGTAATGCACCTATAAATAAAGAGCATAACTGTAATGGGGACATTTTAAGTGCTATTGGAGACCATTGTAGATATGCTGAAAGGTAGCCTTGAGCTTGGAGTATTTCAAGTATCATCATATAAGAGATTCATCTTCTATAATGCTTCTATAGGGGCGCCTGGGTGGCTTAGTTGGTTAAGTGTCTGCCTTCACCTCAGGTCATGATCTCCAGGTCCTAGGATCAAACGCCGCATGGGCTCCCTGCTCAGTGGGGAGTCTGCCTCTCCCTCTACCCCTTCCCCCTGCTCGCATTCTCTCTCTCTCTCTCTTTCTCAAATAAATAAATAAAATTGTTTAAAAAATAAAATAAAATAAGGGAGAACTTCCTGAGTCAATGTTTTGAAGGCAGTGAGTTTCTGTCTTTGGAGCTACTTAAGTGTAAACTAGATCACAATTTGAATAGAATCTTGTAGAGATATTAAAAGGTTATTGGGCCAGTTAAAAATTTAAGTCCATCTCAATAAGAGGATTTTGTGAATCACATACTTTCAATTAAAAACAAACAAACAGGGTGGCTCAGTCGGTTAAGTGTCTGCCTTCGGTTCAGTCATGATCCCAGGGTCCTGGGATCGAGCCCCGCATCGGGCTCCCTGTTCTGTGGGGAGTCTGCTTCTCCCTCTCCCACTCCCCCGCTTGTGTTCCCTCTCTCGCTATCTCTCTCTCTGTCAAATAAATAAATAAAATCTTTAAACAAACAAACAAACAGGGGCACCTGGTAGGTCAGTTGGTTAAGTGTCTGCCTTCGGCTCAGGTCATGATCTCCATGTCCTGGGATTGAGCCCTGCATCAGGCTCCCTGCTCAGTGGGGAGCCTGCTTCTCCCTCTCCCTCCTTCTGCCTCTGCCCCTCCTCACCACTTGTTTTCACTCTCTCTCTCAAATAAATAAATAAATCTTTAAAAAATATATAGTGCTTCTATAATGTATATGCACAATGATGCCTGGAAAATTAAAATATTCATTCACATGTGGAAAGTTCATTTGGAGGTAACTGACTTTCAAAAGAGAAAATTTGTGTAGCACAGCATGTTTCCTATAAGCAGCCATGGTTCCCATCACAACATGCTTGGTCACTGTGAAACTATTATTCTGTTTTTAAGAGTGATGAAAGGAAGACAAAGTGGAGGTATACTCGGGATTTCAAGTTATGAACAAAAGCATTGGACTAGGAATAAGCCAACATGTGCTTAAGATGATGGCTGGAGCAGGTAAGTGTGATGTTAGTTAAGGTGCATTTTCACTTTGGTGTCAAACTATCTTCATCCTTTCCCATCCAAATCCCTGAGCTAATTTTGTTTAATGGAAAACACTAAGCAATTCAGCTTAAAGCTGTCCGTTAGCCCTCCTCGTGCTCAAGAATGATTTGAACGGACATCAAGCTGAAAGCATCTAACCAGTGGTAAAGACAACGCAACTCAATTTGTACTATTCTTCAAGTTAAATAGATCCAAATTGCTCTGCAATTGATGATATATAACCATCCTAGGAAAGGGAATGATATGAATCATTCCACACTGCTTTCTAAGGAAGAATCAGGTTTTCAATCAATATACACTTGGCTTGCTCATGAAACCAGCCTGTAAAACAGGCTTATCTCTCTAAAGAGTGTACAATAAGTAAAACCTCCTTTATCAAACCCACTTACCCCTTGGGCTAACATTAAACATTGGGAGATTCTCACTACTATAATTTTTCTTCCCATTCCAATAGTCTTAAATCCACATAAGCAAGTGGATTTAATTAATTTTAATTAATACAATTAATTTAGTCTCACTCCATAGCATGCTGAACTTTAAGAAATTATTGGGCTTGTGGGGCACCTGGGTGGCTCAGTCAGTAAAGCATTGCCTTTGGCTCAGGTCATGATCCCAGGGTCCTGGGATCAAGTCTGAGTCCAGCATCAGGCTCCCTGCTTAGCAGGGAGCCTGCTTCTCCCTCTGCCAGCCACTCGCCCTGCTTGTGCTCTCTCTCTCTCCCTCTCTCTCTTTCTGACAAGTAAATAAAATCTTTAAAAAAAGAAATTATTAGGCTTGTAATGTATTTTCAGGTAGCTTAAATGAAATTTCATCCTTAGTTTTGAGAACGTTATTTCACTGCTGTATTCTAGCCAAACAAATTCTCCAGTAAGAAATGACTGCTCTTTTCCTTCTTTCTTTCTTTCTTTCTTTCTTTCTTTCTTTCTTTCTTTCTTTCTTTCTTTCTTTCTTTCTTTCTTTCCTTCTTTTTTAATTAGGCTTAAACTCCGTACAGCACTAAGGAATATGATGGCACAGATGTAAAAATAAGAGGAATGAATACTTTGAGAACTATTTATAAATGGGTAAATGCATAGTTTACATATTTTACTACTGCATATTTTCAGGTTTGATTGTAGGTGTTAGTTTAAATTTTATTGAGCATTTTGTTTGAAGAACACTGTGTCTGGCATTGAGAAAAACATAGTTTTTGATTTAATGTAACATATAACATTTTTTAAGACTTAGTTTTTAAAAAAAGACTTTAGATTACAAAACTAAAGGAAAAAAGCACAACACCAAGTTGAGAGCAACTGTAACAGTATGGAATTGAGAGGAATCCAATGACAGGGAGCTATTCAGTAAAAAGTTTCTAGAGGAGAGAAATTTGCATCTGGGGCTTGAATGTCATGTTCAACTTGGAAAGGTCCAAGGTGGGGTGATAAATAGATATTCTAAGCTAGTCCTTATGAGTAAAAAAAGGCAAACAGAAATGAGTAAACTATTGAGAATTACACTGATAATTAAGAATAAGGGCAACTAATATTTATTGAACACTTTTTTTTTTCTTCCAAAACACTTCCTAAGTGCTTTACAACTCTGCTATCTCAATACCCTTATCAGCTCTATGAAACGGGTACTATCATTATTCCCATGTCCATGACTAGGGCTGCTAGGCCAGAAAGGTCACTTCAAATAGTTAGTGATTTATAGAGCTATGGTTTCAGACCAGGTGAATTTAACTGAGATCTCATTCTCTTTTCCATAGTGTACTTTATATTCTTAGTCTAATCAAATACTGATAAGAAGTTTTGGGGAAATATATATCATTTCTGAAAATACCCTTAAAATCCTTATTTAGTCTTACCCAAAACACTTATAAAACTAATACATATTCTTTTCTCTTTTATAATTCTTAGAATACTTATTTTAATACCCTTGTATGAAACAAAATGCTTGAGGGCCTGAACTATGTTTTGTTCAGGACATTATCCTACACAGAAAAAAAATTGAGAAAATAATTGTTGGATTTAATTCACTTATCAATCAAAGAGAATGTTTCTAATGTGAAATAGCATATGGGGAACAATCAGTGTTTTTGAAAAGAATGCCTGAGGAACTGATACTTGATATGATAAACAATTAGAAGTCATTATGGTCTTCTTCAATAGAGACATAATATGATGAAAACAAAACTCTCTATATAAAATATAATATATATTTATATACATATATACTTAGTAGTTTTGATTAAATTATATATAGGCATATAGTTGGGGATGAGAAATAAATTTAAATTATAGATAGATACACACATCTATAATTTTTCTAAAAGCAATCTTTTCTAGCCATGCCAAAGGAAACAAACTTGAGAAGCTAGGTAGCGGGTGGAGACTAACTCTTGATCCATATAACTTGAGTTATTCTTCAATTGAGACTATGTTTGATTGGATAAAGGAAGAAAATTTCATCATTTGTTGGACAGAAATTTTTCAAAATTTTTAGGAAAATATCTAAACATATAAAGAGGAGCAGATACCTGATATGCAAGTGAATATCATAAATCAAAGATACTTAGAAGTTATTGGTGGATTCTTTAAAACCACAAAAATCCTAGAAAAGAGACATAATTTCTCTGACATTGGCCAGAGAAACATTTTTCTAGATATATCTCCTGAAGCAAGGAAAACAACAAAAATAACCCACTGAGACTACATTAAAATAAGTAGCTTCTACACAGCAAAGGAAACAGTCAACAAAACTAAAGACAACCTACTAAATGGGAAAAGATATTTGTAAATGACATATTCCATAAAGGGTTAGTATCCAAAATATATAAAGAACTTACACAATTCAGCACAAAAAAATAACAAATAATCCAATTAAAAAATGGGCAGAAAACATCAATAGACATTTTTCCAAAGAAGACAAACAGATGGCCAACAGACACATGAAAAGATGCTTAACATCACAAATCATCAGGGAAATGCAAATCAAAACCATAATGAGATATCACCTCACACCTGTCAGATGGCTAAAACTAAAAACACAAAAAACACATGGTGAGGATGTGTACTGTTGAAGGGATTGCAAGCTGGTGCAGCCACTGTGGAAAACATTATGGGGTTTCCTTGAAAAATTAAAAATAGATTTACCATGCAGTCCAGTAATTGCACTACTGGGTATTTACCCAAAGAACACGAAAACACTAATTTGAAAGGATATATGTGCCCCTATGTTTATTGCAGCATTAATTACTATAACAAAGACATGGAAGCAAACCAAGTGTCCACCGATAGATAAGTGGATAAAGAAGATGTGGTTTATATATAGGATGAAATATTACTCAGCTATAGAAAAGGAATGAAATGTTGCCATTTGCAACAACATGGATCCAGATGATATAATGCTAAGTGAAATAAGTCAGATAAATATAAATATCATATGAATTCACTTATAAGTGGAATTTAAGAAACAAACAAACAAGAGCAAAGAAAAGAAGAGACCAACCAACCAAACCAAAATAAAAAAAAAAAAACAGACTCTTAACCATAGAGAACAAACTGGTGGTTACCAGAGGGGAGGTGGATGGAGGGGATGAGTAAAATAGGAGAAGGGGATTAAGGGTACACTTATCTGGATGAACACTGAGTAATGATGCAAAGAAGTGTTGAATCACTGTATTGTATATCTGAAACTAATAGAACACTGTACGTTAACTACACTGGAATTAAACTAAAAAATAAAAAAATAATTTAAAAAGAAGCTAATAACGGATTCTATCAGTTTAGAGTTCAATACACTCCCAGGTGCATAACACCCAGCAATAGCAAGACAAAATTAAAAAGGCACACACAAAGAAAACCAAAAAGAAATATGTTCATAAAAAAGATAAATGTTTTCTTGGGATGGTAGCAAGAAAGCTTCAAAGCAGAAGTTTGCTGTTCTCTAAGCTTTACAAAATGTGGAAGCAGCCTGGAGTTCCACTTTCAATAACTCTAGGAACAAAAAAAATGCCTAAACAAGATAACACTAGAGACAAACTCATAGGTTGAAATGAACACCAGGTTGGGATTTCTCTACTTGTAAAAGGAGCTCCTCAAAATCTGAAAAAAAAAAAAAAGAAGTGTGTCTGGGAATACTTCACACTTCTGATAAATACACAGCATGTAACTTGTGGCTGAGATGAGTTACTAGCTTTTTGGTGATTAGACTTCTGATGTTGATGTTCAAAATATCTCCCTGTGTTTATTCATTTGTTTTGTTTTTTAGATTCCACATACAAGTGAAATTGTATATGGTACTTGTCTTTCTCTCTCTGACTCATTTCACGTAGCATAATGCCCTCTAGGTCCATCCAGGCTGTTGCAAAAGGCAAAATCTCATCCTTTTTTTATAGCTGAGTAACATTCAATTGTATTACAGCAGTGAATATTTGGCAAGTTTCCGTTAATGCAAAAATTATAAGCCAGGTGTGAATATATTCTCTCTAATAAGTTAACTCTGATGTTCTTGCTGTATCGAGTTTACTGACTAGCAATGCTTAGCCATAACATGATTATTTAAACAAGTGACCTGAATATGGCTTGAGTAGCTAACACATTTTCTCCATGAATGTGGAAATATGTAGCAAAGTTTTATATTCTGGGCCTCAGAAAAAGGGAATGATAATTTTCCTGATAACATTTAAAAAAATAATTTGTTTTTCCTGTAGATTGAGAGGAGAGAAATCTGCACCACAGCAGTCCGTCACCGTGCTCCCTAATTGAGTAGGCTGCGGTGAGAATGGTGGTAATTCTGATGGAACTACTAACCCTTTCTAATGATTTCGCAATGTATGTTTTGTTTTTTTTCCCCCAGTTTCTATTCTAGGAACGAAGATGCTTTTTAAAGCGTAATTACTTATATTGCCTGTCCAGGGGGCTGTAGTCTTCTTGGAATAAAAACTCATTAATGATTACATCAATGGATATATCTGTTTTGTTCACTGAGGTTCAGCTCAGTTGTCCATGAGTTACATTGTAGACCAAAAGTATTTGACTTTATTCTTTTTTCTCAAGATAGAGAAATTTGAAAAGACCACAGAGTTGACAGAAAAGATTCTGTGCTTTAGCAATAGCTAGACAAAACTTAAACCTCAGCTTTGCAATTTATCATTTTAGTGGCAATGGGGAAAGAAGATTAACTGTCTGAGCCTCAGGTTTATCCTCTACAAAATGAAGACTATATTTGCCTTGCAAAGAAGATATGAGCATTAAGTAAAGCCAGGTATTAAAACACTGTGCGGTGTCTGTGTACCACTTATCCATTGCCATAATAATGTACATTCTAGATCTACCGAACTCCAATGGCTTGTAACAATAAACATTTACATTTTCTCATAAGTCTCTGCATCTGCTGAACAGGTTTCTCAGCTGTGTTACACTCAGCTGACCTCAGCTGGATTTGTTCATGAGTATGTGGTCATTTGGTAGGTCAGGGAAGAGCTACCTGGTTTCAGATGCCATTAACTGAGCTGAATTGTCTCTCCTCCACGTGGTCTCATTGTCCAGCATTCCAGCTTGCTGGCTGATCCATGACTGCACAGGGATGATGGTGTTGGAGGGAGGGGTGTGGGGTTCAAGGAGAAAAGTAGAAATGCACAAGACTTTTGAGTCCTTAGGCTTGGAACTAGCACACAGTTCTTTCTGCTGTTTTCTATTGGCCAAATGAAGTTACAGGGCCATCTTGGATTTGAGGTGTGGGGAAATAGATTCCTCTTCTTCTTTAAGAGGGTTGTGGTGTCTATTAAAAAAGGGGGGGCATAGATACAGATGGGGAAATGCCTGTGCATATTTGCAATCAATCTACTAAAACTTGGCCCAAAGGAAGCAAAACATAAACAGGATCATTCTATTCTCTATCTATAAACACTAAGCATAAATTAACTGCCAGATGCCCCATAAGGTGCAGTATTGGATATATAAATGAGTTCAGTATCCAGAATACTGATCTTCCTAAAGTGTAAGCATGATGATGTGATTTCCAGTAAATATCTTCCAAGATTCACCTTCGTCTGACACAATGGGCCTTTACGCGGTTCATGGCTAGCCTACCTCTTCAATCTTATCACTCGTCCCTCTCACCAGCCTCTCGTATATATCCACAGGGAACTCCTCAGAGGGCTTTTGCACATCTTTTTCTCTGTTTATTTCTCCGTATCTGGCAGATCTCTTCACTCTCCCAAACTTTCAGCTCAGACATCCCCTGGTTCGATGCTCAGTTGCCTCCTGTGCTTATCTCTTTCAGAGCTTGGGATTTCTCTATCAGCCTCCTCCACGAGATCACGACCTCCTGTAGGATGAATGTTCACCTTCACCTCTGTTGCCCCCGTGCCTGGAACATACAAGGGCTAAATAATTTGATGAAGGAAAGAATGTGTCTTTCACAAAATAATCTTCTGTAGTGAATGGCTTGCATATATTTAGTCCCAATTTCTAACCCAGCTGGGCTGGGCACTGTACTAAAGACAGGGATATAACAATGACAGAAGAAGCAGAGTCTATTGCCAAGAGGACTGCTATTTTAGGGAGAGAAAAAAAGTAGATCTGGAGAGAAATACTATGAAGTACTATGTTTTCCACAAGGGAGTCCAATTTGGAAGCCTGCAATCTGGTACAGTTTAAAATGGAGTCAGGAGGCCACAAGGGGGAGCCCTTAGCAGTACCACTCCACCTCAATTACAGACCCCAGCAGGAAGGATCATCAATCACAGACCTCAAAAGGAAGAGATGCACCTTGCCAGTTGATACTGCTTTCCTACTTCAGCAGGAGGAAGGAGGATTCCCTTCCCTGCCCAGCAATTCAGCCAGTGAGAAACAGTGACCACCCTGAACCCCGACTGTCCTCCAATGGGCTTTCGTTGAAACAACCCCTCCGACCTTTCTCCTTTTTCTCTATAAAGATACATGCTTCTCTCGTTTGTTGGACTTGCCTATGGCTTTTGCTCTAGCTTGCTTGTCCCAAACTGCAATTCCTTTGCTAATAAACCCTCTTTGCTGATAAAATAACTGGCTGTTTATTTTATTTTTTTTTTTTTTAAAGATTTTATTTATTCATTTGAGACACACAGAGAGAGAGAGAGCATGAGCAGGGAGAGAGGCAGAGGGAGAGGGAGAAGCAGGCTCTCTGCTGAGCCAGGAGCCCGATGTGGGGCTCGATCCCAGGACTCTGGGATCATGACCTGAGCCGAAGGCAGACGCTTAACCATCTGAGCCACCCAGGCGCCCCTAACTGGCTGTTTATTTTTAAGGTCGACAAAAGTCAACCTAGCATGTTTGATATCAAGAATTTTTTCTCCAGTAGAATAAAATAGCAGTAGATCTGGATTGTAACTATTTTGAAACACTTCACTTTAAATGGAAAATCTAGTGAGAAATAGCTGAACTTCATTTGAAAGCTCAGAATCAGGAAATATTGAATACAAATACCTGCAATATGCCCAGTATTTAGTTACGTTTTGGAGATAGATACTCCTATCATCTCAAGGGATGTTTTAAAGCCCAGTTGGTGAAATAGATTTGTAAACTGATCATTTCACTTATACTGAGTATAAGAGCAGAGAAATATTCTGTGTAGACTAGAGGAAAGGCCCAGGATTTGGATTGGAGAATTAGGGGAGTGTTCCCAGAGAAGTACCACCTCAGCTAACTCCTTTTTTTTTTTAAGATTTTATTTATTTATTCTAGAGAGAGAGAGAGTGCAGCGGGAGGAGCAGAGAGGGATAAGCAGACTCCATGCTAAGCATGGAGCCTGACACAGGGCTCGATCTCAAGACCCTGAGATCATAACCTGAGCTGAAACCAAGTGTTGGATGCTTAATCGACTGAGCCCCCCCACCAGGTGCCCCTCGGCTAACTCTTAAAAAGTAAATAGTTTTATCAAAAGACGATGAAAGATCTTATAAGCAAAATGAGAACCCCATTTTAAGTGAAGTTGCATGTTTGTTTTGGACAAATATTTTATAATTGGCTACAATTGCTGTCAGTTGTCAGTAGTGGAAATGGATTACTCACTGAGAAATCTGTCTAGAAACTGTTGTTTTTAACATTGGTGGTACCACCCACAGGAGGTGTTGTGGGAATTGTAGGGGGAAGTACAGTATTGCAGTTTTCATAATGATGAAGAAGTGATGATGGCATGAGTCATCCTACAATGTCCAGGACTATTCTAAACAAAGAAGTATTGTCCCACGCCCAACATGGATTTTAAATCCTGACCCCCACATGGTCATGTGGATGAAACACACAAACACACCCACCTGATTACCTGAGCCTAGACTACAGACTGTTTCTAGGGATCCACATAAAGTATTTCTCAAGGATTTTATACATTTTATAAGTTGTTTAATTTATAATACATGAATGCATTCAACTACAAAACAGATTAAGGAAAATAAGACTTGTCTCATTCAGAACTTTACCAAGGACTGTACAAATTCTATATAATCATGTCACTAATAGCAGAGCTGATTAAGACATTTGAGTTGTAACAACACTTTTGTAACAGTCTTTACTGGAAGTTGTCGCATTAATGACTATTTCACATTCTAGGTGCAAACCTCTAGTTCCTTAATTAGATTTTCAAAGTGCTCATGCTTAAACTTTTACATATTAAAATATATCTTAATTTGTTATAACTTTCCATTCATATTTCTTTTATATTAAAATGAGGGCATTATTTGGTTATTTAAATTATGTTGTGGGTAAGTTATATTACCTATGAATAGCTTCTTCAACAAATGAGGGTTAATTTTTGTGAAAAAGGGGGCATTGGTTTTGATAAGATTGAAAACCATTCTGTAGATAAAGATGGATATGATTCATGTGTGTTTGCAAAAGATAGAGATTACATTCCTAATGTGCATGAACTATTAAAGTGTGATTGTCCCTGAAATTACAAAAAAAAAAATATATCATGAGGGGAAAAAAGGTACATCAGCAAATGGTTTGAGAGTCCACACTCTCTCTGCAGTTAACCTGTGCTATCCAAGGCCAAAGTGATTGACATTAAGAAATCACAGCAGAAGACTTGGTAAGACACCCTTCCCTGCCTTTACCATATGTAGCTTTCAGGTACATTTGGATCAGTTAGTTATTTGGCTCTGGTAATTATGCCCAGTCATGAATATCTTTAAAAAGAATGAAAGTCTCTGACTTGATTGCTCTCGACGTGTAGTCCTGAGACCAGAGGCTTTGACATCACGTTGGGAACTTGTCAGAAACACAAAATATCTGGCCTCATCTCAGAACTGCTGATTCTGGGGGCTTTGTAAAGAAATCTGTGTTTTAACAATCTTCCAGGCCACTTGTGATGTTGTGCTCCAAGATTTGAGAAACTTTGTTCTAACTTTTAAACTCTGACTATGAAGTTTAGCATGATGAAAATATGTTGCTTTACACCATCGCCTAGAGTTCCTGCCCACCAGAGGGCATCAAAATCATTGCCCATTTCTAGGTAGCTATGTGCATAGCCATGTCTAGGTTCCTGAGTCTCCTCTACACCCGTCCAGGTGCATTGGCCAAAATAGTAAAAAAATCTTTTTTCTAAAACATTTATTATGTTGCCTAATCACCTTGGAATATGACAGAATGAACAGGAGAAAATTAAATTACCTTTGCTATAACTAAAATACTTTTTTTCAATTTGAATTCTTTTTTAAACATTTTAAAAAAGATTTTATTTATTTGAGAGAGAGCAAGAGAGAGAGAGAGAGAGAGCACAAGTGCGTGAGGGGCAGAGGGAGAAACAGACTCCCGGTTAAGCAGGGATCCCGATGCGGGGCTCCATCCCGGGACCCTGGATCAGGATCTGAGCCCAAGGCAGACACTCTACTGACTGAGCCACCCAGGCGCCCTTAAACCTTTTCACTTGAGTTTAGTTGACACACAATGTTACATTAGTTTCAGGTATACAACATAATAATTAAACTTCTTTCTACCTTATTCTATGCTCACCTCAAGTATAGATACCATCTGTCACCACACAGTGCTATTAAAACAGTATTGACTATATTCCCTATGCTGTACTTTCTATTCCCACAACTTATTCATTCCCTACCTGGAAGCCTGTATCTTCCACCCCCCTTCACCCATTTGCCCATTCCCTAACCATTTCCCCTCTGGCAATCATCAGTTTATTTTCTACATCTATTGGTCTGATTCTGCTTTTTGTTTATTTGTTCATTTGTTTTGTTTCTTAGATTCCACATATGAATGAAATCATATAGAATTTTTTTTTCTCAGCCTGACTTATTTCACTTAGTATACTCGCCTCTAGGTCTGTCCATGTTGTCACAAATAGCAAGATTTCATCTTTTTTATGGCTATGTAATATTCCTCTGTGTGCATATGTGTGTGTGTGTTTGTGTACATCTTCCTTATCCATTCATCATCAGTGGGCACTTGGGTTGCTTCAATATCTTGGCTATTGTAAACGCTGCAATGAGCATAGCGGTACATATATATCTTTTTGAATTAGTGTTCTCATTTTCTTTGGTTAAATACTCAGTAGTGGAATTACTGGATCACATGGTATTTATGCTATTAATTTTTTGAGGATCCCTCACACTGTTTTCCACAGTGGCTATATCGATTTACATTTCCACCAATAGTGCACAAGGGTTCCTTTCTCTCACATCCTTGGCAATATTTGTTATTTTTTTGTCTTTCTGATACTAGCCATTCTGACAGGTATAAGGTGAGATCCCACTGTGGTTTTGATTGCATTTTCCTGATGGTTAGTGATGTTGAGTGTGTTTACATGTAACTGTTGGTCATCTATATATCTTCTTTGGAAAAATATCTACTCAGCTTCTCTGCCCATTTTCTAATTGGTTTCTTTGGGGTTTTGGTGGTGAGTTGTATACATTCTTATATATTTTGGATGTCTGAATTGTCTAAGGCATCAGACTCAAGATCTCGCTTCAATTTCAATTATTGTATTTTAGTTAAAGGAAGGTGACTGGACCACATAGTATAGAAGATCCCCTCTGGACATAAAAACCATATCAATACTAAAAGCACAGCCAATTTTAATTTTAAAATGGGATAACTACACATAAATATGATAAGAATGTGCTAGGGTAGTAGAGCATTATTAAAATCTTATTAGAACATAGCTGTGAACACAAGAACATGCACTCATCAAAACATATGTCTGCAATTTAATAATAACAGAACAAACAGGTGAAACACACAATAAATAGGCAATCGATGTGGCATCTACAAGAGCCAAACAGTTAAATGATTTTATTTTGAACAATGTGATTTATATGAATGTTATGCAAGTAATTGGATAGAAATTGTTTTTCCATAAGATATTTATGGAAGATATGCACAGTCATAGACTTATGACTTAAAACGACCAAATGAAATCATTGTTTGTAAACTAGACAGTTGCTTGGTGGTGGGAGTAGCAAACAGTTCATCTAATCAATCTTGTAACCCTGATTTATGAAAAAGGATTTTGTGATGAGTAGATGTTGAGCCCTGAGAGCACATCAGAACTGGGTTATGGGGAACTTCATACATAAATTAAGTATGATGAGATTGTGGGAACTCTTTATTCATTGGCATCCACTGAGAAGAGATGCATTTAGACACTAATATAACTTTGCTTTATCTAAAATAAGTCATTGCAAAAATGGTTATTCCTGAATATAAAATTTTAAATATTCTATAATGCCAAATTGTACATATAGGTAAATATCTCTTTACACTTGTTTATATACATTATATACATCTGGGGCCACTTAAATGAGGAGCAAAAATATCATTTGTGTCTAGTATATTAATTCACTTTCATAATAGAGATCTAAATGTCAAGAAGAAGGTTAAAATATATTCAGCATATGGACACATGTAAAACATTTTGGTTAATATTTTTATCTCTAAAATGTTATATTTAGAGAAAAATGTTTTCTAGTATTTCTGTTAAGTGGTAATATTTGGAATGCATCTGGATTGGGGAAACAATCGAGTACATTCCAAACTGAGTAGCCAGTGGTATGAATATGTGTGACTATATTTGGCATTTTATTTTATTTTATTGATGTCTGATCATATTTATTTGTTACTTTTAGAAAATGTCATTTTTGGCCTCAGACAGAGGTAGAAGCTCTCAGAGAGGACAGCCTCCGTCTCTTGGCAAATCAGTTCATGGCATTTTTCCTTTCACCTCTTTCATTCTCTTGGCCAAAAGTTTAGCATATTCTGCAGGCTCTTCCTATTTTTCTTAGGACACTGTTTCTTCAGAGCAGTATGCTGACATTTGTCTTGGAGGACACATGGAGAAATAAGATGCTGGATCTTGGGCACTTTGTTTCCAGATTTCTTCTTTGTTTAGTGGCATTCTCACAACATACTGGTGGACATCATCTTTAGAGAGATTGAAAAGTTTGTGGGTTCTGCTAGCTCTTTTGGGCCCCAGGCAATGAGGCACAGTAGTATCAGTGAGTCCAAGATTATCCTTCCCCCTCCTTTTTTTTCCCACAATGACCAAGTTGAAAACACTGAGATTGGCAACCACAATGCAACCTTGAACAGATTTGTGCTTTCTTTCTCCAATCCTCCTTGGTCTGTATCAGGAATGCCCCTTACTCAGCAGCAGGTGGAGACATCCGGGGTCAAGACACCCTGCTTCATGGGGAAGCCTTGTTTGTCATTGCCACCACTGATTCAGACCATTTAACCCTTCCATTCTTCACCCAGAGCATCAGTAGCAACTTTTGTGGCCATATGCTTTTCATACAAGGTACAAAGTTTTCATTCATCAACCATTTCAATGAGTTTCTGGCAGCCAGTATCTGGGAAAGAGATGTTCAGCTTCATCTGAAAACAGCCTACCACATCCGAGGCACCAAAAAAGAGAGCTATATTTGGCATTTTAGATATAAGGTCTTCAGACTGAGGTTACAACCCTTCCGTTGTGTATTTAATTCATTCAACAAATACTTGTTGAATACCTAATTCATCCATAAGAACTTAAAAAATAATAAAAAAAAAATGAAGGAAATGTAGTTCTTAAAAATAAGAGGCTGCTAATCTAGTGAAAGGGGCAGAGATATGAACTACCATAATAGGAGCATTTAGTCTGCTCCTCAGAAATACAGTATCCTGGGAGAGTACATTGCAGTGGATTTTTTAAAGAATCTGCTGTGGGTTTTCAAGAAAGCCCAAGACATCAGAGGAATGACATGTCTTAATATCATTGCATTTTATTTATGAAAAGATTTCTCTTTTATGTTCTTAAGAAGTTCTATGAAGACCAAGCTAGTGGAGATTTCAGATGTGTTTTCAAAATAACTCTTTATGATTTGCAGTTGTTGTTAAGATGAGGTAATAAACACTGTCACTTTAAGGTCCCGAATTCTGAGTCACTCAGCACGGGAATCATCTTTAGTGACAAGTATTCACTGTCACTAAGTTATTCACTGAATACCAACTTCAAGTAGGGCTTTCAGACAGTGGGAACCCAAAAAAAATCTGACAGTCAGCTTTCAGTTTAGATGAGGGAACAGGTCCTAAATATAAATAGCGAAACAACAGAAGAACCCATTCAGGTCTCAACTCTTTATTTGTTTCGTCTTTTTATGCGTTACTAGCAGCAATTTTAATAGTATTTTACATTGATATAATGCATTGTCTTTAATTCTGTTTTCATATTTACATTTAAGTTTGAAGTCTGTATTGAAATAATATAGAGAGATTATTTTGTAACTATATTGATATGTTAAACTATTAAAATGACATAAATCTGTAAATAACAGAAAGTAACATAAATAATAAATTGATGAATAAAGTTACCTATAATCACATAAGCTAATCAAGTAGAGGCTTCCATTTGCATATTATGCCTTCTAGTCTTTAAATAGAGCCTGTTGATGGGTATTAAGGAGGGTACGTACTGCATGGAGCACTGGGTGTTATACAAAAACAATGAATCATGGAACACTACATCAAAAACTAATGATGTAATGTATGGTGATGAACATAACATAATAAAAAATAAATAAATAAAAAATATCATTGAAACTACTGTTCCAACTTAAGAAATAAAATATTATAAATACAAAAAAAAACTAATGATGTAATGTATGGTGATTAACATAACATAATAAAATAAAAAAAACTAATGATGTACTGTATGGTGACTAACATAACATAATAAAATAAAATTAAAAAAATAAATATATGCTTGCTGAATCTTTATGCATCTCAATTTGAATTTTAAGTACAGATAGAGTTTTATTTTCTAGATAGTCATGCAATATAAGAGTATGATATTTAACAAACTAATATATGCTTTTCCTCATTTCTGAAATTTCATGTAGCCAAACAAATGTACATATACACTTTGCATGGTTGTTTTCAAAAATGGAATCAAAACCCCATGTTTGTGTGCTACTTGAATTTCTCACATGATAATGTAAAACAGTGTAATAATTATAGATCTAATTCATTGTTTTTAATATGAATATGATTTTCATTTTGTATATGTGTGTATACATTATATATGAAACTAAAACTACATATGTATACATTTATTTTGTGTATATATTATATGTGTGTGCATATACATATACATATGTATATACATATATATGCATATATATTAAACTACATGGTTTTAATAATTTATTTTAAATACATATTGCACCCTACCCAAACATGTAAGATCTGTAAGTACCAATAGCCTCCATATTTATATTTCTTTGCCTATGCTCAGACATGATAGATGATTCTAGTGGACCATCTGAGTGATTTGCTAATCACTGAATGGCTCCAGTAGGTTTCATCCAATGAAGGCTGAAAAATAGAAATTCAATTCACTTCTGTCTGGATGCCACCGATTTTGTTTTTTGATAAGAGGCTTTTCTGGACTTTTGTTTTTGAAGAAATCAATAGATTTATTACTGAGAACTAATTAAAAAATTAGAATGTAAAAAAATTAATACTAATACCTTATGCTTTGTTCACAGATAAGAACTTCAAGATGTGAGATGTAAAACTTTTGTATAAATCTAAATTAAATTTGTAAAGAAAAATTTTGTTTAATTAATGAATTATCACACTCATAAAAATGTCTTTTCAGTGAGAGCATTTCACCTAACATGACATTTAGAAAAAATAATCTATCCAATGACATTTTTCAAAGCGCTGGAACAAACAATCCTAAAATTTGTATGGAATCAGAAAAGACCCCGAATCGCCAAGGAAATGTTGAAAAAGAAAAACAAAGCTGGGGGCATCACGTTGCCCGATTTCAAGCTATATTACAAAG
>NC_138379.1:29606046-29624070 GCF_054177405.1 Leptonychotes weddellii | reverse complement strand
TTACTCAGCCATCAGAAAAGATGAATACCCAACTTTTACATCAACATGGATGGGACTGGAGGAGATTATGCTAAGTGAAATAAGTCAAGCAGAGAAAGTCAATTATCATATGGTTTCACTTATTTGTGGAACATAAGGAATAACATGGAGGACATTAGGAGAAGGAAGGGAAAAATGGGGAGGAATCGGACGGAGAGATGAACCATGAGAGACTATGGACTCTGAGAAACAAACGGGGTTTTAGAGGGGAGGGGGGAGGGGGGATTGGTTAGCCCGGTGATGGGTATTAAGGAGGGCACGTACTGCATGGAGCACTGGGTATTATACGAAAACAATGGATCGTGGATCACCACATCAAAAACCAATGATGTATTGTATGGTGACTAACATAACATAATAAAATTTAAAAAAAAAAAAGAAAAAATAATCTAGCCTTCCCTGCACTTTTAAGAATGATCTATATGTTTCTTTATTCATAAAACCTTGGGGAATATTTATGTCCCCAATTTTGTTTACTAAAGTCTAAGTGCTTCGTATACTGGTTCTGTATAACCTAGAAATGCACAGCAATGTGTTAGTTATAACTGAATCATTTGCTCTGTATGTCTATTTATTTAAAGTGTGGACTCAGTTTAGCATTCTGGAAAAGGGGGTTCCTCTCTCACTTTTAAGGAATTTGGTAATAAAATTAATTCATCAATTCAACGAATTATGGTTTGTAATGTCTTCTAAGTGTCAGACAATAGTGTAGGAGGTAAAATTATAAAGACATAATCCAAATCAGTGAACCCAAGTTAATAATTCATGGGAATGAAATTTATAAATCCCACTGCAACTAACATGAGACTCATTCTGCCAATGCAGAATATTAAAAGGATTATCCCCACCATTATTTTAATTTTGGTGATTAGAAATTGGTGCACTATAATCAAGCCATTCTCCCCTTTCAAGTTCTGTTAGAAAATCCTTATCTCTTTCTCAGCAAAAACTGATGAAGTAGATATGCACAGAAAATATGGGCTCCCATGTATAGATAGTGACAGTGATTCATCCCTGCACTCATCATTTTACTTTTCTTCTCATCCTCCTTGCACCCCCTTCCTCCTTCTTCTTCCTGTTTTTGTGTTTTATTTTCTATCCTCTGTGTCTAACTTCTTCATTCTTTATGCTCAGTTTCTCAAATCCCCTTAGGAAGGAGAATTTAAGTGAGTCATGTACCTGGTTTGCATTCCCAGGAGTGTTTGCATTTTCAGCAGAAATGAGAAGGCACTCCGTTGTTAGTGGTACAGTTAAAGGCAGGAGGTAAAAGGTGGGAGAGAGATGTTGAGTATTTAAGGAGATTATTAAAATCATGTTAATGCCCGGAACTCCTGCCATTTAGGCAGCAATTAGAAGGCAAAATCAGTCTGAAACTATAATCACCAATACCTTTTCATTCTTTGGCATTGATTAATCTCTCCTTTACCCCACTTGACAGTTTGTGTATATCCCACATTTTCTATCACGTATCAACAACTAGAAGTATGGAATTTTAGTGAAGCTGATAATAATCAGGTGTTGTTGTGAATATATTTCTGATGTGCAAATATTCTCTTTCTATATATTGTCAGACACTTTCGTGATAAGAGAGCTTCCCTTCCACCAGGCGATCAATATACTACAGCAAAGAAATGCCATTGAGGGAGGGAGCCGACCTGCACTACCTGCTAAGAGACAGAAAAAAAGTAATTTAAAAAAATTACAACTTTAAATATAGAAAAATATTGAGGCTCTCAAATAATGTATTTACAATTTATTTTATATATGTAGGTGTGTGTATGTGTGTGTGGCATTTTCTTCTGAATATTTTATCAATTTTTATCATTTCTGAAAAATATAACTGATGTGTTGTTTGAATTCCATTCTAGTTCTTGTGATTATTTGGAAAATGAGATAGTAAAACTGACTGGGCCCCAATTTCCCTATTTGTAAGGGGTTTGATCAACATATGCTCTTCAATGTTAGTTGACAGGCTCATAAGTTCAGTGACAGTATATGGGTATATGCATTTAGACATTATTTTACTACTCATATGCAAGACATTCTATTAAGCCTTATGTTTGAAATTCACTTTCTTTCTTCACTATTAATGAACTGCTATCCACTTTTCAAAAATGCTGTATTTCTCAAGGAAATTTTAGATTACTTTATCAGAGTCTAAAAATATTATTCTTTCCCTTTTAAGAAAATGTTGCACCTTTTTAACTCAGAACCTTGTACTTTTCAATCTTTGTGTTATGTGGAACTATATTCCAGGCCAATTTTTCCTTTAGCTACACAGCTGCCCTTGTAGGTCAGTGGAGAGCAGTTCAATCATTTCACCTGAGGTAAAACATTTGTTTTATTTATTTAAACCTTGTAAAAGCAAAAGCCTCTTCAGCCCAACTTATGTTCTCTAGTATGTAGCAGGCTACCAAAAAGCAAGGTCCTTATAGCTTTTCTCAAATGAGATTGTCACTGGGATTATTTTGTCCCAGAAAAGTTTCACATAAGCCTCTTTATTAAAGAAGAGAAATGGATCTTGAGGACAAAAACTAAATGCAATTCATTAACTTGGTTGTTGCCAATTGCTGCCTGAGAAAAGATCTGAAAGATTACATTTTTTCTTATCACTGGCTTATAACATATTTTTCTGGGAATAACAGATGGAAGCTCTTATTTTGATTATACACACAGGAGTTTTTGCTGTAATAATCTGGTTTCTTTTTTGAGCCTCTCTTAAGTAAACTTAAATGCTGATTTGCTGATCATGCGTGCACTAAAATTTGTAAAATTCTCAGAATAAGCTGGAAAAGTGTGGAGTTGGAAAACTGCATAGATTGTGGGATAGTGTGAGGGGGTTGAAATGGTTGAAGAGTATAAGAAATATTTCAAAGAGAAATTAAACTTTGAAGTGAATTTAGAAGGAGAAGGAGTCAGCCAGGTGTAGGAACGGAGGATGGGGAAACTAGGGCAGAGGTCATCGCATGAACAAGTGCACAGAGTCATGACCACACAGAGAGTTTGGATAAGACAAAGGCAGGAGGTATCAGTGGCGGCCTAGCGGGAGTTGAAAAGATATTGGGACCCTTATATGACAGGCTAAAGACCTTAAACTTTACCACTCATGAGTCTTAGTAGCTTTCTGAGTTTAATTGAAATTTGATAAGGGTAGAGCATCTTAAATGAGATTTATATGCTCATAACGGCATCCATGCAAATTTCTGATTCAGGGCAATGATGTGGAAGCATCAAAGGCAGATTCTTTCCCCTGAAATCTTTGCAGTGAAATCCTAAATCCTTTGCAACCTGGAAAACTTCTCAGAATGAGCTGCCAGATGCTACCAGCAAGAAGCGTATTTCTCAGAATAGACTCCTATTTGCCAGTTTCAGAGATTTAGCAATATATTCAGATGTCAAAGTGGATCCCTTCCACATCTTTCTCCCTGCTGTTTTACTAATAGGGAAACCCCGAAACATTGAAGTAGATGATCTTGTCTAATTCTGGAAATCAGAAGCAGGAGATGTAAGAGACATTCCAATAGTGATTGCACATGTATTTATGGTGACACAAAATTAAAATAAATATCTCATTCTAAATATTCTTCGGCTTTCCCACAGCCACTGTTCCTTCCCAGACTTTATCATCTCCTTCAAATCATTGTAGGACCCACTACACAGCTCCCCCTGTCTCAGCCTTCTCCTCCACCCTGTACTTGAATAGCATGAATAATATCTCCCATACTGTAGGTTGAATAGTTGTCTGTCCAAAATGCAGATGGGCTCATTTTCCTCTCTCAAATCCCTCATATCTCCCCAAACCTTATAGGATTAAGCCCAGCCTCTTTATCATGACATACAAAGTTCTCCATGACCCATCCCCTTAGCTAACTTTCCAGACTTACCAGCAGTGAATATTAGGCCATAGAAGTTTTACATCATATTTATTTCTCAATTTCTTCTCTTTGTATCCTAAATCTATATTTGCATATGAGAATTAGTTTTGAAGGACAGATTATAGACTAGCTACAGAGCAAGTTACAGTCTAGTTTTCATAAAATCCTGAAAGCAAGACAGAAAGGTTCTACAAATGCTTCTAGAAAGCAAGCTTTAGGCTGTAAATCAACTGTGCTTATCATAAAGAGATTGGGGAGGAATGTTTATTACACAGGGGAAATTTTCAAAAGAAGAATAAAGAAATCACCAGGCAACAGATGACTTTACCTTAACTTTGCTGAATAGAGAGAGGGGAAAAAAAAAGATCAATAAATTTTAGACTCTCAACCCACCACTCACAAAAACACCCCTCCTGCCTTAATGAGCTGTGACAAGAGAATCCAGAAACATATCTTCAGTATTATTTCCCCCTGGAAGATGGAGAAGGAGTTTCCTATAAAACTGTAAGGAGAATAAAGTATAAAGAAATCTAATCTTTTCTTTTTTCTTGTTAAATATGTCTGTTATAAAACATGCTGTTTCTCCTTCCATTAACATGTGTAGGTTTTTTTTTTTTAACAACTGTAATTACACACACTTTAAATATGTTCGTTTATATTGATTTTTGTATATCTTTGCACAATGTGAGATTTACTTTGTATGATAAGCCTGATTAATATATATAACCATGTTCTCCTGAGGTGAGTTATGGAAACATACCATTGAATGACAACCACACTGTAGATTTCTCTGAAGCCAGGGATTCTGAATGTTGGCTATGCACCTAAATTGATGTGGAGTGATCAAAATATTTGATCCTGAGGCTAAGTTGCTGGATATTCTATAACAGAAAGGTTGGGTTAGAGCCAGGGTGTCTGTATTTCCCTCAAATTTCACAGGTAATTGCTTATCTGTGTAATCACATTGCTCTGAATATTCATGACTGGAGTAAATAGAGATGAAAAGATGAACATCAAAAAGTTATCTGAAAGTCACAACTTTAAAAAAAATTTAATAACTCATAAGCTTCATCTCCTCTCTTGTCTGAGATTATGTTTATGAAATTCTTTCTTCTTCCTGAACTATCTAACATAGCTTAATGCCAAACTCACAATCAGTTTTTATAGTGTTGGGTGGCTAGGTAGATGCTGAGTTAGGTGGCTGAATGGATGGATAAAGGATGGATGATGGATGGATTGGTAAGCGCATAGTTACACTCTTGTACGGATGCACAGATAATGCATTAGAGGAATGTAATGAATAGAAGATGAAGGATTAATGGGTGGGATAGCATGTAGCTGGGGTTGATTACTGGCAAGTAATCTAGGGTGATAAATGGAAAACCTAGTGAAGTAAAGGATGGATGAATGAGTGAATAAAGGATAATGAAAGGATGAGGAACAATAAAATTTCTAGAGTCTCCTTGCAATGTTTAATCTACTAAACTGCCAGATTAAACAAAAAATGATTTTTTCTCATGTTCAGTAAAACAAATTCAATATGAAGGAGTTTCTTTGTTAATTTTCTGGTTGTGAATTCCAGATCATGATACACAAATAAATTAAGTGCTGTGGGGACTGCAGTAGATAAAATTGATGTAACTGTGAAGACTAACTGGATAAACATTTCGACCCTATTTGAGAGCTCTTATTCCAGGTATGTAACCTTTCTAACTGTAAGAAAATGAAACAATTCAGTGGAAATCAGTCTTTCCAGAAGTCTGTGGGGGAAGCAATAGGGCTAAGAAATGGGGGATATAATTATAAAGAATTTTTACCGAAGCCAAAATCACTGATCTAAACTCAAGAAGATTATTCCAAGGGCAAACAGAGCAGTTTATTTTGTGTCAATTTTTAAGTCCTATGGGAACACAGATTGTGATCATGCTTTGCAGAGAGTGGTATAAGCCCCAGACAATCATATTGTGAATTATGTGTATTTTAAGTTCTATATACAATAACACTGAAAGGCCTTTGCCAAATATAGAAAAGATTATCTTCAGATCCTATAAAGCAAAATGTTTAGTCTAGAGTTCATTATTAAACATTTAAAAAGTAAATTTAAAGTAAACAAGCAAATGAAAAACTATTTTTCTGCTGAATCTCACATTTTATTTCTAATTTCATTTTTTTGTTTTTTTTTCTAATTTTTCAGTGATCTATTTTACCTATTTTTGAAGAAACACGCCTTATTGAAACATACCTTATGAAATTCTGACTTACATACAAAATACAAAAAATGTGTCAATTTGAGACTACAGCTTTATATTTGACAAAAGCACTAATGCAACCAGATTATAGAACATTTCCATCACCTCAGAGAAATTTTTCTGATTCTGAAACCATAGATTATCTTGCCTCAGTTTATTCTCTAGAGTTAAGAGTCTGTTTCATGGTTTGTCTCTCTCTTTTTTCTTTGCTCATTTGTTTTGTTTCATAAATTCCACATATGAGTGAAATCATATGGTATTTGTCTTTCTCTGACAGACTTGTTTCACTTAGCATTTTACTCTCTAGTTCTGTTCATGTTGTTGCAAGTGGCAAGATTTCATTCTTTTTTATGGCTGAATAATATTCCATTGTATGTGTATCACATTTCTTTATACATTCATCTATTGATGGACACTTACACTGCTTCCATAGTTTGGCTATTGTAAATAATGCTGCAATAAGCGGAGGGGTGCATATATCCCTTCAAATTAGTGGGATTTTCTGGGTAAATGTTTTTAATGGTTTAAATAAGTTTTAAAAATTTTTGCATTGGTAAAATATTTTATGTTTGTCAATTGTGTTATACTTACAAGCTCTAACTTGATCTAACTTCTCAATATCAGCATTGCCCATCATATTGATAGAATAGCATTGTTATTCCTTCTTTATGGGTGAGGGATGATGAAAACTTTGAGAATTAACATCATTTTCAGGTTTATGTGCTTGGAGGTAGAACCAGAACTAGAACTCAGGCTCCTGCATGCTTCCTTGAAATGTATTTTTAGAATAAGAGTGTAATTTCTTCATTTTGATATTTCCTTGTACACCCAGTAAATGTACTATATTAAATAAATACTTAACTCAATTTATTTATTACATATTCATTTTAACTTATTAGTCTTTTTAAATATGTACATTAGGATTCAGGGATCTTAAGCCAGATTCCACAACTTCCCCAACTCTAGCTTCCCCACTGAAGAAATTTGTACTTTGTCATATGTGCACACATCCTTATTTGAGTAAATAATTCTTGATTGCAACTGGTTCCATGAAATTTCTTTTAATCTTAATGTTTATACTGAAGTATATGTGAAAATGCAAGTATAACATATGCATCATTAACAAATATATTTTGGAAGTTACCTGTTTAACAAGTAAAAGTTGACTCCAAAACTAGAAGGATAAATGGACAAATTCACATAGTAACAGCTTTTAACACACTTGTCTTGGTAACTGATGTAACAAGTTGATAGAACAAATAGAATAAAAGTGTATTAAGTAGGGCATGTATTGCATGGAGCACTGGGTGTTATATGCAAACAATGAATCATGGGACACTATGTCAAAAACTAATGATATACTGTATGGTGACTAACATAACATAATAAAAAAATAAATAAAATTAAATTAAAAAAAGAAGAAATATAAAAAATGTCAACAATATTACAGAAAATGACTCCAAGATTTTAGGAAAGTTTTATATCTGGGAAACAAGATAGCTAGATATCAAATAAATTGGTAACATGTCTGATTACCAAAAAAATAAGACCATATATCTTTATACTAATATTAGTACTATTATTGTTTTATGTATTATTTATTGAGCACTAACTAAATTCCATTGAAGTGTTTTGGTAACAGTGTTTACTACAGGATCTAAAACCTTACAATTATCTTCTATGGCATATTACAGTGTAACAATCATATATTCATTCAACTAAATATTTATAGAGGTCCGTCTATGTTCTAAATGTTTATGATATATAAGTGAACAAAAGAGACATGATTCCTCACTCGATCTACTTATATTCAAGAGGGTGGAATAGGCTGTGCTTAGTAAACAAATAAAGAAATCTCAAAAAACATAATTATATAGTATATCAGAAAGTTAAATGTTACATTAAAAAAGGAAGAGTAGGGGCACCTGTATGGCTCAGTCAGTTGAGTCCAACTCTTGGTTTCAGGTTAGGTCATGATCTCAGGGTTGTGAGATTGAGCCCCATGTCGGGCTCCACACTAAGAGGGGAGTCTGCTTAAGATTCTCTCTCTCCCTCTCCTGCTGCTCCTCCCCTCTCTGAAATAAATAAATCTTTAAAAAATAATAAAAGTAAAAAAAATTAAAAAGGAAGAGTAATGGTATTTAGGCAGTTTGGAGAGAGAGGATAAAGGAAGGGAAGGTTGCAACATCCACTAGGTAGCAGAATAGGCTCCCTTGACAAGATAACATTATGGCCTAAAGGGATGAAGGAGTACAGGGAAATGAGGATGGGCTTTGGAATCATTAAGAATTGGGTTATCATTGTGTTTTTTAATTTACTAGCTATAAAGCTTCCTTAGCCTCTATGAAACACATGGAGAAGGTAAAAATTGGAATACTCACTTCTAATTTTTTTAAAGATTTATTTATTTATGTTAGAGAGAGAGTGAGCACAGGGAGGGGCAGAGAGAGAGGGAGAGAGAAACTTAATTTTTTTAAATGAAAAAGTTTCAAATTAAAAGCTGTTTTAAAGGTAACAATATTTAATTGCTTGAAATATGACTTGCATAAAATAAACACTGTGCATATTTTCCTTAAAAAGCATATTGAGTACACAACAGAGACTTCGTATGTAAGACATTGAATGTAGACTTACGTAGAATTACAAAAGACATTGAATACTAGCATAAGGTTCACAAGGTTTTCTTACCCATTTCTGCCAGATGTCCTCATATTTCTGAGGCTCCAGATAATTTATAGGGTTTTGTGTTCTATTTTGATTGCTAGATCTTGTAGTAAATAATAAGTCATACTGATCAACAAGGCAGAAGAATGTATTAAAATCCCTAGAGTTATTAAAAATGAATTTATATGAAGACACTTCTAGGATAATGGGGAATTTGAAAAGCTAATATCGGATAATTTTATTACCTGTTGACTTTGAGACAATTCTTTTTGTTAAGCAAATAAAGGATTTTGGGGACAAACATCAATGCACCTATTAGAATGTTAGTGACACATTCAAAAATTGTCTCTGTTCAGCCTTCAAATGGCAGAAGGATTTGCTCAAACAGAGAAGATGTGGCATATATATGCAAAGGAATATTACTCAGCCATCAAAAATTTGAAATCTTGCCATTTGCAATGACATGGATAGAACTAGAGGGTATTATGCTAAGTGAAATAAGTCAGTCAGAAAAAGACAAATATATGCTTTCACTCACATGTGGAATTTAAGAAACAAAACAGATGATCACAGGGGAAGGGAGGTAAAAATAAAATAAGACAAAATCAGAGAGGGAGACAAGCCATAAAAGACTCTTAACTACAGGAAATAAACTGAGGGTTGTTGAAGGGGAGGTGGGTGGGGCAATGGGGTAACTGGGTGATGGGCATTAAGGAGGGCACATGATGTAATGAGCATTGGGTGTTATATGCAACTGATGAATCACTAAACTCTACCTCAAAACTAATGATACACTATATGTTAATTAATTGAATTTAAATAAAAAAGCAACAAAAAAGAAAATTACCCTCAATCATGCTCAATTAAAGCACCTATAGAACATACTCAACACTGACTTAGTAATTGTAACATCTATACAATTTTGTTATGTATTTTATCTCTAGCTCCTCAGCAAGATTTTTTATAGTATTAATAAACCATCCATTCCTGTGCTTGGAAGAAGGAAGTGTAGCCATTGTCTGTCAGGTTAATTTCATGATGAACCATAATAGCTCCTAGAGAAGCATTCTTCATTCTGTTATCGGAGTGAATTCAAGCTCTCCCAAGTTCTCAACTAGGTAGAATGTCCCTACTTATAAAGACTAGGCTTTCTAAATACAAATTGGGAAACAATAATTCTAGGTGCTTTGGAAGGAAGTATAGAATCTTTTTTGCTCTTAATAGAATATGTAGTGGAGTCAAGCATCAGTATCAGTCATCTATTTATTCATTAGTCATCTCTAGTTATTATATTTTAAATGGATATTAAAACAGAGGCAGTGTTTATGGTGATGGAGAATATTATCTAGAGAGAGTGATGAGCAATAAGGAATAACACAGGGAGACAATGAAGACTGTGACAAAGAAGACTGATATATAACTGTATGTGCCAGTATAGCATTAAGAATGCTTAAATATTGAAATGCTTCTGTATCACTTGGTAAATAATCATTTCCTAGGTTATCTTGACCCATTCCTCTGAATTGTCCTGAACTTACTATTATCCAGACACTAAATGGTTAATAACTCTTCCAATGGAGCATTCCTGGAATCAAGCATAAAAGTAGCATCAGTTCTGTTGGTTGGAACCTGCTGTTATGTAATTTGTTGTATATATTACAATAATATACCTAGTTAAAATACTTGAAAGAAAAATATGACATGCTAAAAGAAATATAGTTATATGACAAAATTATAGTGGAGTGATCAGAGATGGACATCTTTGAGGAAATGAAATTTAGAGCTGAGATCTAAAGTATGAGTAAGAGTTAGGCAGTAAATATTTCTAATTGAGAAGCCAGTAAATATTCCTAATTGTAGAGTCTTTAGGGAAGAAGGAATGTGACCATGCAAAGGTCCTGATATGTGACAGAGCTTGGCATCATCAGTCAACAAAAGAAAACCACAGTTTTTATTATAAATGGATATTACTTGGGGCAAGATACATACAAAAACGCCAACGTGATTGTGGTCTTGACCTTCCAAACTTAACATGGTTGCTATAAAATTCAATTATGAATTTTTTTGTAATTGATTGATGCCCAACATGCTTGGTATTGAATTTTTAATATATTTACTCAGCCATAAAAAAGAATGAAATCTTGTCATTTTCAATGACATGGATGTAACTAGAGAGTATTATGCTAAGGGAAATAAGTCAGTCACAGATAAACACCATATGATTTCACTCATATGTGGAATTTTAAAAACCAAACCAAACATGCAAAGGGAAAATAAAAGAGAGAGCAAGGCACACCAAGAAACAGACTCTTAACTATAGAGAATAAACTGATGGTTATCAGAAAGGAGGTGCGTGGGAGATAGGTGATGGGGGTTAAGGAGGGCACTTGCTGCTATGAGCACCGAGTGATGTAGGGAAGTGCTGAATCACCATATTGTACACCTGAAACTAATATTACACCATATGTTAACTAACTGAATTTAAATAAAATCTTTAGAAAATAAATTGTGACTTGCTTAGTCCTAAAAATTAGTGGAGAAGACAATCACTACTTTGAAGCAGATTGAATAGTTAGGAAGAGAACCACTGAAAAGATCAAAATATTTCTGGTAATAATTTCTAATAATAAAGGTAAAGTTCCAGATACATAAAATATGTCAAAATACATTTTGGTACACAACTATGGGCAAGACATAGGGTTACGTGAATATGAGACTATTTTAAAAGCCTTTTTCTTATAAGGCTCATGGAGTCAGAGATATTATCTTATTTTGTATCGTCTCTTCTCTAGCTACATAAAGAATGAAACTAAATAAAGGTGTGAAGAAAGAAATAAAGGTGGGAGAAAATGACAAAGAGACAGAAAATATTTCTCTTCTCAAATAGCATGCAAATTAGGGACACCTGGGTAGCTCAGATGGTTAAGCATCCAATTTTTGATCTTGGCTCAGGTCATGATCTCAGGGTCATGAGATTGAGCCCCACATTGGGCTCCACACTGAGCGTGGAGCCTGCTTGAAATTCTCTCTCCCTTCTCCCTCTGTCTCTTCCCCCACCCCTCCGCTGCTTGGGCTCTCATTCTAAAAAAGATAGCATGCAAATTACAAAATGCCTTCAATTTAATAGGTTGTTATTAGAGATCTGTGGAAGATTGAATGAAGGGGGAGAATACATCACTGAAATTTTATCTACACCTTGTTTCTACTTTTTTTTTATGAGCTTAGATACTCTAGGAAAGCTTCCACTCTTTATAATCATAAATATGACAGGACCATCATTTTGCACATGCACACTATGTGTGTGTGTGTGTGTGCGTGTGTGTACATACTGTTTTAAAAATAGATTAGACTCAGGTAAGAAGGAATGATATGAGATAGCATTTACCAGATCTTCTACACAATGATTTCTTTAAAATAGTTAGAAGTCAACTGAGGATTAATCAAAACTCCATTAATAAATAGAATTGCAAATAATAGTCCTATGGAAAATCACTAAATATGTATTAAAGTTTACAATGTTAATAAATAGCTCATATATTAGAAACAATAACTTTAAAAATAATAACAGTAACTTTAGAAACAAAGTTATTAACAACTTCAAAAAATAATAATAACTTCAGAAAATTAAAATAAATAGCCATAGGTTAGGTAAATTTAAATCTGATAATATTTTCTTTATTTATGCACATGAGCTAGAAATGTTTGTTACTTTGTAATGAATCCAAAGACTCATAGACTCTTTTAGCTAGAAAAGACCCTAAAAGTAAATGTAATCCAAAGTACTGGCTTTACAGATCAATTAACTGAAGTCACTAATTGAGGGGTTTAGATCCTGTAACAACTTCGTTCTGACCCTGAGAAAACTAATCGCTACTGGAATGACTTTTTGAGAAATTCAATATTGATCTAAAGCATTACACTTATTTCTTGATCATTTGAGAATCTTGTGAAAGCCACAAATCCTCTCCAGAGAAAAATGTACCCTCCTTTATACACACATAATGTAATTATTCACTTTAAGTCTATCCATAGACTTTTAACACTCAATTAAAAGAGAAAGGAGGGCATAAGAGGTGTCTTCAAGTTCTCAAATTAATCATCCACAAGGTATTTCAAATTAACCATCTGTAAGATAGATGCCACAGAAAATTGGAAAACTCTCATGGAAACATGAGATTGACTTAAGCAATCATAGGTCACTGTTGTACATATGAAGCAATCTCATCCAAAATCCATCATCAGAGATAGAGGTGGAGCAGATCCCTCCATTCTCCCATAATACACACTAAAAATAATTAAAGGTATACATGCATACATAAAGAGACAACGGAAATAAAACTATGTTCTCTTGAAAGAAAAAAAGGAAATTGATACAAAAGATATTATAAGAAATATTCATTATTTTAGATTTTTTATGTCTGAGAATGTCAAATATATACATACCTCACTTTAATAAAAATGTTCCCATTTTCAGAAATTTGTATCACACATAATTCTTACATTTGAGAAAATTCAATTTGCTCTTTCTGCCAAAGGAGACTTAAATAACTTTAATCTATTAAAATGAAATTCATTTTTAGTAGCACATTAACCAGATGTTATGCCAAGCTATTTCTGTGTAATTTAGAAACTAAATCAGCTCCTTACACATATGTTAGTGATTCAAGGCCAATTCTCTCAATGTTAATCACAAGAGATTATCACTGACAGGACCAGATGTTGCAAAAAAACCTGAGGTCAAAGTTAATCTTAATTTTAATGTTTTGATGTGTGTGTGTGTGTGTGGTGTGTGTGTCTCTGTGTGTGTATGTGTGTGTATGTGTCTGTGTGTGTTCAGGAATTGTTGAGTTTCAACCTCCTTAAAAAGATGGTGAAGTGACAAGAAGACATGATCTGTATATGTGTGCTATAAATATCAAGTATTAATACAGCTTATAGATCAGTGCCACCGAACAGAATACATGTGCTTTATAAATACTTACAAAGGAGCTGAATTAGTGTAGAATAGTAATTCAATCCTAGTGTTGTTCTTCCAACCACTATTAAGTACTCCCTTTTCATTATTCATTAGTCTCATTAGATGAATAGTCTTAAACACATTAATCAATATTTAAAAGCAATGTTTAAAATTTAAATTTCTAGAGCACACCCCTAAATATGTTCATATTTTACCAATTACACATTATATACATGTATTCCTGCAGTGATCAGAAGCACCAATTCTGGAGCCAGACCGCTTGGATTTGAATTGCACCTCTGTCATTTTCTACATTTGTGACCTTAGGTAAATTATTTTCTCGGTAGGTACTACTGTTAACTTCATCGCAAGAGATGGGTCGTTTGTTTGTAATGAACCAAATATTCACTGGATCTGTTTTCAGCTACATGTTTGAAGAATCTGATCTACTTGATCTTCTGGATCTCTTCTGCAGTAGAACAGTCCCCAGCTGTCTCTCCAAGCAGGAGGCAGTGCCATAAGGAGTCTATGTGGGCATGAATATCCTCATATTTAGCTTTTGTGGCTTCAGACTTCCCCACCATGCTTTGTCCTTGGACAAATTGAGAATTTAGGCAACACTCAGGGATCTCCATGCTTGCCCCTACACCCCCTTAGTTTAGTGCAGTATTACTCAAGACTGATTTTTAGACAACATTTTAAATTGTTTATTATACAAAATATTATGTGTGAGCCACTGCTAGCTGTTAAGAACACAACACTGAGGAAACTGCTCTAGCCTCACGGATCAGAGTATAGCACTGACTTCCTCTCACTGGCATTTCAGCTCGTTCTCCAGTGTGAGTGAGAACAAGCGATGTGGAGTATGTACCACACACGTTTCATCCCACTTTGTGTGCATTGAGAGGGAAACCATTAAAATATTTCAGCTTTATCTTTGGTTTGAGAAGAGCCATGAATTTGGACTATATTAACTTGGTCTCTGGAATAATTCATTTTCTTGAGTTGAATTATGACCTTGGTTTTGAGAATTTTATCTTAGAGCTTATTGCTTGAAATAGTTTTGCTCTTTCTACGTCTCTGGTATCTTTTCTATTCCTTGATCATGAGGATTGTAAAACAGACTGTGTTTTACTTTACATTTGGCTTCAAGGAAGGTTGGAATTAAATTTACACCTCAGCTATACAAATAAATATCTTGAATATTATGACCTTATTATCAGAGCAATTTTCTCCTGCCGTCCTCTTGCATCCTTGAAGCCACACCCCCAAGTCACACCTTATAATTTATGTTTTCTCTGGATCTAATCTAATGTAAGATTTTATTTGTGTTTGAATTTGGGTTGTCTGATTATATTATAATCTATAAACATTAGAAACATTCATACTGGAATTAAGCATTTTTTAAGTTAATGTCATTTAAAATAAAACAAATCTAATAAAGTCTCCTGGCCCTCATGGGTCTTCTCTTGGCTTAACACTCTGAAATCATGTTCTTTTATTATGTTTTTATGACTTTAATGCAACAATAATGCAAGCAGATGATTCTTTTAGGAATAGGATCAAATCTATCACAACATGGGACATTAACCACAATTCCAGTAATCACCTTGACTTATTCTTTCTGTAATATTTCAACTCCCAAGATCCCTTAGCTAGTTTATATCAGATTCACTGAGGCCCTCAACAATTTAAATCATGGAAATCCTGTGAGCTTGTGACACATTTGCTATTCCCTGTTAGAATCTATTGTCCCTGCCAGATCACAAGCTTTCAAGATTGCTTATTTTGACTCTTTTTATGATATGTAAATAAGAAGCAAAAGAAAACTAGAAACCAAATTCATTTTTACTTATCAAATATATATACTTACTATGTATCAGTTAATATCCTAAGTGTTTTAGGAATGCTTTCTAATTTAATTCTCATAACAATCATATGAGGAAGTTTCTGATATTATCCTCATTTTACAGAAGTGAGATTTGAGGCATAGAGAGGTTAGTATTTTGTCCAAGTTACATAACCAGGAAGTGATAAGAGTCAGTATTTAAACACCAGCCCTCTTATTTCAAACCTTATCTCCCACCATTATTAACATCTTATATTAGCAGGTGACATTTGACATAACTAATGAACCAATATCAATACATTATTGTAACTAAAGTCCACACTTGATTCACTTTTCTTATTTTTCACCTTCTTTTCAGGATCCCATCTAAGATACCTCATTACATTTAGTCATTATACCTCCTTAGGCTTGTTTTGCCTGTGAGTTTCTCAAATTATCCTTGTTTTGAGAACATGGACAGCTTTGAGGAGTATTGGTTAAGTATTTCCCAGAATGCCCATTAAGTGGATTTGTCTGATGTTTTTCTCATGATTAGAGTGGAATTATATGTTTGAGGGAGGAAAACCACAGAAATAAAATGTCATTTTTATCTCCAACTATCAAGAGTACATGCTATCAGCATGACTTATCACTGTTGATGTTGAACTTAATCACATAGCTGAGGTTGTGTTTGTGAGATTTCTATAGTGAGATCACTATAAAGTGACTTTGTTCCCATTTCTGTCTGCACTTTTGGGAAAGAAGTTACTCTGTGCAGGAAGATACTTAAAAGGTAAAGAGTTAGACTACCTCCTTGAAGGCAGAGTATCTACATAAATTATTTGGAATTCTCCTGAACAGGAGTTGTGTTTATCCTCTCCTCATTCATTAACTTATGTCTTCAATCATTTATTTATATCACTATAGACTTATGGATATTCATTTTATACTTTGAGTTATAATGCAAAATTCTTTTGATTTCTTTTGTTGTCCAAACTGAGCCTTGGCAGCTGGGGACTCCTCCCGTTTCAGTTAGTTCCTGTATATTCTTGACATACCTCCATTACTGTGACTTTTTTTTTTTTTTTAAGCACTTCTTACCTTCTGGCACTATAAGATTCTCTAGTATGTTTCCAACCCCAGTCTCAGAACCAGTCTTCTCCAAGGAGCCCTAGTACTCTTAGTGGGGCATGGCTTTAGAAACCAGTGTTTAGCCATTAGATACAATCATTGCTCTTAGGGTATCATTGTTTTAGTCCCACTTGGCTAACAAAGGTAAGATATTTGTTAATATTAACCATGTGTATACATATATCTATAAATATTTCTATATTTAGCTATCTGTAAATATATTAAATAAAATATGAATTCATTCTTATGACTTCAACTCTAATCCATTACTATCTGGATCATTCTAAACTCTTTTTTCTGGCTTATCTGTAAATTCTCACTCCAACAATAAGAAACCTGGTTCCTATCATCTTCCATCTATTTATTTAATTGTTCAATTTCAGGTTCATAATTCTTAAATCTTTCCCCTGAGGGAAACAACTCTGCCATCTAGAGAACAGTGTTTCTGTACAGTTCCTTTTGCCTTCAGTCTTACTGACACTCCATTTATTTCCAAAATGACCTAAGTCATTTTCTTTTTATCCCAAGCCTTTTGGTGGCATTGTTTCATACATCTGTAATGCAGCTAGACTGATATTTTTTGTATCCTGCTTTGCATACCATGATTTTCCAATGTCTTAAGTGATTTGTTTTTACTTTGTAAGTTTTATTCTTTGTGCTTAAAGTTGTATGCATTCTTTTTGTTTTCTTATGTTATGTTAGTCACCATACAGTACACCATTAGTTTTTGATGTAGTGTTCCATGATTCATTGTTTGCATATAACACCCAGTGCTCCATGCAATACATGCCCGCCTTAATACCCATCACCAGGCTCACCCATCCCCCACCCTCTCCCCTCTAAAACCCTCAGATTGTTTCCTAGAGTCCATAGTCTCTCATGGTTTGTCACCCCCTCCGATTCCCCCCTTCATTTTTCCCTTCCTTCTCCTAATGTCTTCCATGCTATTCCCTATGATCCACAAATAAGTGAAACCATATGATAATTGTCTTTCTCTGCTTGACTTATTTCACTCAGCATCACCCAAAAAACAAATAATCAAGTCAAAAAATGGGCAGAAGACATGAACAGACACTTCTCCAAAGAAAACATACAAATGGCTAACAGACACATGAAAAAATGTTCGACATCATCAGCCATCAGGGAAATTCAAATCAAAACCACATTGAAATACCACCTTACACCAGTTAGAATGGCAAAAATTGACAAGGCAAGAAACAACAAATGTTGGAGAGGTTGTGGAGAAAGGGGAACCCTCTTTCACTGTTGGTGGGAATGCAA
>NC_138379.1:29565199-29605546 GCF_054177405.1 Leptonychotes weddellii | reverse complement strand
TTCTTCTTCTTTTTTTTTTCTTAACATATATTGCATTATTTGTTTCAGAGGTACAGATCTGAGATTCAACAGTCTTGCACAATTCACAGCGCTTACCAGAGCACATACCCTCCCCAGTGTCTATCACCCAGTCACCCCATCCCTCCCACCCCACCCCCCACTCCAACAACACTCAGTTTGTTTCCTGCGATTAAGAATTTCGAGGCAGTCACATTAAATGTCATTTTGTTCCACCCTCACCACAGAAAAACATTTTGTGATTTTTGTTGTCCATAACTTCCATTAGTAACTAAATTCAGAGTCAGTGTGAACAATTTTACTTGAACTATCTCTTTGTGCCTAATTATAACCAGTTCTCCTGATGTGTGGTATCACACACTCTCAAATCTTGGAACTCTATTGAAAAGCAAATTAAAATCTACATTTTTTAGAATATTAATTATAGTACTTTATACTCTGTTAGTACTTTTCATCTAAGGACTTCAAAAAGCCATAGAAATGTTAATTAAAACTTTGTGGGATTTTATTTCCTTTTAGATGTATGTGGAAAGGAATCATAATATAATTATATATTATTATTAGACATTAGAGTCATCCAAATGATTTTAAAGAAAACCTTACTCTTTTGCTATTTTCTCCTTTTGTTAATTTTGAGTATATATGAGAGATCCATGATTAACCAAAGGTAGTAGCCTTTAAAGAGCCTCAACACATTAGAATTCAATATTTCAAAATTGATCAAAAAGAAGAGTTTTATCTTCATGGACTAGAAAAAAGAACGTTTCAATAATAACTTTGGTCATAGTTAATGCAACTTTTTTTCAGTCACTGCTAAGTATGAACTTTCTTTTTTTCACCTTCATTTCAGTCTCACTATGGGCCTTTTAAGGATATTTCAATCAATCTTGAGTTTAATATTTCCCTCAGATGTGCTTAAATAATATTTGTTGCAAGAAACTTTATGTTTTATTTCCTAAGTAATTAATTGCTTACTGTTCAGCATGGACAACAGCCACACATTCCCATTTCCTGACCTTGCCTAACGTGAGCAGCTGCATCCCCCTCAATGGCTCTCCCCAAAAAGGTATCATGGAAGGGCATTTACAAAGATGGAAGAGGTACTATTTTTGCCCTGAGAAATTTCACAGTTTTATTTTAGTCAGAACTTCTGAGAACTGAGATGAATCACTCACATCATAATTCCAATAACTGCATTCTTCTCTGTGTTCCTCATCACAAGAGGAGTTAACAGTTTGCCTTTGGTTGGCTTTCTGGAAATTCCATTTCATAGGTTCTCCTTGGGGAGAAAACAATTGCATGGTGCTCACCCTATGATTTCCTCGCCCTAATTAGCAGTCTAGGCAAATACTGAGAGACAGTGCTCATTGTCAGAAGACTGATAAGCCTCGAAGTTTGGCATATTCAGAAAAGACCATGAAGGAATGCTTCAAGGTCCATCCATGGTGGATCTCCTCTGGCAACACTGTCTACTTAATGAACTACACTGATACAGCAATTATTTTCTCACTTTTGAATTTCTAGGTGAAAAATATATATTACACCCAATTTAAGTGAACAATGGGTGAATTTTGACAATGGAAGACAGTTGTGCGAATACAACCACAGTAATAATTGAATGGGACATTTCTATCATCCTACAAAATTCTCACATATTCATTTAAAAGCAATCCCATCCTCTTCTCCTCAACATCTGGCAACAACTGATCTGCTTGCTGTCACTATGGGTATAAACCCATTGTGTTTTGTGTACGGCTTCTTTGGTATAGCATGCCTTTGAAATTTATCTGTAAGGTTGCTTGTACGTGTCTTAGTTCTATTTTGTTGCTGAGTAGTATTTCAATGCATACTTACTCCACAATTTCTTTATCCATAAACCTGTTAATGGACGTGTACATTGTTTCCAATTTTTGGCTATTATGAATAAAAACTTTTTGACCAATAAAATACCAAATTTATGAATTATGCCACATAATGTTTAAAGAGACCGGTTCTTCCCAAATTGACCTCCTGATTCCTAAACTGATCTACTGATTGTAATTTCAATAATTACCATTGTATTTCCCTTCTGGGGAAGGGTTTTAGCAAACTCACAGCCTGAATCTGAAATTTATATGGAAACGCAAATAACTTAAAATAGTCATAATGATTTTTAAAAATCATAAAAAGATGGAAGTATTACACTTCATGATTTTAGGACTTGCTTAAAGGTACACTGATCAAGAAAATTTTTTCACATGGCTAAGCATAGAAATAAAAATCAATGAAACAAAATCGATTATAAGAATAAACCTGCATAGGGGCACCTGGCTCAGTTGGTTAAGCAACTGACTCTTGGTTTCGGCTCAGGTCATCATCTCAGGGTTGTGAGATGGAGCCCCGCATCAGGCTTGCACTAGACATGGAGCCTGCTTAAGATTCTTTCTCCCCCTCTGCCCCTCCCCCCGCTCACACGCTCTAAATAAATAAATAAATAAATAAATAAATAAATAAATAAATAAAATCTTAAAAAAAATAAACCTGCACATAACACAAACAAATATGTAAACACTTTGAATCTTGCTCTCTTACAGAGTTTTGAGATCATTAAATGAAAGTTTGCATGTGCAATGCTTATAAATCTATTTGGAATATAATAAGTATTTAATATATATTATTAATGTGGTTAAATTGAGAGCCCAGAGTCAGAACTGATTATCAGCTTTGCCACCTCCACCAGCACAGATCATCATTTTGGATCTCTCTACTGCTGAAAGCTTGGCGTGTCTTACATTTATTTCCCTAAATGAGATTACTCCCTTTAAAGAATTTTAGACATCATTTCTTTTTTTTTTTTAAAGATTTTATTTATTTATTTGACAGAGAGAGACACAGCGAGAGAGGGAACACAAGCAGGGGAAGTGGCAGAGCAGGGAGCCTGATGTGGGACTCGATCCCAGGACCCTGGGATCATGACCTGAGCCGAAGGCAGTCGCTTAACCGACTGAGCCACCCAGGTGCCCTAGACATCATTTCTTACATTTCCTTTATTTTAAGAAAAATATGTACTAAAGTATATAAAAAAGCAGGTAAAATTAGAACAAAATAATCTGTGTGATTTGCATGCTCTGCATTCTACTGAAGGACAAGGAAAGGAGCTGTGACATCATTTTTCCTGGAAATTTGGATTTGACAAGCACCCTACTATGGAGTTTGATCAGTTTATGAAACATTTTATTCCAATGAAACTTTTATTTTTTAATATTATTTATTTTTTTAAAGATTATTTATTTATTTATTCGTCAGAAAGAGCACAAACAGGGGGAGCGGCAGGCAGAGGGAGAAGCAGGCTCCCTGCTGAGAAGGGACCCCCAGTGCGGGGCTCCATCCCAGGACCCTCGGATCATTACCTGAGCCGAAGGCAGACCAATCCACCCAAACATCCCTCAGTGAAACTTTTTAACATGGATTCTCAGGTAGATTTTAAATGTTTGGCTTTGGACTTTGGGTATTTTCAGCAGAAAATACAAGTGAAGTCCTGGGAATTTTACTAAGGAAACATTTAAATGTATAGCTTTGACCTAGGTCCTAGAATATATTTCAAGTTGAGGGAATGAGTATCTAAAATATTTCTAAATT
This sequence comes from Leptonychotes weddellii, assembly GCF_054177405.1. NCBI lineage: Eukaryota > Metazoa > Chordata > Mammalia > Carnivora > Phocidae > Leptonychotes > Leptonychotes weddellii. Next base: position 29,601,910 of record NC_138379.1, on the reverse strand, counting down.
ACTGGAAGGAGTAGCCAGTCTCCTCAGGCCTACACCTCCCCAGAGGAATGTAGAACACTATTCGTTCAGATAAAAGGTTTCTTTTCTTTTCTTTTTAAGATTATTTATTTATTTTTGAGAGAAAGAGAAAGAGAGAATGAGCAGGGGGAGGGGCAGAGGGAGACTCCCCACTGAGCAGGGAGCCCAATGTACGACTCGATGGGATCATGACCTGAGCAGAAAGCAGCCACTTAACTGACTGAGGCACCCAGGCGCCCTCAGATAAACGGTTTCAAACAACAGTTGTTACAATGTAGTGTTTAATATGTGCCAGGCATTTAATGCTCATTTTCTCCATTTGTAACAAAAATCTCTATGCTAAAGGTGTTCTTGTCCCAATTTGGCAGAGAAGGAAACCAGGACTGAAAAGTTACACAGTTTGGCTGGTGTCCCATTGCTTTCAATTGCCAAGCCAGGGTCAGACTTCAATTTTTTTCTGACTCCAAAACTCACCCTATTTCCCTGAGTTCAGTGGTACCTCATTCAGGTATTAATGTATCAGAGTCATAAAATTTCTTTTTCAGAAATAGCCAACCCATTTTCAGAAGAGACCTATTTTGAAGATTATGTTCATTTTTGTTTAATTACAAGTCCCATGGTAATAAACCAACAATATCTATCAGACTTTAAGGAAATTTAACTTTTTATCTTTATTTTTTATTCTGTGGAGAAAACATGGAAATGGAGAAGTGGTATACAATTCTCATTGTTTGAATTCTTACATGGCTGTTCCCTCTGATTTATTGAGATGTAATTGAAAATAAAATTATAAGATATTTAAAGTGTACAATGTGAAAATTTAATATGGATACATTATAAAAGGGTTCCGCCATCTAGTTAATTAATACATTAATAACTTCCCTGTTACTCTCTTGGCAAATTTCAATTATATAATATAGGGTTACCAACTATAACAGTCACCATGTTTTACATATGGCTTTTTATTTAAAGTTAAATGGATGAGATAACTTTAGTGTTCTTACACAAGTTAACAAGTCAGGCTTGCCAGTTGCTAAATGGGTAGCATTACTTGAAGAGAAAAGTTACCTTGTCATTCCTTCACACCTGGCCACTCTGTGCACCAGCATCATTAATCCAACCTTTTTAGTCTTTGATGCAATTAGCAAGGACCTTCAACTCAGCATGAAAAATAAATAAATAAATTGTAAAATGAAACTGACAAAGGCACCTTATATTCTGGACATATTGCTTCTTTCTGACTCTCCATTAAAAGCTAGATTAATATCCTAAAATTCACAACATTTACAGAGAGAATATAATTAATAAATAAGCATGCTAATGAAAACAACAATATGAATTTATTTTAGGCATATATTAAATTAGGTAATATCTTGAAATGGACCATCTCTCTTGGGTAGGCTGCTCTTCCTCTCTGAGCTGGGTTAGGTTTCCCTCTTGGGGTTTCCTTCTTGGGGTTTCCCAGTGCCTCCACCATAGCACTTTGAACCAGTTCTCTAACTTGGATTTAATGGTTTGATTTCTTTTAGCAACAGACCTCTCTGGTTACAAGTAAAAACACTGATTCTGGACAAGTTAAACCAAAGGAGTTTATTGACAGAACATCAGGGTGTTGCAGCATCAAGGAGAGGACAGGAGAGATAAGCTTGGGAACAGACTGGAACAAAGCTTGTTCCAGAAGATTGGGAAGGAAGAATAGAAAAAAAAAATAATAATAATTTGTAGCTGGAAAATCTGGGCAATGCATTCTACTGGAATGAAGGTACTCAATCATTTGTAGATTTTTCATACATTCATTTCCCTTTCATTCAGTATATATTCTTTATTCTTCTCTTCTCCCTACTCAAATGATGAAAAGGGAAAAAAAAACACTATACAAAACATTTGTTAGGGGCATAGCATATGCAATTTTCAGCAGATGCAATGGGGAATAAGGCAAAATGACTTCCTAGTGGGAGTTAACAGCCTCGTAAAAATATTTAGGGAAATATCTGGGATGAATTAACAGTATTTAGAGAAGAGGCTTGTAATATGCAAAGTGATGTTAATCACAATATTAATTCTAATAATCAAAAACCTCAAAAGAGCCTAACAGTTCAACCACTGAAGAATAAATCTACATTTTTTTCACAAATTTAATCAATTGAATATTGTTTAGAAATTTAAAATATAAACCACAAAGCAACATGAAAAACATTTATGACTTATATGTAGAAAACTAGAATACAAAATACTATAAGCATTGTAATTTTAACTATGTAAAATATGCACACATAAGGATAAGGACAACCCAGAGAAATAAAAATAACTAATGCTAAGATAATAGATGAGTTTTATTTTTAATTTTGTTTAATGTAGTTATAGTATAATTCTACAATAAATATGATTTATAGAAATAAGATGGACTACTTATTCCATTTTGTGATTATTCAACAAAAATAAAACATGCTAAGATTGCTCTGACGCCTATTAATGTAATTTAATTCCATTCTTTAACTTAGCCTATTTGTAGCTAGGGTTTTATCGTGAATGCCAGGGGAGACAAGTGGTTTTAATATTAGTGTTTACTTATGCTTCTTTGGTTCTCAGCAGCTTTATACCTTAAATGCACCTACAGTTTTTCAGCCATAGGAAAAACATTTCAAATGTCAAATAACTTTTATTTAGAATAAATGCTTCCCCTGACCCTTTCTCCTGCTCTGCTTTTTACTGCTCTCAGTCTTTTGTGAAAATTGCAAGTGCTTTAAAATCTTTTTATTTAAACTATACACAGCTCCTTTCCTTTCCTCTCTATTTCAGTTGAATTTTCCAAATTATGCAGGTTCTAATATTTTTTCTCCAATTAAGAGAAGTGTACTTTGGTCACATCACCACTGCTGACACCTTAATTCAGATCTCAAAGATCTCCTGACCTTAAGTAGCTCTTTAACTGGATTCACCCACCAAAATCTTCTCCATTCCCAATTTTTGCACTGACTACTACCACATCATTCTGTCAGGAACCTAATGATGCCATACTCTTTCATTAAAAGTGTGTAAGTGGCTCCACATGAATTACTTAAATACATACTCACTAGCTAAACATTCAAACCTCCTTCCTTCCTTTCAAGTATTATCTTCCTGGTCTACACCCTTCTTACCCTATAACCAGCCAAACTGGCCGACATACTGTTTCTTGATCGTAACTCTGACTCTCCCACCTCCATGTCTTTGTTCTTGTGATTTCATGAACATGGACATGGACATGGCATGCCCTCCCTCATTGTTGCCAAATTTGTCAAACTTCATTCTATTCTTCAAAGCCCAACATGTGTTTTCTTATTGTTCCAAATAGATTTGCTCTTGACCCTTTCAATCAAAACACAATGCTGCTTCTATTTCTTGACTATTGTAAATAATGCTGCAACAACCATAGGGGTGCATATCTCTGTATGAATTAGCATTTTTGTTTTCTTTGGATAAACACCCAGTAGTGGAATTACTGGATCATATGGTAATTTTATTTTTAATTTTTTGAGGAACCTCCATAGTGTTTTCCACAGTGGCTGCACCAATTTACATTCCCACCAACAGTGAACAGGGTTCCCTTCCCTCCACATCCTCAGCAACATGTGTTACTTCTTGTCTTCTGATACTAGCCATTCTGACAGGTGTAAGGTGATATCCCAGTGTGGTTCTGATTTGCATTCTCCCGATGGTTAGTGATGTTGAGCATTTTTCATGTGTCTTGGCCATCTGTATGTTTCCTTTGGAAAAATGTCTATTCAGATCTTCTACCCATTTTTATTTTTTTTATTTTTTAATTTTTTTATTTTTTAAAGATTTTATTTATTTATTTGACAGAGAGAGAGATAGCAAGAGCAGGAACACAAGCAGAGGGAGTGGGAGAGGGAGAAGCAGGCCTCCCACTGAGCAGGGAGCCCGATGCGAGGCTCAATCCCAGGACCCTGGGATCATGACCTGAGCCGAAGGCAGACGCTTAATGACTGAGCCATCCAGGCGCCCCATCTTCTACCCATTTTTAAATCAGATTTTTTTTGGTGTTGAGTTGTGTAAGTTCTTTATATATTTTGGATATTAACCTATTATCAAATACATCTTTTGCAAATATCTTCTCCCATTCAGTAGGCTGACGTTTTGTTTTGTTGATGGCTTCCATTGCTGTGTGCTGTTTGCAACAACATGGGTAAACCTAGAAGGTATTTGCTAAGTAAAATAAGTCAGAGAAAGACAAATGCCATATGATTTCACTTATATGTAGAATATTTAAAAAAACAAACAAAAACAAATCAACAAACAAAAAACAAAAACAGACTCATGCATACAGAGAACAAACTGGTGGCTGCCAGGGGGAGGTGAGTGTGGGGGGGGGGGCGAGTGAAATAGATGAAGGAGATTAAAATGTATAAACTTTCAGTTATAAAATAAATAAGTTACTGAGATAAAAAGTATAGCATAGGGAATATAGTCAATAATATTGTAATAACATTGTGTGGCGACAGATGGTGACTACAATTTTTGTGGTGAGCACCACATAACATAGGAGATTGTTGAATCAATACATTGTGCACCTGAAACTACTATAACATTGTATGTCAACTATATTTCAGTAATAAAAATTGAAAAATAAAAACACACTCTGCTTGTGTTCCTTTTTATAATATTTAATCTGTTTTGTATTGAAGCCATTTATGTAAGTAACGATGAGATTTTATAATCCCTCTGGGGACAAGGGCTCATTTCTGATCCCGGATCCACCATTAGCATCTATCTCAGCATGCTGACCTATGTATTAGTTTGAAGGCCAACTCCAAAGCTTGATTTCCAGCTTAATCAGCTTAATTATTTTTTCTAGCTTAGAGGAATATTCAGAGTGGACAACAGAAAGCATAAATATGCAGAAGGAAGACAAAAACAGAAAGAGTGAAAAAACAGGGAAGAGCAGTATAGTATCCCACAACTAAGTGAAACTTGTATAAATATAAATGAAGAAGGATACCTCGTTTAGTTATCTGTTTGTTGTTTGCTTGTTATTTAAGGCCAAACAGGTAAGGTTAGCATATTTTAGGTACTGTTTTAGTGAAATGGGTGCCTAATTTTATGTTTGGGTCATAAGATGCCCTGCCTACTGCCATGTTCTTCCTCCAATCCTGGGATCTCTAACCATTTGTCTCCCATTTCCACCTGTCAGAGTTCTCTCTTAATCTTACATATTCACAGGTTACAGCTATGCTTTGTGAATGTAGGTCTTCCCCATATTGTCAAGTCAGAGGTCTTATAACTAGAATTTTAATTACCTCTACAGATTCTCTTTTTTGCTTTAGATTGGAAGAAATTAGAGAATACGGATTATATAAAGCATTATGTTCCCTTCAACACCTATCAAGATACTTGTCATAGCAAATGTTTAATATTATTTATCAAATAGAATTGCATGTATTTGAAGCTACAGGATAGGTATATCTCAGAAAAAAAAATAATATGAGTACAAATTTGAGAAAAGAGGGAGTGAAGACTGCCTAGAGTCCCCAGGTCAGTTAATAGAGAATCAGTATCGAGACTCCCATAAGTCTAACATCTTACTGGCTTTGTCAAGTGGCCTCAGATTTATTGCTTTGATTCACAATCATATTTTTCTTTTTTCACTTCTTTGTTTCTCCCTATTTTATTCAAATATCTGAAGATTTCTGAATAGTTAACAGTACTAAAGTGAACTTTGTAATAAATGCAACAAATTGCGGTAGTATCACAGAAAAATTGTATCAAAATGCACACATTTCTAAGCAACTTAGACCTTAATTACAATTTTTTTCTCCTTTGTAATATCCTAGAAAAAACATGCTTAATTTCAGCTTCTACTCTCATTTACCTTTTAATTAAGTAGATACGGAGTGTTGATTCGTTCTGTCATAGATAATTTTAGTTGCTATCGTTTCTGTTTACCAATTATGCATTTTCTTTTGATTTTGCTGTGCTTTTTAAGGGTTTTACAGAAAATGAATTAGACTCAATTAATGCACCTCTCTTAAAACATAGACCAAAATAAGGCAGACAGGGAAGATAGGTACAAACTCAACCAAGACTTGTCAATGAATCACTGCAAAGCCTTAACCCCTCTATTGGTTTTGCTTATGCATTCTTCTTATTTTTTTTAACTCCAGAGAATTAGATCACTGTAAAACAAACAAAAAACCAAACAAACAAGAATGACATTTCCCATTTAAGAGATTTTCAAGAAATGAGCTGTTAAGAACTTCTTGGTACATGTCCTTCTTACTACAAATTTGATTCAACAAAAATTTTCAAATGAGATATTTGCATTGAAACCAAACATGCATATTAAAGTTTAAAATAATAATTTAAAAATTCTAAAGCCTAGATTGGATGGTCTGGGCTGATGAACTGATAGCTATGTTTTAGCCAATGTAATGACATCAAAAATAGCAAAATGAAAATAAATAAATATTACTATTTCTACCCTCATAAGATCCATGCATTTATTGCTAATATATAGATATTTTGATTGAAAGAAAGGAAGGCCAGGTAAAGAAGAGAAACAGGACAAACAAAACTTGATGGATCACCTACAATGGACTATATCTTTTATCAGAAATTGTCATATATTCTTATTTAACTTAATCTTCCAACAATCCCTTAAAATAAGTATTGTTTTACCTTCTTTACAAAAGAAGAATCAGAACATCAGTGAGATAAAGAAACTTTCCCAAGTTGATGCAGCTTATAAGGAGCAAAAGAAGTTAAACATGGGGTAGCAAATTCTTCACACTTTTCACTATGTTTCCTCCAGAAGGGCCAGAAACTAACTCACATTTGTTATATATTTATTATGTATTTCCCAGATGTGTGTTGCATCCCTTAATTCATTTCAAACAGTGTCAACATTTTAAGAATAAGCTTCCTTATAATCATTTTTACAATAGGTTAAGTCTGTGTTTCCCAACACTAAACCACAAACAAGGAATAGTTTTTGATAATGTTTTCAACAATCCAAAGATAAAAAATAACCTGTAAGAATGAGAAAATAGGGATAAAATAGTGATCTCCATGAATTGTTTTTTAAAGTATATTAATTGTTTTGATATTGGATATATCTTATGTTTTGAGTGTTAACATGTAAAAGGTAGTAGTTGGAGTTGTTTTTTAGTTTGTTTTAGTGTTAAATTTTGCACTTGGCAACCTCAATTTTTGTTATTGGTACTTAATTTTACTATTCTATACAATACAAAAGTTTTGGAATCTATATGTTTTTCACTTGGATTTTCACAGTTGGTACTAGGTGGGGTTGAAACTCAAAGCCTGTCTCTGCCCACTGCAATGGAGTTCTGCTGACTATTTGGGAATACACCAGTGTTAACACCCTTCTCATCATGGACTGTGTGCTGTTTTTCATGCAAAGAGATAATTTAATTAGAGACATTTACTCCTTTATATAAGTACTTAATCTTTACTTACCTATGTAAGAGTTTTGGTGTTATCTTCCATGCTTTTTTTGCTAGATTATCACATTTTAGCAGATGGCAGATTGTTGTCAAAAAGCACAGAAATAAACTGATTATTCTGATATCTCTTGGTGGAGATTTGTATGTAGGACAGAGGTTGTGTAATCATTTTAATAAAGATGCATTTGTGGCTCATCCCATTTCATAATTTACAGACCCAGCTGTGCTCCTCCCTAGGCTTCCTGTATAATTAAATGGGCAAACTGCATATTGAAGCAGCTTAATTTGTGCTTGATTTCCCGATCAAACTGCATATTTTATTACATAAATTTCCAAAGGCAGGTACCTTTCCTAATCAAGCTGAATTTTTAACTAATCAAGATAATATAAGTGTTCGGGGTGCCTGGGTGGCTCAGTCGTTAAGCGTCTGCCTTCGGCTCAGGTCGTGATCTCAGGGTCCTGGGACTGAGCTCCGCATCGGGCTCCCTGCTCGGCGGGAAGCCTGCTTCTCCCTCTCCCACTCCCCCTGCTTGTGTTCCCTCTCTCGCTGTGTCTCTCTCTGTCAAATAAATAAATAAAATCTTAAAAAAAAAAAAAGATAAGTGTTCTGATGACCTGTGCCTAGACTTTCATTATATTCTTTTGCTCAATTCTTAAGCTTACCACTTTCATTTCTCTTGTTTCCTTTAATACAGAAAGTAGTTCTTCCATAAATTTGATGAATTACCCACTATATATAGATACATGTATATTCACTATTTCAAAATTACAGTGTATTGCTTAATTTAATGTGGGTGAAGGGAAGTAAGATACGACATTTTCATATATTCAAGAAACATAATCATTGGTTCAAACTGATGCAGAATGGAGAGCCTATGTTCTCAAGTACTATACTGGTTTAAATATATATATGAATAAGTATATGGGCCACCCATACACATACTCTATTTTTATAAATGGCAATACTTCTTTTTGAAGTGACAGAACAGGGGCGCCTGGGTGGCTCAGTTGGTTAAGCATCCAACTCTCGATTTTGGCTCAGGTCGTGATCTCAGGGTCATGAGATTGAGTCCTGAGAGACTCCCTCTCTCCCTCTCCCTCTTTCCCTCCTCTCTCTTTCTAATAAAAAAAAAAAATAAAAAAAAATAAAATGACAACAATTACATTCTCATGAATTTTTTTTTTTTTTTACTTACAGCTAGATTGGTAGATTAGCTTAACTGTAAAAACATAAACTTAATTATAAAAACTTAATTGTAAAAACATAAACTAAGAGAGTGGAAATAACTTAATTGTAAAAATAACTTAATTGTAAAAACATAAACTAAGAGAACAGAAAGGAAAGAGGAAGCAGGAAATCAGAAAGGAGAAAGAGATTGAACTAAAATTTAATGTTTGGCACTTTAAATGCCTATCTTGACTATTTCATTTACAATAATTATATGAGCTATATATTATTAACCTGCTTTTTCTGATGATGACACTAAAATTGAGTACTTAAGTAGTTTTTCCAAGGTCATACATCATCAAGTAGCACATCTAAAATTAAGTCAAGCCTGTCTAATGTCAAATCTATTTTTACCTTAACTGATGTTGTATTTTTCCAGAGTCTGGTTGCTGCTGAGTAGAAAGTGCACGAAGTTTCAAGTCAGATGCATCCAGGTTGAATTTTCATTCTAATATTTAGAAGTTTGATCTGCTGCCAGTGGATTGAATTTTATTGTCCTTTTCTCCTCCTTTGCTCAATATGAAAAAGTAAGGGAGAAGGTGAGGGGCACTGTGTGGTGGGGGGAGGGAGAACAGAAATAAAAAGAGTAGGAGGAATGAGCAATTTGATACTTTTCATTGTCTCTCTCTTTCATTCTCTGTCTCCCTCCCTCCTTTTCTCCTGTCTTTCCTCCTTCCTTCTCTCCCTTCCTCCCTCTTCTGTCTCCCTCCCCATCTTATGATTATTCCAAAGTGTATCCATTATGAAGGGTTTATTCTCCTTGACTGATCAGTCTATGGTGAGTGACAAAGAGGTAACTACCTAGTAGACATTTATGAAAACATGGAATCCCCATGTTCTGTGATCAGTGCACATTTAGTTCAGGTCCTTCACACCCTCTTTAGCAGCATCAAAACACCTAGGCTTAGTTTCAGAAAGTATTCAGAAAGCTTATCTCCAGAAGAACAAAGATTCTCAGTTATACATGGTTTCATTACATGTCCCCAGAAATTTCTGCAAAAATAATGAGAAGTGTCTACCTAAGAAATATCACCCCCTTATTATTCTACCCAAAGATAACTAAATTAAAATTTTTATATTTTCATTTCCATCTTTTTATATGAATAATTTCTTTTGTATAGTCCTAATAATCATCTAAATAAGTTTTACTTTATCCTTCTATTATAAGCATTTTTGACATTTCTAAACATTTTTAAGGAACGCTAGTTCCATCACTAAAAATATGTCATGTTATTGTGGTATCATTCATTAACCCTCCTATATATTTTCAACCATTTATTTATTTTCTATCTTTTTAATCATATAAAGTTTTAACATGATTGAAGATTATTTACTTCAAAGAGGAAATTCCAGATTTGAAATAAATAGAATCATTAGCATATTTAAGATTTTTATCTTTAAATTGTATACAAAATCCTGAATCAATTTATTATAATAAAAGTATTGCAAGTAAAAGAACATAATGATTTAATTTCATTATGTTTTAGCCAATAGTGATCCTATTTGTTATATTCGTTTGACAAGCAAAAGTACTGAGTCTGGCATCTGATAGACATAAATATGTCTGAAAAGATTAATTCATAACTAAATTTTTAAATAAATCGGACAGGTGACAATAATCATAATTTATAGATAACTACCATTTAGCGAATGTGTGTGTATGTGTGTCTGTATGTAAGGAAAATGTTATAATGGTGATAACAGATAAGGTTTATTGAAAATATAGCATGTTCCTGGAACTACATAAGGACTTTTTAATGTTATTTCATTAATCCTTACATCAACCCCATGAAATGAGTTATATTTTTGTGTCCTTTCTTTTATGATGTTGGAAATGTGGACAATAAACACAAAACTCAAAGGTATTAAGTAACGAGCCCAATACTACATGGATAACAAGTAATAACTTGCAATAAATATCACACTGATTTTATGCATAAGGAAATTCTAAATAAAATTCACACCCAGGTCTTCCTATTCCAAAGTCCACTGCGTTGAATTGTTGCAATTCTCACTGAGTTCTTTTAGTTCAGAACTTCCATATTAGTTTTAGTTTATAACATACCAAATACTACTGTTTTTTGTCTTTCCCATTTTTACTGTGTCTACTGATTTTCTTTGAGAAAAACAGATATTTTAGACATTCATCATTTACCCATATGTTTAGCCCAATTACCACTCTAAAATAGTGTTGATATACATTTTGCAGAGTTTTGGTTAGGAGAAGATATATAATGTGTATTAAACTACCTTGTACTTAAATTGATTGTTGAATCTAAATCTCCTTTGTAATTACTGTCCTTATCCTTTTTCTTAGTTTATTGTATAAAATAAATCACTTAAGAAATGTGAGTAGGATGTAATTTTTTTGTGCATGAACAAACCAAATTTTAATGGCTTGAAGTTGGTATTTTTTCCCTAACAAAGTATGATTATCAAATGTTGGAGATACCTTGTGGCTATGGCAGCCAGCAGATCAACATGGCGAACTTGTTTTATTCATATCATTCAATGGAGTCTCACAAGTAGGGGGCATTTCGAATATGACTGAATCCAGCCATTACATGAACCTGACTTCTGATTGTCTGGGAGGGAGCTATTCTGGTTTGGCATAAATATTTATAGAGCCAGGGACTGCAGTTTGTCTTAAGATAGTTCATTCCATTTGGGGATATGTCTAAATTTAAGAAATGATTCTTTGGTAAAGGTTTCAATCCAGCCTCTCTGGACTGCCCACTCCAGTATCCTAGGTAAATCTGTGGAGGAACACAGACACCTACTACATCTAGCCCTTCTTCCCTCATAACCACCATTTTAAATATTTGAGATATTTTTCACCACATTGATAGTATTTTTTGTGACTAAAATTGCCTAATATTAGCCAACTCTTTGAATGATAGTAATTATCTTCTTTCTAAGAGTTATGACAGGGGCACCTCGGTGGCTCAGTCGGTTAAGCGGCTGCCTTCGGCTCAGGTCATGATCCTGAGGTCCTGGGATCGAGCCCCACATCCGGCTCCCTGCTCAGCAGAGAGCCTGCTTTTCCCTCTCCCTCTGCCTGCCACTCTGCCTACTTGTGCTCTCTCTCTATCTCTCTGTCAAATTAAAAAAAAAAAAGTTATGACAATACATTCAGACAAAACAGAAAAACTTGCCAAATACCCAGGACAATAGAATTGTTTGCTTTATATTGTACATAAGAAATGTGAATGTGAAAGAAATTAAGGTACTTATCCAAGGCCACAAACTTAGCACAAAGCAGATTTTAGACCTTGAACATTAGATTAGCCAATGTTTTCAATACTATGTACTCATTTTGTTTTAAAATATTTTATATGAGACATTCCCTGCATCTTTCCAAGAGTTATGTATTTAAATAGACTGCATCAGGCAGAAATTAAGGAATGAAAATTTAATAATTATTCTAGTCAGTGTTGGCAGATGAAGGAAAGAGTGTATTAGGGGCAATTAAATGTCTTGTGCTCATGTTTAACAGCATAATAAGTAAGCCTGTGTTTCTAAATAGGTGAGTGCAGATTCTTTTGTTGTTGTTGTTTTTAAATGCAGTGGTACTAGTCTTACCATGCTTTTGCTATGATTTATCAAGGTGAGTATGTTGGCCACAATTCTGAATCTCATCTCACTTTTTAAATAAAACAGTCTCATCCAACTTTTTATTCTTACCTTGCCTTCCTCCTCTCATATCATTCCAAATGCAAACAGGAAAAAAATCTGCAAGGAAAATTTGGCAAAACATGTCTTTACACTTTTTGCTATAAAAAACATGCAGATTTTCAAATGTATATTTGTTCAAATATAGAAAATTAGAAAAGCCAATGTGGGGTGATTTCTCAATAAGAAAGGCATTTTCATTTTTTGAGTTGTTTGTTCTTTCCTTCACACCCAATCTTTCAGGACTCAAAAATCTCCTACTCTTCCTTGGCTTTATGTACACAAGACTATTTAAGGAGGAGTCCAATTTAGACGTAGTTACAATAAAGTTGTGTGATCATGCTTTTTGGTGGAGGACCAGGGGAAATGGCAGACTGGAAGGAATGCTTATAACCTTTTAACTCCACAGAAGTTATTAGCCTTGGGGATCTGTCCTTTAAATTGCTCTTTAAAAGGCAGTCACTTTTATAAAACTCTCCCCAAAACCTGTAGCAGGATTGAAGGTGACCCACATTGTAGGCAGCTAGAAAAAACTCCAGAATGCAAAGGAGAATGCCATTAGGGTAGGAGTCCCCTCACTGGAGCCTATTAGGTGTGTGACATACTAATTAAAATAGCTTTATTTACACCGATAATCTTGGACCCATCTACCCAGAGTCAGAGAATAGATGCAGTAGCTCAGGGTTTTTTGTGGGTTTTTTTTTTTTTTTCATTTAAATTCAGTTAGCCAACATATAGTACATCATTAGTTTTTGATATAATGTTCAATGATTCATTAGTTGTGTATAACACCCAGTGCTCATCAGATCACATGCCCTCCTTATTGCCCATCACTGAGTTACCCTATTCCCCCACTCACCTCCCTTTCCATAACCCTCAGTTTGTTTCCCTGGAGTCAGGAGTCTCATATGGTTTGTCTCTCTCTTATTTCTTCCCCTTCAGTTTTCCCTCCCTTCCCCTATTGTCCTCTGCACTATTCCTTAGGTCAGGGTTTTTGAATCAGTTTCTGAGAAATAGCTTACAGCGTTGCACACAGAAGGACAGCCTCCTGTAATCACTTCAACATTCATTTTCCAACTTCAAGACACAGCTTTCTTTTTAGGGCAATGCAACAGTAAATCTGTGCATGACAAGTAACTGGATAAAGTTTGTTGTTTGGTTTTTGTTTTGTGTAAAATAGTACTTTCTTATTTATTAAGAATTCATTACTTTAAGTAGGTTCTATTAATACTAATTAAAATTGTCCTGTATTTTTCTATTATGTAGTATATACAATATATAATGCTAAAATGCTATTATATATGATTTTTGGCTACATAATGTTGTCTAAAATACACTTTAATTGTTTCATATCTTTGATTGTTATTGGAATAAAATGAGAAGGAATCCGTAGCATTAGGAAGTTGAAATGCACCCAGTACAGTTGGAATAAGACCCACCAGATTGATTTCAATGTCAGATTGTTAGTAAAATATTAATTGGGTATATTTGTGTGGCTCTGAGATCTTTATTTGGTTCCGTAGATATGTATATCCCTCAGCCAGTTCCCACACAGTCTTAATTATATCATCAGGAAGAGTGTTTCTTCCCACTTCTTTTTTCTTTTTTTTGAAAACTGTTTTAGCTATTCTAGGGCCTTTTTCTTCCAATGTGAACTTTAAAATAAGTTTTTCTATGTCTATAAAAACTTTACTGAAATTTTGACAGGAACAGCATTAAAGCTATAGATCAATTTAGGGAGGATTTGCATCTTTGCTATATTGAGCCTTCCAATCCATAACACTGCCCGTTCCTCCAATTATTTATAGATCCTTTTAAACTTATTTCATCATTTTTTAAGCTTCAGGATACAAGTCCTGCATATCTATTATTAGACTAACAGCTAGTTATTTTATTCTGGAATGGTATTATATTTTTTAATTATGGTAACCTAATACTTATTGCTCGTCTATAGGAATACAATTGATACAGGCAGGTTTTATCCTGTGAACTGAACTCACCAATTTTTTATTTTTCTTGTAGATATCTTGGGATTTTCTAAATCAACAATCATGCCATCTGCAAGTAGGGGCTGTAACTTTTCAAACTCTAATTGTCTTATTTCATTCCCTTGACTTACTGAGCTGGCTAGAACTTGCAATATTCTGTTGAATAGCAGCGGTGAATGTGGACACTCTTGCCTTGTCCCTGATCTTAGGGTAAAAGCATTCAGTCTTTCACCCTTAAGTATGATGTTAGCTGTAATTTTTTTCCCCCCAATGGATGTTCTTTATCGACTAAAGAAGTTTCCTTCTTCTGTTAGTTTTCTGATAGTTTTTTTTTAATTAAGACTTCTTTTTTTTAGAGCAGTTTAATGTTTACAGCAAAAGTGAAAGGAAGATACAGAGATTTTCCATATACCACCTGGCCCCACCCATGCATTATCAACATCCCCCACCAAAATGGTCTATTTATTACAACTGATGAACTTACATTGTCACATCATAATCATCAAAAGTCCATAGTTTATGCTAAATTTTTGACTCTTGGTGTTGTACATTCTATGAGTCTGGAAAAATCGATGATGAGATTTATCAATCATTACGGTATCATACAGAGTATTCTCAGAGCCCAAAAATTCCTCTGTACTGCAACTATTCATCCACCCCCACACACACCCCCCAAAACCACTGCTCCTTTTTAAATTGTCTTCATAGTTTTTGCATTTTCTGAATGTCATACAGTTGGAATCATAGAGTATGTAGCCTTTTCAGATTGACTTCTTTCACTTGGTAATATGCATTTAGGCCTGAGCTCATTTCTTTTTAACACTGCATAATACTCAATTTTATGGATTTTTTTGGTCATTTCTCTTGGATTTTCTACAGAGATGATCATGTCATCTGCAAACAGTTTTCTTTTCTTCCCCCCAATTTCTATACCTTTTAATTCCATTAAGCATGTGTTACACATTTTTAGTTGTCCCACATACCTTGGATATTCTGTTTTGCTTTTTCAGTCTTGTTCTCTTTGCTTTTCAGGTTTGTTTTTTTTTTAAGATTTTATTTATTTATTTGACAGAGAGAGACGCAGCGAGAGAGGGAACACAAGAGGGAGTGGGGGAGGGGGGAGCAGGCTTCCCGCGGAGCAGGGAGCCCAATGTGGGGCTCGATTCCAGGACTCAGGGATCATGACCTGAGCCGAAGGCAGACACTTTATGACCGAGCCACCCAGGCGCCCTGCTTTTCAGTTTTTGAAAATTCTGTTGATAAATCCTCTAGCTCAGAAATTCTTTCCATGTCCAGTCTGCTAATTAGCCCATCAAAGGCGTTCTTTATTTTTGCTCCTTTTTTTTTTTTTTTTTTTATCTAGCATTTCTCTTTGGTACTTTCTTAGGATTTCCATCTGCCTGCGCACATCATCCATTTGTTCTTACATGCTGTCTACATTATCCTTGAGAGCCCTCAGCATCTGAATCAGAGTTGTTTTAGATGTGTAACCTGATAATTCCTGTGTCCCTGCCATGTCTGCTTCTGATGCTTGCTGTTTCTTCAAACTGTGCTTTTTTCCCTATTGGTATGACTCGTAATTTTTTCTTGATAGCTAGATATGATGTAAGGGGTGGAAGAAACTGCTAGAAATAGGCCTTTGGTAATGCAGTGGTGATGTGAGTGGGGAGAGGAAGCAGTCCACACACAGTCCTGTCATTCAGTTTCTGCCTTTTATCGAGCTTGTGCCTCTAGACTGTGAACCTCACAAGTGTTTCTCAGTTTTTCTCTCCCTCCTTTGGTGAGATCAGTTGGCTAGAGTGGGCTCAAGTTAGATGTTTCCCTTGTCCCGCATGGAAGACAAGAGCAGGTTGAAGATGAGGATTCCCTTCGCCCCGGGTCAGTTAAGTACCCCGTGGGTTAAGCTCTGGTGAACTAGTTTCTCATGAAGGTGGGCTTTGTTAAGAAAAGCTCTGGCATATGTCAAAATGATTTCTCTTTCCCTCCTTCTGCCAGAGGCAGAAGGGGATTTTTCTTTGATGTTTATATGGGAATCTTTTTGAGCTTCTCGAGGTAACTGTCACAATGTTATTGTCTCCCCCTCCTCTTAACTGGATCCACTCAGAGCTTTTAACTCTCAGAGTTGTGGGCACAAAGCCTCCAGTCACCCATTAATCACAGTTCAGGGTTTCTTACCCTTGCACTGCTTCTCTGGGTGGTTTCCCGTCCTGAGTCCCTGCTCTGCTAAACCTCAACTCTATATTCACCTGTCTGCTTCTCCAGTTTTGGAGGCAGCTGTTTGCTCTGTGTCCTCCCTTCTTGTAGGGATCAAGAAGAGTTGTTCATTATTCATCTAGTTTTCCACTTATTCTCTGCGATGGAGTGGTGATTTCCAAGTTCCTTACATAGGGTGTCTGACCTTTTTCTGGATCATGAATGGGTGTTGAATTTTGTCAAATGATTTGATCAAGTGATTTTTCTTCTTTAAACTGTCTTTTGTAGAACATGTATTGCTTTATAACTTCTTTCCTAATAAAAAGGTGAAATTTTTTATTCTTTCCATTGATTTTTGGAGCATTTTTATGACGGCTGCTTTAAAATTCTTTTCGGGTAATTTTAACATCTGAGGCATCTTGTTATTGGCATTAACTGATTGTCTTTCCTTATTCAAATCGTGGTTTTCCTGGGTTTTGGTTTGAGTGGTGATCATATTTAGGATTGTAGGAAGAATCCTACAGATGCAGGTTATTATGTCAGGAGAGCTTTTAGTATATTTGACACTTCTATTTTAGCAGACAATTACCCTGAATAGGTTTAGCATGGAGGGTCTGGCCTACTTACTGGGCTTTAGTTCCAACAACAGTTCAGTTTTCTATTTTGATTTCACAGTTCTGTAGATTTCCATTCAAAACCTGTTGGTGCCATCTGCAGGTGAAGCTGCTTCCCTGAACAAAGACAATGTTCCTGGGGTAACTTCTCAAGCCAAGTTCCATTTTTAGCACAACAATGCCACCTTTTTACCACAATACAGGAGAAGGGGCAGTTCTCCCTGATTTCAGCATTTGCAATCATCTGGGGCATTTTCCGTGATCATTCCCCACCCCTCCCCCAAGGCAAGGTGAGTGCTATTTGCAATGAGAGCGAGGTAGAGAGAAATCTGTCAAGATCCACCTCCCTTTCATATTCTTCCAGAGGGAAAGCTGGCTTCAACAATAGCTACAGTGCTGATAAGATAGTTAAGGCAGGGCACTTGCAAGTCATAATTATTTTGGACTTATCTCTTGCTCTCTCTTTGAGAAACACTGAACATTTTCTGAATACTATCTTGCTAAGTTTTCATAATGCCTGAGGAGCACAAAGAAAACAAATTTAAAGATATTTTTGTCAATAAAGATCAAGGTACCAGACAAGGTTGTTGCTGATATCCAGCCATCAATCATGTTTTTTTAATTTTCAAATTTAATAAATGGTGTTGGGATGACCAAAGAATTTTCTCCGCATAATTATCTATGCTTACATTAATGAAGGAACCCACACTACAGCATATCCTAAAGTGCCTTTTTCATGACTACAGTTTCAAGGGATATGCTATACCAAAGGGGTTTCAGGGTAAGGGAATAGTTTCAGAAAAGTTGTACACTATATCTACCTCATATTATATTTGACGGTTATTAAGTAGCACAATTCAAACCTCACTGGGCTTCTGAATTACCTAGGATGCTTACTAAAAGCGTGGATTCAGGGGTGCCTGGGTGGTTCAGTCGGTGAAGCATCTGCCTTCGGCTCAGGTCATGATCCCAGGGTCCTGGGATGGAGTCCCACATCCGGCTCCCTGCTCAGCTGGGAGCCTGCTTCTCCCTCTCCCTCTGCCCCTCCCCCCAACTCATTCACTCTCTCTCTCTCTTTCTCTCTTCTCTCAAATAAATAAATAAAATCTTTTTTTAACACAGTGTGGGTTCCAATAATAAACAGCTGCTATGGTTTTAGAATACAAGCACTCAATCTTATTAAAAAATACTGAAGTTGATATATGAGATGAGATTTCCTGATGAACAAAAGACTGTATCTTAGTTTTCACTGTGCTACTATCTGTTACAAGATGCTGAGGTTTTTTCCCAGACAGATTGATGATTATGATTTTAAATTACTTCATGATTTCTATTACTGTATCTAAAAGCATATAGGTCATTATCATTTTTTTTAAATTATGGTGTCTAGACACCTCATGACTTTGATGCTTTTCTAATTCTTTTATATAAAAATATTTTACTTATTACAAAGAAAGAACTTTCTAGTGGCAACTTGTTCATATTGACTGAATGCCTTTATGTCTATTGAAAGCCACTGTGAATACTTGATTTCTTCTTGTAGATGCCACTAATGTTTGTTATTTTGTCATTCCCACATGTATTAAAGTGCTGGGACTTTCTCAAATGTGAAGAATTCAAGCAAATTTGTTGTTCCCTTTCCTCCTCAAATTTAACTTCTTTGGTCTATTCTCAACTGGTACATCTACAGGACCTGTTCAATAAAGCACGAAGAATGTCTCCCAAGCAACACTACTGCCCGGAGATATTTCTAGTTCTGATTATAGAAAGCATTTATTAGATCTACTATAGTAGATCTTTTCCTGTGAACTTCTAGCACAGGTATATGCAAGAAGGAGGCTGTTTCCTCACCTGGCACCTTACACACACCCATCCTGGTGTTAGACTTTACATGATTCCATTTGTTTGTAGAAGGCGCACAAAAGTTTGAGAGTGAGGGAAATACCTTCCCCCAAAAAACTGAAACAAAAACAAAAAACAAAACTAAAAGAAAGTTTGCACACATTTTTTTATGACACAAAATAGATAAATAGGATATCGGGAGAGGTATACAACCACTTAGACCCACCCCTCATAAATAAGGCAACCAAGGAAATTATTTTGGAAATTCAACTATCATCATTCTGTGTTTGACAAAATCTATTGTATCATGAAAAGACTTAACTTTTATCTCTTTCAATACAACACTTCTGAGCCTTTTGTTTGGACAGATCGGAGGTAAATGGTTTGTCTAGATTCTTCTCAGAATCATTATTAAAATACCCTGCCATGTACAAACAAAATATTTTTGTGCATTACATAAGTAGAAATATATGATATTTAGATTTTAAAAATTTTGTCTCATACTAGTTTTTTTTAATGACTTTTATGTTTTGTAATTTGTTGAGCCAAATAAGTTAATCTTAAATTGTTAGGATTCTTGATTTTTATTTATTAAATTATATTGATTTTGACTCTTATTTTTTTGTAAATATTTTAAAAGAAATTTCAAAAGTGTCCTTGCACTAGAAAGTGAGATACACACACACACACAGGCAGAAAAGCAATTGAACAACTTCTAAAGAATAGTAAATACAGAAGAAAATCTATAAACAAACAACTAGATAGAACCAAAAGCTGAGTTATATACACTTAGTTGTTAGTTTCTTTATACACTTTAGAATATAATCTTGGTTGAAAAGCATGACACTTAAAAAATAATTTTATGTATTTGTAAAGTAGTCCATTTTTTTCCCCTAAAAGATAGCAGACCAATTTTGATCCTTCAAAAATAATTTGGAATAGATATCCATAGACATAATTTCATAAAGACTATATTGTCTTTTTTAGGAACTTGCCAGTTATGAATTCATCTGTTTTGAATCCAGTGTTATATAACCGTTAATGTTTCTAGTTCATTCAATTTTGTAATCCTTCTATGATCCAGTTTTAAAATCACTTTGTGGATTATGAAAATTTGTGGATCCTTAGCATTATTAGGATCAAGCTTACAACTGTTCCATAAATGTTTGGTTTACACAACTGATTAGATCACTTTTCTCAAGTCTGGATTCTATGCTAACGTGAGTGTATCGTTACTGTGAGTTTTATTTCTCTACTTACTTTATACTAGTAAGTCTATATAATATTAGGAAAAAATGATTAAGTAATTTAGTACTTGGCTAAAGAATTCATTACAACTGATATTTGGCATGTTATTTGAAAAAAAATTTGGATGAATGACTCAATTAATTTATTTAGCATTCTAAAGACAATTCTCATATGTATATCTCATGGAATTACCCCAACTTAGAAAAATTGTTGGCTTGTTAGAAACGTTTAACATTATTTTTTGTGTAAATCAGATAGTGGCATGTGGACTGGGAAGAACAGTTCTAGAAAACAAACACAAGAAGCAGATAACACGCTCTATTTAAAAGAGAAGTTTAAGAAAGTGGGATTTAATCAAAGTAAAAATTCACATACAACCGATAATCCCAGACTCGTACTTTTAAACCACAGGCA
Organism: Leptonychotes weddellii; assembly: GCF_054177405.1. NCBI lineage: Eukaryota > Metazoa > Chordata > Mammalia > Carnivora > Phocidae > Leptonychotes > Leptonychotes weddellii. The sequence continues at coordinate 29,581,233 of NC_138379.1, read as the reverse complement.
TATTATTACAAATTTAATGACTTTATTAATAACTGAAAATTAGAGTCTTGATACGACCTGAGAAATCAAATAAATGCACTGTTGAACATTCAGGAAATGGCTTTCAAGTTTAAGGAAACTGGTATTTTTTTTTTTTAAGATTTTATTTATTTATTTGAGAGAGAATGAGAGAGAGCACATGAGAGGGGGGAGGGTCAGAGGGAGAAGCAGACTCCCTGCCGAGCAGGAAGCCCGATGCGGGACTCGATCCAGGGACTCCAGGATCATGACCTGAGCCGAAGGCAGTCGCTTAACCAACTGAGCCACCCAGGCGCCCAGGAAACTGGTATTTGAATAATTACCTGATTGATAGAACTGATAGGGCCTTGAGCGTATGGATTCAAGTTAAATGAAATGGATTGAATGAAGCAGTAATTTCTCTACCCTGAGTGTATTCAGTTTTTCTGGGTAGATAATATTTTGTAAACACAAAAAACATGAACAAATCATCGGTTTTACAAAATAAATGTACCAAGGCACAACGAGCACATTCAAACAAAATAATGTAAATGGTAGGCCCTGTGCTGTGTATACTGTCTCAGAAATGCCTTTCAGATACAGAAGACCAGAGACTTAGAGAGACATAGTATTTTGTTCATAAAAAATATTAAACAGGACGAACCATGAGAGACGATGAACTCTGAAAAACAAACTGAGGGTTCTGGGGGGGAGGGGGGTGGGAGGATGGGTTGGCCTGGTGGTGGGTATTGAGGAGGGCACGTTCTGCATGGAGCACTGGGTGTTATGCACAAACAATGAGTCATGGAACACTACATCTAAAACTAATGATGTAATGTATGGGGATTAACATAAGAATAAAAAGAAAAAAGAAAAAAGAAAAAAATATTAAACAGAAGCTCAAATCAATAGGTCACCTTCCATTTTGGGATACATTTTGGTTATGACATATCAAAGCAATTTAGTGATTTGGAGAAATAGAAAACTATTACTAGTACTAAATTATTGTTTTAAAATATAGAAACTTTACTTAAAGAGTAATTTAGGGTCATTTATGACCTAATTTTCACATTTTCCATAGCACAGCTAGAGACAGAGTATGAGAAAGAAAAAGAGAAAGAACCAATTTTATAGATGATATTTAGCATTTCCAGGTGAAGTGAATAGGGTAAAATGAGGAATCAAAATTTTTTTTTTTAAAAAAAAGACTATTTGAGAGCGAGAGAGCGAGCGAGTGAGAGGGATAGAGAATCTGAAGATGACTCTGTACTGAGCACAGAGCCTGACGTGGGGCTTGATCCCACAACTGTGAGTTCAGGACCTGAGCCGAAACCAAGAGTCCGCGGCTTAACTGACTGAGCCACCCAGGCGCCTCAAGGAATCAAAAATTTCTGCTAGCTCTCTGAGGCCCCTTCTCAGTTCTAAAAATATGTGTTTGTATGAGTGAATATTGCATCTTAATAGTCCCCTTAATTTTCCACCTTTCTCAGGGGAGAGGTTTAACTGTCTTTACAAGTTTATGAAAGGGAATCAGGAAACATTTCAATTTTAGGTCCACCCTTCATCCCACCCGACTCCACCCTATGAAATACAAAGCAAAGTTGGTCATCATTCCACATTAACACAATGCATATTTGAAGTATTTATAAAACTTGACAGGAGAAGCAGGCTGATTTTGTCAGGAATTATATGGCAGTAATATATTGACCGAAAAAACCATTTTGACCTAATAGTTTTCTAGATGGAGAATCAGATTTGAACAAGTTTACTTTTTCCTATTTGTTTTCTTTAACTGTTCTAAATTTTCATTCTGAGATATGACAGTATATTTAATTTTGCATCTTTTAATTTCTGGCATGATTAAGTGGGTCTTGTAGCACTGGGTGTTCTTGTTTTTCAAAGATACACACAGCCATGCATCCTTAAGTACTTATTGTAGTGAACTCATTACATTATTTGTTCTACCATAAAAACAATTGATAGTAAGAGTGGCTTTTTAAGGATTTTAAAAGAAATATGTATATTTCTTTAGTAATAGAAAGCACTAGATTATTTTCACTGTATTCTATGATGTTAAATTTAATACATGTATTTATTTCATATATTCTTTTACTTGCTTAAATTAGAACTAGTAAGGTTTAAATTGATTTAATTCTATAACTTTTTGACTAGAATAGAGGTATATTTAAAAAAATATATAGCTATATATATATAAGTGATCTTTTTAACTTGTTAACATATATAGCCTAATCACTTTAATGTAAAATAAAACATTAAACTAAGTGTTGGAGAACAGTAATAAAATTGTGCGGTAATGCCGATGACAGGAGTCAAAGACTGTCCATCTTCTGTGTAATAAAAACTGATTCTTGAGTAACAACCACGTTGGCCCTTGAAATAGCATGCTTTTATAAAGGTCTGAACAGACACAAAAGTAGTTTAGTTCTTTCCAATTCTTTAAAAGTGTTTATTAGTACGTTATATAGATTTATTTCTAAGTTAGGATTTCTTTTGTACTTTGGTTTCATTTTATATATTCCAACTATCCGTAAATTGAATAGGTATACACTTTGTATCATGGAGAGAGTGAGAGAAAGAGAGAGCATGCCTGTGTCTATCTAGCACCTGGTGCAAATATGTTTTTGAAAGAAATGTGAGGACAAAATATACTCAGTGTACAGGGAGTCAGAAGGCTTTAGTTCTTGATTAGACACAAGGAAGTTTTTCCTTTTGATCCTTATGGGTTGGACTGAAATTACTGATTTTCCTATTTCTTCTTGTGGATGCTCAGCCTCTTGGCAGAAAACTCTGGAACTGCTTAGTAGGTAAAGAGACTCTTGAGAGGTAACGAATAGGGACTATTTTCCCTCCTCTACATTAAATTACAGTCTCTTTTATTTCAGGCATTATCGGGCTAACACATTGGTACCCTATATGTAATTTGATTGAAAAACAGGTTTCATGGCTAAAATGGTTTGATAATGACCAAAGATATCTATGATGTCTTTCCCATCATTTATTCATTAAATAATTTAGTCATCAAACTATTCTAGAATCACTTTTTATATACTCACAATGTGTCAGGAATTATACAAGGTACTGGAAATACTATAATAAAGAAAAAATATAATAAAATATGAATATTCTTTTTTTAAAAAAAAGATTTTATTTATTTATTTGACAGAGAGAGACACACACACAGCAAGAGAGGGAACACAAGCAGGGGGAGTGGGAGAGGGAGGAGCAGGCTTCCAGCTGAGCAAGGAGCCCAACACAGGGCTCAATCCCGGGACCCTGGGATCAGGACCTGAGCTGAAGGCAGACACTTAATGACTGAGCCACCCAGGTGTCCCAAAATATGAATATTCTTATTATCCAGGCACTATTCTAAATGCTTCTTCATATATTAACTTACTAAATCCTCTCAACACCCTGGGAAGTAGATACTATATTTGCCCTTACATTACAGAGGAGGAAAATGAGTTAAAGGATGTTACGTCACTTGCCCGTGGTTACACTTGTAGTGAGAGGATGAGCTGGGACAGTGGCCAGATGATATATTGTAGACATGTGTTTAACCAGCTTTTCATACTGCTTCTGTAGAAAAGGCCAGAACCCTATCTTAACATAGCCTAAATTCTGGTGGAAGAGACAAACATTCAACAACACAGCCTGTAATTAAACATGTAATTACATGGGGCACCTGGGTGGTTAAGCACCAGTCAGTTAAGGGTCTGCCTTCGGTTCAGGTCATGATCCCAGGGTTCTGGGATCGAGCCCCGCATAGGGCTCCCTGCTCAGCAGTGAGTTTGTTTCTCCCTCTTCCTCTCCCCCTCCGCCTGCTTGTTCTCTTTCTCTCTCTCTCTCAAATAAATAAAATCCTTTAATAATAAATAAAATAAAAAAATAAACACGTAATTACAAACAGTGATAACTACTACCAAGAAAAGCCTTAGAATCGTAGAACAAAGGGTTCAGAATGTGTTTCAGTTGTCTGATGATTTCACTGAGGAAATAGAATTTGAATTAAGCTTAGCTAACACATTCTTCTCTATGGATTTCCAAAACCTCTGAAATGAAATTCTGTATTTTATTCAGATACTGCCTTGAAATATTTGAAAGTGTATGCTGGGATTCAAATAACCAAATAATTTTGCGAATGTAGTGGGTGGAGAATGACAACATCACTTGAAACCAATGCCATTGTTATTTATTCTGTGCAATCTTTCTGAGGTTCTTTAAATTAGTTGCCTTTTAAACTTAATTTTTTCTATAGACATTTTATGTTCTCTGTTGTGTCTCTCTCTCTCTCTCTCCATTGTATCTCTAGCGTGTGTGCATATCAGAAGGCCAGAATTTTGAAATAAAAATTATTGATCCAAAATTTTCTATACCATGTACCATGATAGCATCAACATAAATGAATATGTGTGCATGTGTTTTCCTTTATCTATCTTAGCTCAAACCCAACTGCTTAATTCCTTTGAGGGCATCATTCTACTTAATGCCACTCAGACACAGTAATGTCTTAAGAACAGGTAATACCATCTACTTATACTCAGCACCCCCTACCCTCCACCTGCACAGGGCTAGTAAACTGCACTCCTGGTTATGCAACGAGTAGATCTCTAGCTTCCCTGGGCAATATCTCTACCCAACAAGAGGACAGAGAAAGGGAATGTGCTTCTTTTCTTTGTATTATTTTCTTCTAGCCGGTCTGTAACACTATTATCATGTAAAATCTGGCTATTAGATGAATTTTCATCTGCGTAAGTCTAGTGATGGATATTTAACAGATTGGTTCTGCTTAAGTTTAAAGGATAGAGCAGGAATTTAAGCTCTGCTCAGGCTCTGCACTTACCCCTATTAAATAAGCAATACATTCAAGATGATAAATACCCATCCTCTTTGGGTTTGAAAGGAAGAGATTTTGCTTTTTTTTTTTTTATATGGTAATGCAGTCTGTATTTTTATTATTTTCCCTTACTTGAATGAGCAAAACTCGAGAATAGTTAGGTATGTTCAGGAAAGTGCAGGAGGTGGTAATGAAGGTGATGAACTCTAGAACCCTTGGAAAAGGAAAATGAATCTTCTCAAAATGTAGTAGTAAATTGAGAGTTTCCTTTACTCGTTTTCAGATTAACATGAATACCCAGAATAAGGGATTAAAGAATTGATTACAGTTTTGGGAAATTAGAACTCTGGAAGAAATCTTCTCTGGAGAAACAGAACAGCTTTTGAATGAAACCTAGGACAGATCTTCCTACCTCACAATATTATGTTCACTGCCTGTGATTTCTGCTTTCACCATCACTTATTTGGGGGAGGAAAAAAAATACTTTCTGGTGTTTGAGTTCCCTAATAAATTTTACTTCTTTCTAGAATGTAAATGTTTCCTTCCTTCTGAGATCTCAACTATTAGCTGAAAATTATCATTTCTGCTTGTATATATATTTATATAAATATATGTTTCCTTTTGTGTGTGTATATTTCTCTGTACAGCCCCACTGTGCACATTCTCAAAGGCTTGTGTTTCCATATCTGTTGGCACATACATTAGGCATGTAATAGATATATTATATACATATAATATACATATATATGTGTGTGTGTTTGTATATGTATACTCCTGACATGAATGTGTACATGTATCTACACATGTGTCTATGCTTAATAACATAGATCCAGAAAATGTACAAACACATGTATTTATTTGTTTGCTGTGGTTTTATTTTTGTTAAAACTGTTCACAGCATTATTTACATAAGAATTTTAAAAGCACTAGGCATTAGGATTCTAAAAGCATTAGATACTATTGTTGTGTGAAGTTCCACTGTAGTTGCAGTGACCCAATATAGTAATATAGGCCGTCCACATTGATGGGACATCCATGCCTGCCTCATAGACAGAGGCTTCATCTACATCTTCACTCCACTCATTTGCCTACATTCGGACCAGGACTAAGGAGTTACATTTGGATTTATTCACTGGATGCCCACAGAGTAGATTTGTTTTAGCAGAACTGGGTATGCCGAGAGCCCTAAAGGAATTTTATAAATTATCCTGATTTACATCCAAGATATTTTTAATTGGATGCAAGTGAAGGAAGCAAGTACATTAGATGGCACACATTGTGACCATGCTGAAAAGAATGTGTACTATTAGAGATGTCATAATTTAGTTATAATGTCAAGGAAAAGAGGATATTTCATTTGTTTCCAGTAACAATGGATAGAATGTTCTTATAGACACTAGCTTTAGCTATTTCTGAGCATGGGACTATTTTTTTAAAATCAGTATGCTTTTGAAACCAGTGTCTGTTTGTGAGTAAAGACGGTATTTAGTTTGTGTTTAAAACAAGCAGTACATTAAAACTTTGCCGCTTCTCTACGTGTTTTATTTGTAATTTCAGTGATGCTGGTCAAACATGTGCTAACAACTCAAACGAGATGCCAGCTCTTATTCGCTGGGGTAACCCACCAACTTTTCTTAACTTTTACCTAAGATCTAGTGTTCATTGTATAATCTCCACAGGTAATCTGTGGACTACAACTAGCTAACCAAGTAGATCATTATTTCTCTCCATCTTATCAGCTCAAGTTGTTCCCTAAGAAATGCATAAATAATGAAAGCTTACCAGTTTTCATCTCTGAAAGTTTATCGATGTACTTTGTCTGGCTCAGGGGATGTGGTGGCGTTTATCAGGGGGCTGCAGAGACCTTCCTGAGCATGGCCCTCTATTTGTGGTCTTATAATAAACTAGTAAGAATGTCTCAGATCTGCTTATCCAACAGCTTGGACCTGCATACTAAGGTCCAAATATTTAGTAGACATATGTATATAGTAGAAATGGTTCAGCATAATGGTTAAGAGCAAAAGGGGCGACCAGGTGGTTCAGTTAAACGTCTGCCTTCAGCTCAAGTCATGATCTCAGGGTCCTGGAATTGAGCCCCGAGTTGGGCTCCCTGCTCAGCAGGGAGTCAGCTTCTCCCTCTTTGTCTGCCCCTCCCCCCCAGCTTGTGCGCTCTCTCTCTCACTCTCTCAATCAAATAAATAAATAAAATCTTTAAAAATAAAAAACAGAGCAAAAGCTTTGGACCTGGACTTCTTGGGGATTCTCAGTTCAACCGTTCATTGACTTAGTGATCTTAGGCACATTGTTTATCCGTTATGTGTCCCATTTTTATCATTTTTTAAAATTGAGAATAGGAATGCCTATCTAATAACTATAGTAGGTGTCCCTTGGAATATTAAGATATTATATTATCTTAATAATATAAACAAAATACCTGGACCATAATAACCCTTCTATAAATCTTAGCTACTGCTTCATATGCAGTGTATGTAACATGTTTACATACATATATGCATAGGAAGATAATCACATGTGTAAAATTTTATGCAAGTAGTGGTCTTAATGCACACTCCTTATGATTTTAACTCCATGTATAGGAATAGATGCATGTATTGCCATGTGTCCTTATACTCATGATGATCATATGTACATATGTGTAAAAACCATCTCTGAATACACACACATACATACATACACCGACTTTCATGCATTAAGCTTATTCAGCAAATATTGTGTGTGTAGAGGGCAGGCACTATAATTTTCTCACCTCCAAAGGAGTACTCCTACTTTGAATTATCTGGGGGGAAAAAAGACAGAATTACTCAAGATAGTTCTGTATTGTACTTAGTCTATAAGACGCAAGAGTCAAAGATATTGTGATCATCCTGGTAAAACTTCAAGAACAGTGACATAAGTGACTCTACATTTGTTAATTAGCTTTGTCACATAATATTTATTTATGCAAAATTATTTCTGTCTCTGTTGTACATCACAGAGTCTGTATGATTTTGTTCACTTATATTGCAAGAATTATAAAATAATGTAATTTTGTTCCCTTCTGAGATAATTTATTTTCTGGATCTTTGTCTTTATTTGTGTTAAAAAGTAACATTGGTGACACTGGAGAGAACAAAAATAAATCATATATTTATTATCCATAACTGAGGGATGTAATTTTTTTTTAAAGATTTTATTTATTTGAGAAAGAGAGAGCACACGCATGTGCCTGCACACAGGGCCGGGTGAGGGGAGAGAGAGGTAGAGGGAGAGAGTCTTTGTTTTAAAGATTTTATTTATTTATTTGAGAGAGAAAGCACAAGTGGGGTGAGGGTCAGAGGGAGAAGCAGACTCCCTGCTGAGCAGGGAGCCTGATATGGGACTGGATCCCAGGACTCCGGGATCATGACCTGAGCTGAAGGCAGACGCTTCAGGCACCCGGGCACCCGGGAGAGAGACAGTCTTAAGCAGACTCCGTGCTAAGTGCAGAGCTGGTCGTGGGGCTAGATCTCAGGACTCTGAGATCACAACCTGAGCCAAAACCAAGAATCAGACACTTAACCAACTGAGCCACCCAGGCTCCCCAGATATAATATTTTAATGACAAATCTTACTCTATAATTGCAAGGAGAAAGGCTGGTTTTTTTGTTTTTTGTTTTTTGTTTTTCAATTGTCTGAGTAGCATTTTGAAGGAAGCTGGATTTGGTTAAACTCTAAAATCCTTTCTAAATTTATATTCACCAACCCAGAGAAATTGAAGTAGCTCAATGACCTTGTTTAGTAAAAGTGTATAAGGAAAGATGTTTAGGAAGAGAAATCCTTCTGAGAAAGTTAAAATTCCAATAGGCTGAAGTAGTTCTGTTATCCATAGGGTTCAAAAATCCCTGGCTCATTGTCATTTTCAGAGTATGATTTTAATGCCTGATTAAAATGTCATGTAATTGAAATGATATAAATAAAATTTCATCTATAACAAAGAATAAAATCACTTCTTTCCGGGACTTTTTTTTTTAAAGATTTTATTTATTTATTTAATTGACAGAGAGAGCAAGACAGCGATAGAGGGAACACAAGCAGGGGAGTGGGAGAGGGAGAAGCAGGCTTCCCGCAGAGCAGGGAGCCCGATGCGGGGCTCGATCCCAAGACCCTGGGATCATGACCTGAGCCGAAGGCAGACGCTCAACTGACTGAGCCACCCAGGTGCCCCTTTCTGGGACATTTTAATGCAGGTGGAGATTAGACAGGGACTAAAGGAAAGAAAATTGGAAAAAAGGAAGAGAATACTCAGGGGGAATTTCATGGGTGCATATAGTAGGCAAAATACTGGCAGAAAACACACAGGACACTCAAAGATTTTAAGTGAAGAGAATTTAATTGAAAGGTTATTTATAGTAGCTAAGGTATCTAACAAGCAATATGAAGTCCCCAGAGTCTGGGAACATCAAGAAGTGGTTAGCACATCTAGAAATAAAGGAACAGAGGAAGGAAGAAGTTATTGAAGGTTAATGATGCCTGGAGAGGTGTTAAATCCATGAAAAAAAAAAAAGAGCAACCCAGCAGGAACTTGTACCTTAGAATTCAGTAGAACCATGACCATGACCATGTTCCTTAGTGGAAAAGTTCCTATTTAGGTTAGTAGGCCTCCATATCTACTAATTGCAAGGTAGTAGGGATGGGAAACAAAATTTCTTTAGAAGTGGGCTATTAAGTAAAATACTAAAGTAAGCTACACTTGCCTCCACATCTTGGTTTCTAGACCCATCTATTCTGGCTATGGGGAAAAACACACAAAAAACTGGCTGCTGCTTAAGATATAGTCATATCCTACAGGACAGGGCCCAAAATTCCAGGGGTTTTCCCATTCAATGACAAAAATTAATGTCTATAAGCCATTGGCCATCCTATCAGGATGCACATAAGGAAATGAAGTGACATTTTTAATATTTGCCTGTAATATTCTCCTGGGATATAATACCAGAATGGGATACCTGTTTCAGAGTATAACTATTCCAGAGGGAGGGAGTGAATACAGATAGCTGTGGAAAATAAAAATAAAGATCCCCCAACATCTTTCTCTTCTCTCCTTATGATCTACTACCTGTTATTCCCAGTTACTGAACCTCACTGGAAACCAGTGTGAACTTCAGCTTATATCCTGCAACACAGATATCAGACTCTTTGGCACAGAACAAGGCAGAAGAGAATACACAGAAAATCTGGTGGAGCAAATGGAGAGTAACAAGTAAAACGTGCCTCAAAAAGGAATTTCAGGGGCGCCTGGGTGGCTCAGTTGGTTAAGAATCTACCTTCGACTCAGGTCATGATCCCAGGCTCCTGGGATCAAGTCCAGCATTGGGCTCCCTGTTCGGCGGGAAGCCTGCTTCTCCCTCTCCTCCCCGCTAGTGCTCTCTCTTGCTATCTCTGTCTCTCTCTCTGAGTCTCAAATAAATAAATAATCTTAAAAAAAAAAAAGAATTTTCATTAGGCCAGGAATAAGAAATGCTTTCAAAGTGGAGAGAATATTACAGGCAAATATTAAAAATGTCATTTCACTTCCTTATGTACAATATCCAGCAGGAGCAGAACAGACCGTTGCAGAACCACACACAAAAATAACTGAAAAAAATCTTGAATATGGATCCTGGGTTTATATTTTATACTTTAGCATCATGTAGTTGCAGGCTGAGACTCAAACCTAATTTTTCATCATAGAAGAAAAGAGAGAAAAGTACTCACTCTAAGTACTGGGGTGGAAAAAAAATAATTATTATAAACAAAGTTATTGAATAATTAGAATGTTCTTATTTTCTTTTCTGTTAGAAAAAAAATTACTTGCTGCTATTTTACTTTTTTTTCCCGATCAACATAAAGAAATCTTTCCACCTCTTTGGAGTGCCAAAGAATCTGCAATTAAAGTGTGTGTTAAACTAGTTTGCACCACTACACAGTCATACTAGTTGTTTATGACCAAAATCCATTTTTATTTGTTGTACCTATTTAAGATGGATAGTACCTGTTCTTTTCCACTGGTTAAAAATTTTAATACCATCTGCATGTGTGTTTAATTTAATAACCTTAAATTCTCAATTCTCTTTCATGGATAACCCTGCAGAGCTTTCTCCATACATTACGTAATAAATTCTTACAATTCCTCCCCCTTCTTTATATAATTATTAAGAAGAGGATGGTTTGCTTACAACCTTCTCTCTCTTCACTACCTGACATCAAAATCTGTTGCCACATAGTTTAGGTGTTTGTTAAAATAGTATTCCCTTTTTGTTACCAATTCCTATACTTACTAAGTATAATATTGTATAACAAACCACACAAACTCGGTGACTTAAAGCAACAATTTATTCTAGTTATCATAGTTGTATGTCTTCTAAAGTGTTTCTGACACAGGCTGGGCTTGCTTGAGTGACTCTCTCTCTAGCTGCATACTGAGCTGTAAATTCCATTCAGATATGCTCAGGATGAATTTATTCTGGTGCCAGATTGAGAGAGGTGCAGCTACCTGAGGCATATTTACTTCTCACTGATATTGGAGATTTGCAAAAGACAGGCTCAGCCCCCCAAGCACACTTTAAGCCTCTGCTCATCTCATATCTGCTAATATCCCATTGCCTGAAGCAAGATACAAGACCAAACAAACTGGCAAAATAATCTTTCTGTGGAGGACAGAAGGGAGAGTCAATGTTTTGAAAAATAATCTGATCTACAAAAATGTGCAAATCTGTATCTATGGGGTTTTCTGTCTGTAGAAGCAGTTAGAAATTTCTTTACTTTCTATAACATGTGGGGAAATAGGGTTAGCTCTCTCCACACTAATGCCATACTAGAGCTCATCAGTACATTTCAAAGTAGCCTGACTTGCCAACATTAGGTCGGTCTTACACAAATGTCAGCTTTGTCCCCCTAGACCAAGACTCACTTCAAAGGTTTGAAATTTCTTTGCCAAGGCTTTGAAAGAAAAATATCTACCTCTGTGCTGCTATGCCTTTCATCTATAGTTCCTGGATTTTGTTAAACATCTCGCTTTCTCTCATTATTTTTCCCCATAAGAAACTTAAGCATATCTCTTATCTTAGAGAGTATATGATAAAATGCATTATATTAAGTTTATAATAATGATGGATTATTATTCACCTTTTTATAAATTAACTCCATAGGGACAGAGATCATGACTTGCTCCATTCACCATTATATACCCAATTAGGCCTGTATTTGGGGCAATTTAGGCTGTCATTAAATGCATGGTTAATAAGTGAGTTACCTTATATTTATTATGTCATTCCAACCAGCAATGGAAATTACATTCACTAAGCAATTCCTATGTGTCAAGCATTTTTAATTTCATTTAGTTGATATCATATACATTATTTTTATTTTTACTTTGTATATTTTATAATCTTGATATGTAGATATAGATATATAATAAAGAAAAATGAAAATGCACTGATTAAAAAAAGATTACCTCAAAGTCGTGGCCCTTGCAAGTGGCAGAAATAATGTTTATTTCCAACTTTATAACCCTTGTAATATAACCTAATGCTTCTTATCTGCTTAGATTGACTGTTGTTCCAGCACATTCTACATGTAGTAAAACTTAAGTCTGTGGAGGAAAATTTATTTAAAATATGCTTTAATTCCACTGGCAAAATAAATTGAAGATTCACAACGGAATCTTGAAACTAATAGACACTATGCTATGTAGTGAATCAAGATCATGTCAAAATGAAGGTCTCTAATCATTATAATTCCAATAGAGGAGTCTAAAATTACTTGCGTATGGAGTCTTAAAAAGTGGGAGATGTTCTACTAGGGAATCTAAGACTATAAACCTCAATATAGATTTGAGCTAATGAAAAGGCATGTAATGATTTAACACTACATTTTAAAAACTGTACATAGGCCAATTCAGTAAAGAATACAGTCACCATTTTTAGGAATAATATTTTGTAAAAACTCGTGTTTAAAATTACAGTTGAGGGGTGCCTGGGTGGCTCAGTCGTTAAACATCTGCCTTCCGCTTGGGTCATGATCTCAGGGTCCTGGGATCGAGCCCCGCATCCGGCTCCCTGCTCAGCGGGAAGCCTGCTTCTCTCTCTCCCACTCCCCCTGCTTGTGTTCCCTCTCTGTGTATCTTTCTGTCAAATAAATACATAAAAAATCTTAAAAAAAATAAAAATAAAATTACAGTTCAGAAAATGGTATAGGTTTAAAATCACTTTATCTAGTTTTAACTGGAATTGGGAGAAAGAGGACATTCATTGAAAACTCTCCTGATTAATTTCAACCAAGGAGTAATTAGCACACTATTGAAGAGCAAACTCCCTGTTTGAATAACACTCCATGAGGAATGGACCAGTCAAACTCCAATCTTACCAAACACAATGCTCCCATGAAGAGTGATAATGATGATTTGCATTAAAAAAAACGGGTGTATGTTATTTATATGTTTATTTTCTTGGCTCTCAGTAGTAGAGCTATCTCGTGATACATAAACTCCCTAATTCACTGACAGAATCTCTCATGGAGATTATTGTGGGCAAATGACTAAGCAATAGCTAATATGTGAAAGGAAGCACATTGGGAATACTAAGGATTACCCACATGTTTGGAGGGTCCAGAGAGCTAAGAATTAGGTTTTCAAAAATGTGAAATTAAGTTCGGCCAGGCAACAGCATATCACAAGTGAAACCATCAAGAGGACAAAAGTTTGCCAAGACAAGTTGAGTGACCAAAACTTTTATTCTACACTATGAGCAAAAGAAAGAGGAGATGCTACCTCAGGAATAAATGCCCTCAACTGTTGGAAAGAAAAGTAATGATTTAATAATTATAGTAATGCAATATAGTACTCAATTTTTATGCTCATGAATTGTGCTAAGAGCTTCATAAGTCTCATTTATTTCTTAAAATAACCCCATAAAGAAGATTCTCTTACCAATCCTATTTTAATTATAAGGAAATTGGTGTTAAGTGAGTCTGAATACCTTCATGAGGTTACTGGTACCAAAGAGGTTTTATGTTTTCAAAAGAATCACAAGTTTTTTTTCTATTCAGCACAAATTATCTCATTTGTACTCAAAACTGTCCATTTTAAAGTCCAGAAACTGTGACTCAAATATTGAAGTCCTAATGTGGAAATTGTTAAATTTTTAGGATGTTTGTGAGGAAATTGTTAAAGTTGTTAAATGCAGCCATTATTAAAAATTAATTTATGTAAATCAGACATAAATATGTCATATTAAACACAAAAGTAATACATATTCAAAATTCATAATTTCTTAATCATTTTACTATATTTACTATAACCTGTATTCTTGAAATTGTTTGAATCCTTTGTGTGTGTGTATGTATGGTGAAAATACAGATCTTTTCACACTGTAAAATCTCAGTGATGTCCTATTGGTAGTTTGAAATAAGCCATAGTAGAAATTTGTAAATTTATGAAACAGAAATTGGCAAATACTACAAATTGGGGCTTCAGTCATTATTATGTTGATTGGCTAGAGTGATGGGGAAAACGTGAAGAGGATAAATTAAACTTAAAAGAGTATCATATCTTTAGCCATTACATTGTGAATAGCAAAAAAAAGGGGGAGGGGAATGAATTTCTTCCAGTATTCAAAAATTACATATAATTCATTAAAGAAGTCATTTACATGTGTGATAAACAAATAAAGATTTGGCATATGTCTTTCTTGTTCACTTTGGTTTTACACATAACTGTAAGTGAAAACAATCAGTATGTCAGAACTACCCTTGTTTTTTAATTGCAAACATAGTTTGGCTACAGTATAAAAGCTTGAAAAAGATCGATGAATATATAATGGAATATATCAACTAGGCATAGAATATTTACAAAAAAGAGTCTTGTACTTTTATTATTATTTCTTAATTGTTTTTCTCTCTGTTGGCTTTATTCCCAGCCAGACAAAAACGTTTACCAGCCTTAACCTAAAATTCTACCCCCTTCAAAATCTCAGCAGGAAGAGGATTTGTCTTCCCAAAATGTCAGAAAAACTTCTAGGATTGATTCTATTGGCCTCATTTGGGTCATAGTCAATCACTGAAAATGTGAATGTTGCCATGGAAATGGAGTTCAGATTGGCAAATTTTGGGTTACCTTTATCACTCTCTGGATTCTGGAATAGGTGTCAGGCTCATCAAAGTCATGGTGACTGAGTATTAGGATGTGTTAGTTCCCCCAAAAGAATGTTGCATAGGACATAAGCATTTGTCCATGACACATACATTCATTTGGAAACCCAGGGTCTAGAATGTGAAAGTAATTTGCCTCATGTCACAAAGTGAATTACCAGAAGAGCTGGCATAACTCCTTATACCCAGATGATCAATCTGACACCCCCCAAGCTGTCTGGGATACAGATATTTAAATTTAAGCCTAATATCATCACAAAGCTTATTCTTTGAGAAGTGTAGTGGTGCATGTTTAATGCTTTTTTAAAAAGCTAAAGTAATTCAGAGCTAAATTTATTAAGATTTATGATTGACCTGAATAATGTATAAGATAGGGGAAAAAACAGTTATTATAGTTAGGTTATTGTGGACATTGCTGCTATAAACATTGGGGTTCATGTGCCCCTACAGATGACTACGTTTGTATCTTTCGGGTAAATACCCAGTAGGGCAATTGCTGGGTCATGGGGTAGCTCTATTTTCAACTTTTTGAGGAACCTCCATACAGTTTTCCAGAGTGGCTGCACCAGCTTGCATTCCCACCAACAGTGTAGGAGGGTTCCCCTTTCTCTGCATCCTCGCCAACATCTGTCGTTTCCTGACTTGTTAATTTTAGCCGTTCTGACTGTGTGAGGTGGTATCTCATGAGGTTTTGATTTGTATCTCCCTGATGCTGAGTGATGTTGAACACTTTTTCATGTATCTGTAACAGATGAATGGATAAAGAAGATGTGGTGTATATATACAATGGAATATTATGCAGCCATCATAAAACATGAAATCTTGCCATTTGCAACAACGTGGATGGAACTAGAGGGTATTATGCTAAGTAAAAGACAAGTATCATATGATCTCACTGATATGAGGAATTTGAGAAACAAGACAGAGGATCATAGGGGAAGGGAGGAAAAAATAAAACAAGATGAAACCAGAGAGGGAGATAAACCATAAGAGACTCTTAATCTCAGGAAACAAACTG
>NC_138379.1:29536308-29564699 GCF_054177405.1 Leptonychotes weddellii | reverse complement strand
GGGAGGGATGGGGTGGCTGGGTGATGGACATTGGGGAGGGTATGTGCTATGGTGAGTGCTGTGAATTGTGTAAGACTGATGAATTACAGACCTGTACCTCTGAAACAAATAATACATTATATGTTAAAAAAAAAAAAAAAGAAGATAGTAGGAAGGGAAAAATGAAGGGGGGGTAATTGGAGGGGGAGATGAACCATGAGAGACTATGGACTCTGAGAAACAAACTGAGGGTTCTAGAGGGGAGGGGAGTGGGGGGATGGGTTAGCCTGGTGATGGTATTAAGGAGGGTCTGAATGGAGCACTGGGTGTTATACACAAACAATGAATCATGGAACACTACATCAAAAACTAATGATGTAATGTATGGTGATTAACATAACATAATAAAATAAAAAAAAGAGTTACTATAATTTAATAAAAATACTCTCCATATGTCTCAGAAAATAATGTGGAAAAATTTACTTAAGCTGAAAATATATATGTGTATATATATACATATGTGGTAATTCTGAGTAAAACACATAATATATCCTATAATCATAGTCATTTATCACACAAAATAATCTTGTCCAAAAACATTATCTCTAATTTATATACACAACTTATTTTATCATAAAAGAAAAACTAAGACAGCAAGATTTAGTTCAATTGCATGTGATTTCTGTTTAAAAAATATTTTTAAAATATGAATATGAATGATGAAGGCTGTTCCTTAAACAAACAAATAAATGAACAAAAACTTTGAAGTGAGCTTTCTTATGTACCTTGATGGAGAAATGTTAAAAAACCAATATACAGAATATAACTGTCTACTATCAAAATGAAATAAAAATGACCAAAATAAAATATGGATCTTTAACAAGAATTTAAAATTTGCATAATGGAAAGGCATATAATGTTGTTGGAGGAAAAATACTAAATATTCTTCCATGTGAGTTTTCACTAATTTGATCAATAAATTTGGTCAAGTAAAATATCAATACCAGTAAGATAATTTTATAGGCTGAAAATGCATATATTAAAATTATTTTGAAAAATAGATTGCAAAAGTTCAGAAAATAATATTTAAAAAAATAAACAAAGAAAAAAGAGTAGGCTAATAGTACAAAAAAAAATCGGCTATTAAAATACGTTAATGTCTGTGAAGTTCTCTCTCAAGAGAGAAATTCCAGAAACACTGAATATTACATATAAATTTAATATATGTTAGTAATCAAAACAAAACAGCAAAAAATAGATTTAATTAGTATATTTAAATAATTGGAGGGGCACTTGGGTAGCTCAGTTGTTTAAGCGTCTGACTCTTGATCTCAGCTCAGGTGGAGCCTACTTAATAAAATAAAATAAAACAAAACAAAATAAAATAAAAGGATAGGTATTTGGGGAAAATAATTAATGTCTACAATTTTTATCATTTATTAAATGATGCTCTAGACAGATAACAAAATTAAATCTTTTTTTTAATATCAAAAATGCTATCTTAGCAAATCCAGTGAATTAATCCACTAATTAATGATCCAGAGAAAGGACTTCCTGGTAAAAAGTAAGTTTGAGAACTATGATTGACTATTCCTTCTCTCTGCCTTATTTAGTAACACTTTATAGACATGAAAAATTGCAGTAGGAGAAACCTATTTAACTTTGTTTAACCCAAATGTTACCAAACATTTGATTATAGAACATGTTTCCAGTAATATTGACTTTATCTTATTTGGTACAAGTGTTCAGAGAGACAACACGTTGAGAAATATAAATCTCGGTTATTGGAAAATTATTCTAAAGATATAAATATTTAAAAAACTTAGAAAAGAAACATTTGCATGTTTGACTATGAACATAGTTTTAATTCCGAGAAATGTAAGTGGACTTAATAAAATTAACTCCAGGAAAGGTGTGACCAGATGTTCTTGTTCACCATATATTCTCAGTAGTAGTTACTTTATATCTGATTATTTCTGAAAAATAATTAATCAATTAAAAAGACACAGAAGAATGAGGAAGTGCATTTGTTTTTAGAATATAAAACCTAATAACATTTAAAATAGATAAATGGACAAGAGGCATAAAGAAGCAATTCACGTAAGAAATAATAGTGCAAAAGTCATATGCATAAAACAATGTTTGGCCACACTAGGAATGATTCCACTAGAAATTTTTCAAATTACAGTACTAAAAAATGAATTACAGTTTTCTATACACAAATTTATGAAAAACGTAAAATAATGCTTTTAACAATGGTGAAATTAATGTAGGAGTTGAATAAAGGAGTTTATTCAACTATTCCATGCCTTTCTGCAAAATATGTCATTCTTTTAGGAAAGCAATATGGCAATATTAATATAGGTAGGGAAATGTGTGTGCATATCTGTTGATCCTATAAAGATATTCTTGAGTGCTTTCTGAGTAAATATTCCAAATAAAATTCCAAATATTCCAAAAAAAGAAAAAGTACGTATTTTTAATGCTTATGATGGGCCACATTTTGTATTTTATTTCCTGTTTTCCTTTATTTTATCATATAGTTGGGATAAGCTTTCTTTATTTTCTATTGGGAATTAATCTTAAAATTTAAATCAATGTGATTATACTAAGTCTATCTATCACAGAGAATCCTCAAGCTAATGGAGTAGAGACTTAATTCAGACTATATATGGCCCCTAATTTATGATGGTTCAATTTACAATTTTTCCACTTCACAATGATGCAAAAGCAATACACATTCAGTAGAAACCCCACTTCGAATTTTGAATTTGAATCTTCTCCTGTGCGAGCAATATGCAGTAGGATTCTCTCTGGTGATGCTGGGCAGCAAGCTACAGCTCCCAGTCAGCCACGTGATCATGAGGGTAAACAGCCAATACACTTACAACTATTCTGTACCTATACAACCATTCTGTTTTTTCAGTACAATACTCAATAAATTACAGGAGATATTCAACACTTAATTATCAAATAGGATTTGTGTTAGATGATTTTGCTTAGCTGTAGGCTAAAATAAGTGTGTTCTGAGCACATTTAAAGTAGGCTAGGTTAAGCTATGTTTGGTAGGTTAGATGTATTTAATGTATTTTTTCACTTACAATATTTGCAACTTCAAATGGATTTATTGGGACATAACCCCATCACAAATGAAGGAAGATCCATAGTTTATAAGAGTACTGCATATGTGTGGTCCCAATTATTGGTGTGTGACCTGAATTGAGCCAATGAAACTGATCCCTAACAAGTTGATATGTATTTGATGGGAAAGAAATGGTCTTTCTCATTACTAAAATTATAAGCTACCAAAGCATTCAAAGCTGGACTTGTGGGCGCCTGGGTGGCTCAGTTGGTTCTTCAGCTCAGGTCATGATCCCAGAGTCCTGGGATTGAGTCCCGCGTGGGGCTCCCTGCTCAGCGGGGAGTCTGCTTCTCCCTCTGACCCTCCCTCCTCTCGTGCTCTTTCTCTCTCTCAAATAAATAAATAAAATTAAAAAAAAAAAAAGCTGGACTTGCATCCATCTTTTATGGAGACTTGGAGTAAACTGACCACAGACTGAAACCCAGAGAGCAGAACCAAGATATGAAAAGAAGCCCTTAACATTATTAACTGAGATCCTGGAACGAGTGATAACTGAGACTGGGTGTTCTTTCTGCCCTCTTCCAACCTCTTGTGTCTTCAGAGGCTGTTCTGCCAGTTGTGTGTGTGCCCTAATAAACCCCTGCAGCAGATCATCTTAAACAACTTCTCCTCCATATGACAGAATTGTTTAAAAAGATAATTAGATGATACTCAGTAATGACTATCGTTTTCTTGACTCATTATTTAGCTTTAAGATATAATTAACCATAATGAAGAGGAATGATTTTCAGTTTTAAAGGTGGTATTCACGTTTGGTAAACTTGTTTTCATAGGAACTAAAAATTACACTTATCAAGCAAAATAACACTTTGAACTTTCATTGTTTTAGGTGCTGAAACAGGAGTAAAAAACCTAAAACATTCCTACAGAATTTCAGAATTGAGTAATCAAAGATTTTATTTCTGTGTAAGTCCCCCGCTATGGCTGTTTATGTTGAATATTCTGCTTCCAAGCAAGAATGCGTCCTGCCCAGGGACTGGAGGCACAGCGGCAAACAGAAACAAGGCCGAGGGCGCCTGGGTAGCTCAGTCGTTAAGCGTCTGCTGTGGGTTCAGGTCATGATCCCAGGGTCCTGGGATCAAGCCCCGCATCGGGCTCCCTGCTCCGCGGGAAGCCTGCTTCTCCCTCTCCCACTCCCCCTGCTTGTGTTCCCTCTCTTGCTGTGTCTCTCTCTGTCAAATAAATAAAATCTTAAAAAAAAAAAAGAAAGAAAAAAGAAACAAGGCCAGATGAATCCGAGGCTCCAGGGGCTCTCCGAAGGAACAAGGAAAGCTGAGTCCGTGTGTCGGAGGCAAACTGTCCAGGGTGAGTTATCCGAGTTAACTCCTAGATAGAATGAGAGGTTTATTACAAGGTAAGTGAAAAAACAAAAAAGTCCTAATTTAAATTCACATATATTTAAAAGCAATGGTAATCACAGAAAATATTTAGAATTTATGGCAAATTTTTTTTTAGGGAGACATATCTTTTTTTCACAGACATTGTTTAGGTTTCCCATTGCGTGGTTAAGATTTCAGGTATTTTTGTAAGGTTTTAAAATTCTTTTCAGAAAGTACACCCACTTATTACTGAAGCCAGGCAGACCATTTGTGCAGTTTCCCTCTGGCTGCTGGCTGGTGTCTGGCACACGTTAGCACTCAAAACAGCGCTGGAAGAAATTAATGAGAAGGGATCCAGAAGGAGCCATTTGAGGGAGGTAAATACAGCTATAGTTCTGATTTGGCAATTTAAGGACTACTTAAATATTTAAATGCAGGGGTCAAGGAGGCAGTTGGATACAGCACATCAGGGCTCGGGGGAGAATTTCTGGCTAGGGATGTGGACTAGAAATTCATCCATTTGCACTACTTATTACAGTCCTGACAGTCAGCGAGATTACCCACATAAAAGAGGGCTGGGACTGAGCACTGGAGCAAGCAGACATTTGGAGGTGTCCTGGAGGGGAAAACAAGAACACTGTGATAGGGCAGATGATGAAGAAGGAGTGATACGAATGGATGTGGTATCCAGGGAGGTTTAGGAGACAAACCCTCACGAAGAAAAGAAGGGTGATGCCAACCACGTCAAATGCTGTTGAGAGACTGAGTGGGAGGATAATTAAAAATTATTCACTGACTTCAGCCTCATAATTGCCATTGGAGACTTTAATAAGTCTGAATGGAATACATTGCGGAAAGAATGAGTTGTGCAGTGGAGACAGCAAATGTATGCAAAATACTTTGCGATGTGAGATAGTTCAGGATACAGGTAACATATGGAGAGTGGGGTGGAAGAGTGCTTTTTTTCTTTTTTTAAATGATGGCTGTTTTTAAGGCATCTGTGTGTCCAAAAACAAACAAAAAGGACGGAATCAACACAGGAAATTAAAGATACGGGAGAGAGAGACAATAATCCAGAATAGTCTGTTGGAAAACAAGGACAATTCAGCGGAGGACACAAGGAGAAACAATTTTTCATTGTTACAGAAGGGAAGGTTACCGTAAATTAAATTATCATGCATAAGTGACATCGAATGATCTGAATCATTAAATCATGAAATGCAATCTATAATACAAATAGAAACAGAACAACATAACACATTATATTAAAAACTATGTAAAATTTATATGGATAAAGAATTGAAGGGAAGCTATGCTATTTCATTCAGTATAGAAGCTGCTTATTTGACAATATTTTTACCAGCATTTTAATCAGATGTTACTCTTCTTCCATTCTTCTGCAGAGAGCTTTTGACAAGTTATTTAAAGATGAAGTTTTGTAGGCATAATAAAACTGATTAAACAGTTCAGTAAGATTAAAATGAAATTTAATTTTTCTCCAAGTGTGACTGACACGTAAAATAGTGGATTTCATAGCAGGAAAGGATAAGGAACACAACAGAAGTACTTGTGGTAAAAATGAAAGAATAGAATACTTACTTTCATATTCAATTTTCATTTAAACCATTTCCACACATGAAATTTGTTTCTAAATCTAGAAAATAAATATCAAATTCTAGAATAAGTATGATGCTAACTTCCAATTTTCCTTTTTTCCTATGACAGATGCTGCCCAATTTTTACCAGCTCATTAAATTTATGGTAAGATAAATCATCTTGTGAGTATATTTATCTTATTTTTATTACACCATAATTCTTTTGCTGGCTTAATTCATTTTACATGGGTGCTTCAATTTCAAGGAAATAGTTTATTTCTTTGATCAAGGGTGTGGTCCCATAAAAATTATCTTTTGTTCTTCAGTGTAAAAGGGACTTTAATCCTAAGTGGAGTCCTAATTTAAAATAAACATACAATCTTTATTTGTCTTTTTGTAAAAAAAATAATAATCCTACCTGGGTGGATTTTACCAATGATTCCCTAATTCAGAAAATCTGAAGTAAATTTTGTCTATCCCTTAAAGGCCACACCCAATGAGGCTGAAAATCTCACATCTTCTATAATTTTCTCATATTATAAATATGTCTCCTCATACTCTTTTTTTTTCCTTTGCAAAATTAGTGTCATTTCTTACAAGGAATATTGAAGCAGGATTTGGGCTCATTGCCTTCAATTTATATTTCTTTCTAATCTAGAGTAAAATAACATTTTTAAAAATTTCACATTCAAAAGAGATTCTGGAAGCAACTTTTTTTTTTCTTTTTTCCTCCAGCTTATTTGAAGAACACTTGGCAAATAAAAGTATATATATTTAAGGTGTATAATGTGATGATTGGATGTATGGATACACCATGGATCGATTACCAAGACCAAGATAATTAACATGGCCATCACTTCACAATGTTAACTTTGTGTGTGGTGAGAGCACTGAGATCTACTCTGAGCAGCTTGTAAGTGTACAATACTGTGTTATTAACTATAGTCACCATGTTCTACATGAGATCCTCAGAACTTATTTTTGTAACTAAAAGTTTGACCTATTTCCCCCTCCCGCAGCCCCTGGCAACCACCATCCTATTCTCCATTTCTATGAAGTCAGCTTTTTTTTTTTAATTCCACATATAAATGATACCATACAGTAAATCAATTTTTGATAACCTTACTCCTCTGCAGTGCTTGAAGGAGGCATATTAGGTGCCTGATACATCTGATATGACTTGGGGAGATTTCAGAAGACTTAGCATCTTTCCTTTAGATGGTTATTTTTCTTTGCATGTTGAAAAGAAAGTATTAGCAGCAAAACTGAAATCTAAGTCTTACTTTTCCAGTGGAAGTCCAAGAATGAAAGATTGGAAGGAAAAAATGAGAGAAGGAAAGAGGAAAGGAAGGGAGGAAAATGATTACTAAATACTATAATGACAGACCTACTGGCAGACACACTAATGATGGGAAAATCTGTGGGAAAATATGTAGGTATGGAATACTTTTAGCAGGCTGAACCTGTTCTGTCTAGGATCAACTACAATAAATAATCATGGAATGTATAGATTTACATGCTATTCATCTCTACAAAATGTCACCTTATATAATTATCAGAGCATAAAATGGAGATGTTTGATTACCAAAATTGCATCATTCTCTGTAAGTGATGCTCTGTTTGCAATATTTAGAGAGATCCAAAACAAAAATCCGGTCCAAAGAACATTCTTATGTGGACAGACAGGATCTAAGATTGATGTTCCCTGCTTTTCCTGGAGCTCAGAATGACCTATATCATTGAATTTATTAGTGAAGTTAGACACCGGGTAAGTTATCTGCATTGTATGTGTCTGATTGGATAATTTGTTATCTTACATTCATAGATAATAAAATACGGAGTATATTTCCTTTTTATCTTGACCCTTAGGATAAACACTTAAGGAATTGGTATGATGGGGTGCTTGGGTGGCTCAGTAGTTGGGCATCTGACTTTTTTTTTTTTTAAAGATTTTATTTATTTATTTGAGACAGAGAGAATGAGAGAGAGAGAGCACATGAGAGGGGGGAGGGTCAGAGGGAGAAGCAGGCTCCCCGCCGAGCAGGGAGCCCGATGCGGGACTCGATCCAGGGACTCGATCCAGGGACTCCAGGATCATGACCTGAGCTGAAAGCAGTCGCTTAACCAACTGAGCCACCCAGGCGCCCCAGGCATCTGACTTTTGATTTCAGCTCAGGTCATGTTCTCTGGGGACTGAGCACTGGAGCAAGCAGACATTTGGAGGCTCTGCACTAAGTGGGGAGTCTGCTTGAGATTCTTTCTCTCCTGCTCTGCCCCTTCCCCCACTCATGCTCTCTCTCTCTCAAATAAATAAATAAATAAAATCTTTTTAATAAAATAAACCGGTATGCTGTTTTTCTGACTCCATTCCAAACTTTTACCAGTAAGTAGGCACTTTATACACATTGATAATAAAAAAAGAAGCAAAAAAGGAAATAACAAATTGAGTGTAGCAATTGGATTTGGCCAACTAGAATATAATTACCAACACATTCCCCACCCACTGTCACTAAATCAATTATTTGGAGAATATGATTTTTTTTCCAGGTGACACAAAATATTTTTAGGAAATCAATTATAGTACTGCAGCTTCTCAAATTATTGATATGTATATATATATATTATGCAGAACACATAAACACACATTATGAGAAAGAGATTGTGGAAACTCACCCATAGAATAATCTTCACTTCTTTTCATAGCAGGTATAAGGAGTTGATTAATAAATATATTTTCAATTTACATAATGGCTTTTAAATTACTAACGTTTTCATAAATCCCTTTCTGTGGCATTTGTTTTGTTTTTATTTACTGGTAAATGGAATAAATACTCGCAAATACAACGTGTAGTTAGTGGGACATATTGGACAGACTCTCTTGGGGCAATAGCTAATTATAAATTTTCATTCTTTTCTTCCCTCGGGACTGAAAACCAACTAGGTATTTAATTTTATTAAACATTATTTCAAAGTTTTCAATAAAGATATGAATCTTTAAATTACGTATATGCTAATTAGAGTGAGTATCTAATCAGAGAAGTAAAAATTACTCATGTTAAGTTTAGGAGTTTTTACAATTATTTCTATACTAAAATTATGTATATTTTTTTTCCAAAAATTTAAGCCCTATTTGAAATAGACTATTTTCATTGACTTTCTTTTGTTACATCAATTTGTAACTATTCCGGTTAATTTATGTTCTCTATTTAAAGTTAGCTATAAATCTAACCCAATCCCAATTGTAATAATTAAGTGCAGTATTTCCTAATTACTACTTCTGTCAAGTAGAAATTATTTCTGTAGGCCACCAGGAAACATTTAAGTGTTAAAGGCCATTGCATCAAATTATATCTATTCTTTGAGTCTCTATTCAAAGCATTTAAATGACTTATTCTCATGTAATTTTGATAGTTTTAATTGGAAATTTTTTTCTGTTAGATTCTAAAAGCTATTTCCTCTTTTTTGATTAAAAGAACTTAAGTCACAGTTTCCAGTTTCTTGGCCAAATATGTCATTGTATATTTTTTTATCTGAATGCCAATTTTAATTTAATTAAAATTCTTTTTAAAAGAGGTTAGTCCAATGAAAATGGAAATTATCTGAAATATATCTTAGTTTAAAGATGCCAGTTTCGGCAATAAAGACATAAAATTTGCTATATTAATAATGTATTTCTAGATAAGTAATTATTATTTTACTCTCCATGAGAATAAAACTTAATATATTCAAAACAATGACAGTCAAAATATCATCAGGATTTTCACAGACTTTAACAAGCTCATATTAAAATTCCTTTAAAAATTCAAGAGCCAAGAATTGTCCAAATGATTTTCAAATATAAAATAAAAAGGACAATGTTGCCATGAAACTACACTTATATCTAGATCTAATGAAGTTTTATAATTATGCATTTCAAAGAAACAGATGCAAAATGAAAATGTTTCTAGTTCACAGGCCCAAAACTTGCAAACTCATCTTTACTTTCCACTCTCGCTCCAGCCCGTTTATGACTCACCAAAATACTTTTATCTCCACCTTCAAAATACAAATCATTTGACAATTATTTCACTACCTTCATACCTGGCTTATTAAAATAGCTTCTTCAAATCCCTTCCTGCTCCTGTTCTCGAATCCCACTTCTCTACTGTCAACATTGTGGTCACAGTAATCCTTCTAGTACGTAAGTGTGATTATCATTCTTTTGCTCAAAACCTTTATTGGCTCCCTATTTCTCTCAAAGTAATAGAGTTGTTAAAAGTGTCTACCAAATGCTGTCTCAATCTTTTCTAGCTGTATTGTCCATCTGGGTGTTCTTTAAACACATGAGGCACATTCTTGCCTCAGGTCTTGTCTTTGCTGTTCAATTTATCTGTAACTCTTTCCCCTCAATAAACACATGGCTCACTCCTCATCTCCTTCATGTCTTCACTTAAATATAATTCTCTTAATGATGAACGTGCTCTCCATTCTTAAAAAAAAAAAAGCTAATTTCTTTCATTCTCAATTCTTTTTTGACTTATTTATGTCTGAAGCTTAAATTATAATCTTTTTAATTAATTATTTTTATTACCTATCTCTCACCACAATAACATCAACTCCAGGAGAGCAAACATTTGCCAATTTTGTTCACTGTTCCATTTCCCTGGGATGTAAGCAAGCCTGTCACATAAAAGACAAGATTGTATGGTGGCAGAGATTAAGTTTCTGTAGGAACCTAAGTTTGATAAGGCCAAACAGCAACACAGATGGTGAAATCACAGAGATAAACCTTTGAAAATTCAGGGGCAACTCACTGTGCTGGACGTGTCCTATGAACCAACTTCCCACAACTCCTTCAGTATTTTTCTGCTTGCTCACCCTCATGCTTAAAATCCCTCCCACCTTTGTTTCAGTAAGGTTGAATTCAATCTCTCTTCCACATTGTATAGAGCTGAATAACATCTTCTTTGACTGTATAACTCTGTCTGGTGCAATATTTCTTTCACAATGTGTAGATGAATGGTTTTTACAGAAAAGTGTATATAATAAAAAAAAACTAGAAACCAAATTTTCCTGAAAAGAGGGATGGACAAATTTAGTTATATAAAATTATGTAATAAATTTCTATCCAGTAAATAAAATGAATAAATTAGATTGAGATTACACAATATTGAGTAAACCGATAGGATGCAAAATACGTATTGAAAGTGATATATATATTCAAAACATATCCATAATATTATATACTATAATAATACAAAATATATCAACAATATTATACACTATAATAGGTTCATATATAGAAGAATACAAAAATTTGGATAGAGAGAGATACCAATTTCAATATACTATCCCCTTCAGCCCCTACCTTCAGGAGAGAAAAAGATTAAAACATGGATAGAGAGATAATTAGCAACATCTACAAAATATCTGGCAAAATCTGTAATAAAAAACAATCTTGAATCTTATGAAGAAGATCAGGGTTGATATTTTAACCTCAGTGTTTACATGGGTTTCTATATTTCAAAGATTCAAGATTTTCCCATTTGCATAAATAAAAAACAATATGAATAAGATTTTTCAACCTCTGGTTTTAGATTTCAAATCTGTTATCACTATGAAATACATATTTCAAAAGGAAGTATAGTGGAAGACACAAGGAAAATGTGCACAAAAAAGCATTATTAAAACTAGACAAATTTATGTTCTCTGTATAAAATATGTGAGAGTTGCAGGTGCTTTACTGGGCAAATCATTCAATTGCTCTGGGCTTGGCTTCCTTGACTAAAAACCAAGTGGGTGGATGATCGGGCATATAAAGCCCCTTAAAACTCAGATTTTATGAATGTAAATACAACCTAATTTATTCTTAGTGACAAGTAGCTTGCACTCTAGTCAAATCCTTCTTGATTATTACAAAAAGATTTTATTATTATACTTCTGGTGCTTGCTATAAGCACTTTTCCTCATAAAGAACATACTAGGTACTTTCAGAGAGCCCAAATAATTTTCTAATCAGGTGTTTCTCCACTATTTTCTCCCTTTTTAAAAAAAATTCCTCAGAAGAGTACTGTAGAAACTAAGTAGTATAAGCTAAATAAGAACTCCAAAATTTTATTCTTCTGTAGTATGTGCTAACTAATGTAAAAAATAATTCTCTCAATGGTCCTATGTATCCTCACAATAACAGAATGTTAATAATTGCATGACACTAAGAAAAAGGAGTGGTGGGCAGCAAATCTGATATTGAACATAGATTAATTCTGTTATTAAAATAGAATTTTTTTTCCACCAAACTGCTTTGGTAATGAACTCTTGTATTTCAGAAAATGACATATAATTGATGTTCTTCCAAGAAGCAAAATATGGTTTATATAAGTGGCAAGGCCTTCAGTGTATTTGTCCTTGTTTCCCTTGTGAAGGGTAATAGGAAATTTTTCCCTGATACCCTCTTGAAATGGGGATGCAAAGCATGGAATTGGTCATCAGAGAACATTTTAATATAACTGTCTAGTGTAGGTTAGAGAAAAGCACATAATGAGTTACAATATATTGCTGTATCACCTATGAAATATTTCAAACATACAAAAATTCATAAAATAATATAATACACACTATCAACAAACACTAACATGTTGCTTAATTTATTCTGGGCTTTGGGAGACTTTATTACAAAAATTTTTAAAAATACGTATATTCACATTATCTAATAGTTACAGCTAAGTGATGACTGTGGAATGAGGTGCTGAATTATATCCTCCACTTTGTATTCTACCATCTATCTATCTATCTATCTATCTATCTATCTATCTATCATCTATCTATCTATCTACCTACCTACATGTCTACCTATAATCTATCTTATGAGATTTTTTCTGGTCTGTAAGAACAAACAGTTTCATATTCTGCAGAAATAAGCCTTACAGGGAACAATTTTGTAAAGATAAAAGATTACCAGGGTCTATTGGCATTGTGATTTTACTCTAAATTTTCTCTCTTAAAGGTGCTGAAAAATTAAAAAAAAATGCATTTAGATAATATTGTTAGCTCTAAATGGAAAGAGACAGCCCAATATGCTCATAATATAAACAAAGACAAATATATCCCAATTGAAATGTCAAATTTTCCCCTGCTCTACTGCCATTAATTTATTTGCAAACCAACTAGTTCTAAAGTTTATACAAAGCATCTTATGAAGTAGTAAGAACAGGCAGAAGCCATTTGGACATAATTCCATTTGAAATTAGGGAAAAAAAATAAACTCACAACTGGTGACTAACAACTATTCAACTAAATAAATATAGGAAAGAAGAAAATAAATAAATGATGTAAATAATTTACTACTTAAGAGAAGATAAATTGAGTACCATTTTACATGGTGACTGTTGCTTAACATTTTCTAATTAAGATGAATTAAGATGATTGGGTTTCTTTGCTATGACTACTCATTACCCAACTATTGATGTGGATTTTACTTACTAATCCTTATTGACCTATCACTACCATATATTAATGAATTCACTGAACCTATACTTGCTTTATCATTTATGCTAAAACTCTTCTGTTTCTAATTCTCCCCTAATAAAACTATAAAACCTGGAAATAAAAGAACAGGCAAACAAAGAAGATACTGAAAAATTTTAAGAAAAGGAGGATGGACTTGAGATCACAGGATTGGAAGAGTAGCATCTCATGACTTCCACCCTGCTTCAGAACATAACACAGATCCAGTATTTCCTGAACCCCAACAAAGCAGCAGAAGAAAGCCCAGGTAGATGCATTCACTATGGACTGTATGGGAGTCCCACTGAAAGCATGACTTTATCAAGGTCACAGGATAAAAGATCAATATACAAAAATCAATCACAGTTTTTTTTACTTTTCTTGAGATTGATTGATTGATTTAAAGTTTCTCTGTGCCCACTGTGAGCCTTGAACTCACAACCCTGAGATCAAGAGTTACATCCTCTACTGACTGAGCCAGCCAGGTACCCCTCAATCACATTTTTATATACTAGAAACAAACATGTGGAAAATGAAATTAGAAGCACAATACCATTTTTAATGGCTCCAAACAAAAGGAAATATTTTGTCTAAATCTAACAAAACATGTATAGGATTTATATACTAAAAATTACAAAATGCTGATGAAGAAAATCCAAGACCTAAAAATGGAGAGTCATAATGTGTTCATGGATTAGAAGACTCAATTATAGTAAAGAAGTCAAAATGTGAAACTGGTGCAATCTCAAATCTGAATAAGGTTGGTGGATTGTATTAAAGTCATTTTCCTTGCCATGATATTAAATAGTAGTTATGCAAAGTGCTACCATTGAGGGGAATTTGGTGAAAAGTACAAAGGATTTCTCTGTATCTTAAAATAGCCTGTGGACCTAAAATTACCTCAAACTAAATATTTATACACATGCACAGAAACACACATATACACAGAAAATTTGATTGGTCGACAGATATAGATATATAGATATAATTAACAGGAAATGTTCATTTCTTATCCTTTCTATTCCTATGGTTATTTGTAGAAGCTTGAGCTGTAAGCACATTGGCTGATGAACACAGAAAACAAATTGCAGTTTAAGAACTGTAAAAGAAATAAGCATACTAAATACTAGCTATGCAGATAGATCTGTGTTTGCAGAATAAAACTGGACAAGTTCTCATGGGTGCTGTTGCTGGGGAAGACATTTGTGCATCTGTAATGAGCAGGCAGGTGAGGGCATGTAAGTGTGGGTGTGCCAGCTCAAAAAAGCATTCACTTTCTTCTGGAAAGATGATGGAGTATATCCTTGGGCTACTTCTTTTGCTTAAAACTTGATGGAGCCATTATGCTTAAGAATTAGGGGGTGTTGGATGGTCTTATGCTATATATGAGTGTTCCCGGTAGTACTGGGATAGGCTGTATATATGAATTTAGATCTTTGGGGCAAATCCCAACACCAGCCAAAATCTTTGTCTCAAGAGATGATTATGAGTGTCCATGATTCTCTTTTATTTCCATAAAAAATACAGATGATTATATTCAAATAAAAGGGCTGGCTATGTGAAATAAATTTGTTTAAAACATGAACATGGGTTATACTTTCTTGTACACAGAGATTATGATTATTTATAAAAATAATTTTAAATGATACAGAAAAAAGTTGAAGGTGTTTAGGCTGAATATTTTAAACTGTTTAAGAACATACTATTATACAGTGCTTGATACCTCAAATCTAAGATGGACACTTTAATATTTTCATACATTTTTCCAACAACCCACTTAATATGTTCTCAGTTCATAAGTGCCATCATGTAACTTTGAAAATAGCTGAGACTGAGCTCTTCAGTACACAAGAAAATGACAGGTTCTTGATTATTGAAAATGACAGTTTAAAAATGCACATGAGCATTTTCTTATTCAAATATATGCAATTCGAAGTGTAAAAACTTACATTTGCATTATTTTTAGCTCTTTAAATTTACAAATTACCTAGCAGCAAGGCGGCAGTGTCATCTAAAGAAAAAAAGTGTAAATTTTGATCAGAAACAGTTGTTTTTTTTTTTTAAGATTTTTATTTATAAGTAATCTCTACACCCAACATGGGGCTCAAACTCACAAAGCCAAGATCAAGAGTCACATGCTCTACCGGCTGAGCCAGCCAGGCACCCCTGGTCAGAACAAAATTTGAGAACCATTTTCACCATTCACTTAGGCACATCATTTAACCCAGGTATTAGGTCTATTATTTTTATTCTAACAACATTTTCTGTTGCATAGAGTTGTATATATTAATAAGAATGCACCATGAAAATGCTCTGGAGTATGCTACAGAAATTGTTCATTTTTCCCAATAAGTACTTTTTAAGAAAGTACTAAAGTAGGGACTTTCTAACAATTTTTATGAAATAGAAGGATACTTTTAAGGATAAAATACTCACTATGAAAGTATAAGTATGATGATCTACCAAGGTTAATGCCTAGCTGTGCCACTGGAGTCTTTAGGACATAGTACTTTATTTGTAGTTCCCTTATTGTCCCTAACACCAACTCCACACACATTTAGCACCATTTCTCTCCCCAGTACTGACTCAGTGATCCTGATTTCATCTCTGTGCCACCACTATTTTAGTCTGGATTATGTCCATACTTGGCAAACAGACTCAAATACCTATTTGCTTTGATTATGGTTTGGATATGGAGTTCTTGGTGCCTAGACTGCATCTCTAAATCCTGTTAACTTCACCGAGATAGATCCTAAGGAAATGATCAAAGCCTTTTCTCTCTCCTAGGGTGGCTAATCATATTGCCTTCATATTTAAGTGGACGAAGAACTCAGAGAAATCGGGGTATGGAATCATGAACTCAAATGAGAGGCAAATGATAATCAAATAAAAAACATGGGTTAATTCTCAGCAAAGCCATTTTTTCAGGGTATAGAAGATGGAGGCATAATCTAAAGAGTTCATGAGAATTTTATCCATGAGATGGTGTACATTTCTTACTGTGCTTTATGGACACTCCATCTTGAAGAAAATTTGAGATGTTTATACACTTACAGAACAAATATAACATTTTGTATTTTATGATTTTTATATTTTGATACCATTTTATGCTCTTTTCATGTGTTCTTTGTTTTTTATTTTGTTGTGTATGGAAGTTTATCGTGTATATGTGTTTTATCTTAGAATATGAGGCCATTACCTAAATTACACTGCTGTTCATTAGGTAACACAGACCTTGGAAAAGTCTTGGATAGATGCTTGAATAGATGCTACAGAAGGAAACACAACTTCTGTTTTATTGTTAGTGGATGGCTATTATATGAGTTGTTGTTTTCTATTTTTTGTTTACAAGGGCAGGTTCTACTCTAGACAGGGAACATAACATTAAGTAGAGGGAAAAACAGTCCAAGGCCCCTTCTATTACTACTTCTGTATAACAAACCACAATCCGCCAAAACTTCAGTGGGAGACAACGATTTTATTATGCATATGAATTCTGTAGGTTAAGGATTCAGAAGCACTATAGGGATGGCTCTCTTTGGTAGTGTGCTTAGTTGGCACTCACTGACTGAGGAAAACTTTTTGTGTATGTCTTTTCCCATCTTCGTGTTCAGTGATGCCATGTTGGTAGCTTGAAATTATCTAAACAGCATGGTGGGGATTTTCACACTATGGAAATTGGAAAATTCTACAAACCAGGGATCCCCCCTCTCTTATCTCAGAGAACCAGGTGTTAATAGTTTACATGCACACCAATAGTTCTTTTCTACTACATAAAGTCTGGGGAACTGGTTGTTATGATTCCAAATTTTTGTGGTTACTTGACTCATTAGGGTCACTGTAATGCCTTATCTGTATAAAAATTCCACTACAGAGCTCTTAAAGGTTTTGGCACCTTAATTTTTTTTTTCAAAGCCTTGTGTCCTATATGATAAAGATAGAGGCAATTAAGTCCTAAATAATGTAACCATTCTAAGATTCTGATCTCCTTAAGCCATTGGGTATCGTTCTCTATAGTATTCCATGGCAGTGGGATGAGGTCTCAACTTAATTTGGGGGATCCAACTTCTGGATCTATGTTTTGATTAACCAACCATGTAAACTCTCAGTGCCACCCCCAGACGAGCTAGTATCTGAATTAAGAATCTGTGCTGGGAGACTGACACTAGGACAAAGATTGGTGGAGTCAGCCTCACTGTACATGCAAGTGTGGGAGCTGTGAAGGGCCATGTTTCTGCCCTGTGGGCCAGAGAAGTCTGGGGGTCAAAGGAGTAAAACAGAAATGATACTAATTTGTAGAGAGATGCAAAAACTGAAAAAGAGAGAATCTTAACATTGTCTCTAATCCATGTCCTTCCTGAGTTCCTTTACTGCACTCACTTTCATGGAAAATCCAGTATCTTTACGAGAGATTCTCTGAGTTTGTTTCAGGTACCTTAGATTGGTTTTTACTAAAATTTTCCTGATTTATACATTCCCTATACAGTTGACCCATGAACAACATGGGTTTGAACTGCATGGATCCACTTACAGGCAGATTTTTTTTATGTATATAAATACAGTACAGCACTATAAATTCATTTCCTTTTCCTTATGATTTTCTTAATAACATTTTCTTTTCTCTAGCTTGCTTTATTGTAAGAACACAGTATATAATACATACAACCTACCAGCTATGTTTTAATCAACTCTGTTATCAATAAGGCATCTGGTCAATAGTAGGCTATTAGTTTTGGGGGATTCAAAAGTTTTATGCAGATTTTTGAACATGTGAGGGTCAGCACTCCTAGCCCCCCCCACCCTTGTTCAAGGGTCAACTGCAGTTGAATTTGCCGGTTTAGCAATATAACCCAGGCAGAAGCCATGGAGTCTTCTAACAAGTTATCTCTACCGAGTGTGGAAATGTGGCATCAGTGCCTAATTCTCAAGACTGCACATCTTCCACAGCTTCATGAAAGTGAGACAGAATGCTATTAACTGTCCAAAGAAAAGCAGGGTTAAGTTTCTCTATTTGTGAAAAGATGCAGGCTAAAGATGAATAGAGACAACTCTGGAGCCAGACTGTCCTGGTTAAATTCTAGTTCCACCAATATGAACCGTCTGACCTTTCATGGATCATTCTAGCTCCTTGAACCTCAGTTTTCTTACTTTTCAGTTAGGAATGATAATAAAACCTATCTTAGAGTGTTGTAAGGATTAAATGATTAAAGAAATGTAGCCCGCTTAGAAGAATGCTTCAGACATAGTCAACATATAATACAATGTTAAAGTTATTGTTTTTCACATTGCCTGTATAATCATGTATCCCTCTGGATTATTTGGCAATATAAATGTAACTAATTTGACAGGCTCAGAAATACACACATACAAAATGTGCACACCTCTCTCTCTTCTCTCTGTTTCTCCTCCCTTCTTAATATGGTATGCATTTAAATACATAAATATGTATGTATATATTTTGCCAAATAGCTTTATTATGAGAAAGCTGTGTGTATAACCATATCTCCATTTTGCAGAGATGATAGCATGTTACAAGTTGAACAGGCTATATTTTCATACTCTGCACTGCTTGTTGTTTCTTTTCCAGTAGTGCTAAGGTCATAAACTTCACCTATAATCGTGAGCCCTAATTACGTTGGTACATAAGTCTTTGAGAAAAATAGTATGCTAATGCCGATGAGCTATTTGCTTAGTGGGGCCATTCATTGTTCTTTGTTTCCTTATCACATCCTTCAGCACCATTAGGTTTTAGTGAAATTGCTCAGGAAAATAAAGAAACTTCAAAAGAAACCATTTCAGTAATAGTGACCCTACTACCACAACTATGGAAGACTGTAAGCATTCTATATCCAAGAATCCCTTTCTGTGGCTGTCAAAAAAGTTCTACCAGAATAGAAACTAGGACGCTACTTTTGGGAATTACAGTCTAAGGAACATGTGTTGTATGGACACAGAATATAGAATAAGAGCCTATCATTTTCTATAATGATATTGTTAGTATTCAAATTGTGTTCCAAGTCTATTTCTCTTATATCCAAGACAATTTCAAGTTTTTTGCTTTCAATGTCTCTAGAAATCACTGATTTATATATATATATATATACATGTTCTGTATGTATGTAGATAGGATATGTCTGTCTATCTATCTATCTATCTATCTATCATCTATCATCTATTTATTCTGAATGTGTGTCATCCAACCCTAAACTTTCTCTGGGTTTTGCAAATAGTGCCATATAAAACCCACCGAATCCTTGACTGTTTCTTCTACACATAAAATAAACGCTATAGGAAGATAATAGAACAAAAGAGAAAACTATGGATTTTGAGCATTTTCTTCATCCTGCCATCAGAAGCTTAGTGAGGGACTGAGTAATTTCCACCAGCTCAGTGAATTTTCACAGGATTTCTTTCAGTTAGTGTATGAGAATCATAAATTTCAGAGCTGTAAGAGAATTTAAAGATCACTTGATAAATAAGAAACATGAACACCAATGGTAACCATGATCCTAACCCTAACACACACACACATTATAAATATATAAATTACATAAATGTAGCAAATATATGTTACATATGTAACACATATGTGTGTTGCATATATAAACATATGTATATATGTTACACACATGCACACACACCTATATCTCAGGATGATTTTATGTAATTCTCTATGACTTAAAGCACCCAAAAATTTATTTTCCCCATTGAGTTTTGAAGAAATTTCTTTTTCCATCTTTCATAAAACTAACTCTACGGAACTGGTTTTTGATAGCTCAGCATGCACTTCTGAGACATGGATCTATACCAAGATTGGTCTCCTAAAATATTTTTTTTGACAGTCTCATCCTAAAGCAGGCAGGAAGATAGATGAAATAACAAGAAACCATTTATTTATAAGAATTGTTTTTTCATTGATTGACATCTGAACTCAAAGAATATATGGTTTTACTTTCCCCTGAGAGGGTGAATCAAGTCTGTCAACCCAAATTCTTCTGAGGCAAATAATCTTTATTTCATTTGATGACTCAGAGACTAGTTTCTATGTCAGGGTACAAATCTTAGAGCTTAGCTCCCTGCTCCAAATTAAAATTATCATGATTTGCCATGCAATCTGGAATAAACCAATTAATATATTTTCTGCCCTGGTTTTTCTTTAATTAGATTTCTTGGGGACTTCTGTTAAAAAATTAAAACCCTTTTAATTCTTCTTATTTTCCCCACCCCTTTCAGCTTTCTGTAACTTATTGGCATAGATTAGTTCATTAAAAATGATAGAGTTCTTAAGCTTGGATATTAGAGTAAAATATGAGTTAAACATAGAACTACAGAAATGACTTTTTTTTTTTTTACTATAATTTGAAGCCTCAAAGTGAGACAGGGGAAAATGTTGATTGTTTTGCCTGTTCTATTGTAGGACTGAAAATAATTTTTAAAGCTTTACTTTTTATTCCTTGATTTTCCTTATATAAACTAAAACTTAAATCAACCATCTAGCTGAGAAGCACATACTAAATTCCATGAGTGAAACTTTCTTAAGCAGCAAATATTGCATTTCATCTTCAAATAAATGATTTAATTATGGCCAAATCAAAGTTTAGATTCTTCCATGTGTTAAAAAAAAAGATATAGTGCTTAGATGTTCTCATCCAAAAGACGATTCAGCCACCATCCTTCAAATTTATAGCCAAGCATCTGACGTTTTAATTGTCCTCCATTATAACTGGAATGACAAGGAAAAAAATCACAAGAAAAGATTTTGAATGTTGAGTAATATTTCAAATTCCCACCTGCCACATGCAATTGGCTGAGATCCATATGCAGTTAAGTATGACCTTGATGCAGTCATCTTAGTGAAGAGTTTCACTGCCAACAATATTAATGAAAGCAAGGAGCAGTGACACAAAATACAAGCATTTACTAAAAGGCACTTGAAAATAGTATATGAGTAGCATTTGTTTTCAAAAACTTAAATTTAGAAGGCAAAAAATAATGTAGTGTGTGTGGTAACACACATACCAGGATGTAGGTTCCTCTCCATTAGGCAATGTAATCTTACTTGCTCTTCTTACATATTCTGTGAAAAATTTTACCTCTTTCATGACCAGAGTGGAATGGGTGAGCAAATGTCTAATCTGAGATATTTATATGTTCATGCTGTGCCCATCAGGAACTAGTGAACTCTCAAGGTTAAAAGAAACCTACAAAAAGTCTATGAAATCTCTCTACATTATATTCTAAGCACAGTCCATAGACAAGCAATATGAGTGTTGAAATAGACTTTTTGGAAATACAAAACAATCCATTCCCTCTTTCACCTGTAGAATCAAGATCTTCATTTTAACAAGATCCCCAGGTGATTTTAGATGTATTGAACTTAAGGGGCATTGCTCTCCAATATATGCTCATCCTGACCATCATGTAACATTTTCCAGCTATTGGGAAATCATTGTTGGGGATAACCTATTTCATAGTTGAACAATTCTAATCATTCTTAAATTCTTTCTTATATTAAGGGAAAGTCTGCTTCTCTGTTACATCTATCAAACTAGTCATAGTTTTGCACTCTAGCTTTTAGGACAGATATGGGTAGATGATTGCCTTTTTATCATCTTAACTCTTTCTCAGTTCTTTCAGTCATTCCTCGAATTACAGTGTTCACATCATGTTAGATGTATTACTCTGAACACTTGGGTGATTGTCACTAAGATGAAAGCAACTGAATCCAGTAGTCAAGGTTTGGTCTAATTAAAGAAGAGATGGCCGACTTATTTTGCTAAGCATAATACTCTCTAGCTCCATCCATGTCTTTCCAAATGGCAAGATTTCATTCTTTTTTATGACTGACCATATGATTTCATTCATATGAAGATTTAGGAAACAAAACAAATTTTAGCAAAGGGGAAAAAAAGGGAGATAGAGAGGCAAACCAAGAAACCGACTCTTTTATAGAGAACAAACTGATGGTTATAAGAGGGGAGGGAGGTGGGAGGATGGGCTAAATAGTTGATGGGGATTAAGTACTTGCTGTGATGAGCATCAGGTGTTGTATGGAAGTGTTGAATCACTACATTGTACACCTGAAACTAATATTAAACCAGACATTAACTAGCTGGAGTTAAAATAAAAACTTGAAAAAAAGAAGAGGTGAGAGAATCGACATTTATCCCATTATTAATATTCAAAATCTATTAAAATTGCCTACGTTTTAACTGGCCTTATTTTGGGGGTGATAAGAGAGAGGGATGCATCATCATGTGATCTCATACTAAGTTTACAGATACCAAGAATCCTGTGTCTTTTTTGAGCTTTTGAAGTAGTGCTAACTTATGCTGGTATCTTCTTCCTCTCCTCCTACATATCAATTTAATATTTGGGACCCAAAGAAAAAACTTTCTAAACGCTGACCATGTGAGGCCACACACAAATATCTGCATTCTTCTCTGAAGTGGCTTTGGTTTGCGGCAATTACTTATACTCACCCCTTTAAAATTCAGCACATCAAATCAGCCAACTTATATAATTCAAAACCATAATTTCTTTTGTCTGAAGAAATTTTTATTCCTTCTACCTTAATCTCTTTTAAGGCTGAAAACTGCTATTATTAACCACATCTGAGAAATTAAGATTTTGATATGGTTTTCTATATAGCAATTCTTAAAATTTATAAAATATATTTAATAATTCTGGCCATACACAGGATATATTTTCTCTGATGTCTGAAATGCACAACACCCTTTCTAAGTCTACGTATAATTTTTTTTTGAAAATATGTGGTTTGTACTCAGAAAACTAAATGACTTGAATTTAGGACTACTATATGCCAGGATCTGGGACCCAAGGCCAGAAGCCATCAGTGTATTGTATCATTCCCGCACTTGTGGCAGACATTGCTCATCTTTTAATTGGGTCCAAGAAATAGGTATATTTTTTAGAAAAATTGGTTAGCTGTATATAAAGTATTACATAGAATGCTACTGTAAATGCTTTTGGAGAAGATTTCGGATGGAAGCGCTAAAACAACATTTTGAGATCTTTTGATATTAATGTATCAGATGCATTTTTTTCCTGACTATTGTAAGAAATTTTTCTTTGAAATTGTTCTGTTAGCTGAGACCTAAAGCAGTTCCAAAGCAATTGATCAGCATCTTAGAATAAAAGCATGCCATTTCACACCAGGGACCTCAAATTATTACATTACCTTCACTAAATTCACATAAGTGCCTAATCGAATATAGGTTCTTTCATCAACATATGAAAAATGAGACTATATGTATAAATACACCCACACCCACACCCACATAAATGTGTGTATCCAGAATGGTGTCCCATTTAATTACTGTAGATAATGGAATTCAGGACACACTACCCCATAAAGACGGACCTTGGCAAATTGAATATTTTAAGCTGAAGGAATTTGAGAAACTATAGGGGCAGGAAGGACGTTCTGATCCTCCCCTGAAGTAGATCATAAGACCCTCATCCTTAGGTGAGAGGTATCCTCCCTATACATGGAGGAAAGGAACATCCTTATCTTTGGATTCACAGGAACTATGACAGGAATCTGAACAAACAGTCTTGCTCATTTCCCCCATTTGTTCCACTGAGCTCATACCCCTTTTGTTCTGTCACATATTTTGACAGCTTTCCATAAATCATCAACTCTACCATAAACACACTCAGGCTCAGCTTCTTTTTTAAGTCTTCATTTTCTTATGAAGGCTCACACATCACCTCAAATTTATATCACATAAATAAATTTCTGTGCTTTGGTCTTGTCAATCTGACTTCTGTTATAGGGGCCCCAGTCAAGAACTTAGAAAATTAGAGGAAAATATATCTGTCCTCCCCTATATAGGTGTTTAAAGCTTGTTAGTTTTATTACTTGCCTTCTCCCCAACCACTGTTCACAAAGTGAAAGCATTCAGGCTTCATTAACTCACTATTTAATCCTTGTGGCCATGAAAATAATTTGAGTGTGTGTGTTTTCATGATGATTGATTAAGCATGAATGTAATCTTACGTCTGCCGCTCTTTGTTGCTTTGCCAGAAACAGCCTGTAACACAGTAAGAATTTTGTGTTGGGCCCCCTGATTTTGAAATGGTTTCTGAAGTTAACAAATGAGATCATTAACGTTGTGTACAAAATGAATTGTTAGAAGACCGTTTTGTGTTTTGGTTTCCTTCAGTGCTAAATTCCCAACTCAATGACATTAGAAGGTTGTCATCTCTGACATTCTTTATTTCAGAGTATATTATTTGGTTCACTTGTCTACATTGTTCATAATGGTGGGCATTACTTTTGCAATCTTTTAATAATAAATCCTTGAGTGATAAAAATCATCTGGATTTTAAAATATATACCATATATAGAGTTATGCATTAATGATCTGCTAAAGGGCCCATAATGTAGTTTCCTCAAAATCTCCTTACTTATAATGTACAAACACAGAATGGTAATATCTCTATCTAGTTCTCTGAACTTTTCACTAAAATATTTAACTCCAGCCCTTCTAATTTTTCTGTCTCAGATAATGAAGTTTAAAAAAAAAAATAGAATGGCTCTAATGAACATGTGACAGCCACTTTCATACCTTAGACCCATTAAAAGAATGAGATTTAATCATAAAATCACAGAACGCCTCTCCTCCCCGACATCTTACTATCACACTAACAAGGGTCCAAGATAACAACAGATTGTAGCTCAAGCAGCTGTAAGACACAACACTGCTTAAGAGGAGTTCTTATGAAAACCCAAAGACAACAGGTGAAAGAAACAAGGGCACAAGGAGCACTCAAAGCCCTGACACTTAAAGCTACAGCGAACATTAAAAACAGCCCAATTCCAAGTCACATTAACATTAAATCTCACAGTAAGGTCGTTAACCTTAGTTCCTGCTGGGAACACCATGCCTGGCTTTCAACGCAAACTACACAGCATATTAAAAGGAAGGAGGGACGCCTGGGTGGCTCAGTTGGTTAAGCATCCGCCTTCACCTCAGGTCATGATCCCAGGGTCCTGGGATCGAGTTCCGCATCCCTGCTCAGTGGGGAGTCTGCTTCTCCCTCTCCCTCTGCCCGCGTCGCCAACTCATGCTCTGCTTCTTCCTCTCCCTCTGCCCTCCCCCTGCCCATTCGTACTCTCGTTCTCTCTCTCAAATAAATAAATAAATAAATAAATGGGAAAGCAGAGCCTGAGAAGTCAAAGCAAGCATTAGAACCAAACTCAGGGTGTGGGAGAAGATAAGCAGGTGGAGTGTAGAGGATTTTTAGGGCAGTGAAAATACTCTGTATGATATTACAATGGTAGATACACATCATTAAACATTTATCCAAGCCCACAGAATATGTAACACCAAGAATTAATCTAAATGTAAACTGTGGACTTTGGGTGATTATAATGGGTCAATGTGAATTCATCAGTTGTATAAAAATATACCATTCTTGTAGGAGATGTTGATCATGGGGGAGGCTATGCATGTGTAGGGGCAGTGGGTATATGGGAAATCTCTGTACCTTGCTCTCAATTTTGCTGTAAAGCTGAAACAGCCCCCCAAAAATCAAGTCTTAAAAAATTAGCTAAAACTTCCAAACTTAGTTTCTTTACTTCTCTAACCACATTTCAAGTGCTCAGTGATCACATATGGGTAATGGCTACCCCACTGGACAATTCAGATACAGAACATTATACAAAAGTCTGTTGAACAGTACCACATAGATTCTGTATTTTCGTCCAAACTTCTGTGCCATACACACAACCCAGAATGTGATCATTACGTTATTTGAATCACACATTTTTGTTGCTTAGCAAATCCCCAAGGTTATTATTATTTTAAACATAAATTTCATACAATTGCACAATCAGAAAATCAGAATACTGCTCTATATCATTTTGGTAGTAAGGGTCTCAGTGTTGTTAGTGTCTTAGGCTCTTCCAATTTGCCAAATGCCTTCATAGTCTGTTGTTTTAGGTAAACTGGCCAGACACCCTTCTGCATGAGTATATAATGAGTGGCCTATTTCCATGTATCAAAGATTATAATTTGGGACAACACTGAAATCTTAGGGGATCTAGGAATCTAGGAAATTGTAGGCTCATTTCAGGCATTTGGGTTTATGTGTGTGGATTTAAAAAAGTGTGTTAGGAGTGTTGCTTTTTTCTAATCAAAGAGTGTATATATGTTCTCAGGAGAAAATCCATGGTTTTTATCAGTTTTTCAAAAAAATCTGATACTCAAAGGAATATTAAATCACTGACCTAAAAAGCAGAGTTATTTTATCAGGATGCAAGACATCTAACAACATACAGCTTGAAGAATAATTGTTTGAATAACTGACAACTCATTCCCTAGATGTTCAAGGCAATTTTTGATACTTTGTTTAAGTAACTAACACTTTTAAACATGGAGAGTGAAATGGGTTGGAAGCGAGCATTTGAATGAAAGATGAATAAGCTACCTCCATGAGTGTTCACTAAAAATGCTCATTATGTAAAAAGGATTCCATGTATTTTGTAGATGGAAATGTTCAGGAAATATTTCTTTCATTAACAAAGGGAAAGCATGACCTGGAGAATGGTTGCCCAGCATTTTCGAAGCTATCACTTAGTTATCAAATGAAACCGCATCTTTATTCATGTGTTTGCAAACAAGAGAAGATAAACTCTTGGTGATTTTAATACCAAGCTACAGCTACCATGTAAATTTTATTTTACTAAGGCAATCCTAAAGTCACTTCAATGCCCCATGACTTCTAGAACTCAGTAATTAATTACCTTTGTTTATCTTAGCTGTAAATGCCTTTGACGCTGGATCCCAGCCTAGAATCACATGGAAACAATACTTTAATCATTCTACATCACTGTTTTTTAAAAATTATATAAGACTATTCAGATTATTAAATTAAATTAAAATTGTTTAAAATATCTTTGTACCAAAGGAATGGAATAGAATATTATTCTTTCATCACTGTTTTCCAAAGGAAGGAACAGTTGTACAATTCTATGATAATTCAAGAATAGCCTTTTTAATTATCACGCACAAATGTTAGAAATTATTGTTTTGGCATGACGGCAGCACAGTGACATGAATCAAAAGAAAAAAAAGTTTAGTAAGAGAGTTCTGTTCTAATTACCCTTACCATCATATTATCTTTTTAATTTGTCTTAAAATACAAGTTTTCTGTCATTTAGAATGTGATATATTTCCTTTAGATGTGATTTAGAAAGTTACAAAATTGAAGGAATTCCTAGATACCTTGTCAGAATCACTGATACAAGAATATGTTTAAATATAACTGAAACTTAATCAACACTGAGTTTGGAAAATTCAGACTTGAATAAATAGGGAAAATTCTCCAATGAGAAGGATCCTGACAAGTGTTTAGCTTCTGCCTTTATCATAGTGTCAATTAAAAACCATTTATAAAATTCTATTTTAGTTATGATAAGAATCATCCATGTGTGAAGACTTATTCCAACTATGAAATGACAGGTTTGATATGCTGACATAGACTTCTCACAATCCTGTAGGGGCTGCCTTATGTGGATGCGGCACATAGAGCTCACCTGGGCAAGCAATGATATGCCCTAATCAAAGACAGGCAGCTTCATTTTAGACTGGGAAAGGCCCATTATATGCATGCAGGCCCTCATTCTATCATAATGGCATCCTTGGTTGGAGGTAGCAAGAAGAGAGGGTAGTGGTAATGGGAAGGAGGGACATAAATTGGCACCACTTTGTAGAGTGCAGAACCTGAACCTTCTGGAGATATGTGCTGACCCCCTGTGGCATCAAGTTCATGACCAGCGAAATCA
Source organism: Leptonychotes weddellii (assembly GCF_054177405.1). Classification (NCBI taxonomy): domain Eukaryota; kingdom Metazoa; phylum Chordata; class Mammalia; order Carnivora; family Phocidae; genus Leptonychotes; species Leptonychotes weddellii. The sequence continues at coordinate 29,536,367 of NC_138379.1, read as the reverse complement.
ATGGCAAAGCCAAGACTTGTACCCAGCTCCCAGGCTTCTCAGTCATGATCTTTTCTCCA
>NC_138379.1:29520622-29535808 GCF_054177405.1 Leptonychotes weddellii | reverse complement strand
GACATCCAAATGGCCAACAGACACATGAAAAAGTGCTCAACATCACTTGGCTCAGGGAAATCCAAATCAAAACCTCAATGAGAAACCACCTCCCATGAGTCAGAATGGGTAAAATTAACAAGTCAAGAAATGACAGATGTTGGTGAGGATGCAGAGAAAGGGGAACCCTCCTACACTGTTGGTGGGAATGCAAGCTGGTGCAGCCACTCTGGAAAACTGTATGGAGGTTCCTCAAAAAGTTGAAAATAGAGCTACCCTATGACCCGGAAATTGCACTACTGGGTATTTACCCCAAAGATATAAATGTAGGGATCTGAAGAGGCACATGCACCCCAATGTTCATAGCAGCAATGTCCACAAAAGCCAAAGCATGGAAAGAGCCAAGATGTCCATCAACAGACGAATGGATAAAGAAGATTTATATATATATATATATATATATACACACACACACACACACATATACACACAATAGAATATTATGCAGCCATCAAAAAAACCTGAAATCTTGCCATTTGCAACTACGTGGATGGAACTAGAGGGTATTAGGCTAAGCGAAATAAGTCAGTAAGAGAAAGACATGTATCATATGATCTCACTGATATGAGGAATTCTTAATCTCAGGAAACAAACTGAGGGTTGCTGGAGCAGAAGGGGTTGGGGGGATGGGGTGGCTGGGTGATAGACACTGGGGAAGTATGTGTTGTGGTGAGTGCTGTGTATTGTGTAAGACTGGTGAATCACAGACCTGTACCTCTGAAACAAATAATACATTATATGTTAAAAAAAAAAAAAAAAGATAGTAGGAAGGGAAAAATGAAGGGGGGGAAATCGGAGGGGGAGATGAGCCATGAGAGTATGGACTCTGAGAAACAAACTGAGGGTTTTAGAGGGGAGGGTGGTGGGGGAATGGGTTAGCCCGGTGATGGATATTAAGGAGGGCATGTATTGCATGGAGCACTGGGTGTTATATGCAAACAATGAATCATGGAACACTACATCAAAAACTAATGATGTAATGAATGGTGACTAGCATAACATAATAAAATAAAATTAAAAAAATAAACGTATCATCTAAAAAATAAATAAATAAATTATCTGTCCCTAAGAAAGGTACTCAGCATGCCTTTGGAGTTTGTAGAATAAGCAGCTTCCTGTTTTTCAAGCTATGGGCATTTACTATGGGAATTGTTGAGAAATCAGCGTATGTTATGGCAAATGTATTAAATGTGAACTCTGTGTATGCAAAATCAAAAGAACTGGGGGGAATTTTAAATACTCAGTAAAAAAAATGGATTTGTTCACAACTTCACTTATGCAACAAAACTCAGATGATGATAACAATTTTCCTATTCTTGTTTTATCAGTAGTGGTGGTCTTAGGATGTCAGAAACTGAGAAAGGAAGACTTTTAATTACTATTTCCTTTCCACTTTCCAATAAGGGACCCTGTGTCTCCACCTGAAGAGAGGGGTGTTACAAAGTCCAGCTGACACCACATATTAAAGGCCAAACATTACTATTACTATTATTACTATTTCAGATGTATCTGATGCCTAGATAAAAATGTACAAAGTAAAAACTAGAAACATCACCCCCAAATCCTCAACTTTGTTCCCTCTGCCAATTATACTTTGCCATTTATTTCCTTCTCTGTTTATAGACTGGCTTGCCACATAAACTACAGCTGCTTTCAAGGTATGTATGAATTACAGTGAACAATATAGTTCTCTTCCTTTGGAGTGAATTTTGACTTTAGCTTTAAGACTACCTTCTGATGGAGGTCACATTGATTTAATTAATAATTCCCATAATTCAGATCGAGAGATTTTTAATGTGTGTAAGAGGAAAACATATAATAATAAATTAATTAATAAATGTAATAAAATAAGTAAATAATATTAAGTTAGGTAGGACTTACAAATATATAAAGTTGTGTTTCAGAAAGGTTATAGTGGACATTTAGTCTATGCAGCATTTGACCAAAGTTCATATTTGGAGGATTCCTAAATATTTTATAAAAAGGATCTGCCTTTTCCTACAGAAGACAATGATAGGAATTTATTTAACTTTCCCTTTCCTTGGCAGCTATGTCATGAACGTGTGATCTAAGCTTAGACAATTATATATTTCTGTTTGCTGTTTTGATTTATAAGTAGTAACAAAATGACATTTTTTTAAAAAGTCAGAATATTCATGGCAGAGCAAAAAGAGTCAAATATTATGGGAAGTGACTAATGACAATAGTTCTAGATACACATAACTGAAAAATACAGAAATGTAGAGCTTCAGGAATAGTTGTATCCAGGCATGCTATATCATTCAATTCAGTATTTCTCTTTCTACAACTTAGCTCTGTTCTCTCCCTACAACTTAACTCTGTTCTCTCCCTTGTTGGAATTTATTCACCAATAAGCTCTGTTTACTGGTAATCTCTACCCTTCTTCTATTACTTCCAGCAAAAGTTATGTATTTCTAACTAGGTAGTCAAGCTCATGCAGTAAACTGTAAACTGAATTTTCATTGGTTAGAACTGTGCCATGTGTTATTCATCAATTTACTGAGTGGAGTCAATGCTACCCACATCAAACAAGCTTATGTGGAGGAGGAGTGTGTCCCCTAGAAAAAATCATGGTGTGATGACCAAAAGAAGAAACAAAAATAGGCTAGCTGATAGGTAGAAACAACAAATATTTATTACATTCGATAAAAACTCTTCTTTTCTCTCTCTCTCTCTCTTTTTTAGAGGGGAAGGGGCAAAGGTAGAGAGAATCTTAAGCAGGCTCCGTGCCCAGCGTGAAGCCCAACGTGGGGCTTGATCTCACAACCCTGAGATCATGGCACAACCCTGAGATCATGACCTGAGCCGAAAATCAAGAGTCAGCCGCTTACCCAACTGAGCCATCCAGGCACCCCTGATAAAGACTGTTCTAAACTACTTTTCCTTATATCCCTTCCAATGCAGCATGAGCAATTTTAAATTCTTGAGGCACAAAGCATGTGATAGCTGTAAGTCAGAGAGGGCAGTGTAGCTACTGGTTTTAAAGTTACAATGTAAATTTCATTCAAGCCCACAATCAAAGAATATCAAAAGGAAAACAATTTATCCTATTGAGTATCCATCTATCATTACAGATTGAACAAATGCTGGGCCAAAGTTAATCATTTCAAGAAATTTCTATAAAAAAGGTATTGTTAAGCAAAGAAATGCCATGACAAGGACAATCAGTGTGTGTTCCACATTTCAAAAACAATTTCGAAGCACTTAGTTTAATTCAGCCAGTTAATATGTCCTCCAACTTTCCCTGTCCCTACACCAACAAAATATCCCTATAGTTTTTTAAATCAGAATAGGATGAATAGTGATAATAAAAAAACGTATTTATTTATATTGTATAGTGTATTAACATTTTCACATACATCATCCCACTAGAATATAAGCTCCATGAAGACAGATGCTTTCATTTTTTTCATTTTTTTTATTCACTTCTATATCCCTACCTCTTAAAACAGAGTATGGAATGAAAAAATAAAAATGCAATTTTACTAGTTTCAATTGACAAAATAAATTTCAGTTGCCAATCTAGAAAAAAATTTTATTATTTATTAATCAATTTTGTATTTAATTGATTAAATAATATATTTTATAAAGAACCATGTATATATACATATACACATATACTTATATATATGCTAACATATATAACACATATAGTGTTTCATATATATATATTTCTTTGCCAATCATGCTTGTCTTATTTCTAAATCATTCCAAATTTCTGAAGAAAAATAACTTTAAAAGTTGGAAGACCACTAATGAGTTTCTTAAATTATAGGAACTGAGGTCATAGCTTATCAGTTATCCAAAATGAGGTAAAACAAAACTCAAAAATTTTAGTTAAGTGGGAAAATTAATGATAAATGGCTAAACTCATTCTCAACACTAAGTAACAATTAATGCTTATTTCAAACAGACACTAATTATGAGGACACTTCTCTCTTCTGGGAATACTTATAGCTGATTCAGAGAGATAGATATGGAAACCAATTATTTCATTATAAGGTAGATATGAGGACCAAGAAAGCTATTCTTGGTAACCTAGAAGGATACAGGGACTAGTTTAGAGGAAAAGCTTACTAGATCAGTCGTCCTCTCAACTGAATCTTAAAGAATGAGTAGGAGCTTTCAAAAAAAAAAAAAGAATGGAGAGGAACCCTTCACACAAGGTAAGAAAGGTATTCCAGGTGAAATTTCCACTTATTTTGGGCAGACATTTGTGATTGGCTGCAATTAATTTATTCTGTCAGTAGTCTAAGCAGTTTGCCCACTGTGAAATCCATCTATAGCTATGCTTCTCACGTGGGTGGTACCATCTCCAAAAGGTATTTTGAAAATTGATGGTGATGGTGTTGCCTTGTGGTTTGCACAATGGCTAGGAAATACTACTGCCCTGTGGGGATGCTGGGGGTACGAGGACAGTGGGGATGGGGAAGATAGGTATTCTGTCAAGCCCAGCCAGGACTGCCTCCCACAAAAGAATAATATTCCATAGCTCATGCAACTTTTGAGTTGCATGCCTTTCATTTAGAAAACCAGTCCAACAAACAAAAAGAAGCTGTTTATAATAATCTTAATCTAGAACTTAACACACTCATTTTATATAAGCAGAAAGATTTTTCATGAGTTTAGTATACACTAAATTTTCCAAGCATGCAATTACCAGCTGAACTTAGGAAATACTTTTTTTGGGGAGGGGGGAAACACATTTTTTTTCTGTTCAGAACTTTACCAAGGTTAGTGCTGCTTGTGATGCTTGAATTGCTATACATCTTTCCATAACTTTCTACATTTCAAGCTGTTGCTCTCATGTAATTCTGCATTTAGGCACATGTCTCGACTTTTTTAGTTTTGCCAGAAGGTTGTGCCCAGAAACTTATATCTTGAGGTACATATTCATTATATATTACTTTCCACTGATGTCTCCTTTATATTACAGTTAGAGCTTTATTTTGTTATTTTTGTTTTTAATTATGTCAGGGTGGTTTAATAATATATGGACTTCTCAGGAGAGTAAAGAGAGAATCACAATGTATTTGTTATCTAAATAGTCTGATAGGAATAAGAACTGTCGTTGAGAGGACAAATGATCATGATTCAAGACTTCTCATCAACCTGTGGAAAGATAATTCTCAAGGCTTATGCACAACTGAATTATATTTTTTTGTATATCAAAAAATAAAGGTGCACTAGTTACAAGGGAACAGTCTGGATCAGCCATTGATCTGAGAGTCAGCAATGCCTCTTCGTCATCTGTGCCATCTATGTCTTGGAAATGAGTGTTTCTACCCTAAAAGCAACCACAACAGGAGCCTTGACAAGAAGCTGTCCTGAGTCCCATTCAGCTTTCAGGCTGAACTGGCCCAGCTGTGGCTGTTTTTAATCACACACTATTATGGCTATCTTTCCGAAGAGTGAAATACTTTGAAGTTCTGGAAATAACATTTGGCTTAATGGAAACATTACTTTACGCAATTGCCCAGGACCACTGGCTGCTGGAGTGGACTGTGGAATGCATCAAAATCACTGCCCATTTCTGGGTGGCCATATGTACATCCATATCCAGGCATGAAAACTTGCCTTATGACATTCCAGCTTTGTTGTCCAAGTGTAGTATATAAACATTTATGCTGAAACCCTGTGAATTATGCTGCTTAACTATTGTGGAATCTGATGGAATAAACAGAGGGGGAATATCAGTGAATTTCTCTTGGCTTTAACCGAGACAGTTTTATTTTGTTGTTCTTGTCCTACTTGAAGTCAATATAGTCAGATGAAATAACCACCACATAATATACCAGGTTCCTTCCAAATCTATAACACCTATGAATCTAAAAAATTCCCATTCCCAAATTCAAAAATTGGATGACTCTATGTAAATATAAACCCAAAAATATTCTAGGAAAAAAGAGGGTTCTAAAATTATTTGGAACCATAGCTGTGACAGTCATGTAGGCATCAAAGCAGATAGTCTGCATTTTAATGTACTTCAAATAAAACAAATTAAGCACATGAAGAGACAATGTAGACATGTAATCTCTACAGATCCACAAATTAGGTTTTTTTAATCAAAATGACATTTTCCAGCAATATTTTAATTGAATGCCATGTAACTGATCAAATGGAAAATAGTTTATTTATGTGATCTTTATGAAGGATATACCTACACATGGTTCCATTAAATTGATTTTGATGACCATTTGGAATCACCATTTATAAACCTATCAATTGCATGATGAATGTCTACTAGCAAATTATTGAAACAATCAACCATGCAGACCTGATTTGTGAATGAAGACTTTCTGATAGCTAAACCAAATGCTGAAGTGGGAAAGAACAATTAAAGAAGATGATAGGAGGGGTAGCCTGGGTGGCTCAGTTGGTTAAATGTCTGCCTTCAGCTCAGGTCATGATCCTGGGATCCTGGGACCAAGCCCCATTTTGGGCTCTGCACTCAGTGTGGAGTCGGCTTCTCCCTCTCCCTCTGCCCTTCCACCCTCTGCTTGTGCTCTCTCTCTCTCAAATAAATAAAATCATTTAAAAAAATAGATGATAGGAACCACTCTTAACATAAATTAAACATATTAAGGTACTGGGGATCTTTTATGCCCTGGCATAAATAAATAAAATGTTTCTCTGACAGCCATATAACCTGAAATATTTAATCTAAAATAAATTATAAATCTTGTACTTGTTATCATGACTGTAATGTGTATTTAATATTATTTAAATAAAAATTGTACATAGAAATATTTTCGTATTATATATAAACCACATATTATATATAAATAATATAAAATATATGCTATTTTTAGATCTATTTATTTTTATAAAGTACAAGGATGTTCAAGCAGAAAAAAAAAAATTAAAAAAAAAAAAAGGCTTTAAACAGAAAATGTAAAAACTCATATACAAAAGCCAGACACTGGACATTTAAAGGAGGTGCAAAAGTCACTACAAATCTCAATAATACCTAATGATATCACTATTAAACAGTGTAGAGCAGAAGCTGATGATCTAAATTCATGGATAAATCTGGTCCTACTGATTGATTTTGTAAACAAACTTTTATTGGAACACTGTTATGTCAATTTTTAAAAATATATTGTCTATGACCGCTTTTGTGTTGTGACAACAGAACTGAGTAGTTTTAACAGAAACCATATGACCCTCAAAGCCTGAAATGTTTACTGTTCAGCTCTTTATAGAAAAGGTTTGTGAATCCCTTATCTAGAATATTTATTTTCCTTCATGACAGAGTTCTGAAGCATACAAAGGTAACAGGATTTAAATGTAATCAGTAGGGGCGCCTGGGTGGCTCAGTCGTTAAAGCGTCTGCCTTCAGCTCAGGTCATGGTCCCAGGGTCCTGGGATCAAGCCCCACATCGGGCTCCCTGCTCCGCGGAAAGCCTGCTTCTCCCTCTCCCACTCCTCCTGCTTGTGTTCCCTCTCTCGCTGTATCTTTCTCTGTCAAATAAAGAAATAAAATCTTTTAAAAAATAATAAAAAAATAAATGTAATCAGTAATGATAAGAGAATTCAAGTTTTAGCACTTCCATATTAAATGCTTTTTAAAAAATTTTTTTAAGATTTTATTTCTTTATTTGAAAGAGAGACAGAGATAGCAACAGAGAGCACAAGCTGGGAGAAGAGGGAAAAGCAGGCTCCCTGCAGAACTCAATCTCAGGACCCTGGGATCATGACCTGAGCCAAAGGCAGACACGTAACTGACTGAGCCACCCAGGCACCCCTAAATGCTTTTATTTTTATATGCTTCTATAAGCACTAACATATTGTTTTCTCTACGATCTATTTTTATTTGATCTTAAGTAACACTTAAATTTCAAAACTATATTGCAAATGATGGTTTAAATTATGAAAACTATATTGAAATACAATTTTTATTAAATTTACAACAATCATGAAGAAAATTAGTCACAACCGTATCACCAAATCACTTAAAGATGCTCAATGTGAGATCTAATTATTCAATGTGTGCTTGTTCAGTGATTACATATTTGAATATTAAAGAATTTTAATTCCACATTTTAACCCCAAATCTTGCAATGATATTTACCAATCTGCTATATGGTTCTCCTCATTTTTATCCAATTTCTTGCAGCCACACACATATATGTATAAACATTGATCATTTTATTATTTTTTTGGAGAAATGGAGTCATAGTTCACGTTCCTTGCTGCAATTTTTATCTAAGAAAGAAGTGCGGGCAGGGTATCTTTCTAGAGTATTATTTACAGGTCTGCTTTATTGTTTTTAATGCTGTATGATTTGTAAAGCAGGTCGTGTGTTTTAATTGTGCTCCCTGCCTCCTCCCTAGTCTAACTCGTGCACTGTGTTAGAGGAGAGGGGCTCTCGTTCACACCTGAACGCCAGGACCCAGACACTGGCTACCTGGAAAGGGAAGAGTGAGTAAGTACGTGACTTACTGAGCATTAAATGGCAAGAACAAACAGTACGTGGCAGAAGGTCAGAGCAGAGAGCTAGTGCAGAGGCTAGAGAGGCTGTCACGACAACTTTTGGAAGAATGGGTATAAGATTCATGGAAGGAGGAAAGGAAAAAGATGCAAATGGAGGGACTGATTGCTTTTGGAAACCGGTACCCAGGTGAGCTGGGGCCCCAGCAGGGAAGAAGCAGATCTTCAGCCTTCAAGCCACGGGCTGACAACAGCTGAACAGAGACAGGCGACCCTGAGAAGTCCTGACAGGAGTACGGATGTACAAGCAAAACAGAGACTAAGGACAAAATAACTGAGGGGATAGATGATGTAATGCCAAGTATGAAACATGTCTAAGTGTAGTGTAAGCCTTAACAGTTGCCTTTTCTTTTCTGTAATGCAAGTGCCCTACTGAAGCTTTGCTTGCTGAGGCATCCACTTCAAAGACAGCCATCCTGAAGGAACAATTGCTGGCCACCGACTAGATGAAGAGATAGGCGTCTCCGCTCCACGAGGCTCCTTTGTTTTAGAAATCTTGGCTGATCTCTCTTAACTGACCAGTGGGGCCTCTTGTTTTTTACTCTTCCTGAATTTTGAATTCTCACTCCTAGGTTTTCAATTCATCAATGCAGAAGGAACCCTGGAAAGCCTAGGCCCCCACACTCAACACCCATTAAAGCAGATCCCCAGGCACGCGCTGCTCTGTGTGGTCCCAGATGTGCCTCATGCTTACCAACACCTGTGAATAATAAACCTCTTTTTCTTCTTCAGTGTCCTGGTGGTTATTGCTGAAGGTATCTTGAAATCAAGACCCACAAGGGCCGGTCCAGGCACAATACTGGTTACCGACTGGCTGAGACCACACAGCACTAATATTAAATATAATCATGACATCCTAGAGTCCAAAGATGAGACTAGACTCCATTAGTTCTCCCCATTGTTATAAAAAAAAATTCTGTCAAGATACATAGAAACATTATTTTTGTATAATAAGTCTGAAACCTGGATGGAGTGAAGTGTTGAAAACATGCATCTCAGATTTCCTTCTCTGAAGATAATTTCAGGCAATATCGTGTAACCACATAAAAAATGAAGATTCCTGTTTAACATACTTTTGGGAGGACTCCCCAAAATATTCCCATGGAACCTGGCAGACGACAAGAGTTACATCTATAACAGGCACGTGCCAGAAGCAGAAAACCGATTACCACTGTCAAATGTGGCCAAGTGTGAAGCAGAGATTTCCTTTGCACCTGGTGAAAAAGGTAGAAGTTGTTGTAAAGCATTTTTTTCCTAGAAATAATTTAAATGCTTAAAAATTTTTTCCACCTATATAAACGGGATAAAGAAAAATGCACAAAGGAAATACCCTGATTTCATATACCTGGGATGTGTGTACTTATTTTTTGGAAATTTTGCAAAATAAGACATTCACATTTAGAGATCATCTCTGAATTCCTCCTCACAAAAGTCTTGACTCATCCAATCCAAATGGGATGTTCTTTATTATTTTTCCTTAGCTCATGAACTGCAGCTCCATTATACATGTTATATTTTGTAATTTTTATGTTTATGTGTCAATTTATTTATGTGTTTCTGTGTGTATATCTATACACACATATATACACATACAGATAAACATATGTATATGTATATATACACACATTTATAAAAATATATATGTGTATGTATAACATACATATTGAATATTTTATTTTTGTTTTTTCTCACTGGATTAAAATCTAAATCAGGATTTAGGATCACCTGTCACATAGTATCTTCTCCAAAATACCAGTAAGAGATAGGTTCTTCATTAAAAAAGTGGTCCATGAGGAATTAAATAGAGGAAAATACTACACACTATGCACATTACTATAACAAATGGTCTGAAAAGTCTGACAGACAAGGAAACCTTTGTTCTCTTTTTTCCATCAAGTTTTGTCTCTGTCTCATGGTAGAACATTCCTATTCTGATATCCTGCCCTCTCAACACACACTCTTTGCCATATTTACTCCTAGCATCTAATTCAATTATTTTCATGAAGCAACATTTTTAAAAAACTCTGAATCCTCTATTGAATAAAGAGGAGACCAGATGTTCATTGATAGTGTGGAAGGCTTAGCACTGTGGATTGTTCTATAAATTTGGCAGGTGTAGCCTGGTCTTACAAAATATGTAATTTAAGTAAGTTAGAAATTATTTTTACTCAAAATTCTATCTGCTAAGGAGAAAGGAAAGGCCCTTAATCATATCCATACTGGAGGGTTAAAATTAGTAAAAAATATTATGTTTTTTTAAAAAAGAAATGCAAATTATAAGAGATAAAGAATAGGAGCAGTTTTTAAATATGCCCTCTATTTTATTTTTTATTAACCTATAATAATTTCTCAAGATTAATTTACCAAGGAGTTACATGGAGTACCCTTGACTCACATCCACTTATCTATGATTTAAGCAACATTTTAGCATTAGGACATTTTAAGATATATTTCCTTATTTAACTTTGCATACCTTTCAAGAGAGGGACAATATATATTAGAATCTGTTTAAAACTTACAATTTGTTACCTTGCCCTATGATGACCTGTTTACCTGAGATTCCCTGGCATTAAAAATTTTAAGTAAAATTTTAGCATGCTAAAACTCAGCCTCAGTGGAAAAATAAACAATTTACTCAAGTAGCATTGCATGGCTAAAAATGAAATAGAAAAAAAGTTATTCAAGATCCGAAAACATTAAGCAAAGAACACTTAAAGATTTGATACACTAATTCAACTATTCATTTTTTATAGAATTTTATACAATTTCTTCATGCTACTAATATTTCCTTCCTTTCTATTTTTATTTTTTTTTAGAGGGGGGAGGTGCAGAGGGAGAGAGAAGCTTAAGCAGCTCCACCCCCAGTGCAGAGCTCAATGTGGGGTTCGATCTCACAACCCTGAGATCATGACCTGAGCCAAAATCAAGAGTTGGATGCTTAACCAACTGAGCCACCCAGGTGCCCCAAAATTTGCTTCCTTTTTAAATCATTGTGCATAAAATGTATATTTAATATTATACTTTTTACTTCTATAAACATATACTATTGGGTCTAAAGCCTGTGGGTTGTATAAAGTTCTCTATCTCCAATTACATCCATTTATTAGAGAAGAAAGTTATATCGATGACTGTATCAGGATAAGTACAATGTGCGTAAATGTAATGTGACAGAATATTGAAGTTGTTTTTTTAAAAGATTCATTTATTTATTTTAGAGAGAAAGGGAGAGAGTGTGTGAGCAGCAGGAGGGGGAGAGAATTTTAAGCAGACTCCCTGCTGAGTGCAGAGCCCAGTGCAGACTCAATCTCATGACCCTGAGATCATGACCTGAGCCAAAATTAGAATCGGATGCTTAACTGGCTGAGCTACCTAGGCACCCCTTAAAGGTGGTTTAGATTCAGATAGTTAAGAAGACTTGGCTAATATAGGTTGCAAAACTTGTAAGGAATAGGCATGTTTATAAACTGGATCAGGAAGACTAGATTCTGAGGGTTACCAGGTCTCTAGTAGTCTAACCACCAGGAAGAACATTCGTCTGAGAACTGAAAACGGTCTCTAAGAATCAAGGAGCCCTTACAGTATAAAATACACATGTTCTATGAATCTTAAGAATGTAAGGCCTCCCGAGAAATACAGAATTCTTGATGAGCATTGGGTGGGTTAATAGGATGCAAATTCTAGTATTTATGGTATTTTAATAACAAGTAGATTTAAGGTGATGCTTTCACAAACTAGAAGCTGTCTCAGATTAAAAAGAAAAAATTATATATATATATATATATATATATAATTAAATGTGAAACAGAGGACTTTTGGACATTTGACTCATTAACCCAACACTGTTCTAAGAATAAATAAGAATCTTTCAGTGATGAGGGTTTGTAATTGTATCATATGACCTCACTGATATGAGGAATTCTTAATCTCAGGAAACAAACTGAGGGTTGCTGGAGTGGTGGGGGGTGGGAGGGATGGGGTGTCTGGGTGATAGACACTGGGGAGGGTATGTGCTATGGTGAGCGCTGTGAATTGTGTAAGACTGTTGAATCACAGACCTGTACCTCTGAAACAAATAATACATTATATGTTTAAAAAAAAAAAAGAAGATAGCAGGAAGGGAAAAATGAAGGGGGCTAATCAGAGGGGGGACGAACCATGAAAGACTATAGACTCTGAGAAACAAACTGAGGGTTCAGGAGGGGAGGGGAGTGGGGAGGATGGGTTAGCCTGGTGATGGGTATTAAAGAGGGCACGTACTGCATGGAGCCCTGGGTGTCATACGCAAACAATGAATCATGGAACACTACATCAAAAACTGATGATGTAATGTATGGTGATTAACATAACATAATAAAAAAAAGAGAAAAATTCAAGAATTTTAATAGATGTAGAAAAAGTATTTGACAAAGTACAAGATCCATTCATGATAAAATCCCTCTGGGAAGTAGATCTAGAGAGAACATATCTCAATATAATAAAAACCTTATAAGAAAAACCCACAACCAATATCATTTCAATCGTGAAAAACAAGAGCTTTTCTCCTCAAGTCAGGAGAAAACCTGACAAGGTCAGGAGAAAACAAGACAAGGATGTCCACTCTCACCACTTTTATTTGACATAGCAAATCCTAGCCTCAGCAGTCAGACAACAAAAAGAAATAAAAGGCATCCAAATCCATAAAGAAGAAGTAAAATTTTCACTATTTGCAGGTGATATGATACTATATATAGAAAACCCAAAAGATTCCACCAAAAAGCTGAATTCAGTAAAGTTGCAGGATACAAAATCAAAGTAAAGAAATCTGTTGCATTTCTATACACCAATAATGAAATAGCAGAAAGAGAAATTAAGAAAACAATTCCATATACAACTGCACCAAAAATAATAAGATATGTAGGAAGAGGGTGCCTGGATGGCTCAGTCTGTTAAGCATTTGCCTTTGGCTCAGATCATGATCACAGGGTTCTGGGATCGAGTCCCACACTGGACTCTCTGCTTAGTGGGGAGTCTGTTTCTCTCTCTGCCTCTGCCCCTCCCCCCTGCTCGTGCTCTCTCTATGTCAAATAAATAAATAAAATTTTTTATAAAAAGGATACATAGGAATAAACCAAACCTAACCAAAGTGAAAGACCTGTACTCCGAAAACTATAAAAGACTGATGAAAAAAATTGAAGATGACACAGAAATGGAAAGACATTCCATGCTCATGGATTGAAAGAACAAATGTTGTTAAATATCTATACTATCCAAAGCAATCTACACATTTAATACAATCCCTATTGAAAATACCAATAGCATTTTTCACAGAACTAGAACAAAGATTCCTAAAATTTGTATGTAACCATGAAAGACCCTGAATGGCCAAAGCAATCTTGAAAAAGAAAAGCAAAGCTGGAGGTACCACAATTCCAGACTTTGAGTTATATTATGGAGCTGTAGTATTCAAAACAATATGGTACTGGCACAAAAATAGGCACAGAGATTGATGGAACAGAATAGAAAACCCAGAAATGAACCTACAACTATGTGGTCAATTAATCTTCAACAAAGCAGAAAAGAATACCCAGTGGGAAAAAAGTCTCTTCAATAAATGGTGTTGAGGAAACTGGACAGCTATATGCAAAAGAAAGAAACTGGACCACTTTCTTACACCATACACAAAAACATATTCGAAATGGATGAAAGACCTAAATGTGAGACCTGAAACCATAAATATCCTAGAAGAGAACACAGTAACTTCTTTGACATCAGCCAAAGCAACTTTTTTCTCAATGTGTCTCCTAGGGCAAGGGAAACAAAAGCAAAAAATAAACTATTGGGACTACATCAAAATTAAAAGCTTCTGCACAGCAAAGGAAACAATCAACAAAACTAAAAGGCAACCTATGGAATGGGAGAAGATATTGTAAATGACATTCTGATAAAGGGATAGTATCCAAAAGATATTAAGAACTTATAAAAACTCAACACCCAAAAAACAAATAATCAAATTAAAAATGGACAGAAAACATAAACAGACATTTCTCCAAAGAAGACATACAGATGACCAACAGACACATGAAAAGATGTTCATCATCACTTACTATCAGAGAAATGTGAATCAAAACTACAATATCACCTCACACCTGTCAGAATGGCTAAAATCAACAACAAAAGAAGCAACAGGTGTTGGCACTGCTGGTGGGAATGAAAACTGGTGTAGACACTCTGGAGAACAGTATGGAGGTTCCTCAAAAAGTTAAAAATAGAACTACCCTATGATGCAGCAATTGCACTACTGGGTATTTACCCAAAGAATACAAAACACTAATTCAAAGAGATATATGTGTCCCTATGTTTACAGCAGCATTATTTACAATAGCCAAACTATGGAAGCAGCCCAAGTATCCATGGACAGATGAGTGGATAAAGAAGAGGTGATATTATTCAGCCATAAAAAAGAATGAAATCTTGCCATTTGCAAAACATGGACAGAGCTAGAGAGTATAATGTTAAGTGAAATAAGTCAGTCAGAGAAAGACAAATACCATATGATTTCACTCATGTGGAATTTACGAAACAAAACAAATGAGCAAAGGAAAAAAAAGAGAGAGAGAGACAACCAAGAAACCGACTCAGCTATAGAGATCAAAC
>NC_138379.1:29484938-29520122 GCF_054177405.1 Leptonychotes weddellii | reverse complement strand
CACCCCCCTCCCCTCTAGAACCCTCAGTTTGTTTTTCAGAGTCCATCGTCTCTCATGGTTCGTCCACCCCTCCGATTTCCCCCGCTTCATTCCTCCCCTCCCGCTACCTTCTTCTTCTTTTTTTTTTCTTAACATATCTTGCATTATTTGTCTCAGAGGTACAGATCTGAGATTCAACAGTCCTGCACAATTCACAGCGTAAAGCAGCCATACTTCTACATTAAAAATTTAACTCAGGCTTTTATGAATTCTTAAATTTAAACAATGGTTATTTTTTGTTTTTAAATTCTGTACAAAAGCCTGAGATACAGCTCTTGTCATGAAATGAGCTCAGAGGCATCCGTGTAGAAGAGCTGAGTTGTATTTCTATTCATCTAGGCTTAATCAGATAAAAACAACATTAGGGCCCTTTTCTTTTCTTTTAAACCTCAGATACTTGCCATCTTGCAAAATTGCCCCTTTCTCCTCCTAGCAGTTCCATTAATTTTAGTGTGTTTTCTAACACAATTGCAAACATTTTTATAAGAAAAAAGAAAGAAAACATTGTAAATCTCTAGACATCAGTAAATGCTTTAAAGTCATATATCTAAGAAATGTCTGTTTAATGAATGTTTTCATTGTCATTTTCTATCTGCTGTGAAGTTCTCTGAAATACTTTATTAACTTGTTTAACAGTTGTCTGTAATAATAAATACCTGTCATTCCATTGACATTCTAGTGAATTTTGATGACTTTTCTATGTCAATCCTACAGCTCTGTGCCATGACAATTATCAGATTGAGCAATCTGTGGTTGATGATAAATCTTAATGAACCAATACATTTTCTTGTCTCTTCTTGCCTGAGGCAATTAAATGGTTTCATGCATTTCTTAAAAATAAATAAATGCATATATAACCATAAATACACAAATAAATAAATAAATATAGTTATTCCAATGTTAACTTGAATAATCAATTATCTTCTCCCTAATAACCAAATGCCTCCATTTGGTAAGATTCCCTACTTATTTTGGTAGTAACATAACTTTTTGAGTGTGATTTTTTTCCACCTGAGGAATACAAGATTCACGAAGGTATGTTCTGACCTGGCTTTGTGTCCTTCTTCCAAAATGGCCATAATACCCCTTAAAATATATAGAACACTGAAAAGGCATTCTGTAGAAAAAAACATGTTATTAATCTAATACTTTGTTTCAGAAAAACACAAAAAACTCTGTACTAATATTTAACATTTCTGAGGTATCTACTACAAAATCAGTTACAATCTATACAATTAATGACAAGGGTTTTTAGTAAGTTGAAATTACTTCTATTCATCAAATATGTTGAAGAGCCAAAAATAAGATACACAAAAGAAAGTTTTTCTTTGACAGTAGGCAGTATGCTTCTTAAAATCAAGACAGGAAGAAGATTTTTAGATTGAAAACAGATAGGTAGATAGATATAAACTGCATAATTTTCCTCTCAGATTAAATATGATTTATTAAGAAGTTGTCCATCTTTGAGAGAACGTCTCTATAAGAAGGTGAGAATTGAAGTTAGTGCATGAGTAATAGTCCTTAGTACAAAACTTAACATGGGCAATAATAGTCAATAATATCCTTGAATATATCAATGGAAATACTGACAACCTAGAAACTGTGGGTCAGTGCTCCATGAGATAAAATACTAGGGTGAATGGCTCTGAATTATTAATTAGTGTTTCTTCTATTCTCATTGCATATCTCTGTAGAAAGATAGTCTTCTTCATTTTCTATACTTGCCATATTCTTAGTAATGATACAAATATGGATTGTGCATTTCCTGAATATTACTAGAAGGTTTTGAATTAGAAAGATCTGGATACAAACTGTTTCCTGGTCTTTCCCCCTTGTTCATAGGGAACTCAAAATACTCATGTGTATGGTAAGGCAGTGGAGACTGCGAGAAGAATTGCTTTGGTATTGGAGAAAAAAACATGGCCTTCTTTATATATTTAGATCTTAAATTAATGAATGATTTATATTTTTCTTCCTTAAAAGCAGATTATATATTATCTCTGAATTTATTTCTAGATGAGTCATACATTGATACTGTAAAATATTAAAATGCATGGCAATATTCCCACTTTTTCTGAGTAAATTCCCTTTATAATACTTAATACTAACATTAATATATAGTTCAATGCCTATGTAGTACATAGTACTGAACATCTACGTAAGCACTTTAAAATACATTATTACAGGGATGCCTAGATGGCACAGTTGGTTTAGCATCCGACTCTTGATTTCGGCTCAGTTCATGATCTCAGGGTCGTGAGATCAGGCCCTGCATTGGGCTCCACGCTCAGCACAGAGTCTGCCTAAGACTTTCTCTCCCTCTCCCTCTGCCTGTTGCCCCCCTCCCCGTTCTCCTTCTCTCTCTCTCTCTCTAAAATAAATAAATAAATCTTAAAAAATAAAATACATTAATACAGATACCAAATATATATTGTTGGAGACACAGGTTTATTGATACTGAAATATATCAACAAGTAACCAGAATCTACTCCACTTCCTTAACAACGTTAGCATATTCCATATGAAAATACGATGCTTTATCAATAGAGCAGGCAAAGATTTGGAGAGATATACCTTCACTCAGTCTCACATAACCTTCCTCCTATTTCCTCCAATCTTTATAATCAACAAAAACAATAAACAAAATAATACTGTTTTAAAAGATCTATGGTCAGAGTTTTAATTATATGTCACATGACTAGGAAATACATATCAAACCAACTCTTTGGACCTCATTACTATCATACTCAAAGCTTAGAAGTCAATTGATCAGTGTTATTTTTCATCACTTATCAGACAAAGTGATACTTATGTAGATTAGGGTATATTCGTTATGTATGTCTACACATAAACATATTTGTTGCTTGTCAAATGTCATGCCAATCCAAAGTGTATGCAGACATGACTTTACACAAATTTAGAATTTCCTTTAAATATACAGAATTGGGTGCCTGGGTGGCTCAGATGGTTAAGCATCTGCTTTCGGCTCAGGTCATGATCCCGGGGTCCTGGGATCAAGTCCCACATCGGGCTCCCTGCTCCTTGCGGAGCCTGCTTCTCCCTCTGCCTCTCTCTCTCTCTTTCTCTCATGAATAAATAAAAATAAAAATAAAAATAAATAAATAAATATACAGAATCCCTGGGGCGCCTGGGTGGCTCAGTTGGTTAAGCGTCTGCCTTTGGCTCAGGTCATGATTCCCAGGGTCCTGGGATTGAGCCCCACATGGGGCTCTCTGCTCAGCAGGAAGTCTGCTTCTCCCTCTCCCTCTGCCTGCTCTCTGCCTACTTCTGCTCTCTATCTGTCAAATAAATAAATAGAATCTTTAAAAAAATATACAGAATCCCTAAAGATAGGGTTATCCAGGAGAATTTAGAGGTGATATAGTCCATCCATCATATTTTAAAGGCAAAAAGAAGCAAAATAAAGCAAATTCAGAGATTGAGAAAATTATATAAGATCATACAACTTCAATCTAAATCTCATAATTCCGAGTTTATTCATTTGTTTATTTATTCAGGAACTATAACTGAGGCTGCACTGTTTATGAGGCAATAACAAGTGCTCTTTCTAGCCATTCTCCTTAGGAAGTTTTCTTAACCCGAAGTCAATATTACCATTTGTTCCAGGTTTTTTTCTCTCTTACTCCCATCAGTTTGCTGATTTGAGGACTGAAGGGGATGATTTCATTGCCAAGTTGGTAGTTATGTTATTGGCCATTTAAGGAATGTATTCTCAACCATAAATAGCTGATTCATAAGCTATTGCATATAACATTTAATATTTATATATAATTTTTAGTATACATACAATATTTATATTTTGCCACTAGTTCAAATTAAAAAATATGGTACAACTCATAGAAAATATGAAAATTAAATGAGATAATTGAGTTATAAAAAAATATTTAAAACTATTAATAGATGTATATCCCACTCTGTGCCTATTACAGACCGTGCTAAGGGGTCATGACAATCTTTCTTATGCAGCTTGGGTCCAGGCTCAGAATCATTCTCAGTTCAGGACTTTGAGCAGTTCACCAAAACCAGTAAGTGTTAGAATTCAACACTGAGGGGCGCCTGGGTGGCTCAGTCAGTTAAGCATCTGCCTTCGGCTCAGGTCATGATCCCAGGGTCCTGGGATCGAGCCCCACATCGGGCTCCCTGCTCCGCGGGAAGCCTGCTTCTCCCTCTCCCACTCCCCCTGCTTGTGCTCCCTCTTTCACTGTGTCTCTCTCTGTCAAATAAATAAATAAAATCTTTAAAAAAAAAAAAAGAATTCAACACTGAACTATTATCATCCCTAGGTGAGGCTTAGTCATATTTTCCCAGTAGTTAGTTTTGAGTCTCCAGATAGCTTTTTCATGAAGATTTGCTCATTATCGTCTTGTGGGGGCAATATGTCAAAATCATTATTTTCACCCTTGATGTTGGAGAGAATATGGTTGGTAATCTACAGAATGTTAGAGAGGATGCAAATGAAACTTTTCATGCAGGGGAGCAGGGCAAAGAAAACAAGGTTTAGACTAGCTGCAAAGCATTTTGCACTGTTCCTGGGAAGGAAGGATGAATTGCTGTGCTGGTCTTCCTTCCCCAACAGTCTACCGGAGCATCGTTGGTTAGCACACTGTTCTAAATGGGCTCACAGAGTAAAACTACAATAGATCAAAGTTTGAAAATGTCACAGTTGAGAATGTATATAGGACAGTGGAGTTCTCATTGGTCCTTTTGGGGGAAACTACCAACTTACAGAAATTGCTTTTATTACTAACATCTCTATCTTACACAATTCAATATTTAATTGGTGAAACTATTTCTTCAGGCCCTGCATGCTTCCTGTGCAATTACTTTTTGAAAAACTTAATTGCAATGCATCTTCTAAATCTTTCAAGTGTCTTTTGAGCGACTTTTTGAGAGACTATATACCAAGTTCTGAAATCGTGGCCTATTTCAGAGTTGCAGTTAGACATTGTAGAATTACTGCCCAGGGAATTATTTCATCCATAAATAGCATAATATCCCTATTCAAAATATAGAAAATTCTGATGTGGATCTGCATGCTAAATAGCAATTTTACTTGAAAATTTTATTGTAAAATAAAAGAAAGGTCACTGATTTATACATTGATTTTATTCATTACTTTTTTTTTTAAAGATTTTATTTATTTATTTGAGAGAGAGAGAATGAGAGACAGAGAGCATGAGAGGGAGGAGGGTCAGAGGGAGAAGCAGACTTCCTGCCGAGCAGGGAGCCCGATGCGGGACTCGATCCCGGGACTCCAGGATCATGACCTGAGCCGAAGGCAGTCGCTTAACCAACTGAGCCACCCAGGCGCCCGATTTTATTCATTACTTTTAAAATCATGTCTTGTTTTTATCTTAATAGTGATGTTGTCCGTAATTTCTAAAATAGGAATAAATTTTACTTCTCCTTTGAATATTATTTCTTTAGACACTATATTTAGTTGCTCTCTTCTATATGTTAAAGAATGATTTTTCAAAAAATATATAAAATCATGCCTGTCCTATGGACAAAATAGGCATGTATTAAGAATTTTATTTACTACCTTATTAAGCAGGAAGCTAGGCACATATAATCAGCTTATGGAAAATTCAAAAACCATAGTCATTTATAAATTAGAATACTGAAGCCAATTTAGAAATGGATGCTAAACTGGTTTCTTTCACAATAGGATAAACAAGTCAATTGAAACTCCACTGGACAGAATTTATTTAAATATATAGAGAGGAATTATTTTTTGTCCTGGTATCAGTTATCCATAAGTTAGAAAGTTGTGAAATAGCCCACAGCCAGTGAAAGGCATGGAGTCTCCATGGAATGAAAATTAGGTAACCCCAAAAGCTGTGCTCTGAACAATGCTTAACTTCACATTTTAGCATATTTTTTTCCTATAAAGTCCTAGCAGGTATCATTTTGAAACCAAATTTGTGGATTTATTTAGTTTATTTTACTTCATTTCATTACTAATCTTCTGGCACAAGGTTATTTGTGAATCTATTGATTAAAAAAAAGAGAGAAAAGAAAAAAAGAAGACATTCACCTCTAAAAATAGCTATTCAGAGGGACTCCTGGGTAGCATAGTCATAAAGTGACTGACTCTTGGTTTCTGCTCAAGTTGTGATTTCAGGGTCAGGAGATCAAGCCCTGAGTCGGGTTTCGCACTCAGCGCAGAGTCTGCTTGAGATAATCTCTCCCTTTCCCTCTCCCTCCCCCCTGCTCCGGCAAATAAATAATCTCTAAAAAAATAAATAAATAAAAGTAGTTATTCAGAAAGATCCAGCGACAAATACAGCTAAGAAAAATGTTAAAAAGAGAACTAAGAAGACGGAGAGGAAAAAGGAGAAGGAGGAGAGGGAGAAAGAAAAAAGAGGAAGAGGAGGAAGAAGGGGAGAAAGAGGAGAGAGAGGAGGAGAGAAGGAAGGAAGGGAGGAAGGTGGGGAAGGAAAAGGAGAAAAAGACCACCCGATCACAACACTTCATAAAGTACATTGTTTATCAAAGGGCGCTCACCCACCTTATAAAAGTAAAACCAAAATCTGAGGGTTTTATACCGTAGCAGTGTTGTACAGGTGGACGGCACATGCAGCTCTTTACCTAGAGTGTGATGAGAACCTCTGAGAGGAGACTTCCTATGCATAAAGGATCTGATAGCTCAATCTCCACCATTTTTTATAAAAGTTCTCAGAAACTTAGAATCTCCAAATTGGAGGGGTCCTGAAATTCTATCTAGTTCATTTCCAACAAGATGCAGGGATTTCCCCTCATAGCCTCTGATAGACCCTTCTTGTCTCACATGAAATTATTCAGTGAAAGGGCTTTGCTACACCCCAAGAAAGATTATCCTCTTCTTGCTAAATTCTGACTGTTACAGAATCTCCTGTTCTCTGTTATAGAATCTCATTCAAGGCAAAAAATGATTTTATAGATTCCTACAGGAAATGCACAGATAAATCAGCTGCCATCTATGCAAAGGGGCAATCTTCTCCCTCCAGGGTTCAAGTCTTGGTCTCTTTACTCTTTGTCTTTATCCACTTATCTGTTCTCCACACTCTCTACGCCCTTTGAGAATTTCAGTTCCTGGTGTAAGTGGTTTCCATTCCCAGGAGTGGTTTTGTATTAAGTAAAAGATAAAATTCTGTTGAATTTTTTTTAAAGATTTTATTTATTTATTTGACAGAGAGAGAGACAGTAAGAGAGGGAACACAAACAGGATAAGTGGGAGAGGGAGAAGCAGGCTTCCGGCCGAGCAGGGAGCCCGATGTGGGGCTCGATCCCAGGACCCTGGGATCATGACCTGAGCCAAAGGCAGATGCTTAACAACTGAGCCACCCAGGCGCCCCAAAGTTCTGTTGAATTTAAAGGCAATAATCACCTGGAAAGGTTAGTGCAAGGTGGAAGTATTTGGGAAGGGTGTGAAGATCATGTCAGTGCTCTAAACTCACGACACTTTGGCATTTACAAATTGTTAAAACCCACTGCTTTATCTACCACCACTAATACACCCTTTTCTTTTTCTTCCTGATTCTATAAACTTTCATTTGGAAACCTAAGCTGACATAATTCCCCTCCACCATTGTCTCATCTCCAGAACTAGAGGTATAAAAATTCTCTGAGGCTGCTGATATTTTTAGGTTATCTTGGGATATGTCATATGATGTGTAGAAACTCTGTTTATAAATCACCTAAACCTTTTTGTGCATTTAGCGCTTTCTGATATCAATGAGGAAATTTACATACCACAATCAAGAAGCACCAGCTATGGGTCCAGGACTGCATTGCAGGTGAAACAGAGAGAAACTGATATAGGAAAAACTATATTACAATGCCAACTATGGTGTTTCCATGATTAAACTACATAGATATTTTTAATTGCATCTACACTTAAATATTTTCTTCTGAAGATTTTTACCTTGATTCTTGTTTGGGAAACACAGTTCATGTGGTGGAATAAATATATGGTCAAAGTCTGAGTTCCTTTTAACTCTTTCACTTAACTAACAATTTAAGCTGGTCAGATCTCTTAATGTCATTTCTTATCAATATCTCTGGATATAAACAGGGGATACAGTTAACATACACTACTCAGGATCGTTTGACAGAAACAAACGTGATTATATTTGTAAATGCATCTTACAAAATATTTTATTGCACACATGCAAGAAAATCTAAGTCAAAGATGTGAAAAGCCTTTTTCCTGTAACAATGGTTTGCTTTCTATTCTTTCTGAGAAAAATATAGTATTCCTTAAGAAATTTTCTCACCACTTTTTCAAAATTTAAAACAATGATCTTTCTTTCAATCAATAAATGTGTCCAACTCCTCATTTCAGGGTCTACTTTTTAAACTCTGGATTGTAATCAGGTGTATTCCAGGAACTTTTGTCCGCCCCCCCCCTTTACCTTAAGGGAACAATCTACTCAGTTCACCTGAGGCAGAGCTCTTTGTTTAGTTTAATTAAATATTATAAAGGCAAAAAACCTCTTGAACGCATTCAGTAGAGTCCCAAACTCATGTGCTCCGTTATTTCTTAGGCTACCAAAAATGAGGGTTTTAGCTTTTTACAAATAAGGTTTTCATTTTGATTTTATTTTTCTGATAAAGGGTTTACATGAGTCTTCTTATTAAAGGAATGTAATAGATGTAGGTACCAAAAAATAAATTCAATTTATTAACATGATTTCATTTGACTGGTGTCTGGAGACAGATCTGAAAGATTAAATTCTCATTTCCAATTGCCTTTAACATACTTATCCAGAACGAATTTCTGAACCTCTCTGTGTCTACTTCTCCAACTGACTGAAAATTACAATTGCTGTATAGGAATATTTTGAGGGTAAAAATAAGAACTGTTTGTAAATTAACTTCACACAAAGCCTGGGATGTAGTAGGCACTAATCAAATGCTGACCTCTTCTAATTTTTTCCAATATATTTAACAAAATTGCATTTAGATTATTGAATATTACCGAAGACAAATATAGTGAAAAGGAAAATATTTTTCCCTGTTGATACTTGACAGGTAAATCTGAGATAGGCTTAACCTATACGCTTCTATTTTAGACATGAAGGAGACCAACAGCATTCACAAGGTAATCCATGGAGAGTAGGGTCTCATAGTCTTTTATTATCTCAAGATAAATGCTTAAAGCCCACATGACTCTGGCACACTAACCCATAATTGCTTGTCATCCCATGCAATTGATTATGAAACCATTCCTCTTTATAACTCTTAATGAGTCACATTTCATGGCATGGTTGACTTCGCATTTCTTTCCCCTGTGTATAATGTGTTCCCAAACCATTAGCAGCACTTTCATTTCCATTTTGAATTCAATAAATAAGAAGGTTGTTTATTATTTCCTTGCCTCTGCTAACAAAGAAAATAATTATGATTCATGAATTTTAAGTGTGAAAATGATAAAAAAAGGAATACTTGCTAAAATGTTATAGCTGCACAGCTGGGCTCAAGTAGAGATTAATTCATTCAACAGATGTTTATTGAGTACCTGGTTATACAGCACTAACAAAGCTAATTATGACATTTGTACTCAGGAAACTTATGGGAATAAATGAAAGCTTGGGGTAAACTAAAACACTGCTATTTAATTTTGATGATTTTATACTCCAACCTTCCACATACCCCTCTACAGACCTAAAAGGATGTTCTTAATAGATGCCAAATTGGCTTCTATAGTAGAGGAGAGGAGTCTATTTAACATCAACCAGACAGACTGTATCTGCAAGTCTATAAAAAAGAATTATTTACATTTCTTGTTTTCCACAAATAAACTTCTATCTCTACAAAGTTGTAAAACAGATAAAAGAAAATGAAAATTACAAACCCAAAGAAACAGATAACCCCAAAAAAGTGTACTTAAGCAGTGCATAGTTTTCCACTGTGAAATGCCCTTTCAGACAAAACAATAAATTTAAAAACAGACTATTCCTCTTCAACAAAAATTAACTCAACATGGATCATAGACTTAAATGTAAAAGTCAAAATAGTAAAACTCCTAGAAGATAATATGAAGGAAAATCTGGACAACCTTGGGTAAGGTGATGACGTTTAGGTACAACTTCAAAGGCATTATCTATGAAATAAATAATTAGTAAGTTGGACTTTATTAAAATAAAAAACTTTTGCCCTGCAAGAGACATTGTCAAGAGAATGAGAATATAAGCCATAAGCTGGGAGTAAATATTTGCAAGACACATCTGATAAAGGACTATTATCCAAAATACACAAAGAACTTTTAAAACTTATCAATAATAAAATGAACTGACTAGTTAACAAATGGGCAAAAGATCTGAACAGGCACCTCATGAAAGAAGATACACACATGGCAAGTAAGCATATGAAAAGATGTTCAACATCATATGTCATTAGGGAGTTGCAAACTAAAACAATGAGATACCAATATATCTATTACAATGGTCAAAATTCAGAACACCAAATGCTGGCAAGGATGTGGAGTAACAGAAACCCTCATTCATTGCTGGTGGGAATGCAAAATAGTGTGCCCATTGTGGAAGACAGTTTGGCACCTTCTTACAAAACTAAACATGATCTTATCATAACATCCACCAATCACACTCCTTGGTGTTCACCAAAATGAACTGAAAAGTTATATCCACTCAGAATTCTGCACATAAATGTTTATAATTGATGGAATAATATTTGTAATTTAAAAAAATTAGGTATGTTATAAAGCTATAGTAATCAACACAGTGTGGCATTGGCATAAAAACAGATGTATGGATCAATAGAGAGCCAGAAATGAACCCACACAGATATTCTCAATTAATTTATAACAAAGGAGGCAAGAATATATAATGGGAAAGGGACAGTCCCTTCAATAAATGGTGTTGGGAAAACTGGGCTGCCACATGCAAAAGACTGAAACTGGACCACTATCTTATACCACACACAAAAATCAACTCAACATGGATTAAGGAATTGAACATAAGACCTGAAAACCTAAAACTCATAGAAGAAAACACAGGTGTTAATAAGCTTCTTGATATGCATCTTGGTCACGATTTTTTGGATTTGACACCAAAAGCAAAGGCAACAGAAGCAAAATTAAACAAATGGACTATATCAAGTTACAACCACACAGCAGAGGAACCTTCAGCAGAGGGAGAGGATGGTGAGAGACACAGTCCGAGGAGCTAATATGAACCAGATCATGTAGGGCCTACACAGGTTGGTTGGTTTGCTTTGAGGATTTCCTTCTTTAAAACTGGATAAATATAAAATTTTAAAGTATTTTTATTACAGATGTTTAAGAGCTCACAATCAAAATAGTACTGGAGAAAATAAAAATACACACACACACACACACCTACCTTTTTTTTTTTTTTTTTCCTGTGGTGGGAGAAAAAAATAGATAAAGGCATCCTGGTTCAATTGTTGAGATGTTACTCAAGCTCTCCTGATGGGAGATGGGTGTAACCTGGACTAGCTTTTTGATGTTGATATGGAGAAGGGAGGATATGGGAAACAGTGGCAGAGGTGAAGCACAATTAAGAGGAGAATATACAGGACTTGTTCATGAACTAGATATGGCAGATGAGGGGTAGAAACATATCAGGATGATGCAGGTGTCTGTCTTACTTAGATGTTTATCACACTGACCTGTTCTAAAGTACAGGGTGATCTCAAATTAAGAAATGAGTTTAAAAAGTGAAAGATTTCTGCTGATAAATTGAATAATCTTGTATCTCAAAAATACTGAATTATTAATTATGTAATTACACAAATTATGTATATAATACACAGAGAAGTTGAAAGTGTCTCTAAAGATACCATTTAATCCCACTGTTTTCCCTTTTTATGATCTAAACAAATTGTTTAGGAATTGTGATAGGAACTTAGAAATCTAATATCAGCTTTTTGGTAAACTGGAGAATGGGATTATAAACTACAGCCAAATTTGGGCATTCTAATTACTTCCCCAATTTACTCCTAATCTATGCCCTGAGTCCATGCATGATGGAAATGAATCTACAAGGCAGTACCAGGCTAACTACTAAGCAGATTATATTTTACATGCTGAGGATCCCCAAAACAGGAAAGAGATATAATAAGCTCCAGAATTGACTCTAGAAGGCACACCCTGGATCCTTATACAGGTACACTTACCATACAGAGGTTAGGAGTGAAAAAAAATGTTAGTTTCTTACAGGAAAGTCCCAAAAGAGGGTTAAAATGAAGCCATGAGGAAACACAATGTGTCCATACCTTAACCCTGATAAATATTGAGAAAAGCGACCAATGTGTTTTTAGACTCTGGCAACCTTCCACTCATACACGCAAACACCTCTACCCTGGGTAAGAAATGAAGAGTGAGTCCAGAAGTGTTTTTTCAATATCACTTCCTCTTAGAAAACAAAAGGAGAGTTTCCTCTTGAAAACATGAGTAGAAAGATCTATTCTGAAATCTAACACTTACTTTCTTTTGATAAATGTGTCAGTTCCAAAATATATTCCTTTTCTCTTCACTAATACCAATGGATTTGTTTCTTTATTTTTTAAAGAAGTATATTTACTACCTATTTTCAGTATGTTAATATTGAATTTTCCTCTCTCTTTGGATTACATAGGGCTTACACTGGATGCTAAAAATGTTTAAAGTATGTAAGTGTTCTACTGAACTGTGCCAGGAGAAATACTGTATTGAATGAAAACTATATGATATGCTTGCTCTGAACCAGCTGTACTCTATGTTGGATGTGCGCCAAAATCTATACGCAGGGATTTAAAAGCATTGACACCCTATCTAAGCTGCTGGATAGTCTGCTTTAGAACATTTATATCTTTATTTTTTGCAAATACTTGATGTAGTTTTTGTGTGCAGTTACAATAGAAAATAATTTATTTCAGAAGTCTTGATTTAGGCAAGCAAACGATAATAACTGCACTTTGATCTTTTGCAAAAATTTCTTAATTTTCTAATAAATGAAATCAAACATCTCTCTTCTCTTGTCTAGATAAACTCAATGTAATTATTTCTTGTACTTCACAAGTGTTTTCCTAATGTTTCACTTACGATTGGCTTTAATAAAAATTAGGTGGGGGGCGCCTGGGTGGCTCAGTTAGTTAAGCGACTGCCTTCGGCTCGGATCCTGGAGTCCCGGGATCGAGTCCCGCATCGGGCTCCCTGCTCAGCAGGGAGTCTGCTTCTCCCTCTGACCCTCCCCCCTCTCATGCTCTCTCTATCTCATTCTCTCTCAGATAAATAAATAAAATCTTTAAAAAAAATAAATAAATAAAAATTAGGTGGGAAAGTGGATGGATGGATCAGCAGATGAGTGGACAAATACAGAGGTAGAGGAGTGGATGAATACACAAATCAGAAATTGGTAGGTGGTGAGTGGGTTGATGGATGGATGCATGAATAATGAGCTGATAGGTGAGTAACTGAGTGAAAAGGTAAAGGAAAAATGGAGGACTGAGTGAATAGAAGGACTATGAATGGGTTGTTTGGTGAATGAACAAATAAAGGATGGAAAACAGAGAAAGAAAGACTTCTGGACTTTTTAATGTATCCTTCTCGTGTCCAATTTACCAAATCTCCCAGAACAAACCAAAAGTTTAATTTCTCTTATGCTTTACAAAAATGATTCATTTTGAAGATGTCAAGTGAGTAATGAATTATCTGGTTATGGAATACCCAGAATTAGATTATGATTAAAATATGAATGTAAACTCAATCCCCATAAGGGCTAAAGTAAAAACAGTTTAATGACCATCTGCAAGAAGGGTTATATCAACATTTTGACATCTATGATGTCAAAAGTATGATTTTAAGGGATTTTAGTCTGTTTGAACTATAGAGACAGGGAGAGATGAAGCAGGCTTAAACAAATGAAGCAGTACTTTACAAAGTCACTCGGGAAGCAATAAAGGGGTTACAAAAGAAAATATTTAGACTCTAAATCCCAGACAGCCCAAAGATGAGAGGAATATTTAATTATACAAAGATTTTAGTTCCCCTAGAACCCACAGATTTTTATCAGCCTAAGAGAGTATTATGACCAGGAACAACACAATTGTGATTTATATTTGTGTATTAGGTTCTACATAAAGAATGACTGCCATGTGTTTTTCATCAGAGATCTTCACAAATACAGAGAAATATTATATCTAGGCCATATACATAAACATATTTATGGGGTTTTTGGAGGGGTTTATCTTGAAAAGATTAAGCAATGAATTTAAAATAAACAAATACATATGTCAACTATTTTCTTAGTATATTTTTAATACATTTCATTTTTAAAAGTTTTTGTTTACAGAAAAATTGCCAAGACAGTACAAAGAGTTCCCATATACTCCACACCCAGTTTCCCCTATTTTTTTAAAAAGATTTTATTTATTTGTTTGTCAGAAAGGGAGAAAGAGAGAGAGAGAGAATGAGAGCACAAGCAGGGGGAGCGGCAGGCAGAGGGAGAAGCAGGCTCCCCGCTGAGCAGGGAGCCCGATGCAGGGCTTGACCCCAGGACCCTGGGACCACAACCAAGCCAAAGGCAGACGCTTAACCAACTGAGCCACCAAGGCACCCCTCCTCTATTTTAACATAGTACATTAGTATGGTACATTGGATATAATAAATGAAACAATATTGATAAATTTTTATTAACTAAAGTCCATATTTTTTTCACATTTCCTTAGTATTTACCTAATGTCCTTTTACTGTTCCTGGATCCTATCCAGGATACCATATTACATTTAGTCTTTGTGTATCCTTAGGCTGGTCTTGGCTGTGACTAATTCTCAGACTTTCTTTGTTTTTAATTTTGAGGAGTACTACTCTGGTATTTTGTAGGATACCCCTCTATTGGAATGTGTCTGATGTTTTTCTCGTGATAAAACTGAAGTTATGGGTTTGGGGGAGAAAGATCACAGATACAAAGTGCAATTTTCAGTACATCATATCAAGGGTGCATACTATCTACTTGATTTATGACTGTTGATGTTGACCTTGATATTGTGGCTGAAGCAGTTAATGTCAGGTTTCTCTACTACAAAATTACTTTTTATTCTCCTTTCTATACTGTACCTTTTGGAAGAAATCATTATCACAGCCCATACTTAAGAAACAGGAACATACACTCCACCTCTTTGAGGGAAGAACATCTACACGAATTATTTGAAGCTATTTTGTATGGGAGGTTTGTCTCTTCTCTTTATTCAATCACTTAATTACAATTCTTTGAGATTTGTCTCTTCTCTTTCATTTATTTATTTATTCAATCACTTAATTACAATTCTTTGAGACTAAGTTCTGTTTTTGTTTTTTTTTTTCCTCCAGTATTGAGAATGCGGGCTCTTACTTTCACAGCTACACCTGAGCAGGGCATGAAACTAGAATAAGTTAAAATGCCACAAAGTCCACTGTTCTTATGTCCAGCAGTTTGAATGTGATCAAACCGGCACCAAGAAAACAACTGATGGATGCATGAAATTAGTATCACGGTAATAGCTGGAATCTTGGGTAATATTATGAAAATATATGAAGAAGTTTCTTTGATAGGATATCTCCCCCACCCCCAAATTAAGCTCTTACCTTATTTTATTGTTCATGTGAGAACATATCTAACCAATAAAGTGACTGGTTTTCTTAAAAGTACAGCAGAACCTCAAAGTACACTTAACTTTAGGGGTTATAACAGCAAATGCTATAAAATGCAGCAGAAATAAAAGATGGAAATAAAAACAATTCAGACAAGAAATGCAGATAAAAAAGCAATGACATAATGTTATTAGAACCCAGAATTCCATCTCTCACCCAACCCTACGCTGTTTCCTTCATTCCATGTAACTCACTAGCTTAAATTTAGTTAAACTTTACAATTTAAAGGCCATGACTATTAAACCTCCTTAATTGGACAAGAGCTATTTGTCAATTTTTCAAATTTGTTGGGAATGTAAAGTCATGTTAGGGCATCAAGCCCTATCCAGGAGCTTGAGGACATCCGAATGAAAATTACATTCTGCTTGGCATCTGCCTATTTAGAGCAAGGAGATTTTGTATTTCCCTCTCCTTTGCCAAAAATCTGTTGTAGAGAATTTTCCAGGAATTTTCAATAGATGCACGTGGAGTCATAATACATCAGTGGTTTTCCACCTGTGCCATGCATTTTAATCACCATGGAGCTGTAAATATTCTCATGCCAAAGTCCCATCTCTAGAGATGCTGATTTAATTGGACTAGAGTGCATTCTGGGAAATGAGATTTTAAAAGCTCCTAGGTTAATTTACAGCCAAGGTTGTGAAACCTGTGAAACTAAGGAGACTTTAAGAATAAGCCTGTTTATTCTCACCATTTCCCTGCCTCTAGATCAGATAATCTCTCACCTAGCTCAGACACCGGTTATCGGTCTTTATTAGCTCCCTTTCTGACCAGTTGTTTGCTATTAGCTAACCATTCCATTCCTTCTAGGGTCTATCATTCATCTAACTATGTTCTCTACATCCTGTTTCTGTAAACATATACATCTAACTACTTATCTTCCCAAGACATGGCCAGGGTAATCTTGAGGATGACAGTGAATGCACAGGTATAAAGAACTTCTACAAGGTATTACATAAATCTAAGGATTCATTTATTTATTTTTGGTAGGGATTAATGTCTTACATACCCACATCTCAGTAGACATGGCATTTTAGAGACAATTAACATATTTAAATCCTAAAATTCTTTATTTTTTGGGTAAGTGCCATGAATATGTGCATAATTTTTTTAGTTTTGAGTGTATAAATAGTAAGGTATATCATGAACTAGTAAATATTAATAAGTTGACTGAAACTAACTTTATGATCCTTTAGCAGCTTCCTTGATGGCTCTAAAGTAGCAGATACCCAGCAATCATAAAGGTAAATTTTTGTTTACCAATTACCTAGGCGTAAGTTAGAAAGACCGCCCATGTGGTCTCACTGATAATGAACCAACCCTAGTCTTACCAAGCCTAAGGGCACATTTTGCTTTGGAGATAGAAATTACTGAACCACTTTCCTTCTGTTTCTTTTTTATTCCATAAAAATCACTAAGCATAAAATGCCAACTATAAAATTTTATTTCTTTATGGCATGTGGGAAGAATATCCAATGTGATTTATTTTTTCCTCTCCAGGCATAATTTATCAACCTATTATTTAGGCCATACTAGGAAGCCTCTAGAAAGTCAATAAAAGAACTTAAGCAAGGGAAACACTGACAAGATTAAAGTTTTAGAAAAATACCTCACGTGGTTTCATAGTGGAAAGGATCAGAGAGCAAGAAGTTGGAGGCAGAGAAGATGGCCATATTCTGGGTGATCAATAGGAGGACAGTGGTAGCCAAAAAGGACAAAGGAGAAGGATTTGAGAAACACGAATGTGATAATATTGGCAGGAATTTGCGAGGATGTGGAGCAAGTAAAAAAAAAAAAAATCCTTCTTCTAAAATATTTGGTAGTGAAGAGAAAGACAGATCTAGGGAGGCTTCATTTTTTGGCAAATGGTTGAACACATTTTTAATTAGAGAGAAAGGAAACAGAGGAAGGAGACAATGAAATCCTATGTGAGAAATGTAATAATTGGTGTAAAGTCCCACAGGAAGCAACAAGGAATGTGGCCTTGAACCCAAGAAAAGTAGCTGAACAATGAAAGAAAAGACCTATTAGCATTAGAGAAGAGAGACAAGCTGACCAGGAAGAATAAAGATCTTGTAACTTTTGATGTAAACATCAAACAAACAAATAAAAAACTGTGATGCCAGTAGCCTGTATTTTCTGAGTGAAAGATGCATTTAGGGGAGGAGATTTTGACCTTGAGGACAAGACACTAAACATCTCCATATGACCCTCACCCCATACTAAACACTCTAACTTCACAATTCAAATCTTTCCTATAGTATTTCTCACTTCTGCTGAGTAGTTTTGCAACTTCTATTTTGCTTTCAAATCCCAAAAAATAGAATGCATGAGGAAGCACACTTGTTCCATAAGAGAGTGAACATTAGGGTAGGTAAGAAGTGATGTAATGAAATGTGCCTTCCAATAAGAGGTAGCAAAGAATCATAATCATAATCCCAAAGTGACACCCATTAAATTTTAAAATTAATTCAATACAAGCTTAGTAAGTTAAAATATAACACTGAAAATTATGAGCAGAATACATTATGAGACTGAGCTTACCTGGAATTCACCACCTTCTTGAGTTCTCAAATACCCTCTCCTAAAGACAGGGGATGGTTTTTATTCTGATCTATACAAATAATATTGTATGTAGGTAGAGAGAAGCTAAAAGTGTTCTTTGAGTTTGGGCTGATGCTCACTTTCTGTTGTGCTGTGCGGCATTTGCAAGCTATATTAATGAGGTCTCACCTCACTATTCTAGATCCTGTTATACATCAAGCCCTTGAGAATTATGTTGGATTCTGTTATCAAATGCCTTTTCTGCTATGATACGAAGGGACTTAACATTAGTAGAAGGAACCTCATGCCAAGCAACATATATAAGAGGTATAGACTTTGGAGTTTGACCAATTGTATTCACATCCTGTTTTCTGCTACTTCATCTCTGGGTATGTGAGATGTTGCAAATTAACTCAAAGTTTTGACTCATCATCTATGAAACAGAGGTGACAATACAAAATCATTGAATATAATGCAATGGGATTATATGTTGTAATACTTTTTTTTCTAAATTTCTATTTAAATTCTAGTTAGATAACATACAGTGCAATATTGGTTTCAGGAGTAGGATTCAGTGGTTTGTCACTTACATACAACACCCAATACTCATCACAAGTGCCCTCCTTAATACCCATCATCCATCTAGTCCATCCCCCACCCACCACCCTCCAGCAACCCTGTTTGTTCTCTGTCATTAAGTGTCTCCTATAGTTTGTTTCTCTCTCTCTCTCTTTTTCCCTTCCAATATGTTCATCTGTTTTGTTTCTTTTTTAAAAGATTTTATTTATTTGAGAGAGAGAGACAGAGTGAGCAAGAGAGAGAGAAAGAGGGAGAGAGAGAGAATGTGCATGCACCAGGGGAGGGGCTGAGAAGCTGCTAAGCAAGGTTGGATTCGATCCCAGCACTCTGGGATCATGGCCTGAGCTGAAGGTGGATGCTTAACCAACTGAGCCACCAAGGCATCCCATCTCTTTTGTTTCTTATATTCCACAAATGAGTGAAATCATATGGTATTTGTCTTTCTCTGACTGACTTACTTCATTTAGCATAATACACTCTAGCTCCATTCATGTCATTGTAAATGACAAGATTTCATTCTTTTTGATGGCCGAGTAATATTCCTGTGTGTGTGTGTGTGTGTGCGCACGCACCACATCTTCTTTATCCATTTATCAGTCAATGGATATTTGGTCTCTTTCCATAGTTTGGTTATTGTTCATGCTACTATAAACATCGGAATGCACGTACCCCTTTAAATCTGTATTTCTATATCCTTTGTGTAAATACCTAGCAGTGCAATTGCTGGGTCATAGGGCTAGTTCTATTTTTAACTTTTTGAGGAACCTCCATACTGTTTTTCAGAGTGGCTGCATCAGTTTGCATTCCTATCAGCAATGCAAGAGGGTTCCCCTTCCTCCGCATCTTTGCCAACACTTGTTGCTTCTTTTGTTAATACTTTTAACTATTCTGACAAGTGTGAAGTGGTATCTCATTGTGGTTTGATTTGTATTTCCCTGATGATGAGTGATATTGAGCATCTTTTCATGTCTTTTAGTCATCAGGATGTCTTCTTTGGAAAAATGTCTATTCATGTCTTCTGCCCATTTCTTAACTGGATTATTTGTTTTTTGGGTGTTGAGTTTGATAAGTTCTTGATATATTTTGGATACTAACTCTTTATCAGATATATATGAATACCTTCTCCCACTCTGTAGGTTGACTTTTAGTTTTGTTGATTGTTTCCTTCATTGTGCAGAAGCTTATCTTGATGAAGTCCCAATACTTCATTTTTGTTTTGTTTCTCTTGCTTATGGTGACATGTCTAGTAAGAAGTTGATATGGCCAAGGTCAAAGAGGCTGTTACCTGTGGTCTCCTCTAGGATTTTGATGGTTTCCTGTCTCACATTTAGGTCTTTCATCCATTTTGAATTTATTTTGTATATGGTGTAAGAAAGTGGTTCAGTTTCAGTCTTCTACATGTTGCTGTCCAGTTTCCCCAACATCATTTGTTGAAGAGACTGTCTTTTTTCCATTGGATATTCTTTCTTGATTTGTCAAAGATTAGTTGACCATATAGTTGTGGGCCCATTCCTGGGTTTTCTTTTCTGTTCCATTGATCTGTGTGTCTGTTTTTATGCCAGTACCATACTGTCTTGATGATGACAGCTTTGTAATAGAGCTTGAAGTCCAGAATTGTGATGCCTCTAGCATGTAACATGCCTAGTTATTAAGAGCAGACTCTAAAGCTATACTACCTGGTTTGAATCTTAGTTCTGCCACTTACTAGCTGTATATAAAAGAAAAAAAAAACTAAATCAAACTCTGCCTTAGATTCTTCACTTGTAAATTGAAAATGGTAATAGTATTTTCTTGTTATGGTTGTTAGGAAGATTGCATGAGTAAATACATGTTAAATAAACACTTAGAACAATGGAGAAGAAAAGTTTAGTTTTGACTGTGATTTCTATGAGGTGTGTGTGTGTGCATGTGTGTGTGATAAATAGAAAATTAACCAATGGCTTTCAGACTGACTATTCAACTTAATAAATGCTGCACTTAGTCCTATACAAATAAAAATAACAAGTCTTATAAATCTTTCCATGAGTGTTCCATAATGACTATGATTATCACTATCTCAGGCTCAGAACTTACTAAGAAAATACTGAACTGAATATATATTTAGCTTCTTACTGAGATAGCCATGAGGGTGTAAGAATTTGTGTGTGTGTATGTCTCTGTGCATACATCTCGTGTGTATGTGTGTGTGCGTGTGTGTGTGTGTGTGGTAGAGGCAAAGAGTAGAAAAAGAAGAAAACATGCCCAATCACAGTCATCATGCAAATATTTTTCAAGCATCTTCTGGAACTAGGAATGTAGGCCTTGAATTTACTTTTATTTGTTAACCACATTCAATTGGGCTACCAGGACCATTTTATCTTACACATCCTTAACATTTTTATACAATAAAAGTGTGGTATGAAGTCTCTCTCAGTAATGCTCAATAACCTTTTAAATTAGAACAACAAAGGAAAAGTCAAGTCTTAAAGACAAATAGCTAATATTTATGCTGGCATTCATTTTTAATGTGTACCTCTAGGTTTTCATCAGAGAATCATATTCATCCATGTTAAATTGAAATTAACCTTATTGTTGTATCTGAAAATTGAAATTAAAGGGTTTATGTAGTTCCTAGAGCAGGGCAATATTTTGTGTTTAAATTTCATATTTTCAAATACATTTCATGCAAAAAGTCCAATATTTGAATATAGGTAAAGAATAGAACATTTTCTTTCATGTCAGGTGATAAGCACCTGCATCTTCCCTCCCTAGTCAACCTCCACTTAAGGGACCTCTAACAACCATGCATATATCCAGAAATTCAAAGAATTAAGTTTAAAAACTTCCTTATAGATCAGAGGTGTCTGGGTGGCTCAGTTAGTTAAGGGTCCAACTCTTGATTTTGGCTCAGGTCATGATCTCAGGGTCCTGAGACAGGGCTCCATCCTGGGAGTGGAGCCTGCTTAAAATTCTCCCTCTCCCTCTCCCTCTACCCCTCTACCTTCTCTTATGCACAGTGCTCTCACTCTCAAAAAAATAAAAAAAAAAATCCAATAGACCAATATTCTTATCTCATAACTCAATTAATGTTTCAGTTAGAATTATAGTTTCAAATCTATAAGTGTGAATAGAATGTTTCATAATCATCTATGAGAAGTATCCAATTTAAAGGTCTAAATGGAGTTTGAACAACTAAAATTAAAAAAAAAAAAAACAAATCAAAATAATTCCAACTTTCCCCAAAAGAACTTCCCCAAATCATAAGAAGCAAGAGATGCTTGTATGTGTTGAAATTAATTACAGTTTTTTGGTCATGCTGATAAAATTCCAGTGAATTTGCATTACTGATCGATCCTGAAAGTAGTGACAGTCAAACCCATTTTCAAAGATAACTAGAACCTTATTTTTCATCACTATATGAAGGTGGTTGAATTATTCAGCATTTCATGAAATCATGGCAGTGTTTGTTAGGCTCTTTCACGGTGTTAGCTTTAGTGTATATTACATTTGTAACCATCTTTGGTCTTGCATTTATAAAAGCAAAAATATTTTGTGGATCTTGAAAAATTGTTAAAATCAATTGTATGTTTGCTAAACTCGGAAATTGTTTCCATCGGTTACAATCTTATCAGCAATTCTGACCTTATGCAGGCATTTGCTATATTCCTTCATGAAGAAGCAATGTGCATGCAGTTACAACTTTTTTTCTGTGCCCTCTGCCGATTATGAGAGAATACCTCTGTGTGTTTGTGTGTGTGCATACATATGTTTTTCTTTAAGATACCTCAGTTATTACAAAATAGTAGCAAATTTAGTTTTTAAATTTTTTAAAAGATTTATTTATTTATTTTAGAGGGGGAAGGGAAGCAGTGGGAGAGAGAGAATTTCAAGCAGACTCCCTGCTGAGCGTGGAGCCTTAAGCGGGGCTTGAACTCATGACCCTGAGATCATGACCTGAACTGAAATCAAGAGTCGGGTCCGTAACCAACTGAGCCACCCAGGCGCCCCGCAAATTTATTTTTTAATGTGATCAATATTACTGCATATTTTTACCACATAACATAGTACATTTAATAGATTAGACATCCATGATGTATTTGTAGTTTTTCAGACATATGAACTATACAGGAATTCTTTTTTTTTTTTTCTAGTTCATGTTGGGAAATAGTTGATTGTTACATATTTTCCTTTATCTGTAATAATATCATACAGCATATGAAAATCTTTGTGTAGTCTAACCTGAACTTAAGTAGAAAACTGAGTTATTTTTTCTCTTTATATATCTAAGACCTGAAATGTAGTGGATATTTGAGATGACTGCGCCTGAAGTAGGTTGTAATGAAGTAGATGAAAGGGAAGGAGAGTGAAAAGGAAAATTAATGACAGATACGTTTCCAAAATTACAAACTAATCATGTTTTGGAATTATATACTCAGTTTAACCTGTAAACTTAATTCCAGAATATAAAATTTATCTTATGGTATTTGAAGAGCATTGCCAACAAGAACCCAAATGCACAATTTAATTGTCATTTTTACATTAATTGATATGCAGTCCTAGAGATTTTAATGCCACACTTTGCTTTGCAAGTGTTCTAATATTATTAACAGTCTTTAAAATACCCTGGTCAACCAAAAAGCTATTGTAATGCTACTACGACTAATACTACTAATAACATTGATAATAATAATAATAATTATAATAGTAACAACAATTACATCACCCACAATAAGAGAGACAATAATAACAGGAATAATTATTTAGTTTATATGGTTTTTTGTGGTTAAAATATTTTATAATGCATATATTTTTAAGATTATCACAACAAAAGAGAGCAGATGTTATTATACCCTTATTCTAAACAAAGAAGAAGGAGGAAAAAGAAAGAAGAGAAGGAAGAGAAGGAGGAGAAGGAGGAAGATAATTATTACAAATAATTTATTATAAATAATTACAATTATTTGTAATAATTATAAATAATTGATATAAATATTTATAATTATAGATAATTGTTATAAATATTATAAATAATAATTTAATAATTATTATTAAAATTTCATTCAACCAATTTCAAACTCACAGTGAAGTTGTAATACCAGTACAAAGAACACACATATATCTTTCACTCTGAGTTTGCATTCAAGCTTTGGCATTTGCCCCAGTGATGTTAACTAGGAAGAAAAAAAAAAAGATCCAGTCCAGCATCAGGTAACGCACCCAGGGCCATGCTTCTCTAGGATCCTTTCACCTGGAATACTGCCTTAATCTCTCCTTGACTTTCTTGACATTGAAATTTTTGAAGGTTTAAGCCAATCATTTTGTAGAATGTCCATCAATTTGTGTTCACCTGATACTTCCTCATGATTAGAAACCAGGTAGTATAAAGATAAGATGATGGAACAAATTTCATTTTAAGTCTTAAGACATGATATTAAGAAAGTTTTCATGGTCCATTTCCCCCTGAGCTATAAACTATGCATTATTGAAAGATAGCTCAATGTGTAGAATGCAAAATGCCTATAACTCTCACACAAAAGACATTTAGTAAACCGAAGTGTGTGACTGTGAAATGTAGTGGGTTATATCCTCGTAATAAGAAGGCAAAGATTATGAGTTTCTCATGTTGCCCCAGTAGCTGCCCCAGTCAGCACCATCCAGCCTAATAGCCTTGAATAAGAATTCTCTGAGTCATGTACTTATAAACATTTATCAAGATATATCAGTGTGGGGGCACCTGGGTGGTTCAGTCGTTAAGCATCTGCCTTCGGCTCAGGTCATGATCCCAGGGTTCTGGGATCAAGCACCACATCGGGTTCCTTGCTCCGTGAGGAAGCCTGCCTCTCCCTCTCCTACTCTCCCTGCTTGTGTTCCTTCTCTCACTGTGTCTCTCTCTGTCAAATAAATAAATAAAATCTTAAAAAAAAAAAGGTATCAGTGTGCTAAACTCAGGCTTGGAATTTATTATATATTATCTTCTCTACTGCAGGCACTCTGAAATGAAGATATTGTTTTATATTTGTACACTTGGGGAAAATAGTTTACAGTTTTAGAAAGTTTCCTCCAAACTGTCAGACTATATTTTTACTGTCATTTCTAGAGATCCCCCGCCATTCCTTTAAGTTTTGAGATACTTGCCAGAATGTAACTTCAAAAATTACAGAGAAATCTCCCTCCATGTCTTCTAGTTTGGTTTATCTAGGTTTTACTTGGTTCATAAGTTGCAGTTGCCGATAAGATGGGAGATTAATGGAAATTAACTTTGAGGTCCTTTATTGTTGGTTCAAAGTGGTATTAAATAGACTCCATATAGCTTGTCTGCCATATGAAGGCAGACCTGGCAGGCCAGTTTTTTTCTGGTCAAAGTTATCATGATAAATATGTTTCACACATCTTACCTTTTCTCTCTCTTTCTCTCTCTCTCTCTCTCTCACACACACACACACACAAAGTTATACACACAAATCTTTAATGACTTTTTCCTTTTTCTAAATCTATACTTTAACTATGTATGTATCCATCCCTCCACCCATCCACCCAATGTTTTACAATGTTTCCTTCCTATATCCTTTAAAGGGGAAAACAATGTGAATGAAGCATATGGGTGTTTAGGGTCAGGTGAGACTGAGCATCTCAGCTTTGTAGACTTTAACTTTCAGGCTCCTACTCAAAGGAATGGGTCGGTGCCCTTGTTCAACTTGCTTAGCTCAACACTAGTATGTGAAATTTGCCTGAAGTCACACAATTGGTAGCATAGATGTAAACTAAGGTGACAGCTCTAAAGCCATCAATCTTTGTACTTTTCTGTGTTCCCAAAGGAGATGTAAATTATCTATTCCTGTTAATACTCAAACTAGTTATTCATTATTTCAAAATGTAAAAATTTTCCCCTCCAGAAAATGAAAGGTTCTTTAGTTTTTATGATTTAAAAATAAGAGGGGACATCAGAGGGGGAGACGAACCATGAGAGACTATGGACTCTGAGAAACAAACTGAGGGTTCTAGAGGGGAGGGGGGTGGGGGGATGGGTGAGCCTGGTGATGGGCATTAAAGAGGGCACGTACTGAATGGAGCACTGGGTGTTATACGCAAACAATGAATCATGGAACACTACATCAAAAACTAATGATGTAATGTATGGTGATTAACATAATAAAATTTAAAAAAATAAATAAAAATAAGAGTGGATTTCTAGGTTCTAAAACATTCTCTTCCCCCCTTCCACTTCCCTTCCAATCTTCTCTCAATAAATATTTATTATCATTAACTGTGGGTAATGCAGTGTGTCAGGTGGTGATGATAAAGCTGTGAGCTTGATATAAACTGTTCAAATTGCATGGATTTCATGAATTAAAAGTCATATGTTTTTTTTTTTTATTTCAATCATGAGAAGTGCTGCAAATGAGAAATACAGTGTGAAACAAAAAGACAAAGTTGGAGACTTGATGAAATATGTGTTAACAGTCATGGCCAGGGAATCCTACTTTGATGTGAAGTGTCAGCTTAGCTTTGAAGTATGAATAGAAATGTATTGGGTAAAAAGAAGAGAAAGGTAAGGAGAACAATACCTGTGAAAGCCTCGCATCTGGAAAGAGCACACTGTGCTCTAGGAAATGAAAGAAGACCCCAATGGATAAAGGGAGGAGGGAGAGAACCTAACCCAGAGGAAACTATTGACGGTTTTGAAAGAGGAGGCAACTTCATCAGAGGTAATACTTTTAAACTTTACTGTAAAAATGGGTCACCTATTTAATGATAAGTAGGAACTATGGTTTTTGAATAAAAAATGATTGATCAGAGGCACTGGGTGGCTCAGTCAGTTAAGTATCTGACTCGTGATTTTGGCCCAGGTCCTGATCTCACTGGTCATGGGATGAAGCCCCAGGTCAGGCTCTGTGCTCGTGGGGAGTCTGCTTAGGATTTTCTCTCTCTCTCCTCCTCCCTCTGCCCCTCCCCACACTTGCACATGTTCTCTCTTTCTCTCTCTCTCTCTAAAATAAATAAATAAATCTTGAAAAGAAAAAAGTTGATCAGTTTCCTCTCAAAAATATTGACATGTATAATAAGTATGATATAGGGAAAAAGCAGCATTTATTTTTTATGTTTATAATTTATCCTCAATTTTGAAATTGAGATATAACTGACATATAACATATTAGTTTCATATATACAACAATATGACTTGATATTTGTATATATTACAAAATGATCACAATAAATTGGAACAAGGGCACCGACCCATTCCTTTGAGTAGGAGCCTGAAAGTTAAAGTTAAAAAATTAATATCCTTCACCATACATATTTATAAAATTTTATTTTCTTGTCCTGAGAACTTTTAACATCTACTCTCTTAGTAATTTTCAAATATGCAGTACAGTGTTATTAAAGTATAGTTACCATGTTATACGTTACATTTCCATGATTTACTTCTTTTAAATTGCAAGTTTATACCTCTTCTTCCCTACACCTATTTCTCCTACTTCCTTCCCACTACCTGTGGCAACTGCCAATTTTTTCTCTGTATCTATGAGCTCTTATTTATTTATTTTTTTATAGATTCCACATATAAGTGAGATCATTTGTCCTTTTCTGTCTGATTTATTTCACTTAGCATAATGCCCTCATGGTCCATCCATGTTGTTGCTAAC
This sequence comes from Leptonychotes weddellii, assembly GCF_054177405.1. Lineage (NCBI taxonomy): Eukaryota > Metazoa > Chordata > Mammalia > Carnivora > Phocidae > Leptonychotes > Leptonychotes weddellii. Next base: position 29,492,681 of record NC_138379.1, on the reverse strand, counting down.
AGCAATATTTCTTTCTTTTTTATGGCTATATATATGTATGTATATATATGTATATAAATATGTATATATAAATATTCCATAGTGGCTGCACACATTTACATTCCCACCAACAATGCATAAGAGACTCCTTTTCTCCATATCCTCAACAATGTTTATTATTTCCTGTCCTTTTGATAATAGCCATTTTTAAAAATTTTATTTTATTATATTATGTTAATCACTATACATCATTAGTTTTTTATGTAGTGTTCCATGATTCATTGTTTGCGTATAACACCTAGTGCTCCATGCAATATGGGTATTAATACCCAGCACCGGGCTAACTCATCCCCCCACCCACCTCCCCTCTAAAACCCTCAGCTTGTTTCTCAAAGTCCATAGTCTCTCATGGTTCGTCTCCCCCTCTGATTTCCTCCCCTTCATTCTTCCCTTCCTACTATGATAATAGCCATTTTAACAGGTATGGGGTAATATCTTATTGTGGTTTTTATTTGCATTTCCCTGATGATTTGTAATGCTGAGCACGTTTTCATGAATGTATTGGCCATCTGTATGTCTTCTCTGAAAATACATTTATTCAGATCCTCTGCCCATTTTTAAATAAGATTGCTTGTTTTTGTTTTTGTTATTGAGTTGTATGAGTCTTTTATATATTTTGGATATTAACCCCTTATCAGATATATGATTTGCAAAAAGTATTTTAGAGCCACATTTTCTAGAGTAAATTCTTTTAATATTTGGCAAAATGTCCCTCCTCATAAATAATATGGATGGTATTGTCATTAATGTTGTCAACTTTTATTATTTATAGCCTTTTCTAAATGGTTTAATAAAATAGAATTATAATATCCACAGATTTTGACATCATTGTTTATTTTTCTTCCTCTTCTTAATATTTGGTAAGCTGAATAAAAATGTTGACCATAGCTTCTTAAATCGATCCAAGTAGCCATATTTGACATGTGAGGGAATTCTTTAAATCCACTGAATCTTGAATTATTTTTTATTTTCCTTTTTCCATAAATGACTTAGATATTTCTTAAAAATATAGAAACTAAACTTTCATTTTTGAATATTTGGAAACTATTGATAATCTGAGAGAAGAAAACCACATACACACACATATCCTTACACACATAAGTATTCATAATACCAGTAGTTAGAGAGAGACAATTAACTTTAAATATGCACCTTGGAAATAATTTTGATCACATGCAAATATTTGAGCTAAAAAGAACACAATATTTAATATCGAAAAGTATACTAAAATATATTTCCATATCATTAGTCTTAATTTCCATCATTCGTGTAATGGCTACATAGAATTCCTTCCACTGCTTTTCTCTAATTTTCACATTGCTTTTCATCTCTTGTAACTTTCTTCTTTTGCTACAGCACCTTTTTATAAATCATTGTCTTGAAAGCTTCTTGTTGATGAGAACGTACAGTACATACTGAGGCAAAAGTAGGAAGAATTAAGAATTAAGAACACTGGAAAACTTAGGTGTATTGTGTAGTCTCACAATACACCTAAGTGTATTGTGAATATTCAATTACTAGCATTTCAAGTATAGTAGATACTAACATACTGGAATAAGTAAAGTGGACAAAGATTTGTTTCAAAAATTATTTATAATAACATTCTTTCACAGTATTGAAAGGACACCAAATACTTATTTAAAAGAAGGCAGATTAAATCAAAATTTATATTCATACACTGCCTTATTAAGCAGTCATTAAATGAAGTATTGAAAACAAAATGTTGGAAAGCTTGGGAAATGTTCCAACATTAATTTCTCAAAAGAAATTTGATTATTTCTAAACAGTATATAGATGATGGTAAAACATATATACAAAAAAATGGGAAGAAAAAAACTGATTTTTTTCTTATATCTGGATTGAAGTTTTATATACAATTTTAACTTTTTTTTTTAAAGATTTTATTTATTTATTTGAGAGAGAGAGAGAGAGCATGAGAGAGGGGAGGTCAGAGGGAGAAGCAGACTCCCTGCCGAGCAGGAAGCCCGATGCGGGACTCGATCCTGGGACTCCAGGATCATGACCTGAGCCGAAGGCAGTCGCCCAACCAAGTGAGCCACCCAGGTGCCCCAATTTTAACTTTTAACTATCTTTTTTTTCAAATTGTGTTATTGGAAGCACATATTATTTAGCAGTAAAATACTCATCATTAAATGAAAGGAGTTTTGGGACGCCTGGGTGGCTCAGTCGTTAAAGCATCTTCCTTTGGCTCAGGTCATGATCTCAGGGTCCTGGGATCAAGCCCTGCATTGGGCTCCCTGCCCAGTGGGGAGCCTGTTTCTCCCTCCCCCTCACCCCACTTGGGTGCTCTCTCTCTCTGACAAATAAATAAAAATCTTTTTTAAAAAATGAAAGGAGTCTTACAAGAGATGAGTCTTTATGGAATCCTCTAAGATTTTATAGAAAATTAAGAAATAGTGTTAAATGATGTATTTGTACTTTTTCTCTCCTTGGTACTAAAAACAACTCAGTTTTCCCTCCAAATTTTGTGACAGGCACATGTTAACATAGAATGCATAGAATCACTCACAAATAACACTGTTGTTCTAAGAGAATCTATTTTTCATGACACTATTCAGCCAGCATGGAAACTTGCATCTTGAAAAACATCTTTTGAAACAAACAATTTCAGTCCACTTTCTTTCCTAATAGTAGTCGATTGACATGTTCTCACTTAGAGTAGAAATATTTAGTATCTGTTGTCATTGATTTGAAAATCAAAGGTGGTTTCACAAAAGATTGATTAATTACTCTTGCATTCCTTATGAAAATAGGGTTTTAGGAGCTTCATTTTATTTTTTGCTAGATATGATTTGAAATTGCAATACTTAAAAAATAAATAGCACTACATTTTAACATAAAATATGTTCTTATTGCCATGATCATAACAGGAAAACTTCTAACTGCCTATTAATTCAAAGTCAAGCCTCTGTCTTCTGTCCTTATACATATTATTGTCAGTTTTGAAATTAGTTTTATATTCTCAGACATAACTTTGTTAAATAAGGCTCTGGCCATAAAATAATATATATCAAATATGTAATTCTATTCAGTTATTGGTTAAATCTTATATATATTCTTGTGAAGTGAAGAGGGAATATGCCAAAAATAATTCAGGACAAAAAACTGTTTCACAGAATATTAACTACACCACTAGTTTATGTAATCACATAATTCCTTAATTTCCACATCATTCCACATAATTTCCTCAACTGATAATTCATTGTTGTCTGTGCAGATAACAGATAACATGGTAAGTTACACTGTATTTCTTTATTAGATTATTCATTAAGAAAGGACATATTGCAAGGATGTTAGGTAGGAGTCTGGGATGGTTAAGGCATTCACTGTTAACAAGGTCATGTCTACTGAGGAGAACGGGTCTGGTCAACAGTGAGCAAAGTGAAATGCTAAAGTCTAATTAATAATAAGAACATCAAAAACAACAACAACAAAACAGTAATAAGAAGGTCATGAAAAACAGTAATAATTAACATCTTAACATTTGACAATAACTGTATTAAAAATACAAATTGTGATTGATGATCCTCACAACATTTTAGGAATGATATCAACCTCATTTAACAGGTTAAAAACAAACAAACAAAACAACTCTTCCCCCCGCCAAGGTTATAGAGATGATGTAATTTGTCAGAGTACGTGGTAAATAGCATAAACAAGATTCGAATCTTTGTCTTTCTGACTGGGGAATCATTATCAACAACCACCGATTGCCCAGAGAAGTAGGAAGAAGTACAAAAAGAAAAAATTACAGACCTATGAGTTGGAAGAATCATTAGGGAAACTATAAACCAGATCAATATGTATACTTTTATGGACAGAAACAAGACAGAATCAGAACTAAGAAGCAGGGCAAATTCCTGAAAGCAGACATAAGAAACACAATTAAAGATCCAAAACTATTATCATAAACATATTTGATATGAATATGTGTTGATCAGAGGATCTGGTTAGATAAATTCACCATCAAGGTTTCTGCTTTCTAGTAGAGAAGCTAAAGCAAGCTTGGAAACCTAGCAGTTTAAAGTGCACAGCTAATGAGTGGGAAGTGATGGAGTAAAGAATGTATCCACTTAGTGTTTGTGCACCTGGGTGTATATGTAAAAATTACTAGAAGTGCATTTCTCCATTTCATTAAAGTGAAAAGTAACTATATATCCAATACTATTTTATTTATTGGATTTTAACCCAAAGTATAAAATAAATTTCCACGAGTCAAAACTAATATAAAGAAATAATTGAATGAATACATAAATTATGGAGAAGAGACAAACCTTCCTTGCAAATCCCAAGTAATTTATTCAGATACTCAACACTTGAGGAGCAAAGCAAAATCCCTCACTCTTTAAATGTGGGATGCACAGAGTGACTTCCTTTGAAAGAGAAAAGTATTAGGAAGGGGTAAAATGAGTAACTTTACCGTGGAGAAACTTGACAAACACCCATTTGGCCAGGTGATCAAAATTAACAGTGACATGTTGATAGTACTTGCCTTTGTTATGATATGATGACAACGGCACTTCTGTGTTCTTCCTTCCCAAAACCGTAACTTCAGTCTTGTCATGAAAAAAAAAAAAAAGAATCAATCTCCATTTGAGCGGCATTCTACAAAATACCTGACCAATATATCTCAAAATTGTCATGGTCATCAAAATAATAAAAGTCTGTAAGAAGTCTAAGGAGACATGACTAATAAATGTAATGTAGTATCCTGGAAAAGGGGAAAAAAAGGAGAGGGGAAGGACATTAGTTAAATACTGAGAATATACTGAAGTTAAGTGAACACTAATCCATAAAATCCTTCTATACTCAGATCAATAGCAGCCGAACACTACAGCACAATGTCTATGTCATTCATCCCACTTCATCTCATCATGAAGGCATTTTATCATCTCAGATCATCACGAGAAGAGTGAGCACCATACAATAAAGTATTTTGCGAAGAAAGAGATCACACTCACATAACTTTTATTACAGTATATTGTTCTAATTGTTCAATTCTATAATTATTGTTGCTAATTTCTTATTTTGCCTAATTTATAAATTAAACTTTATCATAGGTATGTATGTATAGAAAGAAACAGTATATATAGGGCTTGGTACTATCTGGGGTTTCCCCATCCGCTGGGGGCTTGGAACATACCCCATGGAAAGGGGAAGACTGCTTGATATGAAAAATACTTACAACTTGGGGTGCTTGGGTGGCTCAGTCAGTCAAGCATCTGCCTTCGGCTCAGGTCATGATCCCAGGGTCCTGGGATTGAGTCCTGCATCGGGCTCCCTGCGGAGCCTGTTTCTACCTCTGCCTGCCACTCCCCCTGCTTGTGTTCTCTCTCTCTCTCCCTCTGGCAAATAAATAAATAAGATCTTTAAAAAAAAATAAATTGTTTTTATGCAAACTGAAATCTTCCTCTTTTTTTTTTTTTTAAAGATTTTATTTATTTATTTATTTGAGAGAGAGAGAGTGAGAGAGAGAGCGCAAGAGGGGGTAGGGTTAGAGGGAGAACCAGACTCCCCGCCGAGCAGGGAGCCCGATGTGGGACTCGATCCCGGGACTCCAGGATCACGACCTGAGCCGAAGGCAGTCGCTTAACCAACTGAGCCACCCAGGTGCCCATGAAATCTTCCTCTTTTTAAATCTTCTTTTTCCACTGCATTTTCCATTTCTGTTGGATTCTCTAAATTATACAGTTTCTAACTCTTTTGTTTTCCCAGCATAACATTGGTTCTCACTTTCTGCAGACTTTACCTCATTGCCATTGCCACTCTAGTTCACCTTTTTGTTACCCCATCTGATTTTTGTTTCATTTGTTTGTTTCTAATAGAGCAGTTTTAGGTTTACATAAAAGGAGTTGAAAGTACAGAGAGTTCCCAAATACTCTCTGCCCCCACATTTGCATAATCTCCTCCACTATCAACATCCATTATAATACTACAGGGATACATTTATTACAATTAATGAACCTACCTTGACACATCATTATAACCCAAAATCCATGGTTTTCATTGGGGATCATTTTTGGTGTGCATTCTAAGGGTTTTGACAAATGTGTGTTGACATTCCATGTATCTACCACTGTAGTATTATACAGAATACTGTATTCTGTATACAGAATTATAAAAAAAACTGCCAAGCTGTCTTTCTGTGCTTTGCTTATTCATCCCTCCCTCCCCCTTAACCATTGGCAACCACTGATCTTTCTACTGCCTCCATAGTTTTGCTTTTTCCAGAATCTGGTCTTGTTTTTAGACTCATTCAGTATGCATATTTTTCAGATTGGTTTCTTTCACTTAGTTATATGTTTTTACATTTCCTCCATGTCTTTTCATGGCTTGATAGCTCATTTCTTTTTAGTATTGGGTATTATTTTATCATCTGGACTTACCACAATTTATTTATCCATTCACTTACTGAAGGACAACTTGGTTGCTTCCAAGTTTGGGCAATTATCAATAAAGCTGCTATAAACACCTATGAGCAGCATTCTGTGTACACATGAGTTTCAACTCTCTTGAGTAGTATTTGATTGGTGTTTACTTTTGAGTGCATCATGACTGTCGTGAAATCATATGCTAAGAATATGGTTAGATATGGAAGAAACTGGCCAACTGTCTTCCTAAGTGGCTGTACCATTTTGCATTCACATCAGCAATGAATGAGAATTCTCATTGTTCCCCATCCTTTTTAGGATCCTTTTGGATTTGGGGCCATTCTAATAGATATGTAGTGGATACCTTGTTGTTTTAATTTGCAATTCCATAATGATATGTAATGCTAAATGTCTTTCATATGCTTGCTTTTTGCCATCTGTATATCTTCTTTGATGATGTGTCTATTGAAGCTTTTAACCCATTTTTTAAATCTAGTTGTTTATTCTCTTACTGTTGAGTTTTAGAAGTTCATGTGTATTTTGGATAATAGTCCTTTATCAGATGTGTCCTTTGCAGATATTTACTCCCAGTCTGTAGCTTATTACCTCATTCTCTTGATAATGCCTTTTGCAAAGCAGAAGGTTTTAATTTTAATGAATTCCAGCTCATCAATTATTTATTTCATGCATCACAACTTTGGTGTTGCATCTAAAACGTCATCACCATAGGCAAGGTCATCTCAATTTTCTCCTATCCTATACTCTAGGAGTTTTATAGTTTTGAATTTTACAGTTAGGTCTATGATTTATTTTGATTTAGTTTTTGTAAAGGTTATAGGGTCTTTGTCTAGATTGATTAATTTGTTTGTTTCTTTGTTTATTGTATTGAAAGTTCAGTTGTTTGAGCACCTTTATTGAAAAGTTTATCTTTTTTCCAGTGTATTGCCTTTCCCTCTTTGTCAAAGATCATTTGAGTATATTTAAGTGAGTCTATTTCTGGGCTATTTTGTTCCATTGGTCTATTCTTTAACTAATATCACAGTGTTTTGTTACTGTAGGTTTATATTAAGTATTGAAGTTGGGTAGTAACAAGTCTTTTTTTTTTTTTTTTTTGAATACTATCATTTTTCTCACTTTTTTTAAAAAATTTTTTTAAAGTTATGTTAATCCCCATACATTACATCATTAGTTTTAGATGTAGTGTTCCATGATTCATTGTGCATAACACCCAGTGCTCCATGCAGAACGTGCCCTCCTCAATACCCATCACCAGGCTAACCCATCCTCCCACCCCCCTCCCCTCTAGAACCCT
>NC_138379.1:29463480-29484438 GCF_054177405.1 Leptonychotes weddellii | reverse complement strand
GGCTGCACCAGCTTGCATTCCCACCAACAGTGTAGGAGGGTTCCCCTTTCTCCGCATCCCCGCCAACATCTGTCGTTTCCTGACTTGTTAATTTTAGCCATTCTGACTGGTGTGAGGTGGTATCTCATTGAGGTTTTGATTTGGATTTCCCTGATGCCGAGCAATGTTGAGCACTTTTTCATGTGTCTGTTGGCCATTTGGATGTCTTCTTTGCAAAAATGTCTGTTCATGTCTTCTGCCCATTTCTTGATTGGATCATTTGTTCTTTGGGTGTTGAGTTTGATAAGTTCTTTATAGATTTTGGATACTAGCCCTTTATCTGATATGTCATTTACCCCAAAGATACAAATGTAGTGATTCAAAGGGGCACGTGCACCCCGATGTTTATAACAGCAATGTCCACAATAGCGAAACTATGGAAAGAGCCAAGATGTCCATTGACAGATGAATGGATAAAGAAGATGTGGTATATATATACAATGGAATATTATGCAGCCATCAAAAGGAATGAAATCTTGCCATTTGCAATGACGTGGATGGAACTGGAGGGTATTATGCTGAGTGAAATAAGTCAATCAGAGAAAGATATGTATCATATGATCTCACTGATATGAGGAATTCTTAATCTCAGGAAACAAACTGAGGGTTGCTGGAGTAGTGGGGGGTGGGAGGGATGGGGTGGCTGGGTGATAGACATTGGGGAGGGTATGTGCTATGGTGAGCGCTGTGAATTGTGTAAGACTGTTGAATCACAGACCTGTACCTCTGAAACAAATAACACATTATATGTGAAAAGAAAGAAGAAGATAGCAGGAAGGGAAAAATGAAGGGGGTAAATCGTAGGGGGAGACGAACCATGAGAGACTATGGACTCTGAGAAATAAACTGAGGGTTCTGGGAGGGGGATGGGTTAGCCTGGTGATGGGTATTAAAGAGGGCACGTATTGAATGGAGCACTGGGTGTTATATGCAAACAATGAATCATGGAACACTACATCAAAAACTAATGATGTAATGTATGGTGATTAACATAACATAATAAAATAAAATTTAAAAAATTAAAAAGAAATAAAATAAAAGAAAAAAAAGAAAAAACAAAACAAAACAAACCCACAAAATACAAATATCCTTATACTCCCTTTTATAATCTGAAACTTCTTTATAGTATACTTATTTCTGTAAATAATTAGAGTGCATACACTAAGCACAAAGGCAACTCTTGCTCATTTTTACATCCCCAACATCACTATTTCAGTGCCCTGGTTTGTTTGCTGTTTTTAATTAAAGGCCAACTCCAAAAATGTTGAAAAATTTAAAATGAGAAGACAGAAGAAACTCCTATTTCCAATATAATGTTCTATGAATTTAGGGGGTAGATACAATGTGAGATAAAAAGCAGGGACCTTACAGAAGGATGGAAATTATCAAAAAATAGAATGTGGGGTGAGACTTAGTGCCTTTTTTAGAGTCTGTGATTAAGTTAGCTCAGAAAAAGGCTAGTAGAAGAGGAATGTCTTTCATTTAGTTATTTTTTAACCCCAAAGCAAGGAGTTTGTGTGAACTAATTTATAATCTTTTGGTGAAATAATGTACTTTAGTTTATCTAGTTTCACTTAGAATTATTTTTATTAGTTTTTTTCTTAATAACGGCCCTTGAGCCAGGCGCCTGGGTGGCTCAGTTGGTTAAGCAACTGCCTTCGGCTCAGGTCATGATCCCAGGGTCTTGGGATCGAGTCCCACATCGGGCTCCCGGCTCAGTGGGGAGCCTGCTTCTCCCTCTGACCCTCTCCTCTCTCATGCTGTTTCTCTCTCGCTCACTCTCTAATAAATAAATAAATAAAATCTTAAAAAAAATATAACGGCCGTTGATTTTAAATTTTATCATAGTTATTATCTTTATAAAAATGTTTATATACTAACATATTTTGTTTATTAAAGCAAAAATTGTACCAAGCAATGTGAAACAGGCAAGGAATATTTTATCCAAGGCTATTACAATAGGCAGCACAGGCCAGAACTAAAGTCTGAATTTAACTCAGCTGAAATAAGGAGGCTGAGCTAGTGGAAAAATACTGGAGAACTTTGGGAAACGTCTGTCAGTGGAAGGTGTGGAGCATACTGAGTTATTCCTAAATTTGCAAATGCTTTGCTCTGTGATTAAGCCATCTGTGTTTGCTAATTGGTGCCTATCAAAGTTAGGTTTCTATTATCCCACAGGGCCTTAGAGATAAGGTGATATCTTGCTTGATGATCATTATTTCAAAGGGATGGCTCTCAGGTCCTTAACAAAGACATCCCTGAGTCTTAAAACTGGCAAGAGCCTTTAAAAAAAGTTTTACATATGTCTCAAAGGGGCAGGGAAAGAATTTACAACTATAAGTTTTCTAAAGTAAAGGCCTGAAGAAAAAAGAAGTCTGGGGCCTAGAATCAGAAGGAAGCCTATCTAAAGTTTAGTCAGGCGATGAGAGATATTAGTGTTCTTTTGCCAAAGGCTGAGGGCACTCCGTCTGATTCTGGGAACGTGCCTTCTTTTTTTTGCCACATGGAAAGAGGTTCAATAGCTGTTTTCCACAGTTCATGGAATTAATTATTAAAAGTACTCAAAGCTAAGATAAAATGACCCCTTAATATATTGCAGCATCTTTCATTTGGTATTTGCAATTAATCTAGAAGGTGCTTACTACTATTATCCCAACCTTAAAAGGGACTCCTTTCATATGTTACAATATGGATGAAACTTGAAGATTTGGTGCTAAGTGGAATAAGTTAGTCACAGAACCCCAAATACCATGAGGTATCTAAAGTAGTCGAACTCATAGAAGCAGAAAGTAGAATGGTGGTTGCCAGGAGCTGCAGAAGGAGGAATGGGGAGTTGCTGTTCAGTGATTATAGAGGTTCAGTTATGCAAGATGAAAAAAGTCTAGAGATCTGCCGTACAACAATGTGTCTATAGTTAGCAATACCGTATTCTACACTTAAAAATATATTAGGAGAGTAGATTTTATATAGTGTGTTTTTTAATCACAATTTAAAAAAAATAAAAAGAAATCAGCTCAGAGAGGGGTTTAAAAATATAGATATTTGCCTTTGGTGAACAATCTAATAAGTCAGATTCAAACCCCAGCAGCCTACAACAAAGCCTGAGCACTTAGCCATCAATTTTATTTGAAGTCCATTATACTCAGGGATTTTGGAGCACTCAGGATAAGGAGGGTGGGGTTGGGGAGGTGTGAGGTCACTTCAATAATCAAAATGTGAGGGGTAACTGAGGGTGCCAATTGGATTCTATGGTATCTCTTAATCGCTATCTGTCCTAGGGCATAGCATTAACCTTTCTGAGACTCATTCTTCTCATCTACACAAAGGTAATAGTGATACTTTCTCCATACTGTGTTCCATTAAGGTTAATATTAGACTATCCACAGCAAAGTTTTCCTAAGCTTTATGAATATTAAAAATTGGTATTCTAACTGTGGAATCTCAATTATGTGTTGATGCCAACCTTCATCCTTCACACCAGTACAACCCCCTGCCATTGGAGATATTTAAGGAAAAGAGGAAACTTAAGGACACACAAATCTTAAAAGGTTAGTAATCAAATCCAAACATCCTCAGAACCAGATACACAAGGATCATTTACATTTGTCTTTCTTTAGAAGAACACTATCCAAAAGAAATATGACAGCCACAACTGTAACTTCAAATTTATTAGTAGCCACATGTCTAAAAAAAAACCTAAATAGCTGAAATTAACTTAATGCTAAACTTTATTTAACTCAGTTTCCAAAATATTGTCATTTCAGCATGTGGTCAATATAAATATTATTGAAGGGCGCCCAGCTGGCTCAGTCAGTAGAGCACCTGCCTCTTGATATCCGGGTCATGAGTTTGAGCGCCACGTTGGGTGTAGGGATTATTTTAAAAATATATATAAATAAATATTAGTAATGCGATTATTTACCTCTTTTTTTTCTGAGTCATTAAATCTGGTGTTTTTATTAGACTAACAGGACATTTCAATTTGAATGCTAAATTTCTATCTATGGACTTGATCTGTATTTAAATTTCATTAAAGTTAAAGTTGAAAAAGGCAGTTCAGATATCCAAGTTGCTGCAAAGATGCTTAAGTTTGTCCAACAAGTGAATTGAGCAGCAGTTTTAAAATTTAAATTCATTAAAATTCAACAAAATTTAAAATTCAGTTCCTCATTTGCACTAGTTAAGTTGCAAAATAACCACTTGTGCCTGGTGGCTCCATGTGGCTCGGAGGCCTATGTTCTCATTCCTGCTGCCACTGAGATTTTTCTGTGTGAGTGAATGGGGGAATACCATAAACAAAGGCCACATCTCTACATTATACGGTCTTGGACATTCTGATCAAGAGAAGACTTGAGAGAGGCCAAATGCAATCTATCTAATGCTCAAGTGAATCTTGGACTTCGTTTAGATCAAACAGTTTATTTTATACACAAAGTAAGAGAGGACTGGCAGAGAAGGCAACTTGCATGAGAGCACAGTTAATGACTGCCTGGCAGAGCCAATAATACAACCAGGAGTTTTGAGCCCCAGACCATTGCCTGCAGGACACAGGGCTAACAGCTGCTTCTGAACTAGGCAAAGGGCCATTGGAAAAGTTTTTCGAAGCATTTAGGTAAATAGGAGTTCCAAGATTAAGCTTTATAGGAAAACCTCTCTAGTAGGCTAAATATTTGAGAGCAGACCTATACTGCACTCTGAACTGACTCTTCCAAGTCTGCCACTGGTTGAGACAAGGAAAAAGAGAGAATCTTACGGGGTAAAAAAAATCTGTCACTGCAATACCAGTGCCACTCAAGGCCTTTATAACTGTTCTGATGAGTCAAGGCTTGAGTGGAAAATGAATTGTAGTCATCAAGTCAACATTTTTCCTCCTACCTTCAGAAAAAAGATGAAGACCCAGGACCAGAAACTTGTAAAATAACACCTCTTATGATTCCTATGCCATACCTTCCACTTCTACTTAAAGTCCTGAATGTTGGGATTAATCACAGATAACAGGGTTTAAAGAAATTTGCAGTGTTCTTTTTACTAAATGAAAGAATGTTGCATAGGGATAGAATTATGTGATGGTCTTTTGTAGTAGATCTATTTATTTCAAAGTCATTTACATTAATGATCAGTAATATTTGTTGTTTCACAACTCTTAGAAGGAGCGATCTATATATTTGATTTTGCCCAAATCCTATCATTAAGACTTCATCACATTTCCTTGGTGGGGATGGGGCAAACAATCTTCTGGAGGACCATGAGTTTCCCATTATTGTGCATTTGTGCACATGTACTTGCTGGGGATATGGCCCACTCCTTTTTTTAAAAATTAAAAAGTGTTTAAACAATAGACCTACTTAAGGAAAAAATCATGCTATTAATTTATACTTGGCAATATAACTGTGCATGAACCAAAACAGTGCACATAGCTAATGCATTCTTTCTTTTGAATTAATGTTATTATTATAAAAAGGATTATTTGTTATGCATGGGATGAGAACTAGCAAATTTGGGAAATCTCAATGTATTGTGTCAGTCTGCATAAGTCTGAAACAAATATTTTTACTGTATGCTAGATTTGCTAAGACAATACGGATATTTCCACTCACTGATCATAACATACTCTCACTTAGAAAAGCTGAAAAATGTTGCCATTTTTTTCTTTAAGATTCATTAAAGGGATTGTGTTGTAAGTTACAGATTGGTTTGTTGGTGAAGCATAACCATGAAATAAAACAAATATATGGAATAATTTGGAATTATTTGGGACAAAATTAATTTATGCAAATAATGCAAAAATGTCATTTGGAATATAATTTCATTGAACACCAGTGGCTCAAATTTGAATAGGAATTCTATGACTTAATTTCAAAGTTAAGAATTGTAAAATGCACTCCATTCAATGTCTCTCATATATATAATATAGACTTTGGCTTTGGTCTTTGTTTACAATGCTGCAATTATATCATATTTTAAACCAACCATATATATATCTAGTTGTTGAAACTAATTCTATTTTTTGTTCATTAATTTTCTAACTTTCTTTACTCAAGTCTATTACAGTGTGTTCACAATGGAAACAATGAGACCTATCAGGTTGAATCCATCATGGGAAGAAATCAAGTACTACCATATTTGACTCAAGAGATGTAAGATTAAGTTTTAAAAGGGCTTAATGGCACTCAATGTGAAATTGTGACATAAACATCTGCACAATGCTAATGCGTGCCACCATGAATCTTTCTATTTACCCATAATAAAAACTACCTAAACATTTTACTTTCAAGTATAGGAAGGCAAATGCTTTTTGGATGTGAAGTATGCAAGCACTCCTTTAGAAGGTGTAGCCAGGCTTTTAGAGCTTTGTGAATGTGAGCTGTCAGACACATGAGTGGGTGACAAGCAGGCTCAGCAACCTGCTCATTCCTACTTCCACTGCATGAAAGCTGTTGAAATATAAGGAAAGTAGGATGTGATTCTGTAGTATTCTCCCCAGAAAGTAAATACAACCTATATTATAGAGGCATCATATTATATCACACTAAAACGAGAGGGTTGTTTTTTTTTTTTACGTTAAAATGATAGAATTTTTTAAAATGTGAAGCTGAACCCTATTTTTTTTCCACACAAAGGAAATGTGATAGTTTTAATTCTAGGACTTAAGGAGATTCAAGGTTATAGTTCTACCCTGCTTGAACTTGAGAAAGAAGGAATAATGATGACATTGAATAAATTCAGAATGAGAGCTTCAGTAGAGTTCACAAATTTCAAATAGTCTGCTAAAACTGTTGATGCTTGAAAACAAATCAGGTTATGTCTAAAGAAATGAAGCAGAGAACAAAAGTAAATTAACCATTCAGTCTCTTTATCTCAAGCTGGCTGCCATGGAAGATTTTTAGAAAAATGAATGGATCAGAGCTCTCATCACCATAGCTCAGATATTTACATAAGTACACCAATGATACAAGGTAGAACCTTACATGGTTAACGAGAAGTAAACATAAAATATTCCTCCATTTAAAGAAAGCGTAATTTACTTTTATGGTGTAAAAGGAAGGGGAAGACAGATTCAAATAAGAGGGGACATCGGTGCTGTACTTTGAAAGGTGGGTATGTCTTTGGTAGTGTGAGTATATGTGCAGAGGTGGGAAATTTTAGGATTACATTCAGCATGGCTGGAGTACACAGTACACAAGGATGTACAGTGAGATAGCCTAGGAAAAAGAGAATTTGACTAGTTTGTGGAGGACCTTGAAATGCAGGCTAAGGAATTATGGACTAATTAGGGAGACCACAGAAGTTTATCAAAAGTTGTGTGTAACTGAGTGACATGGCCAGAACATTGATTTTTTTCTTAAAGATTTTTATTTATTTATTTGGGGTAGAGAGAACGAGAGAGAGAGAGAGAGAGTGCGCATGCAAGGTGGGAGGGTGGGCAAGGAAGAGGGAGAGGAAGAGGGACAAGTAGACTCCATGCTGAGCAGGGAGTCCAATGTGGGGCTTAATCTCAGAACTCTCAGGTCATGACCTGAGCCAAAATCAAGAGTCAGCTGCTCAACCACCTGAGCCACCCCGGAGCCCTGGCCAGAACACTGATTTTGGGAGTAAGGACAGTTCATGTGCATGCAACTTGTACCTGTGCACAGGGCTCTCACTCAGAAGGGCCCCATGCTTCTGCAGTCACTATCTCAAAAACTGTAATAATTTTATCTTTGTTTTATAGGAGAAATCTAATGAGTTAATGGCACATGTGTGGTGGGGAGAAAACAGGCTTGTAATATGCACCCTTGCTTATCATCCCACTTGTGATGCCCCATGAACACAAAATTCTGATTGAGCCAGGCTGCATGGAAGTTCAGCCAGAATTAAAGCAAGCATGAGATCAGCATGTTATGTCTAGAATGACTTCTAAGAAGGGGCAGAGGCAGACCTGAGAAGCCCCAATTTGCATTTAAGCTAGAATATGTGCATCGGACACAAAAAAGAAAGTAATTCTGTTTTAACATACGTGAACAACCAGGGAATCCTACCTTTCTTACTCATTATACTTTGTATTAAGTCAATTTTGTATTGACCTTTCTTACTCATTATACTTTGTATTAGCCAATCACTTAAGTTGAAAATGATGATACAGAAACAAAAGGGAAAGGTAGGACAACCCACAGGACCATTTCCTTTCAGTCTTTCCTTACTCGCTTAGTAAGCCAAATGTAGAGCATATAGGTAGACTGTTCATATATCAATAATTTAATGAAAGTAAAAACAGTTGATTTAGTTTTGTCACTTTTAATAAACATATCACTCCTATAGTACAATATTCAATAATAGGTGTTCCACATTCCCCTGCCCTTATATATTTATATCTTAAAGAGGTTCAAGCTCTAATAAGCTTCTTAAGTTGTGGGTTTGTTGGTAGAGATGATAGACTATAGTTTTTAGACTACAGAACTTTAATAGCGGGTAAGTGGGATGGACTCCAGACGCTTCGTTTGTTATGTAACTACATGTAAGTTATGTTCCACTGTGAGACTGGGAGAATCGCTTTTTATCACTCAACTAATGCTTTCAGAACGAAGATCAAGTTTGTAGTGAGGGTAGTTCCTCCCGAGTAGGGTTGCAGCTGGCCTACTTGTTTTGTATTGAGCATGACAGAGCAACATATTCAGATCAGCCCTTACATTAATAAAAACCATAATGGAATGGGGCAGAAAGGATCCACAAGACACCTGAAACACAGGGGAAAAGTGGCATTTATTACATATCTGCTTTTTCCCAGGTATTTTGCTAAACATCTTATATAAGTCGTCCAATTTAATACCCTTTTATCATCACACAGCCATGACAGATTTGTTATTTAATTTTTCTAAGATGCAACTCAAGCTCAGAGAGGTTAAGCAATTTACCCAAGGTCACACATCTCGTGCTAACTGTAATAATAACTGTACTAATAACACTATAACTGCTACATGCTGAAGCTTTATTCTATTCAGCAATTTAATTTACACAAACTGTCTCCTCTGTGCCTCACAACAACCCCAGGGTGCAGTATGGGAAAAAGAGATGCTTAGATTAGGAAATTCCCAATGCTAGTAGTGGGAGTTGAATGCAGGGAGTCTGTCTCTGGAGTCTTTTTTTACCTACTCCCCATGATAATCACAAAACACGTTTTGCATCTTCCAACAAGGCAAGGGATCTGCAGGTCTGTTCCTGACAAAGAAATAGGGATCAAAGAGAATCCAGGCAGGGAGACTCAGAGTAAGTGAATAAAAGCCCTTTTCTTGTAATTCCATTTGCTCTGTGTTAACTCCTAGTAGTTAAGTTTAAAAAAATACTCAATGGTATACATATAGGGGAAGAATAAGGGTTTGGAAAGCAGAAAAAAAAATCTTGGTTCAAATGTTGTTTTTTTTTTGCTGGGTAACCAAACCTTAGTTTCTTTATAAGTATGTGAGGGGATACTTCCAGTAGGCCATTGGAGAGTGGGGAGGGGGTTAAATGAGATAAATATGCCCAGTTCCTGTCACATGGTGGGCACTTGATAAATGTTCATTTTTATGTTATTTTTTGATCAGTGTTTTGTAATATGATTTTAAATGGTTGTTTTGAGTAGGTAAGTCAGCTAATATTTTGTCTATTTTTATTTTCTCGTATTCTGTGTTACTCTTTGAAGGGTATGTGGAGAGGCTGTAGTAAGAAAATGTACCAGTGAATGACAAAAAGAAAATACAGCACTAAGGGATGTTTTCAGACACCGAAGCATTATTGAAGGAGGGAAGAACTATGTAAGTGTTAAAAAGACTCAATCCCAGGAGTCTATGGCTATCAGAGACCTCAGTGAAAGCTGATAGGAGCACATCAGATCTCTCAATGGAAAATAGTTGTTTCTGCTTCTGAACAGAAAGAACAAATCTGGCCCCTATTGCAAATTAAAATGATCATGGTTGTCTTCCCTCAAGATCACTCAGCTATCCCGTTCACCCTCACCTGGGAAAACAAACAAGTAAATACATACATGCATTTACTGAGGTTCAATATGAAGGAAATATCTTTGATGAAGAAAAAAAAAACAACAAATACAAATGCTAAATGAAATGACCTTGAGAGCTATGGATGGGCTGGTGACTACACTGGGCCCTTCCTCCTAGGAGAGGAGCCCACCTGAGTTCTCCATGAATGAGGAGCAAAGCAAGCCAATGTTGGTTACACCTGAGACTAAACCGTATCTGGGAGACGGCTCTGGGCTTCTAATCAAGAGGACATAACATTTTAATCGAATTTTTGCTGATTCCTAACTGTGTTACTTTGGGCAAGTGGCTTCGATATTCTGAATTTCTCTTCATTTATAAAATGTAAAAACATAGGTCTCAAGCTTTATGGTACTTAAAAATCCCCTGACAAACATGTTTTAAAATAGGATATACACAGGTTCCATTCTTTCCTATAAGGATGTGGTAGGTCAAGGGGTAGGGCCCAGGAATCAAAACCATTTTCAGGAACAGACTTAGAGTATTCTTTCATAAATGTTTAAATGTTTTATGTTCATGCTTTAGGGAACATTGACATTGATGCCTTTCAAGTTTATTATGATTATACATACATATCCACAGTTACTATTACTAGTTCTTTCTCAAAAAAATCATATTCTGCAATTTTAAAATTAAAATTTTGTGAACCATGAACAAGTTTCTTAGGTTGGTGTCAGGGATCATACTCATTCTCATACTTTTCCAGTTTCCATATGCTGCCCGTACCCTCTTCAAGGAATTAGCCCTGGTCCTTTGATTCTCTTTAATAGACTTAATAGTTAGAAAATTTGAAATGGATCAGTGAGAGCTTAGGGAAATATTAAATTTTCAGTTTCAGGTATATTTAAATTACTTTTAAATGACTGGTTATTCTCAGCAGTTTTGCTTAAATGATAACATTGAAGTCAAATGAAGGGAGAAAAGAATACACCTTCCCCTATCCCATTTCCTCCAGCTCATAAATGTGCCTCATATTGTTTAATAGCATATCTACAATTAAACAAATTGTGCATTTTACTTTAATTTAGGGATTAAGACTTAATGTTCAATTTAAATGGGTCTTGTAATGTTTCTAAATCCTAGAGGTAAAAAACATTTAATTTTTCTTAACGCACCGAGGAAATGAAAAGCAACAATGGGTTTTGCTTAGCACTGGGAGCCCTGCTCTGTTTTTCTGTTGTTACACTTGCTTGCCCATCCCTAGCCAGGCAGAGTTTATTCAACGGCATGGTATTGTCTAGGGACAACAAGAGGAGAAAATCTGTAGAAAGCAGTGGGTCCTAGAGCAGAGAAGAAAAACTTGTGCCAGATTTTCAAGTTAAAACTGAATTTTGGCAGAGATTTGCAAAATCCTTGGTTGCTACTATGCTATGTTTATTGTGTGACATTTTTAGGCTCAAATATGTTTTTGGTGGATTCTTGGTTAAAAAAAATTCCATTGGAGAAGGATTTGCAAATGACATATCAGATAAAAGGTCAGTAGCCAAAATATATAAAGAACTTGTAAAACTTAACACCCAAAAACCAAATAATCCAGTTTAAAAATAGGCAGAAGACACGAATAGACATTTTCCCAAAGAAGACATACAGATGGCCAACAGACACATGAAAAAAATGCTCCACTCATCATCAGGGAAATACAAATTAAAATTAAAATGAGATATCACCTCACACCTGTCAGAATGGAAATTAACAACACAGGAAACAACAGGAATTGGTGAGGATGTGGAGGAAAGGGAACCCTCTTACACTGTTGGTGGGAATGCAAACTGGTGCAGCCACTCTGGAAAACCATATGGAGGTTCCTCAGAAAGCTAAAAATAGAACTACCCTATGATCCAGCAATTGCACTACTAGGTATTTACCCAAAGGTTACAAAAATACTAATTTGAAGGGATACATGCACCTTGATGTTTATAGCAGCAATATCAACAATAGCCAAATTACGAAAAGAGCCCAAATGTCCATTGACTAGTGAATGGATAAAGAAGAAATGATATATATAATGGAATATTACTCAGCCATAAAAAAGAATGAAATCTTGCCATTTGCAACAGCATGGATTGAGCTAGAGACTATTATGTTAAGTGAAAAAAGTTAGAGAAAGACAAATACCATATAATTCCACTCATATGTGGAATTTAAGAAACAAAACAAATGAACACAGGGGAAAAAAAGAGGCAAACCAAGAAACAGACTCTTAACCATATAGAGAACAAACTGATGGTTACTGGAGGGAAGGTGGGCAGGGGGATGGGTTAAGTAGGTGATGGGTATTAAGAAGGGTACTTGTTGTGCTGAGCACTGGGTGTTGTACGTAAGGGATGAATCACTCAATTCTATACTTGAAACTAATATTACACTGTGTATTAACTAACTGGAATTTAAATAAAAACTTGGAAAAAAAATTCCAGGGATGCCTGGCTGTCTCAGTTGGTGCATCATGCGACTAGATCTTGGGGTTATGAATTTAAACCCTACGTTGGGTGTACAGATTACTTAAAAAAATTCCATAGGACTTTCACACTTGCTGTATTGGCCAGAGACCACATACCATCATTCCTTTGGGGAACACTTCATCAGGCCATCTGTAGGTTAACTACATATACAGCATTCTGAAAACTATGGAATTTTTTAATAAACAGGCTTGCCTCCAGGTATTGCAGAGCTGCTGTATAGCTTTTAAGGTCTTTGTATCAGTTGGTCTTTGTATATTTGTTATATAACACCTGAATTTAGAGTTCATAATGTAACTCCAATTTTTTTCTTTTTTTCTAATTTTATTTTCTTATCAGTAATGAGGGATAATTTATTAATTTGAGGGAATAAAATTAAAACTAATAAAGTATGCTAAAATTTATGAGAGGGAGATGGTCAAATCAATTATGCACAAATACAAAACTCAATCTACTCCATAATATTGTATCTGCTCACAACTTAAATCCTACCACCAAACTCGTAATGGTGTCTCCAGAGTACTTGGTTTATACTAGTAGACTCTTTATCATAGCCTATGTGGATACTTGCATAAGGCTTTCTTAGGTACTTTTAGAAGACTTCTCTTCTTGCATTAGATTATGAGCAATCTGTCACCAGTTTACATTACCTTCATCATCTAGCAAAATGTTTGCCTTCAACATATATTCAATAATATTTGTTGGATATAATTTCATAATTTTCAAGATAGCACTATAGATTGTAATACATGTACTATTTACTCTTCCACTTTTCAGATGAGAAAATCAAGGTGAAAAACAAAAGTGTTATTTGCCAGGAGCTACCTGGACAGTGAGTGGTTAATCTGTATCACAATCTGCAGACCTTGTACTGCCTATGTGTCTAACATCTACAGTACAAGCTCCACAGTTGTATTCAGGCATTGTTTAGTCAAGCATCTGGTATTTCACCTTGTGATTTTTTTCTTCTTTTTTTTCCTGAATAATAATGCAGTTTTAAAATATTGTTTTAATAAATGGACTGTGAAAATACAATTTGGTTCAAGCAGTACTATCATTGAAAAATTTGCTAAAAATGCAAAATCTTATTTTTAAGCAACATGATTCTTGATTCCAATTATTTCCCTTTAGAATATTCTAATATTATTCTTGTTTTTAGCCTCCAACCTTTCTCATTCTTATGCAAATGGTCCGTGGGTACGGGAGTTGGTTTTTGAAAAAAAAATTTTTTCTCCCTTGTTATATGTTTTTCCTACATACTAGAACTTCTAGTTGCTTGCTTATATATTTAATTATCCTGAGTTATTTAAATGTATTTGAGAAAAGTCATAAGAGATTAAACTGTTCTCTTGCAATGTAGAACAAAATAATAAACAGAAAAACAGGATTGGGGGTGCCTGTGTGGTTCAGTCGGTTAAGCATCTGCCTTCAGCTCAAGTCATGATCACAGGGTCCTGGGATGGAGCCCCGTATCTGGCTTCCTGCTCAGTGGGGAGTCTGCTTCTCCCACTCCCTCCCCTTCTGCCTCTCCCTGCCTCCTGCTCGTTCTCTCTCTCTCTCTCAAATAAATAAATAAAATCTTTAAAAAAAAAAGATCTATTAAAAAAAAGAAAAACAGGATTTTTTTAGAAAAACAATAGGCAGAGAGTATAAAATTGAATTCAAGTAGAAGTTGATGATGAAAACTTGATAATACACTCTATCTGCCTTATTATAAAACAAACAAAATTATCAGTCCTTAGTTATTGAGATGGGAAAAATAGCTACAAATAAATGAAAAACAAACAAATGAAAAAAACAAATACCAATTCTTTGGCACAAGATCTTCCAAAAAATGGAGAATAAATGGAAAGAAAAAAACCATCTACTGAAGGAGTATTTCCTCAAGAAGGCAAGATGTTTGAGGAAATTTTTCCTTGCCCTGTTGAATCATAAAGAGAAAAGCAATGAGAAGCAAAAAAACACATGCTTGGAGGAAAAACAATAGCAAATCCTTTGATAATCTCAAGGTACTGTAGTTAGTGTACTGACATTAGGGAGTGTAAGAAGTAAAATACTCATACATTTATTATTATAGAAGAGCTTTTAATAGAAGACTGAGGAAGGGGTAGGAGGAAAGAAACTAAGCTGATGAGCTCAACTGAGCTTAATTGTGCTCAGCCTTTTGCTTATGTGAAAAATCTTCATATAAGGAATCTATCGTCTATCTATCATCTATCTATCTATCATCTGTCTATCTATCTATCTATCTATCTATCTATCTATCTATCTATCTATCTATCATCATCTATCTATCATCTATCTATCTATCTATCTATCTATCTATCTATCTATCTATCTATCTAACATCTATCTAGTTTAACTTAATCTTTTAACAATCCTTCTAGAACATTATTATTTTGCTTGCTTTAAAGTTGAGAAATCAGAACATCAAGGGGATGATGTAATTTCCCCAAGTTTATACAACTAATAAGTGTTCAAGGAATTCTAACCTGAGAGAGCTTAACATAGATGTTTTCATTACACTGTGCTACCTTACTGAAGGGACTAGGAATTAATTCATGCTGTTGAGCAATTTCAACATGTACTTCCTGAGTTGAGTTGCATACATTATCTCATTTCACTGTGATATCAATGTTGAGAATAAGTGCCAATTTATAAATGAGGAAGAAAGGTTAAATCTGGGTTTCCCTAAACACTGATCCACCTATAAGTATTACTTGTGAAATTTTCCCACTCTCTAGATGTAGAAAAAAATGATGTAAAAAAAATGAGAAACATGTTAACAAAGTGATTTTTCTATGAAACTCATTCTCTTCTTATTTTGAGATTTAAGAAGTAATTTCCTTTTCATTTTTGAAATTTTGGTAAAAAGATAGCAGTATTATGTATGCTTATTGTTTCAATATGAAATTTCAAAGTTAGCAATTACAATATTATTCTTTTAAAATTTTACTGTGTTCTTAACATATATTGCATTATTTGTTTCAGAGGTACAGATCTGTGATTCAACAGTCTTGCACAATTCACAGTGCTCACCATGAGAGACGATGGACTCTGAAAAACAAACTGAGGGTTCTAGAGGGGAGGGGGGTGGGAGGATGGGTTGGCCTGGTGATGGGTATTGAGGAGGGCACGTTCTGCATGGAGCACTGGGTGTTATGCACAAACAATGAATCATGGAACACTACATCTAAAACTAATGATGTAATGTATGGGGATTAACATAACAATAAAAAAATTTTTTAAAAATTAAAAAAAATTTTACTGTGTCCATTAACGTAGAGTTCCAATGAGAAATAGAAAAAAAATTTTAATTGATTAGACATAAGGGTAAACTTTTAAAGTTACAAGTTTTATTTAACATTTTATAGGGAAAAAAGACCTTTATTTTTTAATCTTTTAAAATAATTATTTATTTTGATAGAGAGAGAGCATGAGTGTGAGGGGGAGAGAAGGAGAGAATTTCAAGCAGACTCTGTGCTAAGCACGGAGACCTTGATCTCACAACTCTGAGATCACGATCTGAGCCTAACTGACTGCACCACCCAGGTGTCCTGAGAGACCTTTAAAACACTGATAAGATAATCAAAAGAACCATATTTCATGTGTGATAGTAGAAATGATTCTACTAGCTTCCATATCTTTTCTCAAATGAGATTTTTATTTATTTTTTTAGAGAGAGAGAGAGCACGTGTGGGGGGGAAGAGCTGACGGAGAGGGGGAGAGAGAATCTTAAGCAGGGTCCACCCTCAGCATGGAGCCTGACGAGGGGCTTAATCTCACAACCTTGGGATCATGACCTGAGCCAAAATCAGAGTGGGACACTTAACTGACTGAGCCACTCAGGCGTCCCTCAAATGCGATTTTTATCCTCATTTGGAAAATTGAGCATTTACTTTCCTTTTCAATTTTCCTTTATCCCAACTTCAAAGCTTCAGTACCTAATAAATAGATTTTAATTCTCCTTCCACCACCATTTTTAAAATGATTGCTTATGAATAGAACCCTCCCTGATATACATCAAATTTTATTTAAAAGAAATAATTGAAGGAGGATTTCTATAGAACCGAACAACTCATGAAAGGTTTGGATCTTACTAAAATTCACCAAAATCTTAAAATTAAACCTTTTTAAACTTCTTGAATACTAACCCCTTAAATTGTCATTCTGTTCATCCCTTCTCCTAAGTCTACAAAGCACAAAATGACATAACTCTTTAAAAATATAAATGAAATCATGGCACCCCTCCCCCTAAAACCTTCTAATGGTTTCCCATTTAATTGATAAAATATCATCATCATGGTATACTAGACCTTACGGTGCCTTTCGTGGCCTCATCTATTATTCTACCTATGGCTCACTTGGCTCCAGTCACTCTAGCCTCCCTGTGCCTGGAGGTCCTAAATATCCCCTGTCTTAGAGTCTTTGCACTGTTTTCTTTTTCCATGGCTGCTAATTTTCCAATATCACATGTCTTACTCCTTTTTAGGCTTCATTCAAATATCACCTTATCAGAAATGTGTGCAATGATTATCCTATCTAAAATAGTATCTCTATTCTATCACTTATTATCTCTATGTCTTTATTTATCTGTCTTCATATTTCTATTTCTTCTATAGTATTTAGTACGTGACCTTACATTATGTATTGATTTGTTGATTTTTTGGCTGCCCAAAATATAATCTACTTGAGAGTGGAGTTTTTATCTCTTTTGTCTATGGTTGTATTTGTGGGGTTTGGCACAAAGTAGTGTCTCAATAAATAATGCTGGAATAAATCAATGAAAAGCTAATTCTCTCATTGGTCCCATTGCTTCCTTGTCATAGCACTATAGTGAGAATCACACTGAAATTAGCTTAATATATTTTCAGTATAAATCTTTTTCTGACCCTTGCAGGGTAATTAGCCTTGTGAACTAAGGCAAGTCATTCATCCTCCCTAAAATTGATCACCCTTGCCTATAAACTAATAAGATCTACACCTGCCTTCCTTACCTCACAAAATTGCTAGGTGGACCAAATGAGATAACAAAAGGTGAAAATGCATTACAAACTTCCAAGTATAGTTCTAAAATGATCAAATTTAAAAGGGTGACTGAAGCATACCAAGTACAGCTATGGTATGTATATAAACTGGCCTAGTTTTATAATTTAATATCTTATTAATAGATATACATGGAATGATGAACTAAACAATTTTCTTAGGATTGCAGCTTTTTATACTCAATTTTCTAGGTACAATTGGCAATACATTTTTTTTCTGGTGTAATCATTTGTTTACTTTGACATGTTTGGTATTCCTACAAGATTTTTACTGTGTGTGTGTGTGTGTGTGTGTGTATACCAACACCTCTTCTTCAGATTAAAAAAATAATGGTTAGATACACCCACTATAATAATGAACTGACACATTTAAAGAATTCAAGGCTACATGTCAACGGCAATACAGGGTAAGTTGAATGATGAGGAAGTGTTCAGAAAAGTAGGTGGGTGTTTGAAATAAATATTTAAAATTTAGTGGATATAAAGGTGTTCTCACTTTATTCTTCCTTTCCAAATTACTAGACTACCTCAGAGAGAGTATTAAAGAAATTAGATAAAATTAAAGAGTCTGAATACATAGAACACAAAGAAAGGAGAGGCATAAATTATCCTAATCAGAAATCGAAATGGTGCAAGGATTTGAAATAGAGATAGGTTGATACATAGATAGTAGATAAATGATAGACAATTTATGCATATAAACATAGTATAGGTATGTTTCAGATTGGTCATATTATCTATGTTAGCCACACAAAGAATTATGCAAGGTCACATGAAAGTAGAGCTGAGATCAAAGTGAGATAACCAGTGTTGCCTGAACTATCTTAGCATTGAAATGTTAGATATGACACTTGAATTTGAATAATCAGAATTTAGTGTTAAAAATATAGATTTCTGTATCATACCCCAGATTTACTGCAAGAGATTTTCTCAAGCTAGATACTAGGAAGCTGCTTTTTTATTATGTATTCATAATGAATCAACACACTCAATTTTAAGAATCACTGTCATATATATGTCATACCATCTATGTAATTGATACTTTTTTAGATAGTTTCCCTTTATATGAACTCTACCTTGTTATCCAAATTTGTCTTGCTCCAAGGAAATGTAGTGGATTACAAATTCTTTACAAAGGAGGTATTTATTCCCCAACACTGGCTGTTTTTTCAGCAGTATTGCTTTTTTCCTCCTTCTTGATCTACCTCTTGCATAGCAAACTGCATGCCAGACTGTGTCACTTAGTCTTCAGATTGGCAACTTAATGGGCTTGATGTCTTCTTCCTGCCTGAATGTATAATTATATTTTAGGTGGTAACTGACAACTGAAAATAATAATATTCTAATAATCATTTAATCGTCCTCCATGTGGGATATCTGTGATGAGATCTCCATAGCAACAACCCCTTTTGGAAGTTACTGGTGTCAGTGTTTTTTGCTATATGCTTGTAAATCATAATCAACTGTGATATTATTTTTCCTTAAAAATAAGTTTTGATATTGACATTGTATTTTAAGTATTGCAGAAACCCGAGGATGTTTATTGGGGTAGAGATAAGAAGGAACTGGAGCTTTGATCATGAAAAAGGAAATCTGAGGGATGTTAAAGTATAATTTTCAAAAAGGAAAAAAAAATCATTACTCCATACAAATGTAAAATGTACACATATCAAAGACTTATTTGATTCATTAATTAAGAAAAAAACCATTAAGATGTTGTGCACAGTTCAAAGAGCACTTGAGAAGCTAAGTGTCTACAGAAAATTTAACAAAGAAATGCCAGGGTGAGTGCTGATTTATACAGAAATCTAATTAATGTCCAGCAAAGCCATAAACCACAACCTCTCAGGTTATCTGTTCCACCAGAAAGACATTGTCTCTTGAACTGACAAAAAAATC
The DNA here is from genome assembly GCF_054177405.1 of Leptonychotes weddellii. NCBI lineage: Eukaryota > Metazoa > Chordata > Mammalia > Carnivora > Phocidae > Leptonychotes > Leptonychotes weddellii. Next base: position 29,464,986 of record NC_138379.1, on the reverse strand, counting down.
TGCAAGTTAATTTCTGTCCTTACACAATTATAATATCCCAGTCAATATAAATTCTAGCAAAGTTGGAAGCCCAGAATTGCACTGAAAAAGAAAAAACAAAAAACAACAAACACTTCTTAATCTGTTTACCTATTTCCAAGTTTCAGATAATTTTTCCAACAGGAGGAAATAAGCTTTAGAAGTAACAAGTTTGTCTTCATTTAATTTGGAGTGCATTGTGAAATAACGATTAGGCCAGTATCAATGGTTGTAAAAGGGCTCATACAGTGACAATTTGCGATGAGCTAGCTGTTGGATAGATCATTAAAGGACTTCAATTTCGATGATTTCTTGAATATAATATAGTGTTTGCTTCAGGCTCTTCTGTGTCTACAAGGAAGATTAAGAAATACAGCAGGGATGAAATTCAGTGAAGAAGTTCTGTTTCATATCCCTTAAGAAAAAGCCAAATTCCATAGTGATTCTTATTTCAGTATCAGAAACTACTTTCTGAGGGCCCATACATATGGGCAATTCTGGGCTGCATCACTGAATTAAATCCTTAATAAAGACATGGGAGAACTAAAGAGAATAAAGTGAAAAATTCAATCATGTCACTCTTTGTTCTTATAATTCCAGAGGCTCCCAATTACTTATAGTCCAAACTTCTCCCCAAGGCTGACATAAGGCACTGCAGGATCTGGTTTCTGGCTATTTCTCTGACCTCTTCTCCTACCACTCATTGCTCCCACTGCTCTTTATACTCAGTCGCTGGGCACAGACTTTGAAAATATACTATGACCATTCCCAAGAACTGTAGTTATCATACAGTTTATCTATGTGCCAGACATATTTCTTTATCTTTTTATTGTGGTAAACAAACACGTTTCATGAGGTCTACCCTCTTAGCACATTTTCATGTGCACAGCACAATATTGTTAACTATAAGCACAGTGTTGTAAGGCACATCTCTAGAATTTTTTCATCTTGTATGACTGGATCCCTATAGCCCTTGAACAACTGCCAATCTCACCCTCCCTCCATCCCTGGTAACCACCATTCTGCTTCTTGCTTCTATGAGTTTGACTACTTTAGATAAGTCGTCTGAGTGGAATCATGTAGTATTGGTCCTGTTGTGACTGGCTTGTTTCATCTAGTTAATGTCTTCAAGGTTCATACATGTTATATAATTACTATAGTTTTGTAATATATTTTAAAATCAGGAAGTGTGATGCCTCCAGACTTGTTCTGGCTCAATATCACTTTGGCTATTTATGGCATTTTGTGGTTTCATAAAAAAATGTTAGAATTGTTTTTTCTATTTTTATAAAACTGCCATTGAGGTTTTGATATGGATTGCATGGAAACTACAGATTGTTTTGGGTAGTATAGACATTTAATAATATTAATTTTTTTCAATCCATAGATACAAAATGTCTTTCCATTCCAAGCTCATAATGACTAGGTTATATATTGTTGAAAACAAGGAGTTTAAAAGTATCTTGATTTTGAGTAATGTGGTGTAAC